>NC_134313.1:0-600000 GCF_964195595.1 Calonectris borealis
GTGTGGAGACCCCCATGCAACGGGGGGGGCAGTGCAGGAGGACCCTTATGCAATTGGTTGGTGTGCAGGGGACCCTCGTGCAATGGCGGGCAGGTGCGCAGGGACCCTTGTGCGATGGTGGGCATTGTGCAGGACCCTCGTGTGACAGTGGTGGTTATTTTTCTTGGCAGTACGGGAGCAAAACAGCCGGTGTCTGAAACCACTGGGGTGTTTTGGCTGCTGCTGAGCAGCCTCGAGGCCGCCTCCGGTTCCCACGTGGCTCCCATGGTGTGCGTGGACCCTCCTGCAACGGGTGCAGGTGTGCAACGAGGGTGATCCGGGGTAGGGGTCCCTCTCTGGGGGCACCCAGCTCGAGCTGGCACCTAAGAACTAATCAAGGAGTAATGAGGAACCTTCTCTCGCACCTGATGTTAACCAGCAGGATCCCAGGGTCAGACCCTGTTACGGTGATCGGACCCTGGGGAGGTGGCAGAGGGTGCCCTGGACAGGTTGGGGGGGTTCCCTGGGGAGGAGGGGAGCCCCCACCCCCCCGACTGTGGGCACTCCCCCAAGGAGCAGAGCATGGTGCAAGACTTTAGGGGGGATGAGGGCCAACAGGACCCCGAGATGGCGGTGCCAGCTCTTCCCAGCGTCTCCCCAGGCACCTGCCATGCTGAGGTGGGGGGGTGTGTGTCTCAGGGCTGGGGGTGACCGTGGGGTCCGGGAGGGACCCTGGGAGTGGGGTAGGGGGACATTTGGGGACAGAGGTGTTTCTCGGGAGATTGGGGACACCATGTGGGGGGTTGAGACTGGGAGGGATGACCCCAGGGTGGGGGTGCACCGCGGGGAGAAGGGATCCCACCCCCCACACCTGCAGCCACCCCCAGGGGCAGCTGGGACCCTGACCCACTGGGGGACCAGGATGGGAACGATGGGGACTCACTCATGGATACTGCACAGGTAATAAAACAGTTCATGCTGCACCCTGTTGCAGGGTCTCTGGGGTGCCCTGGGCGCCGAGTCCCCACGACAGCCAGCCCTTCCCGGGGGTCTCCAGGCTGCCGGGCTCCTCTGGCTCCCAGCCGGCGGGAGCTGTGTCCTCCCAGCCGCTGGCCACGCAATGGCAGCAGCGACCCACGGCCACGTAGAGACAGGGCCGGGGACAGGGCCGGGGGATGTCTGCGCTCCACCTGGGTCTGCAGGGCTCGGGCAGGGGGGACCCGGCATCCTGCAGCTGCGCTCCCACCCTGGGGACCCCAAATACCCCTGGGGCAGACGGTGTCCCCAGCGTGTCCACCTGACAGGGGGTGGCCTGTGCCCCTGCACACCCGTGTGCGTGGCGGGGGGGACGCGGGATGCGTCGCTGTCCCTGTCGCTGGTGGCAACCGGCATGGGGGGAAGGTGACAGTGAGGGTCCCCGCCAGTGGCCCGGTGCTCGTCACCGCTGGGGGGACGGGGGACAAGCAGGGCCAGCACCAAGGAGCGACGGCAGCACAGCCCACTCTCTGGGGATCCCCACCCCCTGTCCCCAGGGGTCCTCTCCGTCCCCGTGTTTTATTGGGGGAACACAGAGCCCAACGACCAGCCGCGGGGACAGGGGACGGGGAGTTGCCCCAGGGATGGGGACAGCACCGGGACACGCTGACACTCTTGGGGGTGCTGGCATGCGGGGGTGGGGGGGTGGGGTACCCTAACTGTTGCCGCCCGGGATGACGAATGCACCGGGATGGGGACGGCGCATGGAGGGGCCAGAGCCGGCGCGCGACCGCCGGGCTGCAGTACCACGCTTCGGCTTCGGGGCGGCAGCAGCGAAGGCGGCGGCGGCGCGGCTGCGCACCTGTGCGGTGCCGGCGCTGCAGTACCGCGATGCGGCCACGGGGCGGCAGCAGCAGCGAGCAGCCGCCGGGCGGCGCGGGGCGCGGGCAGCGCCGGCGCCGCAGTTCCGCGCTTTGCGCGCCCAGCGCCCGCCGGCACCGCGCACGTGGGGCAGCAGCGGCGTTTCCTTACCGGGACGAAGCAACGAGCGCGGCGGCATCACCTCGCAGGCACCACGGTACGGCATTGCCGGTACCGGCGGACGGCAGCGCGGAGAAGGGGGGCGCCACCGCGCATGCGCGGCTCAAGGGCTGCAGTACCGAATTTTAGTCGCCTGGTGGCAGCAGCGAGCAAAGCAAAACCGCGCCACTGCGCATGCGCGGGTCAAGAGCTGCAGTACCGAATTCTGGTCGCTCGGTGGCAGCAGCGAGCAAAGAAAAGCGTGTCACCGCGCATGCGCGGCACCGAACCTGCAGTGCCGAATTCTGGTCGCTCGGTGGCAGCAGCGAGCAAAGAACGGCGCGTCACCGCGCATGCGCGGCACTGAACCTGCAGTGCCGTGTTTTGGTCGCTCGGTGGCAGCAGCGAGGGCAGCAACGCGCCCCACCGCGCATGCGCGGCTCCCGACCTGCAGTACCGTTCTGGTCGCTCGGTGGCAGCAGCGAGTAAAGAAAAGCGCCCCACCGCGCATGCGCGGCCCTCGGCCTGCAGTACCCACTTTTGGTCGCTCGGTGGCAGCAGCGAGGGCAGCAACGCGCCCCACCGCGCATGCGCGGCTCAAGAGCTGCAGTACCCAATTCCGGCCGCCGGGTGCCACCGTCGCCTCACCGACCCCTTCCCGATCTCTCCGCCCAGTTTGGACCACCGAAAGACGGTAACTGCTTACTGGGGGTACTGGGCTTAGATTTCTCTGCCCTTTTCCCACTCGCGGCCCGGGCACTAATCTTCATCGCCTCTGTACCAAAAAAAGCACCCGGTGGCCCCAGCATTTCAGTCCTTTCCCTCTGGCCGCTTTACAAGGCCCGTGGTTGTTTCCGTCCGTGCCCCCCAGCCCATTACCTGGGGAGGAGAAGCAGCACGGGGAACCTGTGGAACAGGTTTCTTTCTAACCCGGAGGAAGCCCCAGGGATCGCTGTCTCGGTCTGCAGGTGACATCGGGGTTGTGGGAGTGACAGCAGCGACTCAACAGATGCTGGAGAGAGATTTAAAAAACAATAAGGCCACACAGGTGACACCCTGAAAGCAGGGGAGGGGCAGCTACGTCCATCAGGAAACCGCGCTTCTGAGCGGACCAGGTGCGAGTGGCTGATCTGCAAACGAGCGATACGCTGGTGGTCCTGGGGCTTTGTTGCGGTGTTTGCACCTTTCCTCACCTCTGTGCTATCAGCACTCCGCTCTCCTCATCCTGCACACACACAAGGCTTGCCACGCAAGGCTTGTCACTTGGAGGAGAGACACTGCACGACGTCACTTACCACCCTGCCCTCCAGCGTGCAAAGTAATTAGAAATGAAGCAGGCAAAGCCAAGAGGCCTGCTGGTGTATTAGGCGTCCTCAGCAGATGACCGTAGAGCCCGGCAGGTTCCATCCTTGCTCTGTACAGGGCGCGTAGCTCTGCACTCCTTGCCGCTCCTGCCAGCAAGCGTCACAGTTGCACTTTGCTGCCTGCAACACGCAGCACTTAGTGGGCTGGAGGGGCTGTTCTGCCAACGTGACAGGGGAGCTGCTCGGTTCCTTTAGCTGCCTAATTTGCCTCCTTGAAACAATCACTTCAACACTTGGTTTCTTTATTTTAGACCCCTCTGCATATCTCCTGGCCCGCGAGCCATTTTCAGCTAGCCACGCAGCTAAGTACGGTGCTGGTAGAAACCCAGCTGCCATCTCGCTCCGATGTCAAAAGGCTTTTGTAACTTGAACCCCCGATTGTTTTGCCATCGAGACTGCAAGGCGAGGAATATGCCTCTACCTGAACAAGCAAGACACCTGCCAAATAGCTGAGCTGTGCGCAGTGATAGGTGGCTGCCTGTGTCCGACACCTTTTTCTGCTAAAACCAGAGCACGCTTCCCTTGTGAAGAGCCATCGGCAGTACAGAACGTACCTGAGCTCTCCTTGCACCGGCTCCCCAGAGAACGGCGTCCTAGTTCGACTGAAGCGTGCAGCAGCCTGTCGTCATCGCAGCCCCTCGCCCTCGAGCGAGTGGCTGCCTGCAGCAGCGGCAGAACCGCTGCTGCGCCGAGGGGAAAGGAATGGCTTGGCGTCAAGCTCTGCGGGCTGCCTGTGGCCCCTGCGGAGCCGACGACCTCGGCAGCCCATACAAAGGGCAAAGCTAACCACCTGAGAAGGAGGCAGAGGGTGTAGCAGTTTCTGCCACAAATGAAAGGGTGAACGAGAAGGGATGAGTGATTAAAGAATTGAAACTATGGGCGAAATGACTTAGTACATTAGTTGCAACTTTGTTGCAATTTTTGTAAGGCTCAG
The DNA here is from genome assembly GCF_964195595.1 of Calonectris borealis. NCBI lineage: Eukaryota > Metazoa > Chordata > Aves > Procellariiformes > Procellariidae > Calonectris > Calonectris borealis. The sequence goes on from NC_134313.1 coordinate 4,273, forward strand.
CGGAGGAATCGCAACAACAGTTCCTGATAAGAACCAGGAGTTTGTTCGAAGCCAGTTGAAACCAACCCTGTGATTTGGGTAAAGGCCAAGGAACAACTGAGTCTGCGCAAAGATGGGGGTTATTAGCGGTGACGAAGAGGAACCACTAACCTTCATCCCCACGACCCCCAACGACCACCACCAGGAGGCAATGCGCAAGCGTAGATAGGAGGGGCTCATGGAAATAACGTCTTCAAGCTTATTTTAATACAAAGCGGGGATAGGTCATGCATATGTATAGGCGTATTATGTATATGCAACATTTCGCTGTATATATTTCTGGCAAGTACCATGTTGAGGCGCGCACGACTTTGGTGGGGTTACCCCCCGTGCTGCCCAGCGCTGAATAAACATACCTACTTTACAATCTCACAGATTGTGGAGTCTGTTTTCCGCAAGTCAGTTTTGGCGAGCCAGCCAGGAGATTTCTTTGCTTCACTGCGGGATCGGCTGAGAAGCGGACGCCCCTGGGCGCGCCCCGAGCACTTTCCTCGGAGGGGACTCCACTACCAGCCGCTCACCCTGGGAGTAGATAAGAACCTCCTGAGCCCGCGGAAAGGAAAAGGTATGTTTTAGGAGAGGGGCCTGTAAGTCGTACGCGTGGCCGGGGCTGCTGGTAAATCGCGCAGAGACGTCTGGCGTGCAGCATAGTCCCCGTATGGTAGGAGGGTACCCTGCACGGTAATAGGGGGATCCGCTGACCGATAGAGCGGCCGCTAGCGATCTTGGGAGTAGATCGAGTGGATCCGAGGTTTTCGCTGCATCCCAGTGTTGGGAACCAGGACGGACCTGCTAATGACTGGTATATAAGAAGCAGGAGAAGGGTAAGCGAACCTCCCCGCAATTGCGGTTGGGCTATTTTTATATTTGCAGCTGCCAGAGGGATAACAGCCAGAATATGAATTGTATACTTTATCTATGAAACGCCCGGGTATTTTATGTTAGAACCATTTGTGTGTTTGGGACGCAGCGCAGCTGCGGAGTGAGTGCAGAGTTTTGTTTTGTGACCTTCGCGAGGAGAGCGGCTGGCAATTATGTCTTTGTCTTTATGTGTGCGTAATGTATGGAAAGATTGAAAGATTGTAAATGTCTCTATATGTTAATGAAGGAGCAAGACAGAGGGGATCGCTTCTTCGGTGGTTTGGACTCAAACCCTGGGAATATTTAAACGAAGGAGGGAATTGGATAAGGAGGGAGTTACGAAATGGGTAACACTCAAAGGGAAATCTTGAAGAAAAGCCCCTTAGGCTGTGTGCTTGCCCATTGGAAGGATATTGTTGGAACTGGAGGGACAGAAAGTAAAAAGACTCTCATTAAGTATTGTAACCAATGGTGGCCGTTGTATAAATTGGAAAGTGAGGCTAAATGGCCATTCAATGGATCTATAGATTACAATACTCTCTTACAATTGATGCTGTTTTTAAGAAGGGAAGGGAAGTGGGATGAAGTTTCATATGCAGATATGTTTTTCACCCTCCGAAATCATCCGGAGTGGCAAAGGGACTGCGGGATGGTGCTGCCGCAGGACCCTATGGTACTTGCACTTGAGCGAGAAAATAACAAAAAATCTGAAAGTAAATTGAGACGATGCTGTTCGGCGTGCAGTATTGGGCATCGGTGTATTAAAGTAAATAAAATCCATCAGGCACCGGAGCCAGACTTAACTGACCTGTTTAAGCCTCCCCCTCGACCACAGGAACGGGGTGCGGACTCGGACGAAACTTCCACTCCCCCAGATAGCCCAGTATCTTCCCGCACCAGAAAGAAATCTGTCCCGACAGCCTTGCAGGCACCCCTGCGAGAAGCAGTAGGACCCGAGGGTGGGACAATGCTAATCAAGGTACCTTTTTCCACTACTGACTTAGGAGAATGGAAAAAAGTTGCAAAGGATTATAGGAGTGATCCGATAGGGGTAACCAAGCATTTTCAGTTTATAATAAAACAGCACAACCCTGATTGGAGGGACATACAACTGCTATTAGAATATATGACAGAAACAGAGAAGCAGTTGATTTTAAAAACAGCAGGAGATTTGGCTGAGGATCACTACAAAATCACAAGAGAGGATGTAAAGGAATTTTTCCCCCTCCAGGATCCAAAATGGGACCCAAATAGATCAGCAGATATAGAAAAACTACAAGGCTATCAAGAGTGGATCTCAAGAGGAATAGAAAGGGCCATCCCCAAAACTATAAATTGGTCAGTTTTGTATGCAGTGAAACAGGGTCCCTCTGAGTCCCCATCCGAATTCCTGGATCGATTGAGAGATGCAATGCGCCGTAATACGCCACTGGACCCTGGGTCTGAAGTAGGGATACAACAGCTAGTTTCTTTGTTTCTAGGTCAGTCCACCGGGGACATTAGACGTAAGCTCCAGAAGTTACGCACTACAGAAAGCAGGAATTTGGAAGTATTGTTGGATGAAGCGTGGAGAGTGTTTAGCAATAGAGAGGAGGGTTATAGGCAAGGGCAGAGGAGAATAATAGCGGCTGTTAGGGAAGAGGAAGAAAGGATACCTAGGCGGCTAGGCAAAGATCAGTGTGCATTTTGCAAAAGAATTGGTCATTGGAAGAATGAATGTCCGGAGAAATGGAAAAGGAAGGAAAAGGAGTGGAATAATCAGAAGAGGAGGATAGTGGCTCATGTGAAAAAGGACTGATGGGAACCGGGGGAATCTACCCTAGCGGATCCACTGGTTATAATGCAGCTAGGGAAGGAGCAAAAGAAAGTAGAATTTCTGGTTGACACAGGGGCAACGTATTCGGTTTTGAATCAAGCCTTGATGCCCCTGGGAAGTGACTATATCATGGTAAAAGGGGCAACTGGCCAAAGTGAAAAGGCATATTTTTGTGAACCTCTGAGTTATAAACTGGGAAAACAATGGGGCATCCACAAATTTCTGTACATGCCTAACTCCCCAAAAGCACTTTTGGGGAGGGATTTATTGGAACAATTGGGTGCAATAATTAAATTTGAAAAGGGAGAAATTACTCTGGAGGTAAATGACCAGCAGTATATCCAAATAATGAGTTTATCCCTAACTAGTGTTCCTACAGAAGGAAAAATCAGCGAAGAAATCATGAACCAGGTATATCCCGGGGTATGGGCCACCGATGTGCCCGGGAAAGCAAAGAATGCTTCACCTGTTGAGGTTAAGCTCAAAGACGGACGACAGCCGGTAAGAATCAAACAATATCCCCTAAGGAAGGAGGACAGGGAGGGAATTCAGCCAATAATAGAAAAATTTTTGCAACTGGGATTATTAAAGGAATGCGAATCTGACTTTAACACTCCCATACTACCTGTCCGTAAACCCGACGGGTCATATCGGGTGGTCCAGGACCTACGGGCTATAAATAAGATAACTGAGGATCTCTACCCAGTAGTGGCTAATCCATATACTCTGTTAACTGTATTAACGCCTGAGCTAACTTGGTTTACTGTTTTAGACCTGAAGGATGCCTTCTTTTGCCTCCCTCTCCATAAAGCCAGCCAGAAAATATTTGCATTCGAATGGGAAAACCCCAAAACCGGTCGCAAGACTCAACTCACCTGGACGGTGTTGCCACAAGGATTCAAAAATAGCCCTACGATTTTTGGCAATCAGCTTGCAAAGGACTTGGAATCATGGGAAATCCCGTCTGAAAAGGGAAAACTGCTACAATACGTGGATGATATCCTGATTGCCACCGAAACAGAGAATGATTGTATCACCTGGACGGTGAGTCTATTAAATTTCTTGGGGCTCCAAGGGTACCGGGTGTCTAAGAAGAAAGCCCAAGTAATACAGCGCAAGGTGATTTATTTGGGCTATGAAATCAGTGCTGGACAAAGGACTTTGGGACAGGCCCGAAAAGAAATAATATGCCAAACTCCGAGACCGCAAACGGTGAAGGAGTTACGAACTTTCCTGGGGATGACTGGGTGGTGCCGACTGTGGATCTACAACTATGGACTGCTTGTTAAACCCCTGTATGCACTAACGACCACTGAGCAGAAACCCCTTAAATGGAACAAAGAGACCATACGGGCCTTTGAGCTGCTAAAAAAGGCCCTGATGTCGGCCCCAGCCTTGGGACTCCCAGATGCAAGTAAGCCATTTTTCCTTTTTTCCCACGAGAAGCAAGGGATTGCCCTAGGCATATTAGCTCAAGATCTGGGCCCGTATCGACGAGCAGTTGCCTACCTTTCCAAACAATTGGATGCAACTGCAAAGGGTTGGCCGGGATGCTTGCGAGCAATCGCGGCCGTAGTACTAAACATCCAGGAAGCCCGAAAATTCACCCTGGGCCAGAAAATGACTGTGTTGGTGTCCCATACAGTATCTGCAGTACTAGAAGCAAAAGGTGGACACTGGCTTTCCCCACAAAGATTCTTGAAATACCAGGCTATAATGGTAGAACAAGATGATGTGGAGATTGTAGTCACTAACATTGTCAATCCAGCCTCTTTCCTCAGTAAAAACACAGGAGAACCAGTGCATCATGACTGTCTGGAAACCATAGAAGCAACATATTCGAGCCGTTCGGACCTGAGAGACAGTCCTATGGAAAACACGGAAAATTGGTTCACGGATGGAAGCAGCTATGTCCTAAGTGGTAAAAGACATGCCGGATATGCCATTACCACCAGTCAGGAAGTAATAGAGTCAAGGCCTTTGCCCATGAATACCTCTGCACAAAAGGCAGAAATAATTGCTCTAACTCGCGCCTTGGAATTGGCCCGAGGCAAAGCTGTGAATATCTATACAGACTCGAAGTATGCCTTTGGAGTTGTACATGCGCATGGAGCAATCTGGAAGGAGAGAGGATTACTGAACACACAGGGTAAAAACATCAAACATGCAGAGGAGATCCTGAAACTGTTGGAGGCAGTCCAACTCCCTGAGAAAGTGGCGATCATGCACATTAAAGCGCACCAGAAAGTGAATTCGGAGTTGGAAAGAGGAAATGAGCTGGCGGACAGAGAGGCAAAACAGGCAGCCAAAGCAAAGGTAAAAACAGAAGGAGCTTTAGTCCCTGACGGGCGAATCTCCCTAGAAGGTAAGCCAGAATATACAAAAGAAGATCAAAAGCTTATTACAGATTTAGAAGGGACATATAATAAAGAGGGGTGGGCTCTCACCCCACAAGGGAAACTAATCATTCCCTCCTATCTAACATGGTCTCTGATAAGGGAGGAACATAAGAAGAGACATTGGGGGGCAGAAGCCTTATATAAACATCTAATTAGAGAGATCGTAGCCAGAAATCTATACACCACTGTGAGACAAGTAACTCAACAGTGCGATCTTTGCCTCCAGATTAATCCCAAGAATACCCCCAAACCAGAAATGGGCCAAATTGGGAAAGGCAATGGGCCTGGACAACAATGGCAGATCGACTTTTCAGAACTCCCAAGAAAAGGGGGGTATCGATATTTATTGGTGTTGACTGACACCTTTTCAGGTTGGCCAGAGGCATTCCCTACCAGAACAGCCAAGGCTCGGGAGGTAACTAGAACGTTAATACAAGAAATAATACCACGTTTTGGGGTTCCAGCAACCATATCTTCTGACAGAGGACCACATTTCATCTCAAAAGTAGTACAACAAATTAGCCGCCATTTGGGCATAGATTGGCAGCTTCATACCCCATATCGCCCTCAGTCAAGTGGCCAAGTAGAAAAAATGAACCACTTAATCAAACAGCAGATCGTGAAATTGGGACAGGAAACTAACTTGGCCTGGCCTCAGTCTCTTCCTTTGGCTCTTTTGCGCATACGAACTAGGCCAAGAGCAAGAGAAGGACTGAGCCCTTTTGAAATCTTGTATGGACGACCCTATAGAATACAGAAAGGGATGTCTACACAAGTTGGGGATGAAATCATGACCTCCTATATGGTGGCATTAGGCAAACAACTCAGTAAAATTGAGAAGCATGTGGTTGGGACTCGAAGTAGGGGTTTGGATGGGCCTGTACATAACATACAACCTGGGGACTATGTGTATATAAAGTCTCTTACAGAAAAGACTTTGGAGCCACAGTGGGAAGGACCATTCCAGGTACTCCTTACCTCCTTCACGGCAATCAAGATTGAAGAACAGAGCGCCTGGATCCATCATACCAGAGTGAAAAAGGCTCCTCGGTCACTATGGAAATCAACACCAGCTGGGCCCCTAAAATTACGCCTTCAACGAAAAATGGGTATTCATGGGTATTCATCGTAGGTATAATAGGACTATGGGCAAGAACAGTTTATACGTGGGAAAGTAATACCTTTTTACAGCTCCATAATAAAATCGCTGGAGTTATGAATTGGACTAATTGCTGGATGTGTTCACACCTGCCAAAGAGTCTAGGTAGTGGTCATCCAGTAATTGCCACAATTTTCTCAAATGATTCTAGAATAACCAAGGCATTTCAGAACATGTCCCTTAAAGAATACATAGACGTTGGACAAGAGAATCTAAATTGGATGATTGATTTAAGCTCATTGTGGAACGATACCCAAGGAGTGCCTTGTGTTCAGAGGTGCCGAATAGAGAATATTACAGGAATGGAGAGCAATATAGGGGGAAATCGCACGAGTAAAGGGTGTGAAAATTTGAAATTTGTAGGAGATTATCCCAATTGCACCTCGTATATTAGTTATGGAAGTGCAAATATGTGGGCTAGCAAACAAACTAGACGAAGAAGTAATACTATTCCCAAAGGCTGGCCCACCCCAGTTGGACGAGGGTGGTACTGGATTTGTGGATCCAAGGGATATAAAGTATTGCCTCTGGGATGGGCAGGTAAATGTGCTATGGGAACTATAATACCAGATATTGAAACTAAACGAAACCTTACAGATTGGGTGGGATCAAATGGACTGTTACGAACCTATATGAAACAATTTAGAGGAAAACGGAATGCTAATCCATTAATAGAAAGAAATACTGGATTCCATAGTTTTGCTAGGTGGTTTCTCCCCTGGTTAGGAGTAAGTGAATTAGAGAAGGCTTTAGTAAATATATCGGCCGCTCTAGAAATTTTAAGTAATAGCACCGCTGAAGCTATCAAAGCCCTCCAGGAAGAGGTTTCCTCCCTGAGTAAGGTAACTCTCCAAAATAGGTTGGGTTTGGATATGTTGTTCGCTCAGCAAGGAGGGTTGTGTACGGTTATAGGAGAGCGATGTTGTACATATATCAATCATGAGCGACAAGTGGAAAAGGACCTATCTCAAATTTGGAAGCAAGCTAAACTTTTCCATGAAGTAACTAGAGATGATACATCTTGGGGCCTTCAGGAACTATGGGAGAAACTTACCTCTTGGTTACCGAATTTAACATGGCTTAGACAACTGTTTATTATAATAATAATTATCATTGTTATGTTTATAGCTCTCTGTATTACAGTTCGATGTAGTCTATGGTGTTTCAAAAACACAGGAGACTCTTACAGTGAATGGAAGAAAAATCAACTACGACGTAGACTGGAGTCCAATAAATATTTCGAAAAGACACTAGATAAAGAAACATTATGTTAAACCGAACATAGTAAAAGAATTTACTAACTCTTCAGAAAAGGGGGGAATGAAAGGGTGAACGAGAAGGGATGAGTGATTAAAGAATTGAAACTATGGGCGAAATGACTTAGTACATTAGTTGCAACTTTGTTGCAATTTTTGTAAGGCTCAGCGGAGGAATCGCAACAACAGTTCCTGATAAGAACCAGGAGTTTGTTCGAAGCCAGTTGAAACCAACCCTGTGATTTGGGTAAAGGCCAAGGAACAACTGAGTCTGCGCAAAGATGGGGGTTATTAGCGGTGACGAAGAGGAACCACTAACCTTCATCCCCACGACCCCCAACGACCACCACCAGGAGGCAATGCGCAAGCGTAGATAGGAGGGGCTCATGGAAATAACGTCTTCAAGCTTATTTTAATACAAAGCGGGGATAGGTCATGCATATGTATAGGCGTATTATGTATATGCAACATTTCGCTGTATATATTTCTGGCAAGTACCATGTTGAGGCGCGCACGACTTTGGTGGGGTTACCCCCCGTGCTGCCCAGCGCTGAATAAACATACCTACTTTACAATCTCACAGATTGTGGAGTCTGTTTTCCGCAAGTCACAACCATACTTCCCAGCCTGCTGATGGAGCACAAGGCACTTGAAAGCAGCGGAAAAGAACAAGGATGGCCTAGCAAGATGGCAGGAATAACACGGACAGCCTAAAGCATTTAGCCAGGCAGGGCTTGCAACTAACCTTGAGTCAGGGTTTAATCCCAGCCGGCAACTAAGCACCACACAACCACTCACTCGCTCCCCCCTCAGTGGGATGGGGTAGAGAATTGGAAGGGCAAAAGTGAAAAAACTCCACTTGTAAGGAAAAGGGGCGGGGGGGAAACCAACAGAGAGAAAAACCCAAGACAGACAAGCGGTACAAATGAAAACAATTGCTCGCCACCAACCGACCGATGCCCAGCCAGCCGCAGCCCAGCAGCGGCCCCCCTGCCAACCTCCCCCCTAGTTTTATTACATGACATCATACGGTCTGGAATATCCCTTGGGTCAGGTGGGGTCAGCTGTCCCAGCGGTGCCCCCTCCCAAACCCTCGCGCACCCCTAGCCTGCTCGCTCAGCAGGAACTAACGCAGCCCTGCGTCATCAACGCCCTTTTCAGCACAAACCCAAAACGCAGGAGGAGGGAGAGTGGGGTGGGAGTGGGGTGCAGGGGAGCGGGAGGGGGGTGCCACAGTTTGAACGGGGGGCAACGGGCAGGTTGGCGGGGTAGGCAGCACTCCAGGGGTCCGGGGCAGAGGGGTTACGGGGAGGCAGTGCGGAACACGGCGGGGGTGGGGAGGAGGGAGAGGAGAGAGGAGGGCAGTGCGGGCACGAGGCAGGAGGGCAGGGGATACGGGGGGCGCGTCACGGGGAAAACCTCGCACGGGGGGAAAACCTTGCATGGGAAAGGGGGGGCGGACACTGGGAGGGGCGCGTGTGGGTAGAGACATGCGTGGGGGGACATGCGTGGGGATGACCTACACCAGGGGGTCCACCCAGGACCACCCACAGCAGATAACTCACCTGGGATAATCCGCAACAGATAATCCGTTCCCGATAACTGACCCTCACTGGATAACCCACACTGGATAACCACGAGCGATGCCCCTCAAATGGCTGGTGTTTCACCCCAAATCTTCCCCAAATTGGGGGGTTTTTTGCTTTTCTATAATATAAAAATTGGGTTTTTTTCCTTTTCCAAAACATTCCTTTTGGAGGTTTTTCAATGCTTTTTCACAACAAAAGTTGGTGATTTTTGCTTTTGGTTTTATGCATGAAAATGGGTTTTTTTTTTTTGCTTTCCAGCTGCCCAAATCCAGGTGGATTTGGCTTTCCCAGGAGCTCCAAGTTGGGTATTTTTCCCCCTATATATATATATATATATTTTTTTTTTTAGTGAATCTATTTATGTTTCACTTATACCCCCCTATTTCCCACTTATTATATATAATACCTGTTCAGACTATGTATCTGTTGACTTATATATTTTGACACTGAATGTCTTTATAGACTTCTCTATTTACACTTACATATATTTACACCTCTATCTTTATAGACTTAGGTATCTATTTAGGCTTAGATATCTATTTACACTTATATATAATCTCTTAGATCACATATAATATCTATTTAGACTCTCTATGTAACACGTAGTAAGTGTAGATAGCGATATCTATTCAGACTTTTTTCTATTTTAAATTCCTTCATACATAAAATATATCATCCTTTTTGCATTTGAAAGTCCTTTATTTTTTAATTTATATGTACGCGAGTTATTTTTGTATTTTAAAACCCTATACACGTCTTTCGAATTTTTGTATACTCTAAAATAATACTCTAAAATAATACTCTAATATAATATGGCAGATATAGGTTCTTATTTTGAAATCCTTCTATACATATAAATGAGTATTATTTTTCAATATATATAACAATGAGAGATTTTTCTCTATTTCAAGGCCTCACAGATATATTTACAGCTTTTAAAAATTTTTGAACCCTCCCCCCCCCCCGTGAATTTTCAGGCATTTTTGGGCTGTGACCCCCTTTCTGGGGGACCCGCCCCATTCCCCCCATTCCCCACTCACCTGCTCCTCCACAGCATCATCACCCGTCCGGTGATGTTGGGGTGCCCCAAATGACATCATCACCCTCCCAGGCCCCCCAACCCCCCTTTTTATTCAGCCCCAAAAAAGGCACAAAGTGAGGCACAAAAAGGCACAAAAGGCACAAAAAAAGGCACAAACCGGCCACACATGACAGAAGACACAGATGTTGCCCTGAGGAAGGAGAGACACTTATTTTAGCGGTACAAGGAGGGAATTCACATGGTTCGTCCCCCACCCAACCCCCCCCCAGGCTTCACCTTGAGCTCCTGGCCGAGGTTATGGAGATGTCGCCGCTCCATCTCCAGGCCATGGAGCTGTTCCTCCTGCTGCCCCAGCCGCTGCTCCTGGGCAGCTGCCGGCGCCCACAGCTTGGCCGCCTGTGCTGCCTGCCGCTGCACCGTCTCCTCCGCCAGCTTCAGCTGCGCCTGCCAGGAGGGAAACAGCAGCAGTTGCAGTGGGGGAGGTAAAAAACAGCCCCAGTAGGGGGGGAAACCAGCCCCGGATGTAGCGTGGGGCAAAACCTGAACCTGGTGGGGGGGAAAAAATGAGCCCCCGTAATGGCAGGGGGAGAAAAGCAACCCCACCAGGGTGGAAAATCAGCCTTGATGGGGGGGAAAACCAGCCCTGGTTGAAGGGGCAGGGGCAAAAAACAGCCCTGGCAGGGTGGAACACCCCAAAGCCCCGGGGGGGGCTCATGGGGGACCCCAAAAGTCAAGGGGGAATAGCAGCAGTGGGGGGTGAAATTAATGGGCAGAAGAACATAGGGTGTGTCCCCAAAACTGGGAGGTCCCCAAAACCCCAGGGACCCCAAAAACCAAGGGGAAGCAGTTGGGGAAGAGGAGCAAAAACGGGAAGGGAGGAATAAAATCAATGTGGGGAAGAGATGGGGGGAATCCTTGAAACTTGGAGCAACACCAAAACCCCAGGGGGGTCCCCAAAACCCCAGGGGGGGTCGCTGCCCCCTGAGGGAAACCAGAAAGCCAAAGAGCAGCAGTGGGATGGAGGAGTGGAAATGGGGCAGCGTGGAGCATGAAATCAAGGGGGGAGGAAGTGGTCAGGGTCCCCCAAAACTGGAGGGGGAGGAGGGGGCGGCAAAACCCCAGGGGTGTCCCCCAAAAACCTGGAGGGCATCACTGACCCATGGCGGGACCCCCAAAATTCAAGGGAAAGCAGCAGGAGGCAGGAGCAGGAATGGGGCAGTAGGGGGTAAAATCAAGGAGGAGGGGAGATGGAGGGGTCGCCAAAACCTTGGGGATCAGGAGGGGATGCCAAAATCCAAGCAGAAGCAGTGGGAAGGACAAGTGGAAATGAGGCGGGGAGAAAGAAATCCATGGGGAATCCCCCAAAATCTGGGGGGGCTCAACATACCCCAGGGGCCCCCAAAATGCCCCCATCAGGACCCAAACAGTCGGGGGGGGGGGGGGGGGCCTTGAAACAGGTAACAGAGATTTAGGGGCCACTGGTGGGAAGGGGGGTCTCCCTGGAAGTGAGGGGACCCCAAAATGGCCCCAGGGTGGCTCAAAATGGCGAGGGGAAAAGCTCCTGGGGAGGCCCTGAAATCGCTCCTGGGGGGCTGTGAAACCCCCCGGGGGGTCCAAGCTTAGAGGGGAGCCCCAAACCTGGCAGGGGGCAGGGCTTAGACCCAGGAGGCGGGCTCTAGACCTGAAAGGGGTGTGGCTAGAGCCAGCCCCCCTCCCCAAGCCAACTTGTGGGGAGGATCTCCGGGTCCTGTTTAGGGTTGAGGGGGTAAAAATCTTAGGCGGGGGAGGGACTGGGGGGTATGGGGGAGGGACTGGAGGAACGCAGGCATTCGGGGGGATGAGTGGGGGTGGGGGAGCAGTACCTCTTGTAGTAGATATCAGTGCGCCCACACGAGGTCCCAGATTTCCATACAACCTTCTGCCACTTCCAGCCCGGTCCCAGGACAGGGCAGTCCTGCCAGCCCTCTGCCACGCTGCCCGGGAGAGCTACTGCGGAGGGGATGAGCAGCTCCCCAAAACCCCCCAAAACACCTACTCCCGCCCACCCAAAGCTACTGCGAGGGACGCAGGCAGCGCCCGAAGCCACACCGCCTGCCCGCAGGCCCGCCCCGAGCACCCCCAGCCACGCCCCCACCTCGTAACCCCGCCCCAAACACCCAAAGTCACGCCCCCCCACCCCAAGGACCCGTACTCCCGCTCCACGCAGGTGGCGCTGAAGCCCTGCCCCCTTTCCCCACACCACGCCCCCAAACTCCGCCAGGCGCGCGGCCAGCGCGGCTCCTCCTCCCCACCAGTCCCCCACAAAATACTGCCCCTCCGCCACGCCAACCCCCGCCAACTGCCCGCACCCACATGGATTCCCCCAGCCGCCCCTCCCCCGCCCCGGTCACGCGTAAACTTCACCTCCCCCTCACTAACTACCCTCTCCCCCCCCACATCCACCCCCAAACTGCACCTTTCCCCTCACAAACACCACCCCCCCCACCCAACTGCCCCTTCCCTCACACACATGGACTCTTAAACAGCCCCCTCGCCCCTCGGACACCCCCAAACTGTCCCTCCCTCACACGAACACCCTCCACAAACTGCCCCTGACCCACAAAAACACCCCGCCCAGGGGCCTGCATCCTGCCCCAGGCCCACTCCCCGGCCCCCTAATGCACACAGCTCCCCCCGACCCCACTGCCCAGCCCCTCTAGGGCACACAGCCCTCACGCCCCCCCAGCCCCACTCCCCAGATGCTCACAGCCCCTCCCCTGCCTGGAGCCCCCCAGTACCGCCCCCCGGGGTCTGCAGGACCGCCCCCCGCCCCACTGAAATACCCTCCGCAGCCAATCACTTCGTGGGGCGGGGAGCGAGCGAGCGGCTCTGCGGTGTGAAGCTCCCTGCCGAGTTCAACCACAACCGTCAGTTCCCCCTGCACCGATTTCCGTGAATGCAGTTTCTGAGGCTTTAAACTGACGTCGAAGTGAGGCCCAGCAGCGGCCCCCCGGCCAACCTCCCCCCGAGTTTTACTACATGACGTCATACGGTCTGGAACATCCCCTGGGTCAGGTGGGCTCAGCTCTCCCAGCGGTGCCCCCTCCCAAAACCCCGCGCACCCCCGGGCTGCTCGCCGGCAGGGCGGGGCGAGGAGCAGAACAGCCCCCGGCGCTGCGCAGGCGCTGCTCAGCAGGAACTGACGGAGCCCTGCGTCATCAACGCCCTTTGCAGCACAAACCCAAAACGCAGGAGGAGGGAGAGTGGGGCGGGAGTGGGGTGCAGGGGAAAGCCTCGCGGGGGAAAGGGGGGCAGGCGTGGGGAGCGGCATGCTCGGGGGTGACCTACGCCGGGGGCTCCACCCGGGACAATGCACACAGATAACTCACCTGGGACAAACCGCAACCGATGATCCGCTCCGGGTAACTGACCCTCACGGGATAATCCACACCGGATAACCCCCAGCGATGCCCCTCAAACCGCTGGTGTCTCACCCCAAATTGGGAGGTTTTTTGCCTTTCCATAGTATGAAAATTGGGGTTTTTTTCTTTTCCAAAATATTCAACTTGGAGGTTTTTCGGCGCTTTTCCGCAACATAAAAATTGGTGATTTTTTGCTTTTAGTTTTGTGCATGAAAATGAGGACTTTTTTTTTGCTTTCCGGCTGCACAAGGGAGCTTTCCGGCTGCACAAGGGAGCAAATCCAGGTGGATTTGGCTTTCCCGGGAGCTCCAAGTTGGGTATTTTTCCCCCAAAATTGTGATTTGTTTTTTGTTCCCCCACCCCCGGACCCACCCTTGCAGACCCTGATTCAGGGGTTTGGGGGTATTTTTATGCCACAGTGTCAGGTCCCGCTCTGTGCGTGCACAGCCCCGCAGGGGAAAGTCCCCATTGGGGGAACTGGCCCCAAATCAGGATGGGAAAAGGCGGTAAAGGCGAAGGGGAAAGGGGCAGCTTTTGAAAGCGCTTTTATATCTTCAATGAGAGGTATTGGGGGGGGGGGGGGGCAGCAGGTGGTGTCAATTCTTTACATCCTTTCTATAAACATGGTTTCTTTGCATGTTAAAAACCTTATCTATCATAGACATTTACACTTACGTATCTATTTACACATACATATACATGTATTTAGGGAACACATTTATGTCTCACTTCTCCCCCCCCCCGTCTCCCACTTACTACATGTAATACCTATTCAGACTATATATCTGTTTAGACTTATGTATTTTGACACTTAAATATCTTTATAGACTTCTCTATTTACACTTACATATATTTACACCTGTGTCTTTATAGACTTAGATATCCGTTTACACTTGTATCTATTTAGACTTAGATATCTATTTACATTTATATATAACTTCTTATATCACATATAATATCTATTTAGACTTACTATGTAACAGGTAGTAAGTGTAGATAGCTCTGTCCGTTCAGACTTTTTTCTATTTTAAATTCCTTCCTATACAAAATATATCATCCTTTTTGCATTTTAAAGTCCTTTGTTTTTTAATTTATATGTACGCGAGTTATTTTTGTATTTTAAAACCCTATATACGTCTACTTAGAATTTTTTTATACGCTAAAATCCTTTATATAACATAGTAGATACAGGTTCTTATTTTGAAATTCTTTTATGTATATAAATGAATATTATTTTTCAATATACATAAAAATCAGAGATTTTTCTCTATTTCAACGCCTCACACACATATTTACAGTTTTAAATTTTTTTTTTAAACGCCCCCACCCCCCCCCATTAATTTTCAGGCATTTTTGGGCTGTGACCCCCTTTCGGGGGGGGGGGGGGGGACACGACACCCCCCCATAACCCCTCCATTCCCCACTCACCTGCTCCTCCACGGCATCATCACCCCCCCGGTGATGTTGGGGTGCCCCAAATGACATCATCACCCCCCCCAGGCCCCCCAACCCCCCCTTTTTATTCAGCCCCAAAAAAGGCACAAAATGAGGGGAATGGCCCCAACCGGCAGCTCGTTACTTTAATAATGCCATTTACGGATGTACGCACGCACCCCCGCCAAAAAGGGGGGCTCTGCTAGAAAGATAAAGGAGGGGCGGCCCCCCAAACGGTTGCAGCCCCCCCCAGCCCCTGTCCCGCAGGCTGGCAGACGGCCCCTTACCCTCAGCACGCCTAACGACCGGCAGGCAAACCTGGGCCGGGGGTCTCTCTTGAGCACCACGGGACGCTTACAGCGAGACATCTGAAAAACAAAAATCCCAACTGGCATTTCAGCATATTAAAAAAACAGCACCGAAGGCAGCAGAGGAATTCGGTCAGGATAAGGGAGAGGGTAGCAGTCAAGCTAAAGGAGGGTGCCAGGCAAACGGGTCAGCTCGAAATACAACACGGCCTTTAAAAGCTCGAGCGATTCGAACGCTTAAAATCAGCGTGAAGACTAATTGACGCGATTTTGAACACGTTCATAGCAGAGAAGTAAACGCTCTCGCTGGTGCTGGAAAACGCCTCGTCCCTTCCTTACAGCACTGCTGCCGGGAGATAACCCCGTGAGGCTGCAGGACAAGGGCGCGCCGTAATCAGCATCTACGCTCACGGATCCACCACCGCAGCTCCAGCCCTTGCGCTGCTGCTGCTGCTGCTGCTGCGCATCTTGCTTGCTTGGTCAATAAAGCTGAAAGTGAAGTGTAAAACTTGGAAGAGTAAAGTGAAAAAGAAAGAACAAATCTCAGCAATTCATTTTATGCTAAAAAGGGGCGTGTACGTTTACATACGTACAAGAAGACGACTTATACTATAAAAATATTTGATTTTCCTTTTGCGTTAATTGAAATTGCAGAGCTGTGAATTCATACCGTTAAATTAGCTACCTCCAAAATACACAGCTATCGTTTGACCAGGGGTTTTGCGTGTGTGACATGACTAGGAGGGACGCCTGGCCAGCTGCGCCGAGACCGATGCTACCGAACTGCCGGGGAAACGCGCCGTCGAAAGCGAGACAGAAATAAAGTACTTCAGAGCACTCTGCCAAAAGATCGGGAAAAAAACCCGTAACGTTCAGTTGCCTCTCTTTTTAAACGTTTAGAGCAACTACCCAACTGCTTAAGTACACCTAATAAATTATACGCTACAGCTATTTGGCAGTTGCAGTTTAAACAATGCAAGTCAGTTTGGAAATTAGACAATTTTAACTTTCTTTTTTAAATTTCATTTACGATAGAAAAATCAGTGAGATACGAGATCTCCCACATGGTTTTACATTTTTGGGGGCGGGGGGGGGGGAGGGGGGGGGCAGGCGGTGGGGAATATCAAATCCCCGGTGCTGCAATACATAAGGCTACCAAAAAGGATTGGCAGATTTGCTACTGCTGTTGGCTGTACCCAAGCATGCGGAGGAACGCGTTTTGACGGCATCTCGACTGTTACACCGGAGAACCAAAGATCAGCGATACATCGACTACTGGAAGGCGTGCTGCGCTTGGGTCTTTGCAAGGAAATCGACTTCCTACTTTTTTTTTTCCAGAGAGAGTGAAAAGTCTCGTTGCGGATGACTTCTACTGCCAAGTACATCACCTCTGAAGATCCATTCTGATGGGAAGTTCATAAAAGGCAACTCCTTTGAATGAGAAAGATTTCCATTCTGGAAAATCTCTTTCCAACTGAAGTCAAAATTACACACTGTAGGTTAAGGAAAAAGGACATCATAGAAGCAGTAAAACACATCAGGACTCTCTGTCGCTAGTTACGAGGCTGCCAACGCTCCTTGGGAAAGCCTGGAAAACACACCGAAGCGACGCCGATTTGTCCCGTTTTGTCCACGTCTCTTCTTTGACCTTGACTGCTTTTAGCACAGATGCTAGTATCTCAGTAAGGTTTTCGAGTACTACTGTAAGGTATTTTAAACACTTACTGACTGAAAAAGCATAAAGCTTTTATCGTGAAAACCAAGTCTGTTTCTCCCGAACATCCAAACTCTTACAAACGGTTCCTTTCCTCTTCTAGTCCAACATTATTTTCACAGTACCCTTTAATAGTAAGCCCACAGAAACAGAAGACTGTGCTGTCAGGAAGAGAAAATAGACGGAGGGAAGCAAGCTTTGCATAGGCGTACCACGCTCCAGAACAGACCTTCTTTATTTTTAGTATTTGTGTTAAAATATTTCACGTTAAAAAATTATATAGAAGGAGAGTTGCCGCTTTCTTAATGTTAACTGTAAAGTCCATATCACAGGCGTACCTTGTACTTGCAGACCACTACGGATCCTTTCCGTCTGTCTCGTACTTTCACAGCAGAAGAAAGGGCGACCGTGGCGAAATGGTGGCCGTTGACATTCTGCTGTGGGGGGGACACCAAACAAACCCCCGCCCCCCCCCCTCCCCCCCCCCCCCCCCCCAAAAAAAAAACCCATTTAGCACAAAGCTTCCTTTTCTGTGAAGACTACAACTGAGTGGAGGAGAAAGTATTTTGCATCATCTTTGGTACAGCTGTTGATACAGCCCACTAGAGCTTTTGCATGTTTTAGACAACCGTGCCTTTTTTTTTGGCTCATTGGCAGCTTTAGTTTCGCTAGAACTCGCTTTCCTAGAGACACGCAGGTGACAGACGCAGATACCTACATGCATTTTCTCAAGCCTAAGTATAGCCGCGATTTCCTCACCCTATACGTCCCAAGTTGAGTGTTTTTGTTAAAGAGTACAGCAACCCATCTGTCCTCGTGAACTCGCTGCAAAAGAGGAATCCTTTTTTCCAGGCCGTTTCTCCAAACGGTCAAGATCTTTTAAAACTGCAGTTGTTTTAAAACTAGCCATTTGGAACACATTGCCAAACAATGTTTGGCAGTAAGACTTTGATGTGTTTGACACACACAAATTTGGGGTAACTCGCTACTTGCTTCCTGTTGTTGTGGTTGTTGTTCTTCCTTCAGAAATTCTACTTGTAGCCAAGTTATTCGCTACTGGTTCAAGCATTTACCTTCCAGGTATTACCAGCACATTTACACAGGCGAGGAACTAAATTGCTCTTCTAAAACTACCCGAGTGAAAATTACAGCCATGAAAGAGGAGTGACAGAGAAGGAAAGGAGAGGTCAGGCAGCAAGAGAGCTCTGCAGGCTGCTACCAGTCAACATCGCACTCTTAAAAAAAAAAAAAAAAAAAAAAAAGAAAAGACAAACACAAAAAAAAACCCACAAAAATCAACAACAACACAAAACCTTGACGTTGTACCTTTTTTTTTCTTTTGGAGCTCGTCCCTGTCTCAGCAGATTGTCTTGTCAGAGCATGAAGTGCAGATGATCTGTATCCCGACGACACCTGCACGCGATGAACACGTGTTCAGAAATAGTCCAGATCTGTAAGACCGGTGTCATTTTTGTGGTTTTAAGAATCATAACTCCATTTTATTGACCGATGCATTTGTGAGGAAACTAAGTAACTTTTCAACGTAGCCTCTCCTTGGGGAGAAAAGTGCGTTAGGGAGTGAAAAAAAATTTATGATTCAGAGCTCGCAACCATGACGGAGCAGCAGGGAAATTAATGAAAGTGAAGACCAACAGCAGCAACATTAAGCGACATTTGGCTTTAATTCTGATCACGTACTTAAGCGACTCTCCAAGTCTATACCTCGAGCCTATGAATGCCTAGCCCTTTTTTGGAAGGACAAACTTTTTCCCTTAGAAGTCCTAGATTGAAGACTCCACTGAACAGAATGTGGATTGAGCCACAGGACAACATGCCATCAACACTCTAATGAAAAAAAAATCAAGTAAAAATCTAGTTTAAACATCAGTTTCCATCGTGTTTCATTCATTACATTTCTAGCGGTACCTAGGTGCTCAAA
This sequence comes from Calonectris borealis, assembly GCF_964195595.1. Taxonomy (NCBI): domain Eukaryota; kingdom Metazoa; phylum Chordata; class Aves; order Procellariiformes; family Procellariidae; genus Calonectris; species Calonectris borealis. Next base: position 23,230 of record NC_134313.1, read on the forward strand.
AATTAACTATCCTGACACCACGTTACTAAAAATTGAGTTATGCATAGAAAAATAAAAGGCTATTTCCAACCTGCCCATAAAATCAGTATGAACAAACAGAAGAGAAACAGTCGACCCTAAAGAAGGTAACAGGCAGCTCTTAATTTATCGTAGATGAAAGTCCATCCTTTTACCTGAAAGGAAAACATTCGTAACTACCCAGGGACCGATTCAGGAACGAGGCACGCTCTGTTAACGGCAACTGTTCATCAGCTTTTCTGCACCGGCAGCAAATTTGCCTTTTCCCTGGGTTTGACATGGAGTAGCTGCAGCGTCCTTGAACTCGCCAATGTTTCTCCCCGCTCCCCCGGCCCCACACGTGCCATTACCTGAGCAGCAAGCGGCATCAACCACGCAGGATTTTCTTCACGTGACGCAGAAGGTGACGCTGGGAAAAGAGGAGGCACAAAACAAACCTGTTTGTCACACCCAGCCAACGGTGAAAACACAGGGAAGGATTCTGCCGTGCGGGGCCGGGCTGTGCACCCCGGGAGCTCCCGCCGGCCGGTTTCTCTCCCCTTTGCCGGGTACCGGGGAGACACCGCCGCCGCCTCGTGCTGCCGCCTGCCCCCCGGGAGAGCCGGGGAACCCCCACCTCACTTCAGCCCTCGGGAAGGGGACCGGGAGAGACCCTCCACGCAGAGAGAGGCACGCGGCCTGGATTTATTCCCCGAGGGAAGAGGCCGGGCTCCCCGCTGGCAGAAGGACAACTCGCCACCCTGCCGCTCGGAGCGCCTTGCTGGGGACAGCCCTGCCTGCGCCTGGCTGCTCTTCAGCCGTGCTGGGAGTGCAGTCCGGCCGACGGATGCTCCGGCAAATAGACACTGCAGCGAATCGCAGCTCCTGCTCGTTACAGCTGCAGGTAATTTTGCCTCCGGCTAAGACATGCCCCAGACAGCGGACACCCCGTCTCGTTCCAGCTCCTGCTTCCTACGGTTCTGGCTAACTGAAGCTCCCGCTCTGCACTGAAGCTCCTGTTGATTTCAGCTCCTTCTCCTTACAAGCTCCAGCTATTTGCAACAGCCTGGGCTTTTGACAAGGTCGTAAATCAATCGCTGTCAAAACTTGACTATTAGGATTAAATATCATAGGTGTACATTGTATAAATATTAATTAGTTTGTACGATTAGTTAGTTAATAACTATTCTAAGCAGTCGACAAGGAAGAGCTGGACTCGAAGAGGGCGTGCGGGGTCTGAAAAGCAGAGACCACCTCTTCCCCCCGGAGACCACCGCAGACGTTGAGTTTGGCCTGGTGCATGCCGGCCTCCCGCACTTCGGGGTCCAGCAGGACCAGACCCCCACCTCCGGGGGGGGGCGGTCCACACACCTGCCCAGCCCCTGCTTTCCCCTGCAGCCCCAATGCCCTCCCACCCCCCCCCCGCACAAAGGGCCAAACCGGCTTCTGCTTTGGGCCCCCAAACCAGCTCACTTAGCGCCCACTTCTAAGCCCAAAAACCCAGCTGCTGCGCCTGTTCTCAAGTCCCAAAGATGCCCCCGGGGAGGGCAAGCGCTTGTGTGATGCTTCTGGCAGAAACGGGGCTGAAAGGTCTGATCCCGGTGCCGGGGGAGCAGAGCAGAGCTGGCTGGGACCAGCTTTTGCTCCTGGAACAACCCCAAGTCCCTGCTCCGAGGTCTTCCCCTTGGGGCCCTGGGGTGGACCTGTCCCTCCCCTTCAAACGCTCCAGGAGTTTCGGGGGCAGAAGGCCGTTTCTAAGCCCTCTCTCCAGCAGCTCCTCCCTCGACTCGGCCCGTGAAGCCCCCAGGCTCGCTGGGGCGGGCGGCCTCCATTGCCTACAGGCTGCCCGTCTGCCTGCAGGGAGGGCTGGGGGGTCCCCGGCCCCACGGGGCGACAGCGGGGACTCGCAGGGAGGGTCTGTTTGCACACAGCGCCTCCCCCCCCACCCCGCCGGCCCCACTGCGCGGCCCCCCTAGGGCACACAGACACGCCCCCCCCCCCAGCCCCTCCCCCGCCTGGCGCCCCCCCACCCCCCCTCCCCGAAGCCTGCAGGACCGCCCCCCCCGCCACAGCCCCACTCCTCGGCTCCACACTCACGCTGCCGCCGCCGCCTCGGTGCAGACCCCGCCGCGCGCCCCGTTGAAACACTCTCCGCAGCCAATCAGCGCGCGGCTCCGCCGGACCGCCCGCGCGGGGCACGCCGGGAGTTGTAGTCCCCGTCCCGGGAGTCCGCATGCGCACGGCGCCGCGTCCCACGCGGCTGCCTGTACATCGACACCCGTACAATGGAGGTGATCGTGCACGGACCCTGGTGCAACCCTTGTGCCCCCCATGCTCGCAGCCCCTCCCCGGTGTTTGCAAGCACCTCCCAGCCCCAGCACCCCCGGTGCTCACAGCACCCGACCACACCATTTTCTAGCCCCCTGGGAGCCCCAAGCCCCACTCTCAAGTCCCGCCAGGACCCACAGCCCCACTCCCCAGCTCCTTGGGGCACCGCAGCCCCCCCCCCCAGCCCCACTCCCCAGCCCCCCTAGGACACACAGCCCCCCAAGCCCAATCCCCGGCTCCCCCGGGACGCACAGCCCCCCCCTCAGCCCCACTCCCCGGCTCCCCCGGGACGCACAGCCCGCACAGCCCCGCTCCCCGGCCCCCCCGGGATGCACAGCCCCCCCCAGCCCCGCTCCTCGGCCCCCCCGGGGGTCTGCAGCCTCCCCCCAGACCCACTCCCCAGATGCTCACAGCCTCTCCCTGGCCTGGCGCTCCGCCAGTCCCCCTCCCCGGAGCCTGCAGGTCTCCCCTCAGCCCGCCGTGCCCGCGGCCACTCACGCTCACGCCGCCGCCGCCGCCGCCGCCGCCGCCGCCGCCGCCGCCGCCGCCGCGTGGGTGCAGACCCCGCCGCGCGCCCCGTTGAAATAACCTCCGCAGCCAATCAGCGCGCGGCTCCACCGGGCCGCCCGCGGGGGGCACGCCGGGAGTTGTAGTCCCCGCCCCGGAAGTACGCATGCGCACGGCGCCTTGCGCCGTGCGGGTGGCTGTGCAGGGACCCCCGCGCAACGGTGGTGATTGTGCAGGGACCCTTGCGCAACGGGGGGTCGGTGTGTGGAGACCCCCATGCAACGGGGGGGGGCAGTGCAGGAGGACCCTTATGCAATTGGTTGGTGTGCAGGGGACCCTCGTGCAATGGCGGGCAGGTGCGCAGGGACCCTTGTGCGATGGTGGGCATTGTGCAGGACCCTCGTGTGACAGTGGTGGTTATTTTTCTTGGCAGTACGGGAGCAAAACAGCCGGTGTCTGAAACCACTGGGGTGTTTTGGCTGCTGCTGAGCAGCCTCGAGGCCGCCTCCGGTTCCCACGTGGCTCCCATGGTGTGCGTGGACCCTCCTGCAACGGGTGCAGGTGTGCAACGAGGGTGATCCGGGGTAGGGGTCCCTCTCTGGGGGCACCCAGCTCGAGCTGGCACCTAAGAACTAATCAAGGAGTAATGAGGAACCTTCTCTCGCACCTGATGTTAACCAGCAGGATCCCAGGGTCAGACCCTGTTACGGTGATCGGACCCTGGGGAGGTGGCAGAGGGTGCCCTGGACAGGTTGGGGGGGTTCCCTGGGGAGGAGGGGAGCCCCCACCCCCCCGACTGTGGGCACTCCCCCAAGGAGCAGAGCATGGTGCAAGACTTTAGGGGGGATGAGGGCCAACAGGACCCTGAGATGGCGGTGCCAGCTCTTCCCAGCGTCTCCCCAGGCACCTGCCATGCTGAGGTGGGGGGGTGTGTGTCTCAGGGCTGGGGGTGACCGTGGGGTCCGGGAGGGACCCTGGGAGTGGGGTAGGGGGACATTTGGGGACAGAGGTGTTTCTCGGGAGATTGGGGACACCATGTGGGGGGTTGAGACTGGGAGGGATGACCCCAGGGTGGGGGTGCACCGCGGGGAGAAGGGATCCCACCCCCCACACCTGCAGCCACCCCCAGGGGCAGCTGGGACCCCGACCCACTGGGGGACCAGGATGGGAACGATGGGGACTCACTCATGGATACTGCACAGGTAATAAAACAGTTCATGCTGCACCCTGTTGCAGGGTCTCTGGGGTGCCCTGGGCGCCGAGTCCCCACCACAGCCAGCCCTTCCCGGGGGTCTCCAGGCTGCCGGGCTCCTCTGGCTCCCAGCCGGCGGGAGCTGTGTCCTCCCAGCCGCTGGCCACGCAATGGCAGCAGCGACCCACGGCCACGCAGAGACAGGGCCGGGGACAGGGCCGGGGGATGTCTGCGCTCCACCTGGGTCTGCAGGGCTCGGGCAGGGGGGACCCGGCATCCTGCAGCTGCGCTCCCACCCTGGGGACCCCAAATACCCCTGGGGCAGACGGTGTCCCCAGCGTGTCCACCTGACAGGGGGTGGCCTGTGCCCCTGCACACCCGTGTGCGTGGTGGGGGGGACGCGGGATGCGTCGCTGTCCCTGTCGCTGGTGGCAACCGGCATGGGGGGAAGGTGACAGTGAGGGTCCCCGCCAGTGGCCCGGTGCTCGTCACCGCTGGGGGGACGGGGGACAAGCAGGGCCAGCACCAAGGAGCGACGGCAGCACAGCCCACTCTCTGGGGATCCCCACCCCCTGTCCCCAGGGGTCCTCTCCGTCCCCGTGTTTTATTGGGGGAACACAGAGCCCAACGACCAGCCGCGGGGACAGGGGACGGGGAGTTGCCCCAGGGATGGGGACAGCACCGGGACACGCTGACACTCTTGGGGGTGCTGGCATGCGGGGGTGGGGGGGTGGGGTACCCTAACTGTTGCCGCCCGGGATGACGAATGCACCGGGATGGGGACGGCGCATGGAGGGGCCAGAGCCGGCGCGCGACCGCCGGGCTGCAGTACCACGCTTCGGCTTCGGGGCGGCAGCAGCGAAGGCGGCGGCGGCGCGGCTGCGCACCTGTGCGGTGCCGGCGCTGCAGTACCGCGATGCGGCCACGGGGCGGCAGCAGCAGCGAGCAGCCGCCGGGCGGCGCGGGGCGCGGGCAGCGCCGGCGCCGCAGTTCCGCGCTTTGCGCGCCCAGCGCCCGCCGGCACCGCGCACGTGGGGCAGCAGCGGCGTTTCCTTACCGGGACGAAGCAACGAGCGCGGCGGCATCACCTCGCAGGCACCACGGTACGGCATTGCCGGTACCGGCGGACGGCAGCGCGGAGAAGGGGGGCGCCACCGCGCATGCGCGGCTCAAGGGCTGCAGTACCGAATTTTAGTCGCCTGGTGGCAGCAGCGAGCAAAGCAAAACCGCGCCACTGCGCATGCGCGGGTCAAGAGCTGCAGTACCGAATTCTGGTCGCTCGGTGGCAGCAGCGAGCAAAGAAAAGCGTGTCACCGCGCATGCGCGGCACCGAACCTGCAGTGCCGAATTCTGGTCGCTCGGTGGCAGCAGCGAGCAAAGAACGGCGCGTCACCGCGCATGCGCGGCACTGAACCTGCAGTGCCGTGTTTTGGTCGCTCGGTGGCAGCAGCGAGGGCAGCAACGCGCCCCACCGCGCATGCGCGACCCCCGCCCTGCAGTACCGAATTCTGGTCGCTCGGTGGCAGCAGCGAGGGCAGCAACGCGCCCCACCGCGCATGCGCGGCTCAAGAGCTGCAGTACCCAATTCCGGCCGCCGGGTGCCACCGTCGCCTCACCGACCCCTTCCCGATCTCTCCGCCCAGTTTGGACCACCGAAAGACGGTAACTGCTTACTGGGGGTACTGGGCTTAGATTTCTCTGCCCTTTTCCCACTCGCGGCCCGGGCACTAATCTTCATCGCCTCTGTACCAAAAAAAGCACCCGGTGGCCCCAGCATTTCAGTCCTTTCCCTCTGGCCGCTTTACAAGGCCCGTGGTTGTTTCCGTCCGTGCCCCCCAGCCCATTACCTGGGGAGGAGAAGCAGCACGGGGAACCTGTGGAACAGGTTTCTTTCTAACCCGGAGGAAGCCCCAGGGATCGCTGTCTCGGTCTGCAGGTGACATCGGGGTTGTGGGAGTGACAGCAGCGACTCAACAGATGCTGGAGAGAGATTTAAAAAAAATAAGGTCACACAGGTGACACCCTGAAAGCAGGGGAGGGGCAGCTACGTCCATCAGGAAACCGCGCTTCTGAGCGGACCAGGTGCGAGTGGCTGATCTGCAAACGAGCGATACGCTGGTGGTCCTGGGGCTGTGTTGCGGTGTTTGCACCTTTCCTCACCTCTGTGCTATCAGCACTCCGCTCTCCTCATCCTGCACACACACAAGGCTTGCCACGCAAGGCTTGTCACTTGGAGGAGAGACACTGCACGACGTCACTTACCACCCTGCCCTCCAGCATGCAAAGTAATTAGAAATGAAGCAGGGAAAGCCAAGAGGCCTGCTGGTGTATTAGGCGTCCTCAGCAGATGACCGTAGAGCCCGGCAGGTTCCATCCTTGCTCTGTACAGGGCGCGTAGCTCTGCACTCCTTGCCGCTCCTGCCAGCAAGCGTCACAGTTGCACTTTGCTGCCTGCAACACGCAGCACTTAGTGGGCTGGAGGGGCTGTTCTGCCAACGTGACAGGGGAGCTGCTCGGTTCCTTTAGCTGCCTAATTTGCCTCCTTGAAACAATCACTTCAACACTTGGTTTCTTTATTTTAGACCCCTCTGCATATCTCCTGGCCCGCGAGCCATTTTCAGCTAGCCACGCAGCTAAGTACGGTGCTGGTAGAAACCCAGCTGCCATCTCGCTCCGATGTCAAAAGGCTTTTGTAACTTGAACCCCCGATTGTTTTGCCATCGAGACTGCAAGGCGAGGAATATGCCTCTACCTGAACAAGCAAGACACCTGCCAAATAGCTGAGCTGTGCGCAGTGATAGGTGGCTGCCTGTGTCCGACACCTTTTTCTGCTAAAACCAGAGCACGCTTCCCTTGTGAAGAGCCATCGGCAGTACAGAACGTACCTGAGCTCTCCTTGCACCGGCTCCCCAGAGAACGGCGTCCTAGTTCGACTGAAGCGTGCAGCAGCCTGTCGTCATCGCAGCCCCTCGCCCTCGAGCGAGTGGCTGCCTGCAGCAGCGGCAGAACCGCTGCTGCGCCGAGGGGAAAGGAATGGCTTGGCGTCAAGCTCTGCGGGCTGCCTGTAGCCCCTGCGGAGCCGACGACCTCGGCAGCCCATACAAAGGGCAAAGCTAACCACCTGAGAAGGAGTCACAGGGTGTAGCAGTTTCTGCCACAACCATACTTCCCAGCCTGCTGATGGAGCACAAGGCACTTGAAAGCAGCGGAAAAGAACAAGGATGGCCTAGCAAGATGGCAGGAATAACACGGACAGCCTAAAGCATTTAGCCAGGCAGGGCTTGCAACTAACCTTGAGTCAGGGTTTAATCCCAGCCGGCAACTAAGCACCACACAACCACTCACTCGCTCCCCCCTCAGTGGGATGGGGTAGAGAATTGGAAGGGCAAAAGTGAAAAAACTCCACTTGTAAGGAAAAGGGGCGGGGGGGAAACCAACAGAGAGAAAAACCCAAGACAGACAAGCGGTACAAATGAAAACAATTGCTCGCCACCAACCGACCGATGCCCAGCCAGCCGCAGCCCAGCAGCGGCCCCCCTGCCAACCTCCCCCCGAGTTTTATTACATGACATCATACGGTCTGGAATATCCCTTGGGTCAGGTGGGGTCAGCTGTCCCAGCGGTGCCCCCTCCCAAACCCTCGCGCACCCCTAGCCTGCTCGCTCAGCAGGAACTAACGCAGCCCTGCGTCATCAACGCCCTTTTCAGCACAAACCCAAAACGCAGGAGGAGGGAGAGTGGGGTGGGAGTGGGGTGCAGGGGAGCGGGAGGGGGGTGCCACAGTTTGAACGGGGGGCAACGGGCAGGTTGGCGGGGTAGGCAGCACCCCAGGGGTCCGGGGCAGAGGGGTTACGGGGAGGCAGTGCGGAACACGGCGGGGGTGGGGAGGAGGGAGAGGAGAGAGGAGGGCAGTGCGGGCACGAGGCAGGAGGGCAGGGGATACGGGGGGCGCGTCACGGGGAAAACCTCGCACGGGGGGAAAACCTTGCATGGGAAAGGGGGGGCGGACACTGGGAGGGGCGCGTGTGGGTAGAGACATGCGTGGGGGGACATGCGTGGGGATGACCTACACCAGGGGGTCCACCCAGGACCACCCACAGCAGATAACTCACCTGGGATAATCCGCAACAGATAATCCGTTCCCGATAACTGACCCTCACTGGATAACCCACACTGGATAACCACGAGCGATGCCCCTCAAATGGCTGGTGTTTCACCCCAAATCTTCCCCAAATTGGGGGGTTTTTTGCTTTTCTATAATATAAAAATTGGGTTTTTTTCCTTTTCCAAAACATTCCTTTTGGAGGTTTTTCAATGCTTTTTCACAACAAAAGTTGGTGATTTTTGCTTTTGGTTTTATGCATGAAAATGGGGGTTTTTTTTTGCTTTCCAGCTGCCCAAATCCAGGTGGATTTGGCTTTCCCAGGAGCTCCAAGTTGGGTATTTTTCCCCCTATATATATATATATATATATTTTTAGTGAATCTATTTATGTTTCACTTATACCCCCCTATTTCCCACTTATTATATATAATACCTGTTCAGACTATGTCTCCGTTGACTTATATATTTTGACACTGAATGTCTTTATAGACTTCTCTATTTACACTTACGTATATTTACACCTCTATCTTTATAGACTTAGGTATCTATTTAGGCTTAGATATCTATTTACACTTATATATAATCTCTTAGATCACATATAATATCTATTTAGACTCTCTATGTAACACGTAGTAAGTGTAGATAGCGATATCTATTCAGACTTTTTTCTATTTTAAATTCCTTCATACATAAAATATATCATCCTTTTTGCATTTGAAAGTCCTTTATTTTTTAATTTATATGTACGCGAGTTATTTCTGTATTTTAAAACCCTATACACGTCTTTCGAATTTTTGTATACTCTAAAATAATACTCTAATATAATACTCTAATATAATATGGCAGATATAGGTTCTTATTTTGAAATCCTTCTATACATATAAATGAATATTATTTTTCAATATATATAACAATGAGAGATTTTTCTCTATTTCAAGGCCTCACAGATATATTTACAGTTTTTAAAAATTTTTGAACCCTCCCCCCCCCGTGAATTTTCAGGCATTTTTGGGCTGTGACCCCCTTTCTGGGGGACCCGCCCCATGTCCCCCCCATTCCCCACCCACCTGCTCCTCCACAGCATCATCACCCCCTCGGTGATGTTGGGGTGCCCCAAATGACATCATCACCCTCCCAGGCCCCCCAACCCCCCTTTTTATTCAGCCCCAAAAAAGGCACAAAGTGAGGCACAAAAAGGCACAAAAGGCACAAAAAAAGGCACAAACCGGCCACACATGACAGAAGACACAGATGTTGCCCTGAGGAAGGAGAGAGACTGTTATTTTAGCGGTACAAGGAGGGAATTCAGATGGTTCGTCCCCCACCCAAACCCCCCCCCCAGGCTTCACCTTGAGCTCCTGGCCGAGGTTATGGAGATGTCGCCGCTCCATCTCCAGGCCATGGAGCTGTTCCTCCTGCTGCCCCAGCCGCTGCTCCTGGGCAGCTGCCGGCGCCCACAGCTTGGCCGCCTGTGCTGCCTGCCGCTGCACCGTCTCCTCCGCCAGCTTCAGCTGCGCCTGCCAGGAGGGAAACAGCAGCAGTTGCAGTGGGGGAGGTAAAAAACAGCCCCAGTAGGGGGGGAAACCAGCCCCGGATGTAGCGTGGGGCAAAAACTGAACCTGGTGGGGGGGAAAAAATGAGCCCCCGTAATGGCAGGGGGAGAAAAGCAACCCCACCAGGGTGGAAAATCAGCCTTGATGGGGGAGAAAACCAGCCCTGGTTGAAGGGGCAGGGGCAAAAAACAGCCCTGGCAGGGTGGAACACCCCAAAGCCCCGGGGGGGGCTCATGGGGGACCCCAAAAGTCAAGGGGGAATAGCAGCAGTGGGGGGTGAAATTAATGGGCAGAAGAACATAGAGTGTGTCCCCAAAACTGGGAGGTCCCCAAAACCCCAGGGACCCCAAAAACCAAGGGGAAGCGGTTGGGGAAGAGGAGCAAAAATGGGAAGGGAGGAATAAAATCAACGTGGGGAAGAGATGGGGGGAATCCTTGAAACTTGGAGCAACACCAAAACCCCAGGGGGGTCCCCAAAACCCCAGGGGGGGTCGCTGCCCCCTGAGGGAAACCAGAAAGCCAAAGAGCAGCAGTGGGATGGAGGAGTGGAAACGGGGCAGCGTGGAGCATGAAATCAAGGGGGGAGGAAGTGGTCAGGGTCCCCCAAAACTGGAGGGGGAGGAGGGGGCGGCAAAACCCCAGGGGTGTCCCCCAAAAACCTGGAGGGCATCACTGACCCATGGCGGGACCCCCAAAATTCAAGGGAAAGCAGCAGGAGGCAGGAGCAGGAATGGGGCAGTAGGGGGTAAAATCAAGGAGGAGGGGAGATGGAGGGGTCGCCAAAACCTTGGGGATCAGGAGGGGATGCCAAAATCCAAGCAGAAGCAGTGGGAAGGACAAGTGGAAATGAGGCGGGGAGAAAGAAATCCATGGGGAATCCCCCAAAATCTGGGGGGGCTCAACATACCCCAGGGGCCCCCAAAATGCCCCCATCAGGACCCAAACAGTCGGGGGGGGGGGGCGGCCTTGAAACAGGTAACAGAGATTTAGGGGCCACTGGTGGGAAGGGGGGTCTCCCTGGAAGTGAGGGGACCCCAAAATGGCCCCAGGGTGGCTCAAAATGGCGAGGGGAAAAGCTCCTGGGGGGCTGTGAAACCCCCCGGGGGGTCCAAGCTTAGAGGGGAGCCCCAAACCTGGCAGGGGGCAGGGCTTAGACCCAGGAGGCGGGCTCTAGACCTGAAAGGGGTGTGGCTAGAGCCAGCCCCCCTCCCCAAGCCAACTTGTGGGGAGGATCTCCGGGTCCTGTTTAGGGTTGAGGGGGTAAAAATCTTAGGCGGGGGAGGGACTGGGGGGTATGGGGGAGGGACTGGAGGAACGCAGGCATTCGGGGGGATGAGTGGGGGTGGGGGAGCAGTACCTCTTGTAGTAGATAGATATCAGTGCGCCCACACGAGGTCCCAGATTTCCATACCACCTTCTGCCACTTCCAGCCCGGTCCCAGGACAGGGCAGTCCTGCCAGCCCTCTGCCACGCTGCCCGGGAGAGCTACTGCGGAGGGGATGAGCAGCTCCCCAAAACCCCCCAAAACACCTACTCCCGCCCACCCAAAGCTACTGCGAGGGACGCAGGCAGCGCCCGAAGCCACACCGCCTGCCCGCAGGCCCGCCCCGAGCACCCCCAGCCACGCCCCCACCTCGTAACCCCGCCCCAAACACCCAAAGTCACGCCCCCCCACCCCAAGGACCCGTACTCCCGCTCCACGCAGGTGGCGCTGAAGCCCTGCCCCCTTTCCCCACACCACGCCCCCAAGCTCCGCCAGGCGCGCGGCCAGCGCGGCTCCTCCTCCCCACCAGTCCCCCACAAAATACTGCCCCTCCGCCACGCCAACGCCCGCCAACTGCCCGCACCCACATGGATTCCCCCAGCCGCCCCTCCCCCGCCCCGGTCACGCGTGAACTTCACCTCCCCCTCACTAACTACCCTCTCCCCCCCCACATCCACCCCCAAACTGCACCTTTCCCCTCACAAACACCACCCCCCCCACCCAACTGCCCCTTCCCTCACACACATGGACTCTTAAACAGCCCCCTCGCCCCTCGGACACCCCCAAACTGTCCCTCCCTCACACGAACACCCTCCACAAACTGCCCCTGACCCACAAAAACACCCCGCCCAGGGGCCTGCATCCTGCCCCAGGCCCACTCCCCGGCCCCCTAATGCACACAGCTCCCCCCGACCCCACTGCCCAGCCCCTCTAGGGCACACAGCCCTCACGCCCCCCCAGCCCCACTCCCCAGATGCTCACAGCCCCTCCCCTGCCTGGAGCCCCCCAGTACCGCCCCCCGGGGTCTGCAGGACCGCCCCCCGCCCCACTGAAATACCCTCCGCAGCCAATCACTTCGTGGGGCGGGGAGCGAGAGAGCGGCTCTGCGGTGTGAAGCTCCCTGCCGAGTTCAACCACAACCGTCAGTTCCCCCTGCACCGATTTCCGTGAATGCAGTTTCTGAGGCTTTAAACTGACGTCGAAGTGAGGCCCAGCAGCGGCCCCCCGGCCAACCTCCCCCCGAGTTTTACTACATGACGTCATACGGTCTGGAACATCCCCTGGGTCAGGTGGGCTCAGCTCTCCCAGCGGTGCCCCCTCCCAAAACCCCGCGCACCCCCGGGCTGCTCGCCGGCAGGGCGGGGCGAGGAGCAGAACAGCCCCCGGCGCTGCGCAGGCGCTGCTCAGCAGGAACTGACGGAGCCCTGCGTCATCAACGCCCTTTGCAGCACACACCCAAAACGCAGGAGGAGGGAGAGTGGGGCGGGAGTGGGGTGCAGGGGAAAGCCTCGCGGGGGAGAGGGGGGCAGGCGTGGGGAGCGGCATGCTCGGGGGTGACCTACGCCGGGGGCTCCACCCGGGACAATGCACACAGATAACTCACCTGGGACAAACCGCAACCGATGATCCGCTCCGGGTAACTGACCCTCACGGGATAATCCACACCGGATAACCCCCAGCGATGCCCCTCAAACCGCTGGTGTCTTACCCCAAATTGGGAGTTTTTTTGCCTTTCCATAGTATGAAAATTGGGCTTTTTTTCTTTTCCAAAATATTCAACTTGGAGGTTTTTCGGCGCTTTTCCGCAACATAAAAATTGGTGATTTTTTGCTTTTAGTTTTGTGCATGAAAATGAGGACTTTTTTTTTTGCTTTCCGGCTGCACAAGGGAGCTTTCCGGCTGCACAAGGGAGCAAATCCAGGTGGATTTGGCTTTCCCGGGAGCTCCAAGTTGGGTATTTTTCCCCCAAAATTGTGATTTGTTTTTTGTTCCACCACCCCCGGACCCACCCTTGCAGACCCTGATTCAGGGGTTTGGGGGTATTTTTATGCCACAGTGTCAGGTCCCGCTCTGGGCGTGCACAGCCCCGCAGGGGAAAGTCCCCATTGGGGGAACTGGCCCCAAATGAGGATGGGAAAAGGCGGTAAAGGCGAAGGGGAAAGGGGCAGCTTTTGAAAGCGCTTTTATATCTTCAATGAGAGGTATTGGGGGGGGGGGGGGGGGGGGCAGCAGGTGGTGTCAATTCTTTACATCCTGTCTATAAACAGGGTTTCTTTGCATGTTAAAAACCTTATCTATCATAGACATTTACACTTACGTATCTATTTACACATACATATACATGTATTTAGGGAACACATTTATGTCTCACTTCCCCCCCCCCCCCCGTTTCCCACTTACTACATGCAATACCTATTCAGACTATATATCTGTTTAGACTTATGTATTTTGACACTTAAATATCTTTATAGACTTCTCTATTTACACTTACATATATTTACACCTGTGTCTTTATAGACTTAGATATCCGTTTACACTTGTATCTATTTAGACTTAGATATCTATTTACATTTATATATAACTTCTTATATCACATATAATATCTATTTAGACTTACTATGTAACAGGTAGTAAGTGTAGATAGCTCTATCCGTTCAGACTTTTTTCTATTTTAAATTGCTTCATATACAAAATATATCATCCTTTTTGCATTTTAAAGTCCTTTGTTTTTTAATTTATATGTACGCGAGTTATTTTTGTATTTTAAAACCCTATATACGTCTACTTAGAATTTTTTTATACGCTAAAATCCTTTATATAACATAGTAGATATAGGTTCTTATTTTGAAATTCTTTTATGTATATAAATGAATATTATTTTTCAATATACATAAAAATCAGAGATTTTTCTCTATTTCAACGCCTCACACACATATTTACAGTTTTAAAACTTTTTTTTAAACGCCCCCACCCCCCCCCATTAATTTTCAGGCATTTTTGGGCTGTGACCCCCTTTCGGGGGGGGGACACACCACCCCATAACCCCCCCATTCCCCACTCACCTGCTCCTCCACGGCATCATCACCCCCCCGGTGATGTTGGGGTGCCCCAAATGACATCATCACCCCCCCAGGCCCCCCAACCCCCCCTTTTTATTCAGCCCCAAAAAAGGCACAAAATGAGGGGAACGGCCCCAACCGGCAGCTCGTTACTTTAATAATGCCATTTACGGATGTACGCACGCACCCCCGCCAAAAAGGGGGGCTCTGCTAGATAGATAAAGGAGGGGCAGCCCCCCAAACGGTTGCAGCCCCCCCCAGCCCCTGTCCCGCAGGCTGGCAGACGGCCCCTTACCCTCAGCACGCCTAACGACCGGCAGGCAAACCTGGGCCGGGGGTCTCTCTTGAGCACCACGGGATGCTTACAGCGAGGCATCTGAAAAACAAAAATCCCAACTGGCATTTCAGCATATTAAAAAAATAGCACCGAAGGCAGCAGAGGAATTCGGTCAGGATAAGGGAGAGGGTAGCAGTCGAGCTAAAGGAGGATGCCGGGCAAACGGGTCAGCTCGAAATACAACACGGCCTTTAAAAGCTCGAGCGATTCGAACGCTTAAAATCAGCGTGAAGACTAATTGACGCGATTTTGAACACGTTCTTAGCAGAGAAGTAAACGCTCTCGCTGGTGCTGGAAAACGTCTCGTCCCTTCCTTACCGCACCGCTGCCGGGAGATAACCCCGTGAGGCTGCAGGACAAGGGCGCGCCGTAATCAGCATCTATGCTCACGGATCCACCGCCGCAGCTCCAGCCCTTGCGCTGCTGCTGCTGCTGCTGCTGCGCATCTTGCTTGCTTGGTCAATAAAGCTGAAAGTGAAGTGTAAAACTTGGAAGAGTAAAATGAAAAAGAAAGAACAAATCTCAGCAATTCATTTTATGCTAAAAAGGGGCGTGTACGTTTACATACGTACAAGAAGACGACTTATACTATAAAAATATTTGATTTTCCTTTTGCGTTAATTGAAATTGCAGAGCTGTGAATTCATACCGTTAAATTATCTACCTCCAAAATACACAGCTATCGTTTGACCAGGGGTTTTGCATGTGTGACATGACTAGGAGGGACGCCTGGCCAGCTGCGCCGAGACCGATGCTACCGAACTGCCGGGGAAACGCGCCGTCGAAAGCAAGACAGAAATAAAGTACTTCAGAGCACTCTGCCAAAAGATCGGGAAAAAAACCCGTAACGTTCAGTTGCCTCTCTTTTTAAACGTTTAGAGCAACTACCCAACTGCTTAAGTACACCTAATAAATTATACGCTACAGCTGTTTGGCAGTTGCAGTTTAAACAATGCAAGTCAGTTTGGAAATTAGACAATTTTAACTTTCTTTTTTAAATTTCATTTACGATAGAAAAATCAGTGAGATACGAGATCTCCCACATGGTTTTACATTTTTGGGGGCGGGGGGGAGGGGGGGGGGGCAGGCGGTGGGGAATATCAAATCCCTGGTGCTGCAATACATAAGGCTACCAAAAAGGAATGGCAGATTTGCTACTGCTGTTGGCTGTACCCAAGCATGCGGAGGAACGCGTTTTTACGGCATCTCGACTGTTACACCGGAGAACCAAAGACCAGCGATACATCGACTACTGGAAGGCGTGCTGCGCTTGGGTCTTTGCAAGGAAATCGACTTCCTACTTTTTTTTTTCCAGAGAGAGTGAAAAGTCTCGTTGCGGATGACTTCTACTGCCAAGTACATCACCTCTGAAGATCCATTCTGATGGGAAGTTCATAAAAGGCAACTCCTTTGAACGAGAAAGATTTCCATTCTGGAAAATCTCTTTCCAACTGAAGTCAAAATTACACACTGTAGGTTAAGGAAAAAGGACATCATAGAAGCAGTAAAACACATCAGGACTCTCTGTCGCTAGTTACGAGGCTGCCAACGCTCCTTGGGAAAGCCTGGAAAACACACCGAAGCGACGCCGATTTGTCCCGTTTTGTCCACGTCTCTTCTTTGACCTTGACTGCTTTTAGCACAGATGCTAGTATCTCAGTAAGGTTTTCGAGTACTACTGTAAGGTATTTTAAACACTTACTGACTGAAAAAGCATAAAGCTTTTATCGTGAAAACCAAGTCTCTTTCTCCCGAACATCCAAACTCTTACAAACGGTTCCTTTCCTCTTCTAGTCCAACATTATTTTCACAGTACCCTTTAATAGTAAGCCCACAGAAACCGAAGACTGCGCTGTCAGGAAGAGAAAATAGACGGAGGGAAGCAAGCTTTGCATAGGCGTACCACGCTCCAGAACAGACCTTCTTTATTTTTAGTATTTGTGTTAAAATATTTCACGTTAAAAAATTATATAGAAGGAGAGTTGTCGCTTTCTTAATGTTAACTGTAAAGTCCATATCACAGGCGTACCTTGTACTTGCAGACCACTACGGATCCTTTCCGTCTGTCTCGTACTTTCACAGCAGAAGAAAGGGCGACCGTGGTGAAATGGTGGCCGTTGACATTCTGCTGGGGGGGGGACACCAAACAAACCCCCGCCCCCCCCTCCCCCCCCCCCCCCCCCCCAAAAAAAAACCATTTAGCACAAAGCTTCCTTTTCTGTGAAGACTACAACTGAGTGGAGGAGAAAGTATTTTGCATCATCTTTGGTACAGCTGTTGATACAGCCCACTAGAGCTTTTGCATGTTTTAGACAACCGTGCCTTTTTTTTTGGCTCATTGGCAGCTTTAGTTTCGCTAGAACTCGCTTTCCTAGAGACACGCAGGTGACAGACGCAGATACCTACATGCATTTTCTCAAGCCTAAGTATAGCCGCGATTTCCTCACCCTATACGTCCCAAGTTGAGTGTTTTTGTTAAAGAGTACAGCAACCCATCTGTCCTCGTGAACTCGCTGCAAAAGAGGAATCCTTTTTTCCAGGCCGTTTCTCCAAACGGTCAAGATCTTTTAAAACTGCAGTTGTTTTAAAACTAGCCATTTGGAACACATTGCCAAACAATGTTTGGCAGTAAGACTTTGATGTGTTTGACACACACAAATTTGGGGTAACTCGCTACTTGCTTCCTGTTGTTGTGGTTGTTGTTCTTCCTTCAGAAATTCTACTTGTAGCCAAGTTATTCGCTACTGGTTCAAGCATTTACCTTCCAGGTATTACCAGCACATTTACACAGGCGAGGAACTAAATTGCTCTTCTAAAACTACCCGAGTGAAAATTACAGCCATGAAAGAGGAGTGACAGAGAAGGAAAGGAGAGGTCAGGCAGCGAGAGAGCTCTGCAGGCTGCCACCAATCAACATCGCACTCTTAAAAAAAAAAAAAAAAGACAAACACAAAAAAACCCCACAAAAATCAACAACAAAACAAAACCTTGACGTTGTACCTTTTTTTTTCTTTTGGAGCTCGTCCCTGTCTCAGCAGATTGTCTTGTCAGAGCATGAAGTGCAGATGATCTGTATCCCGACGACACCTGCACGCGATGAGCACGTGTTCAGAAATAGTCCAGATCTGTAAGACTGGTGTCGTTTTTGTGGTTTTAAGAATCATAACTCCATTTTATTGACCGATGCATTTGTGAGGAAACTAAGTAACTTTTCAACGTAGCCTCTCCTTGGGGAGAAAAGTGCGTTAGGGAGTGAAAAAAAATTTATGATTCAGAGCTCGCAACCATGACGGAGCAGCAGGGAAATTAATGAAAGTGAAGACCAACAGCAGCAACATTAAGCGACATTTGGCTTTAATTCTGATCACGTACTTAAGCGACTCTCCAAGTCTATACCTCGAGCCTATGAATGCCTAGCCCTTTTTTGGAAGGACAAACTTTTTCCCTTAAAAGTCCTAGATTGAAGACTCCACTGAACAGAATGTGGATTGAGCCACAGGACAACATGCCATCAACACTCTAATGACAAAAAAATCAAGTAAAAATCAAGTTTAAACATCAGTTTCCATCGTGTTTCATTCATTACATTTCTAGCGGTACCTAGGTGCTCAAAAATTAACTATCCTGACACCACATGTTACTAAAAATTGAGTTATGCATAGAAAAATAAAAGGCTATTTCCAACCTGCCCATAAAATCAGTATGAACAAACAGAAGAGAAACAGTCGACCCTAAAGAAGGTAACAGGCAGTTCTTAATTTATCGTAGATGAAAGTCCATCCTTTTACCTGAAAGGAAAACATTCGTAACTACCCAGGGACCGATTCAGGAACGAGGCACGCTCTGTTAACGGCAACTGTTCATCAGCTTTTCTGCACCGGCAGCAAATTTGCCTTTTCCCTGGGTTTGACATGGAGTAGCTGCAGCGTCCTTGAACTCGCCAATGCTTCTCCCCGCTCCCCCGGCCCCCCACGTGCCATTACCTGAGCAGCAAGCGGCATCAACCACGCAGGATTTTCTTCACGTGACGCAGAAGGTGACGCTGGGAAAAGAGGAGGCACAAAACAAACCTGTTTGTCACACCCAGCCAACGGTGAAAACCCAGGGAAGGATTCTGCCGTGCGGGGCCGGGCTGTGCACCCCGGGAGCTCCAGCCGGCCGGTTTCTCTCCCCTTTGCCAGGTACCGGGGAGACACCGCCGCCGCCTCGTGCTGCCGCCCGCCCCCCGGGAGAGCCGGGGAACCCCCACCTCACTTCAGCCCTCGGGAAGGGGACCGGGAGAGACCCTCCACGCAGAGAGAGGCACGCGGCGTGGATTTATTCCCCGAGGGAAGAGGCCGGGCTCCCCGCTGGCAGAAGGACAACTCGCCACCCTGCCGCTCGGAGCGCCTTGCTGGGGACAGCCCTGCCTGCGCCTGGCTGCTCTTCAGCCGTGCTGGGAGTGCAGTCCGGCCGACGGATGCTCCGGCAAATAGACACTGCAGCGAATCGCAGCTCCTGCTTGTTACAGCTGCAGGTAATTTTGCCTCCGGCTAAGACATGCCCCAGACACCCCGTCTCGTTCCAGCTCCTGCTTCCTACGGTTCTGGCTAACTGAAGCTCCCGCTCTGCACTGAAGCTCCTGTTGATTTCAGCTCCTTCTCCTTACAAGCTCCAGCTATTTGCAACAGCCTGGGCTTTTGACAAGGTCGTAAATCAATCGCTGTCAAAACTTGACTATTAGGATTAAATATCATAGGTGTACATTGTATAAATATTAATTAGTTTGTACGATTAGTTAGTTAATAACTATTCTAAGCAGTCGACAAGGAAGAGCTGGACTCGAAGAGGGCGTGCGGGGTCTGAAAAGCAGAGACCACCTCTTCCCCCCGGAGACCACCGCAGACGTTGAGTTTGGCCTGGTGCATGCCGGCCTCCCGCACTTCGGGGTCCAGCAGGACCAGACCCCCACCTCCGGGGGGGGGCGGTCCACACACCTGCCCAGCCCCTGCTTTCCCCTGCAGCCCCAATGCACTCCCACCCCCCCCCCCCCCGCACAAACGGCCAAACCGGCTTCTGCTTTGGGCCCCCAAACCAGCTCACTTAGCGCCCACTTCTAAGCCCAAAAACCCAGCTGCTGCGCCTGTTCTCAAGTCCCAAAGATGCCCCCGGGGAGGGCAAGCGCTTGTGTGATGCTTCTGGCAGAAACGGGGCTGAAAGGTCTGATCCCGGTGCCGGGGGAGCAGAGCAGAGCTGGCTGGGACCAGCTTTTGCTCCTGGAACAACCCCAAGTCCCTGCTCCGAGGTCTTCCCCTTGGGGCCCTGGGGTGGACCTGTCCCTCCCCTTCAAACGCTCCAGGAGTTTCGGGGGCAGAAGGCCGTTTCTAAGCCCTCTCTCCAGCAGCTCCTCCCTCGACTCGGCCCGTGAAGCCCCCAGGCTCGCTGGGGCGGGCGGCCTCCATTGCCTACAGGCTGCCCGTCTGCCTGCAGGGAGGGCTGGGGGGTCCCCGGCCCCACGGGGCGACAGCGGGGACTCGCAGGGAGGGTCTGTTTGCACACAGCGCCTCCCCCCCCACCCCGCCGGCCCCACTGCGCGGCCCCCCTAGGGCACACAGACACGCCCCCCCCCCCCAGCCCCGCTCCCTAGATGCTCACAGCCCCTCCCCCGCCTGGAGCCCCCCCACCCCCCCTCCCCGAAGCCTGCAGGACCGCCCCCCCCGCCACAGCCCCACTCCTCGGCTCCACACTCACGCTGCCGCCGCCGCCTCGGTGCAGACCCCGCCGCGCGCCCCGTTGAAATACTCTCCGCAGCCAATCAGCGCGCGGCTCCGCCGGACCGCCCGCGCGGGGCACGCCGGGAGTTGTAGTCCCCGTCCCGGGAGTCCGCATGCGCACGGCGCCGCGTCCCACGCGGCTGCCTGTACATCGACACCCGTACAATGGAGGTGATCGTGCACGGACCCTGGTGCAACCCTTGTGCCCCCCATGCTCGCAGCCCCTCCCCGGTGTTTGCAAGCACCTCCCAGCCCCAGCACCCCCGGTGCTCACAGCACCCGACCACACCATTTTCTAGCCCCCTGGGAGCCCCAAGCCCCACTCTCAAGTCCCGCCAGGACCCACAGCCCCACTCCCCAGCCCCACTCCCCAGCCCCCCTAGGACACACAGCCCCCCAAGCCCAATCCCCGGCTCCCCCGGGACGCACAGCCCCCCCCCAGCCCCACTCCCCGGCTCCCCCGGGACGCACAGCCCGCACAGCCCCGCTCCTCGGCCCCCCCGGGATGCATAGCCCCCCCCAGCCCCGCTCCTCGGCCCCCCCGGGGGTCTGCAGCCTCCCCCCAGACCCACTCCCCAGATGCTCACAGCCTCTCCCTGGCCTGGCGCTCCGCCAGTCCCCCTCCCCGGAGCCTGCAGGTCTCCCCTCAGCCCGCCGTGCCCGCGGCCCCTCACACTCACGCCGCCGCCGCCGCCGCCGCCGCCGCCGCCGCCGCCGCCGCCGCCGCCGCCGCGTGGGTGCAGACCCCGCCGCGCGCCCCGTTGAAATAACCTCCGCAGCCAATCAGCGCGCGGCTCCTCCGGGCCGCCCGCGGGGGGCACGCCGGGAGTTGTAGTCCCCGCCCCGGAAGTACGCATGCGCACGGCGCCTTGCGCCGTGCGGGTGGCTGTGCAGGGACCCCCGCGCAACGGGGGGTCGGTGTGTGGAGACCCCCATGCAACGGGGGGGGCAGTGCAGGAGGACCCTTATGCAATTGGTTGGTGTGCAGGGGATCCTCGTGCAATGGCGGGCAGATGCGCGGGGACCCTTGTGCGATGGTGGCGATTGTGCAGGACCCTCGTGTGACAGTGGTGGTTATTTTTCTTGGCAGTACGGGAGCAAAACAGCCGGTGTCTGAAACCACTGGGGTGTTTTGGCTGCTGCTGAGCAGCCTCGAGGCCGCCTCCGGTTCCCACGTGGCTCCCATGGTGTGCGTGGACCCTCCTGCAACGGGTGCAGGTGTGCAAGGAGGGCGATCCGGGGTAGGGGTCCCTCTCTGGAGGCACCCAGCTCGAGCTGGCACCTAAGAACTAATCGAGGAGTAATGAGGAACCTTCTCTCGCACCTGATGTTAACCAGCGGGATCCCAGGGTCAGACCCTGTTACGGTGATCGGACCCTGGGGAGGTGGCAGAGGGTGCCCTGGACAAGTTGGGCGGGTTCCCTGGGGAGGAGGGGAGCCCCCACCCCCCCGACTGTGGGCACTCCCCCAAGGAGCAGAGCATGGTGCAAGACTTTAGGGGGGATGAGGGCCAACAGGACCCCGAGATGGCGGTGCCAGCTCTTCCCAGCGTCTCCCCAGGCACCTGCTGTGCTGAGGTGGGGGGTGTGTGTGTCTCAGGGCTGGGGGTGACCGTGGGGTCCAGGAGGGACCCTGGGAGTGGGGTAGGGGGACATTGGGGGACAGAGGTGTTTCTCGGGAGATTGGGGACACCATGTGGGGGGTTGAGACTGGGAGGGATGACCCTGAGGAGGTGGGGGGCACCGCGGGGAGAAGGGATCCCACCCCCCACACCTGCAGCCACCCCCAGGGGCAGCTGGGACCCCGACCCACTGGGGGACCAGGATGGGAACGATGGGGACTCACTCATGGATACTGCACAGGTAATAAAACAGTTCATGCTGCACCCTGTTGCAGGGTCTCTGGGGTGCCCTGGGCGCCGACTCCCCACCACAGCCAGCCCTTCCTGGGGGTCTCCAGGCTGCCGGGCTCCTCTGGCCCCCAGCTGGCGGGAGCTGTGTCCTCCCAGCCGCTGGCCACGCAATGGCAGCAGCGACCCACGGCCACGCAGAGACAGGGCCGGGGACAGGGCCGGGGGATGTCTGCGCTCCACCTGGGTCTGCAGGGCTCGGGCAGGGGGGACCCGGCATCCTGCAGCTGCGCTTCCACCCTGGGGACCCCAAACACCCCTGGGGCAGACGGTGTCCCCAGCGTGTCCACCTGACAGGGGGTGGCCTGTGCCCCTGCACACCCGTGTGCGTGGCGGGGGGGACGCGGGATGTGCCGCTGTCCCTGTCGCTGCTGGCAACCGGCATGGGGGGAAGGTGACAGTGAGGGTCCCCGCCAGTGGCCCGGAGCTCGTCACCGCTGGGGGGACGGGGGACAAGCAGGGCCAGCACCAAGGAGCGACGGCAGCACAGCCCACTCTCTGGGGGTCCCCGCCCCCTGTCCCCAGGGGTCCTCTCCGTCCCCGTGTTTTATTGGGGGAACACAGAGCCCAACGACCAGCCGCGGGGACAGGGGACGGGGAGCTGCCCCAGGGATGGGGACAGCACCGGGACACGCCGACACTCTTGGGGGTGCTGGCATGCGGGGGTGGGGGGGGTGGGGTACCCTAACTGTTGCCGCCCGGGATGACGAATGCACCGGCATGGGGACGGCGCAGGGAGGGGCCAGAGCTGGCGCGCGACCGCCGGGCTGCAGGACCACGCTTCGGCTTCGGGGCGGCAGCAGCGAAGGCGGCGGCGGCGCGGCTGCGCACCTGAGCGGTGCCGGCGCTGCAGTACCGCGATTCGGCCACGGGGCGGCAGCAGCAGCGAGCAGCCGCCGGGCGGCGCGGGGGCGCGGGCGGCGCCGGCGCCGCAGTTCCGCGCTTTGCGCGCCCAGCGCCCGCCGGCACCGCGCACGTGGGGCAGCAGCGGCGTTTCCTTACCGGGACGAAGCAACGAACGCGGCGGCATCACCTCGCAGGCACCACGGTACGGCATTGCCGGTACCGGCGGACGGCAGCGCGGAGAAGGGGGGCGCCACCGCGCATGCGCGGCTCAAGGGCTGCAGTACCGAATTTTAGTCGCCTGGTGGCAGCAGCGAGCAAAGCAAAACCGCGCCACTGCGCATGCGCGGGTCAAGAGCTGCAGTACCGAATTCTGGTCGCTCGGTGGCAGCAGCGAGCAAAGAAAAGCGTGTCACCGCGCATGCGCGGCACCGAACCTGCAGTGCCGAATTCTGGTCGCTCGGTGGCAGCAGCGAGCAAAGAACGGCGCGTCACCGCGCATGCGCAGCACCGAACCTGCAGTGCCGAATTCTGGTCGCTCGGTGGCAGCAGCGAGCAAAGAAAGGCGCGTCACCGCGCATGCGCCGTCCCCGCCCTGCAGTGCCGAATTCTGGTCGCTCGGTGGCAGCAGCGAGCAAAGCAAAACCGCGCCACTGCGCATGCGCGGGTCAAGAGCTGCAGTACCGAATTCTGGTCGCTCGGTGGCAGCAGCGAGCAAAGAAAAGCGCCCCACCGCGCATGCGCGGGTCCCGACCTGCAGTGCCGAATTCTGGTCGCTAGGTGGCAGCAGCGAGCAAATAAAAGCGCACCACTGCGCGTCCGCGACTCCCGACCTGCAGTGCCGAATTTTGGTCGCTCGGTGGCAGCAGCGAGCAAAGAAAGGCGCGTCACCGCGCATGCGCGGGTCAAGAGCTGCAGTACCGAATTCTGGTCGCTCGGTGGCAGCAGCGAGCAAAGAAAGCCGCACCACTGCGCATGCGCGGGTCAAGAGCTGCAGTACCGAATTCTGGTCGCTCGGTGGCAGCAGCGAGCAAATAAAAGCGCACCACTGTGCGTGCGCGGCTCCCGACCTGCAGTGCCGAATTCTGGTCGCTCGGTGGCAGCAGCGAGCAAAGAAAGGCGCGTCACCGCGCATGCGCGGCTCCCGACCTGCAGTACCGTTCTGGTCGCTCGGTGGCAGCAGCGAGTAAAGAAAAGCGCCCCACCGCGCATGCGCGGCCCTCGGCCTGCAGTACCCACTTTTGGTCGCTCGGTGGCAGCAGCGAGGGCAGCAACGCGCCCCACCGCGCATGCGCGGCTCAAGAGCTGCAGTACCCAATTCCGGCCGCCGGGTGCCACCGTCGCCTCACCGACCCCTTCCCGATCTCTCCGCCCAGTTTGGACCACCGAAAGACGGTGACTGCTTACTGGGGGTACTGGGCTTAGATTTCTCTGCCCTTTTCCCACTCGCGGCCCGGGCACTAATCTTCATCGCCTCTGTACCAAAAAAAGCACCCGGTGGCCCCAGCATTTCAGTCCTTTCCCTTTGGCCGCTTTACAAGGCCCGTGGTTGTTTCCGTCCGTGCCCCCCAGCCCATTACCTGGGGAGGAGAAGCAGCACGGGGAACCTGTGGAACAGGTCTCTTTCTAACCCGGAGGAAGCCCCAGGGATCGCTGTCTCGGTCTGCAGGTGACATCGGGGTTGTGGGAGTGACAGCAGCGACTCAACAGATGCTGGAGAGAGATTTTAAAAAAATAAGGCCACACGGGTGGCACCCTGAAAGCAGGGGAGGGGCAGCTACGTCCATCAGGAAACCGCGCTTCTGAGCGGACCAGGTGCGAGTGGCTGATCTGCAAACGAGCGATACGCTGGTGGTCCTGGGGCTTTGTTGCGGTGTTTGCACCTTTCCTCACCTCTGTGCTATCAGCACTCCGCTCTCCTCATCCTGCACACACACAAGGCTTGCCACGCAAGGCTTGTCACTTGGAGGAGAGACACTGCACGACGTCACTTACCACCCTGCCCTCCAGCATGCAAAGTAATTAGAAATGAAGCAGGGAAAGCCAAGAGGCCTGCTGGTGTATTAGGCGTCCTCAGCAGATGACCGTAGAGCCCGGCAGGTTCCATCCTTGCTCTGTACAGGGCGCGTAGCTCTGCACTCCTTGCCGCTCCTGCCAGCAAGCGTCACGGTTGCACTTTGCTGCCTGCAACACGCAGTACTTAGTAGGCTGGAGGGGCTGTTCTGCCAACGTGACAGGGGAGCAGCTCGGTTCCTTTAGCTGCCTAATTTGCCTCCTTGAAACAATCACTTCAACACTTGGTTTCTTTATTTTAGACCTCTCTGCATATCTCCTGGCCCGCGAGCCATTTTCAGCTAGCCACGCAGCTAAGTACGGTGCTGGTAGAAACCCAGCTGCCATCTCGCTCCGATGTCAAAAGGCTTTTGTAACTTGAACCCCCGATTGTTTTGCCATCGAGACTGCAAGGCGAGGAATACGCCTCTACTTGAACAAGCAAGACCCCTGCCAAATAGCTGAGCTGTGCGCAGTGATAGGTGGCTGCCTGTGTCCGACACCTTTTTCTGCTAAAACCAGAGCACGCTTCCCTTGTGAAGAGCCATCGGCAGTACAGAACGTACCTGAGCTCTCCTTGCACCGGCTCCCCAGAGAACGGCGTCCTAGTTCGACTGAAGCGTGCAGCAGCCTGTCGTCATCGCAGCCCCTCGCCCTCGAGCGAGTGGCTGCCTGTAGCAGCGGCAGAACCGCTGCTGCGCCGAGGGGAAAGGAATGGCTTGGCGTCAAGCTCTGCGGGCTGCCTGTGTCCCCTGCGGAGCCGACGACCTCGGCAGCCCATACAAAGGGCGAAGCTAACCACCTGAGAAGGAGGCAGAGGGTGTAGCAGTTTCTGCCACAACCATACTTCCCAGCCTGCTGATGGAGCACAAGGCACTTGAAAGCAGCGGAAAAGAACAAGGATGGCCTAGCAAGATGGCAGGAATAACACGGACAGCCTAAAGCATTTAGCCAGGCAGGGCTTGCAACTAACCTTGAGTCAGGGTTTAATCCCAGCCGGCAACTAAGCACCACACAACCACTCACTCGCTCCCCCCTCAGTGGGATGGGGTAGAGAATTGGAAGGGCAAAAGTGAAAAAACTCCACTTGTAAGGAAAAGGGGCGGGGGGGAAACCAACAGAGAGAAAAACCCAAGACAGACAAGCGGTACAAATGAAAACAATTGCTCGCCACCAACCGACCGATGCCCAGCCAGCCGCAGCCCAGCAGCGGCCCCCCTGCCAACCTCCCCCCGAGTTTTATTACATGACATCATACGGTCTGGAATATCCCTTGGGTCAGGTGGGGTCAGCTGTCCCAGCGGTGCCCCCTCCCAAACCCTCGCACACCCCTAGCCTGCTCGCTCAGCAGGAACTAACGCAGCCCTGCGTCATCAACGCCCTTTTCAGCACAAATCCAAAACGCAGGAGGAGGGAGAGTGGGGTGGGAGTGGGGTGCAGGGGAGCGGGAGGGGGGTGCCACAGTTTGAACGGGGGGCAACGGGCAGGTTGGCAGGGTAGGCAGCACTCCAGGGGTCCGGGGCAGAGGGGTTACGGGGAGGCAGTGCGGAACACGGCGGGGGTGGGGAGGAGGGAGAGGAGAGAGGAGGGCAGTGCGGGCACGAGGCAGGAGGGCAGGGGATACGGGGGGCGCGTCACGGGGAAAACCTCGCACGGGGGAAAAGCCTTGCATGGGAAAGGGGGGGCGGACACTGGGAGGGGCGTGTGTGGGTAGAGACATGCGTGGGGGGACATGCATGGGGATGACCTACACCAGGGGGTCCACCCAGGACCACCCACAGCAGATAACTCACCTGGGATAATCCGCAACAGATAATCCGTTCCCGATAACTGACCCTCACTGGATAACCCACACTGGATAACCACGAGCGATGCCCCTCAAATGGCTGGTGTTTCACCCCAAATCTTCCCCAAATTGGGGGGTTTTTTGCTTTTCTATAATATAAAAATTGGGTTTTTTTCCTTTTCCAAAACATTCCTTTTGGAGGTTTTTCAATGCTTTTTCACAACAAAAGTTGGTGATTTTTGCTTTTGGTTTTATGCGTGAAAATGGGGTTTTTTTTTTTGCTTTCCAGCTGCCCAAATCCAGGTGGATTTGGCTTTCCCAGGAGCTCCAAGTTGGGTATTTTTCCCCCTATATATATATATATATATTTTTAGTGAATCTATTTATGTTTCACTTATACCCCCCTATTTCCCACTTATTATATATAATACCTGTTCAGACTATGTATCTGTTGACTTATATATTTTGACACTGAATGTCTTTATAGACTTCTCTATTTACACTTACATATATTTACACCTCTATCTTTATAGACTTAGGTATCTATTTAGGCTTAGATATCTATTTACACTTATATATAATCTCTTAGATCACATATAATATCTATTTAGACTCTCTATGTAACACGTAGTAAGTGTAGATAGCGATATCTATTCAGACTTTTTTCTATTTTAAATTCCTTCATACATAAAATATATCATCCTTTTTGCATTTGAAAGTCCTTTATTTTTTAATTTATATGTACGCGAGTTATTTCTGTATTTTAAAACCCTATACACGTCTTTCGAATTTTTGTATACTCTAAAATAATACTCTAATATAATACTCTAATATAATATGGCAGATATAGGTTCTTATTTTGAAATCCTTCTATACATATAAATGAATATTATTTTTCAATATATATAACAATGAGAGATTTTTCTCTATTTCAAGGCCTCACAGATATATTTACAGCTTTTAAAAATTTTTGAACCCTCCCCCCCCCCCCCCCCCCCCCCCCCCCGTGAATTTTCAGGCATTTTTGGGCTGTGACCCCCTTTCTGGGGGACCCGCCCCATGTCCCCCCCATTCCCCACTCACCTGCTCCTCCACAGCATCATCACCCGCCCGGTGATGTTGGGGTGCCCCAAATGACATCATCACCCTCCCAGGCCCCCCAACCCCCCTTTTTATTCAGCCCCAAAAAAGGCACAAAGTGAGGCACAAAAAGGCACAAAAGGCACAAAAAAAGGCACAAACCGGCCACACATGACAGAAGACACAGATGTTGCCCTGAGGAAGGAGAGACACTTATTTTAGCGGTACAAGGAGGGAATTCACATGGTTCGTCCCCCACCCAACCCCCCCCCAGGCTTCACCTTGAGCTCCTGGCCGAGGTTATGGAGATGTCGCCGCTCCATCTCCAGGCCATGGAGCTGTTCCTCCTGCTGCCCCAGCCGCTGCTCCTGGGCAGCTGCCGGCGCCCACAGCTTGGCCGCCTGTGCTGCCTGCCGCTGCACCGTCTCCTCCGCCAGCTTCAGCTGCGCCTGCCAGGAGGGAAACAGCAGCAGTTGCAGTGGGGGAGGTAAAAAACAGCCCCAGTAGGGGGGGAAACCAGCCCCGGATGTAGCGTGGGGCAAAAACTGAACCTGGTGGGGGGGAAAAAATGAGCCCCCGTAATGGCAGGGGGAGAAAAGCAACCCCACCAGGGTGGAAAATCAGCCTTGATGGGGGGGAAAACCAGCCCTGGTTGAAGGGGCAGGGGCAAAAAACAGCCCTGGCAGGGTGGAACACCCCAAAGCCCCGGGGGGGGCTCATGGGGGACCCCAAAAGTCAAGGGGGAATAGCAGCAGTGGGGGGTGAAATTAATGGGCAGAAGAACATAGGGTGTGTCCCCAAAACTGGGAGGTCCCCAAAACCCCAGGGACCCCAAAAACCAAGGGGAAGCGGTTGGGGAAGAGGAGCAAAAACGGGAAGGGAGGAATAAAATCAACGTGGGGAAGAGATGGGGGGAATCCTTGAAACTTGGAGCAACACCAAAACCCCAGGGGGGTCCCCAAAAGCCCAGGGGGGGTCGCTGCCCCCTGAGGGAAACCAGAAAGCCAAAGAGAAGCAGTGGGATGGAGGAGTGGAAACGGGGCAGCGTGGAGCATGAAATCAAGGGGGGAGGAAGTGGTCAGGGTCCCCCAAAACTGGAGGGGGAGGAGGGGGCGGCAAAACCCCAGGGGTGTCCCCCAAAAACCTGGAGGGCATCACTGACCCATGGCGGGACCCCCAAAATTCAAGGGAAAGCAGCAGGAGGCAGGAGCAGGAATGGGGCAGTAGGGGGTAAAATCAAGGAGGAGGGGAGATGGAGGGGTCGCCAAAACCTTGGGGATCAGGAGGGGATGCCAAAATCCAAGCAGAAGCAGTGGGAAGGACAAGTGGAAATGAGGCGGGGAGAAAGAAATCCATGGGGAATCCCCCAAAATCTGGGGGGGGCTCAACATACCCCAGGGGCCCCCAAAATGCCCCCATCAGGACCCAAACAGTCGGGGGGGGGCGGGGGGGGGCCTTGAAACAGGTAACAGAGATTTAGGGGCCACTGGTGGGAAGGGGGGTCTCCCTGGAAGTGAGGGGACCCCAAAATGGCCCCAGGGTGGCTCAAAATGGCGAGGGGAAAAGCTCCTGGGGAGGCCCTGAAATCGCTCCTGGGGGGCTGTGAAACCCCCCGGGGGGTCCAAGCTTAGAGGGGAGCCCCAAACCTGGCAGGGGGCAGGGCTTAGACCCAGGAGGCGGGCTCTAGACCTGAAAGGGGTGTGGCTAGAGCCAGCCCCCCTCCCCAAGCCAACTCGTGGGGAGGATCTCCGGGTCCTGTTTAGGGTTGAGGGGGTAAAAATCTTAGGCGGGGGAGGGACTGGGGGGTATGGGGGAGGGACTGGAGGAACGCAGGCATTCGGGGGGATGAGTGGGGGTGGGGGAGCAGTACCTCTTGTAGTAGATAGATATCAGTGCGCCCACACGAGGTCCCAGATTTCCATACCACCTTCTGCCACTTCCAGCCCGGTCCCAGGACAGGGCAGTCCTGCCAGCCCTCTGCCACGCTGCCCGGGGGAGCTACTGCGGAGGGGATGAGCAGCTCCCCAAAACCCCCCAAAACACCTACTCCCGCCCACCCAAAGCTACTGCGAGGGATGCAGGCAGCGCCCGAAGCCACACCGCCTGCCCGCAGGCCCGCCCCGAGCACCCCCAGCCACGCCCCCACCTCGTAACCCCGCCCCAAACACCCAAAGTCACGCCCCCCCACCCCAAGGACCCGTACTCCCGCTCCACGCAGGTGGCGCTGAAGCCCTGCCCCCTTTCCCCACACCACGCCCCCAAACTCCGCCAGGCGCGCGGCCAGCGCGGCTCCTCCTCCCCACCAGTCCCCCACAAAATACTGCCCCTCCGCCACGCCAACCCCCGCCAACTGCCCGCACCCACATGGATTCCCCCAGCCGCCCCTCCCCCGCCCCGGTCACGCGTGAACTTCACCTCCCCCTCACTAACTACCCTCTCCCCCCCCAATCCACCCCCAAACTGCCCCTTTCCCCTCACAAACACCCCCCCCCCCACCCAACTGCCCCTTCCCTCACACACATGGACTCTTAAACAGCCCCCTCGCCCCTCGGACACCCCCAAACTGTCCCTCCCTCACACGAACACCCTCCACAAACTGCCCCTGACCCACAAAAACACCCCGCCCAGGGGCCTGCATCCTGCCCCAGGCCCACTCCCCGGCCCCCTAATGCACACAGCTCCCCCCGACCCCACTGCCCAGCCCCTCTAGGGCACACAGCCCTCACGCCCCCCCAGCCCCACTCCCCAGATGCTCACAGCCCCTCCCCTGCCTGGAGCCCCCCAGTACCGCTCCCCGGGGCCTGCAGGACCGCCCCCCGCCCCACTGAAATACCCTCCGCAGCCAATCACTTCGTGGGGCGGGGAGCGAGAGAGCGGCTCTGCGGTGTGAAGCTCCCTGCCGAGTTCAACCACAACCGTCAGTTCCCCCTGCACCGATTTCCGTGAATGCAGTTTCTGAGGCTTTAAACTGACGTCGAAGTGAGGCCCAGCAGCGGCCCCCCGGCCAACCTCCCCCCGAGTTTTACTACATGACGTCATACGGTCTGGAACATCCCCTGGGTCAGGTGGGCTCAGCTCTCCCAGCGGTGCCCCCTCCCAAACCCCCGCGCACCCCCGGGCTGCTCGCCGGCAGGGCGGGGCGAGGAGCAGAACAGCCCCCGGCGCTGCGCAGGCGCTGCTCAGCAGGAACTGACGGAGCCCTGCGTCATCAACGCCCTTTGCAGCACAAACCCAAAACGCAGGAGGAGGGAGAGTGGGGCGGGAGTGGGGTGC
The DNA here is from genome assembly GCF_964195595.1 of Calonectris borealis. Taxonomy (NCBI): domain Eukaryota; kingdom Metazoa; phylum Chordata; class Aves; order Procellariiformes; family Procellariidae; genus Calonectris; species Calonectris borealis. The sequence goes on from NC_134313.1 coordinate 54,267, forward strand.
AGGGGAAAGCCTCGCGGGGGAGAGGGGGGCAGGCGTGGGGAGCGGCATGCTCGGGGGTGACCTACGCCGGGGGCTCCACCCGGGACAATGCACACAGATAACTCACCTGGGACAAACCGCAACCGATGATCCGCTCCGGGTAACTGACCCTCACGGGATAATCCACACCGGATAACCCCCAGCGATGCCCCTCAAACCGCTGGTGTCTCACCCCAAATTGGGAGGTTTTTTGCCTTTCCATAGTACGAAAATTGGGGTTTTTTTCTTTTCCAAAATATTCAACTTGGAGGTTTTTCGGCGCTTTTCCGCAACATAAAAATTGGTGATTTTTTGCTTTTAGTTTTGTGCATGAAAATGAGGACTTTTTTTTTGCTTTCCGGCTGCACAAGGGAGCTTTCCGGCTGCACAAGGGAGCAAATCCAGGTGGATTTGGCTTTCCCGGGAGCTCCAAGTTGGGTATTTTTCCCCCAAAATTGTGATTTGTTTTTTGTTCCCCCACCCCCGGACCCACCCTTGCAGACCCTGATTCAGGGGTTTGGGGGTATTTTTATGCCACAGTGTCAGGTCCCGCTCTGGGCGTGCACAGCCCCGCAGGGGAAAGTCCCCATTGGGGGAACTGGCCCCAAATGAGGATGGGAAAAGGCGGTAAAGGCGAAGGGGAAAGGGGCAGCTTTTGAAAGCGCTTTTATATCTTCAATGAGAGGTATTGGGGGGGGGGGGGGCAGCAGGTGGTGTCAATTCTTTACATCCTTTCTATAAACAGGGTTTCTTTGCATGTTAAAAACCTTATCTATCACAGACATTTACACTTATGTATCTATTTACACATACATATACATGTATTTAGGGAACACATTTATGTCTCACTTCCCCCCCCCCCCCCCGTTTCCCACTTACTACATGCAATACCTATTCAGACTATGTATCTGTTTAGACTTATGTATTTTGACACTTAAATATCTTTATAGACTTCTCTATTTACACTTACATATATTTACACCTGTGTCTTTATAGACTTAGATATCCGTTTACACTTGTATCTATTTAGACTTAGATATCTATTTACATTTATATATAACTTCTTATATCACATATAATATCTATTTAGACTTACTATGCAACAGGTAGTAAGTGTAGATAGCTCTATCCGTTCAGACTTTTTTCTATTTTAAATTCCTTCATATACAAAATATATCATCCTTTTTGCATTTTAAAGTCCTTTGTTTTTTAATTTTTTTATATGTACGCGAGTTATTTTTGTATTTTAAAACCCTATATACGTCTACTTAGAATTTTTTTATACGCTAAAATCCTTTATATAACATAGTAGATATAGGTTCTTATTTTGAAATTCTTTTATGTATATAAATGAATATTATTTTTCAATATACATAAAAATCAGAGATTTTTCTCTATTTCAACGCCTCACACACATATTTACAGTTTTAAAATTTTTTTTTAAACGCCCCCACCCCCCCCCCATTAATTTTCAGGCATTTTTGGGCTGTGACCCCCTTTCGGGGGGGGGACACCCCCCCATAACCCCTCCATTCCCCACTCACCTGCTCCTCCACGGCATCATCACCCCCCCGGTGATGTTGGGGTGCCCCAAATGACATCATCACCCCCCCAGGCCCCCCAACCCCCCCTTTTTATTCAGCCCCAAAAAAGGCACAAAATGAGGGGAACGGCCCCAACCGGCAGCTCGTTACTTTAATAATGCCATTTACGGATGTACGCACGCACCCCCGCCAAAAAGGGGGGCTCTGCTAGATAGATAAAGGAGGGGCGGCCCCCCAAACGGTTGCAGCCCCCCCCAGCCCCTGTCCCGCAGGCTGGCAGACGGCCCCTTACCCTCAGCACGCCTAACGACCGGCAGGCAAACCTGGGCCGGGGGTCTCTCTTGAGCACCACGGGACGCTCACAGCGAGACATCTGAAAAACAAAAATCCCAACTGGCATTTCAGCATATTAAAAAAATAGCACCGAAGGCAGCAGAGGAATTCGGTCAGGGTCAGGGAGAGGGTAGCAGTCAAGCTAAAGGAGGATGCCGGGCAAACGGGTCAGCTCGAAATACAACACGGCCTTTAAAAGCTCGAGCGATTCGAACGCTTAAAATCAGCGTGAAGACTAATTGACGCGATTTTGAACACGTTCTTAGCAGAGAAGTAAACGCTCTCACTGGTGCTGGAAAACGTCTCGTCCCTTCCTTACCGCACCGCTGCCGGGAGATAACCCCGTGAGGCTGCAGGACAAGGGCGCGCCGTAATCAGCATCTACGCTCACGGATCCGCCGCCACAGCTCCAGCCCTTGCGCTGCTGCTGCTGCTGCTGCTGCGCATCTTGCTTGCTTGGTCAATAAAGCTGAAAGTGAAGTGTAAAACTTGGAAGAGTAAAATGAAAAAGAAAGAACAAATCTCAGCAATTCATTTTATGCTAAAAAGGTGCGTGTACGTTTACATACGTACAAGAAGACGACTTATACTATAAAAATATTTGATTTTCCTTTTGCGTTAATTGAAATTGCAGAGCTGTGAATTCATACCGTTAAATTATCTACCTCCAAAATACACAGCTATCGTTTGACCAGGGGTTTTGCGTGTGTGACATGACTAGGAGGGACGCCTGGCCAGCTGCGCCGAGACCGATGCTACCGAACTGCCGGGGAAACGCGCCATTGAAAGCGAGACAGAAATAAAGTACTTCAGAGCACTCTGTCAAAACATCGGGAAAAAAACCCGTAACGTTCAGTTGCCTCTCTTTTTAAACGTTTAGAGCAACTACCTAACTGCTTAAGTACACCTAATAAATTATACGCTACAGCTATTTGGCAGTTGCAGTTTAAACAATGCAAGTCAGTTTGGAAATTATACAATTTTAACTTTCTTTTTTAAATTTCATTTACGATAGAAAAATCAGTGAGATACGAGATCTCCCACATGGTTTTACATTTTTGGGGGCGGGGGGGGGCAGGCGGTGGGGAATATCAAATCCCCGGTGCTGCAATACATAAGGCTACCAAAAAGGATTGGCAGATTTGCTACTGCTGTTGGCTGTACCCAAGCATGCGGAGGAACGCGTTTTTACGGCATCTTGACTGTTACACCGGAGAACCAAAGATCAGCGATACGTCGACTACTGGAAGGCGTGCTGCGCTTGGGTCTTTGCAAGGAAATCGACTTCCTACTTTTTTTTTTCCAGAGAGAGTGAAAAGTCTCGTTGCGGATGACTTCTACTGCCAAGTACATCACCTCTGAAGATCCATTCTGATGGGAAGTTCATAAAAGGCAACTCCTTTGAATGAGAAAGATTTCCATTCTGGAAAATCTCTTTCCAACTGAAGTCAAAATTACACACTGTAGGTTAAGGAAAAAGGACATCATAGAAGCAGTAAAACACATCAGGACTCTCTGTCGCTAGTTACGAGGCTGCCAACGCTCCTTGGGAAAGCCTGGAAAACACACCGAAGCGACGCCGATTTGTCCCGTTTTGTCCACGTCTCTTCTTTGACCTTGACTGCTTTTAGCACAGATGCTAGTATCTCAGTAAGGTTTTCGAGTACTACTGTAAGGTATTTTAAACACTTACTGACTGAAAAAGCATAAAGCTTTTATCGTGAAAACCAAGTCTGTTTCTCCCGAACATCCAAACTCTTACAAACGGTTCCTTTCCTCTTCTAGTCCAACATTATTTTCACAGTACCCTTTAATAGTAAGCCCACAGAAACAGAAGACTGTACTGTCAGGAAGAGAAAATAGACGGAGGGAAGCAAGCTTTGCGTAGGCGTACCACGCTCCAGAACAGGCCTTCTTTATTTTTAGTATTTGTGTTAAAATATTTCACGTTAAAAAATTATATAGAAGGAGAGTTGCCGCTTTCTTAATGTTAACTGTAAAGTCCATATCACAGGCGTACCTTGTACTTGCAGACCACTACGGATCCTTTCCGTCTGTCTCGTACTTTCACGGCAGTTGTCATTCTGCTGAGAGGAAAGAAGAAAGAAAAACAACCATTAGCACAAAGCTTCCTTTTCTGTGAAGACGACAACTGAGTGGAGGAGAAAGTATTTTGCATCATCTTTGGTACAGCTGTTGATACAGCCCACTAGAGCTTTTGCATGTTTTAGACAACCGTGCCTTTTTTTTTCGCTCATTGGCAGCTTTAGTTTCGCTAGAACTCGCTTTCCTAGAGACACGCAGGTGACAGACGCAGATACCTACATGCATTTTCTCAAGCCTAAGTATAGCCGCGATTTCCTCACCCTATACGTCCCAAGCTGAGTATTTTTGTCAAAGAGTACAGCAACCCATCTGTCCTCGTGAACTCGCTGCAAAAGAGGAATCCTTTTTTTCCAGGCTGTTTCTCCAGACGGTCAAGATCTTTGAAAACTGCAGTTGTGCCACCAAACCGGCTCAGGGTCCCTCCCAGCCTTTGACCATCGTTAGATTTAACAGGCACACGCTCTATTCCGTCTTCCAATAGCAAAAATACATAACACTCTCAGACCCCGAGTGCAACCCTACGGACGTCCACACACACCTCGCTGGTTTGATGAGGAGCCACTGAGCACCCCTGTGAGCGCAGCGGGATCATGCGCAAGACCGGTGTCTTGGTTTCGGCTGGGATAGAGTTAATTCTCTTCCTGGTATCTGGTATAGCGCTGTGGTTTAGATTTAGCCTAACCCCTAACCCCTAACCCCTAACCCTAACCCTAACCCTAACCCCAACTCTAACTCTAACCCCTAACCTGTAACCCTTAACCCTAACCCCAACCCCTAACCCTAACCCCTAACACTAACCTGAACCTGAACCCTAACCCTAACCCCAACGGCCCTAACCCTAACCCTGAACCCTAACCCTAACCGCCCCAACCCTAACCCTAACCTCCAACCCCTAACCCCTAACCCGTAACCCTTAACCCTAACCCCTACCCCTAACACCCTAACCCCAGCCCCCTAACCCTAAGCCCTAACACGAACCCTAACCTGAACCTGAACCCCAACCCCAACCCGTAACCTCTCACCCTAACTGCCCTAACCCCTTATTCCTCACCCTAACTGCTCAAAGCCCTCAGCTTAACCTCAGCCCTCCTGTAACCCTGTTAACCCTAGCCCTGTAACCCGAGGTCCAAGCCCAACTTGTAATCTTAAGGCCCTAATGTGTAACCCTATGTGTGAATCCTAAGGTCCGAACCCGAAGCCCCGTCAACGTACGTGTTTGTTTTCTTTTTTGTTGCTTCCAGTCATGTGTGGGCTACTTCCGGTGATTTTTAGTGTGTTTCCGATTTTTATCTGTGACTTCCGGTGTTATAAATGCGACTCCCGGCCTCATGTTGTTTGCTTCCGCTTCATTTTGATCGTTCGGGGTTGTTTTTAGGTTGTAAAAGTGCATTTCCGGTGGAATTACGGTGACTTCCGGTTTTGCTCGAGGACTTCCGGTGTACTTGGAGGATTTCCGGACTACAGAGATGAACTTCCGGTATTGTACTCTGTGGTCTACCTTGGGAATTGGCTATTAAATGGTGACCCAGCCGACAACCTCCTCACCTTCTCGGACCGCTCCTCAGCAGGCAGCTACACCCCTCTGAGGCTACCCGCGGCATGTGGAAAAACCTAGACTAAAAGCACAGCCTGCCTGCAGCAATTCTCATCCCCCCCTCCTTTACCTGCGCACCCAGCCTCCGTCATTTGGGGCTGCCACGTCGGAGCTTGCGTACCGCCTGAAAAGCCCAAACAACAGGTAACACTTATAACTTCACTGACAATGCACCACCTGAAACGTAACGGCTACTTCAGCCCGCTAGTCATCGCTCACCTTGCCCGAGTCAACTCCGGTGCCTGCATCCCACCTGGCTCATTGCTTCGCATCTTCAGAAAAGCAGAAGCCACAACATTAAGCAGTCATATAGCCAACAAGACTCACCTTCCCTTCGACACCACAGGCTGACCCACTTTCACCACAGAATCATAGAATACCAAGTTGCAAGGGACCTCAAGGATTATCTGGTGCAACCTTTCTTCGCAAAAGTCTAGAGAAGATGGCCCAGCACCCTGTCTGGCCAAATCTTGAAAGTGTCCGATGTTGGGGAATCTCCCACTTCCCTGGGGAGATTATCCCAATGGCTGATTGTTCTCATTGTGAAAAGTTTTCCTCGTGTCCAATTGGAATCTCCCCAAGAGTAACTTGTACCCATTACCCCTCATCTTTTCCATGTGACTCCTTGAAAAAGTCAGGTTCTCTACTCGGGCAGCAATATCTTGCCACAGTGCGGCAGCCCAGATGGGTTTACCTCTGCGCTGCCAGTTGTTCTGCTTCCACTGCTGCAACCACCCCCACAGGGCATTTGCCACCATCCATGAGTCAGTATAGAGATAAAGTACTGGCCATTTTTCTCGTTCAGCAATGTCCAAGGCCAGCTGGACGGCTTTCACCTCTGCAAACTGGCTCGATTCACCTTCTCCTTCAGCAGTTTCTGCAACTTGGCGTATAGGACTCCATACCGCAGCTTTCCACCTCCGATGCTTTCCCACAAGGCGACAGGACCCATCAGTGAACAGGGCATATTGCTTCTCGTTTTCTGGTAGTTTATTATACAGTGGGGCCTCTTCAGCACGCGTCACCTCCTCCTCTGGGGATATTCCAAAATCTTTGCCTTCTGGCCAGTTCGTGATCACCTCCAAGATTCCTGGGCGACTGGGGTTTCCTATTCGGGCCCGTTGTGTGATCAGTGCGACCCACTGACTCCACGTAGCATCGGTTGCATGATGTGTAGAGGGGACCCTCCCTTTGAACATCCAGCCCAGCACCGGCAGTCGGGGTGCCAGGAGGAGCTGTGCTTCAGTACCAACCACTTCCGAAGCAGCTTGAACCCCTTCATATGCTGCCGATATCTCCTTCTCAGTTGGAGTGTAGCGGGCCTCCGATCCTCTGTATCCCCGACTCCAGAACCCTAAGGGTCGACCTCGAGTCTCCCCTGGTGCTTTCTGCCAGAGGCTCCAGGTAGGGCCATTCTCCCCGGCTGCGGTGTAGAGCACATTCTTCACATCTTGTCCTGCCCGGACTGGCCCAAGGGCTACTGCATGAACTATCTCCTGTTTAATTTGTTCAAATGCTTGTCATTGCTCAGGGCCTCATTTGAAGTCGTTCTTCTTCCTGGTCACGTGACAGAGAGGGCTTACGATCTGACTGTAATTTGGAATATGCCTTTTCCAAAAGCCCAAAATGCCTAAGAAAGCTTGTGTTTCCCTTTTGTTAGTTGGTGGAGACATGGCTGTTATTTTGTTGATCACATCCATTGGGATCTGATAATGTCCATCTTGCCATTTTATTCCTAAAAACTGTATCTCCTGTGCAGGTCCCTTGACCTTACTTTGTTTTATGGCAAAACCGGCCTTCAGAAGGATTTGAATTATTTTATTCCCTTTCTCAAAAACTTCTTCTGCTGTGTTGCCCCATACAATGATGTCATCAACGTATTGCAGGTGTTCCGGAGCCTCACCCTGTTCCAGTGCGGTGTGGATCAGTCCATGGCAAATGGTAGGGCTGTGTTTCCACCCCTGGGGCAGTCGGTTCCAGGTGTACTGGACACCCCTCCAAGTGAAAGCAAACTGTGGCCTGCACTCTGCTGCCAAAGGGATGGAGAAGAACGCATTAGCAATGTCAGTTGTGGCGTACCACTTGGCTGCCTTCGACTCCAGTTCGTATTGAAGTTCTAGCATGTCCGGCACGGCAGCACTCAGTGGCGGCGTGACTTCGTTCAGGCCACGGTAGTCCACTGTTAGTCTCCACTCTCCATTCGACTTTCGCACTGGCCATATGGGACTGTTAAAGGGTGAGCGAGTCTTGCTGATCACTCCTTGGCTTTCCAGTTGACAAATCAGCTCATGGATGAGAATCAGGGAGTCTTGGTTGGTGTGATATTGTCGCCGGTGCACTGTTGTGGTAGCGACTGGTACCTGTTGTTCTTCAACCCTCAGCAACCCCACAACAGAAGGGTCCTCCGAGAGACCAGGCAAGGTGGACAGCTGTTTAATTTCCTCCGTCTCCAGGGCAGCTATACCAATAGCCCACCGGTACCCTTTTGGGTCCTTGAAATACCCTCTCCTGAGGTAGTCTATGCCAAGGATGCACGGAGCCTCTGGGCCAGTCACAATGGGGTGCTTCTGCCACTCGTTCCCGGTTAGGCTCACTTCAGCCTCCAGTACAGTCAGCTGTTGGGATCCCCCTGTCACTCCAGAAATACAGATGGGTTCTGCCCCTTTATAGCCTGATGGCATCAGGGTGCACTGTGCACCGGTGTCTACGAGAGCCTTATACTCCTGTGGCTCTGATGTGCCAGGCCACCGAATCCACACAGTCCAGTAAACCCGGTTGTCCCTTTCCTCCTCCTGGCTGGAGGCAGGGCCCCTCTAATCCCAATCATAGTATTTGTTACTCGCTTCTTGTAAATGCGAATCAAAAGTCCCTTTATTAAGATCGGATGTAAAATCAGCCCTTCTACTCTGTCTGGGGAACTGCTCACTGGAGACTGGCGCTGCAGTTTTCCTGGGAGAACCCCCTTTTGTGATTGTTTTTTCTTGTGACTCACGTACCCATGCCTCTAAGGTAGAAGTGGATTTTCCACCCCACTTCCTCATGTCCTCTCCATGATCATGCAGATGAAACTACAGGGTGGCCTGTGGTGTGTATCCATTATATCTTCTCTCTTGAGCAGAGGGACGCTTACTCCTAATGGCTGAGATATTGGTCTGTACAGGTGGGGAGTAGGACATATCCTCTTTGAATCGCTGAAACTCCTGGGAGAGTTTCTTGGCTATCATGTCCGGCAGTTTCTCCACAGCCAAGACGCGGGCCCGCAGGGAGGAAGAGAGATTTTCTTCGTATTGACGGAGTTGGCCAGCCAATTCATCCACCGTTTGTTCCTCTCCGTCTTTCCAGGTCATTGTTGCCAATGAGTTTGCATACGACAATGGCACGCTCCACCACAAACTTCTGCCATGTGGGTCAGGTGCACTTGACTTCATCTGGATCTTTGGATAACTGCTCGTTGTTCAGGTCATCATAAATCACCTGCAGCACCGCTAATTCCCTCAGGTACTGGATACCTCTCTCCATGGTGGCCTGGGTGACACATAACATCTTCCTTGAAGGGATATCTCTCCTTCACACCTGACAGGAGTCACCTCCAGAGGCTGAGGACTTGTGCCCCTTGTCCAATTGCCTTGTTAATGCCCCCTTCCCTAGAAAGGGATCCCAGCTGCTTGGTTTCCCTATCCTCTAAATCCAGGCTACTGGCCCCGTTATCCCAGCATCGAAGCAGCCAGGTGATAAACGTGCTCGCCTGGATGACGACTGACATCTTTTTGCATATCTCGCAGCTAAATCAGGGATAGGGATCAGGTGGTTACCATCTCATTTATGGGTTCTGCCTCTTCCTCCTCCTGTTCTCGTGATGGTTCTGGTTCATCTTCATCCCTTACTAAACGAGCTGATTTTCTTGTGTATTTCTTCTTGTGTATAGGGGCGACAGATAACAGCACGGGTTGGTTCTCTGGTTCAGCCACAGTGCCTGTCATCGGGGTTGGAGTAGCCATAGTGCCTGTCGAGGGGGTTGGAGTAGCCGCAGTGCCTGTCGCCGGGGTTGGAGTAGCCGCAGTGCCTGTCACGGGGATTAGAGTAGCTGCAGTGCCTGTCGTGGGGGTTGAAGTAACCGCAATGCCCATTGTGGGGGTTGATCTCTGAATGGTATTCCTAAATAGTTGTTTAACCCTAAACAAGACCTGAACCACATTCAGGAGACATAGCAATAAGAACATGCTTGTTTGAACATCCCAAAGATATCCAAAATTCTCAAGAACTGTTGAGGAGGGCTTCATGAAGAGGATAGAAGAAAAAGGAGTTTCTGAAGATAGGAAAGGGAAGGTGAAGGAGTGGGGAAAAGCGTCCCCTCGTGTCTCCCCCATAGATTGGTTCTCCAAGGGGAAAAGGTAAAGAGTGTAATTATTAATAGTTTCCAAGAGGTGGCTCCCGAGGTACGACATTGACGGCAATGCTGAGTACAAATACCGGATTAGACTCACAACCAATAATTTTATCATGTCATAAACCGGTGTTACCCAGTGCAGCAAAATTATAACCTTGACCCAGCTCCAAGCGGTGATAAACAGCACATTTTTAATTTTCAGTTATTTTTGCTGTTATTTTAGGACCATTTTCTGTAGATTTGGAGGAGCGCGGTTTCACAAAGTGCGACTTCCAGAGGACTGACGGGCACTTCCGCGGCACGGGAGGACTGCCGGCCCATAGAGTGTGACCAGTGGAGGACTGACGGGCACTTCCGGGATCCTGGGGGACTGCCGGCCCATAGAGTGCGACTTCCGGAGGGCTGACGGGCACTTCCGGGCCGTACGGAGGCTTGAGTGCGCGGAGAGCCGCTTCCGGAGCGCTAATGGTCGCTCTCGGTGCCGCGCGCCGGCCCGACCGAATCCGGTCGCTGGCGCGTGCGGGTCGGCCGTCGCTCCGGGACGGTGGGAGTGTCCGTCCGTCGCTGAGAAGCCGCTCCGTGTGGCGGGCAGCCCGCCGGAGCCCCGGCGGTGCCGGTGAGTCCTCCGGACGCGCGTCTCTAGGAGCCAGCGCCGGCCCGGCGTCCGGTTTCCCCCGTGAGGGCGTTTCTCCGCGCCCCAGGACCCCTCGCGCGGGTTGCGCGGTGGCGGCCGCGGCTGTGGCGGGCTGCGGCTGCTGGCGGAGCGCGCGCCCAGGGTGGCGGGCAAATTAGGAAAACGCCCTAATTTGCATAATTCCGTTCTTTGCATATTTGAGCAATAATTGCTCTTTAACCAATATTGGTTAATTATAGGTTACAATAATTTATTCTCACCATTATTCTGATCAGCAGTTACTCCGAGTTAGAATAGCAACTACTAGTATATGAAGGCATGACGGTCTGGTAAGAAAAAAAATATAAAAATAACAAGTATTAGCACTGGTGCAACAATATTAAATGGAATACTCGTTGGCTGCAATTAATTAATTCCTTGTATTTTATATCATTATTTAATTGGATAACATTATATTATTTAAATAGCCTAATTAAATAGTTTAATATTATAAAATACAGTGAATGAATGGCTTGCACCCAAAGAGTGTTCAATTTACAACTGCTGCAGGAAAAATGAAAAAGGAGAAAAAGTGCAAAAACCAAGGGACTGACACAAAAGGAAAGTGTAATTACTAATGTAAATCAGGATTTCAGATTATGAATTAGAAACCTAATTAGGAGTACTTTAATTACCATAACTACAATAAGAGATTATTTCAATAAAACTTCCTTCTATTTAATAAAACTTCCTTCTATTTAATAAAACTTCCTTCTATTTAATAAAATTAAATAAAAAGATACTATTATAATAAACTACTCCCAGTTAGTATTCTATTTCTACTTCATAATTGGAAATTTTTATTATGATAATGCTGCTTGAGCATTGTTAATGCATACGTTTGACATTGCTATTATTAAATAAATAACAGGCATTACTGCTGCCCAATTAGTGTTCTACATGTTTTTAAAATTCAATTTAACTTTTTATTGATCAAATTGAATTTGTACTATTTTTATTTTAGCTCTACTTGGGAGTAATTAGTACCTGTGTTCCGCCCCTGCCCCCCCCCACCCCCCGGGCCAAAAAAGCTACATTTAAATTTAGGCAGTCATGACTCACTGTTAGTTTTCTTTTACTTTTATTTTAAATCTCAATCTTTTAATGTTATGTTAGTTCTGGTTAGGAATCATTACTGCCTGTGATTTTTTTTAATACGTACATTTATACATAATCATTATTTAATGATTCATTTTTATTTCTCTTTATTTAAAAATCTAAAGCTTCAATTACTATTTTGGTTCTAAGCGGGAGTCATTATTGCCTCTGAACTTACTTATGGGTGTGTTATAATTTAAGCATTAAATACTATTGGTAAGTTTCCAATTCTATTTGTTTTACAATCTAAAACCCTCTTATTTTGTTTTTGATTCGGAGTTATTAATGACTGCAATTTATTTAATAATGGCTACCTTTAAATTTAGCTATTAATGACTCCCAATTAGTTTTCTATCTTTAGCACTTAAGAAAGATTTCTAAATTATTAATTTTTTTCATTACAATACAGATTGGGAATAATTACTGCCTGGTTCGTTAAGTAATATTAACTAGATTTGTTTCTTTACAGGTATTACTCCCGATTAGTGCTCTATTATTTATATTCTGCTATTTGTAATTTTATTATATAAATTGGGAGTAATGACTGTCTGTAAAGTTTTAAATAATAGCTAGAGTAGATTATAGGCGTTTTTTACTCCCAAAGACTGTTGTAGTTACCGTTATTTAAGATTTATTTCTAAATATTTTAAGGTAAATAAGCAGTAAAAATTAAAATAATAGAAACCAAGGACTTTAGAATTCGCAGGAAAAACAACCAGAGCACCTCAACATGACCAGAAATTGGATGAGTGCTACAGTCCAGCTCAGACACTCGATGATTTTGCATTTCGGCTCCAAAGATTGAAGCTCCACAGAGAGTGACCCCTCCAAGCAAGCAGTTTGGCCTTTACCCATCACCTGGTCTCCTCCAGCTCTGCCACCCATTTTCTTCGTGAACCCCAGATTCCCGGGGGAGCAACCACAGGCGGGGCAGGTAACACCGCAACATCAAACTGCTGGCTGCATGGCTGCACCCAGCCACCACTGCTACGCCAACGGGAGCCTCCAGCCAGCGCCGCGCCACCCGCCCGAGCGCCTGCGGCCCCCTGACCGCTGGGCCTGCCAGTGATGTGTCCAACGAAACCTGTGACGTGGCTGAGACTGCAGCAACGCCACAGAAACGAATGCAAGCCATGGTAAGGACAGACACGTCGCAGCAGGTATGATACTGATGTAGAAACACCATGCTAGCTTTATTTCAAAGGCGGAACACACACGTGCACGCACACGCACAGAGCGCAAAGAATTTTATTCTACACAAGACACACATCCCTCCGTAGCACATTCACAACTCTTTTCATGGCAACGTCAACTCTGTGATTTGGATTCCTGGGCGGAAAACGAGCACGCTCTGCATGCTGCGGTGCGCCTTTGCCTTCCAAACCTAGTATTTAATAGCTAGGAATATATGTTTAAAAGATAAAGTAACTGATCACATCTGAAGCCATGGTCAGTAAAAATGGCAAATAATTATCCATTTCTCTTCGCATCATAACTGTGGCTGGATGATATGTATCACTAAAGTACAAAAAGTTTGCTTCAAGGCCCTAACCCTAACAACCTGAACGCAAACCCCTAACGCTAATGGTGCCTTAACCCCTAATCCCAACCGTAACCTTAATGATCCTAACCTTAAGAACCTGGGGCTATCTGGATAGCAGCAGGGCCCCAGCCGGAATCCAGAAGAGCTTGGTGAAGGGCCTGAGGCACTCGGAAGGGCAGCAGGATACCGCCTGGGTGTTGGCAAAGGCCCCAGGGCACTGGAGAGAAGCAGGGCCCTCCAGTGCACCAGCAAAGCTCAGCCAAAGCCCCAGGGCTCTCTGGAGGGCAGCAGGGCCCGCCCAGGCCCCAGCAAAGCTCGCTGAGTGCCAAGGGGAGCTCTGGAGGGCAGCAAAGCCCCTTACCAGCCCTGGCAAAGCCCACCGAAGGCCCCTGGGCACTCTGGAGAGAAGCAGAGCCCCATCCGGGCGCCGGTGAAGTGCAGCAAAGTCCCTGGGGCGCTCTGGAGGGCAGCAGGGTCCCTTACCAGCCCCAGCAGAGTGCACCGAAGGCTCCTGGGGCACTCGGAAGGGCAGCAGGGTCATGCCTGTTCTCTGACAACACCCACCAAGGGTCTGGGGGCTTGCTGGAGAGCAGCAGGGACCCTTACAGGCCCCACCAAAGCCCAACAAAATTCCCGGGGCTCTCTAGAGGGCAGCGGGGCGCCTTACCAGCCCTGGGAAAGCCTGCTGAAGGCCTCAGGGCACTCCAGAGAGAAGCAGGGCCATGACAAGGCACGAGGAAGGCTCGGCCAAGGCCCTGGGGCTCTCTAGAGGGCAGCCGGGCCCTTCCCAGCACCCGGCAAAAGCCCCAGGGAACTCTGGAGGCAACGAGGGCTCTGCCGGAGCCCCAGCAAAGCCCAGTGAAGGGCCTGGGGCACTTGGACGGGCAGCGGGGCCATGCCTGTTCTCTTGCAGTGCCTAGGAAGGGCCCCAGGGCTCTCTGGAAGGAAGCAGGGATCTGCCCGGGCATTGGCAAAGCCTGGCAAATGCCTAGCGGAATGTAGCAGGGTCCTACCCAGGCCCCAGCCCCGACAAAGCCTGGCAAAGGCCCCAGGGAATTCTGGAGGGAACCGGGGCAATGCCTGGGCCCCAGCAAATCCAAGCGAAAGCCCCAGAACTCTCTGGAGGGCAGCAGGGCCCTGACCAGACCCCAGCAAAGTCCAGGGAAGACCCAGGGTTCTCTGGAGGGCAGCAGGGACCTTGCTGGGCTCCAGCAAAGCCTGGCAAAGGCCCCGGGGCACACTGGGGGGAAGCAGGGCTTTTCCTAGCACAAGGCAAAGTCCGGCGAAGACACCAGGGCACTCTGCAGGGTAGAGGGACCCCTTACCAGTCCCTGCAAAGCTCAGCGAAGACTCGGAGCACTCTGGCAGGCAGCAGGACCCCTTGCAGGCCATGGCAAAGCCCAGCAAAGTCTCCAGCACTTTCTGGAGGGAAGCATGGCCCTGCCCACACCCTGGCAAAATCTGGTGAATGCACCGGGGCTCTCTGAAAGGCAGAAGAGCTCTAGCCAGGCCCTGGCAAAGCCTGGCAAAAGACCCAGGGAAATCTGGAGGGCAGCAGGGCCACCTCCGAGCCCCAACAAAGCCCAGCAAAGACCCTGGAGCAATCTGGAGGGCAGCAGGGCCCTACCCAGGTGTCTACAAACCAGGCGAATGCACCAGGGCACTCTGAAAAGTGGCAGGGCCCTTTGCCTCAATAAAGCCAGCTAAGACCGTGGGGCTCTCTTCAATGGTGTGAATGCAGGGGCAGCAGTGGGTTCGAAGTGCCCCGCAAACATCCTTTCCTGGCACGTGACCGATGCGTGTGCAGACGGTCCCTTGGGCAATGCCACGTGCTGTTTTGCTTCTCTCCACCCTCTCCTCCTGCGGTGAGGACATGCATAGCAACGAGCCCTGATAGGAGGGTCCCCATCACTGCCAACAGCAGTGGTGCTCTGACATGGCAGAGTTGCCCTCCAAAAAGCTCCAGAGGCTTTGCTGGGCTCTGCAGGGACCCGTGATGGGCCCTAATTACCCTCCAGAGTGCCCTGGGGGCCTTATCCAGGCTTTGCCAGGGCCCATGTGGGGCCCTGATTACCCTCCAGAGTGCCCCAGGACCATAGCTGGGCTCTCCAGGGGCCTTTGCAGGGCCCTAATTAGCCACCAGAGTGCCCTGGGGCCTTATCTGGGCTTTGCTGGGGCCCACTGGCGGCGCCTGCTGCCCTCCAGAGGTCCCCTCATTCCAGAAGTCTAAAAAGAATAACTTTTAAGAACAAATTCATTTCTGTAGATATTCTGGAGGGTCATATAGGCTACATTTATTATCATCCATAGTTTCATCTTCCTCCAACATAGGCAAGAGACTGAAAATATAATGACGAGGATCAGTCCAGTTCCAGTTTTCCGCTCTTGATGTTTGGTCTGTGTCATTTTCCCATTGAGGCAGCTCCACAAGGGAGATTTCTGCAGATAACTCTCCTGGTTTGTCAGTAATGCTACTGTTGCAAAAATTCCCTTCATCGTAAGTCCATGGGGCCTGATGGGATGCACCCCAGAGTACGGAAGGAGCTAGCGGATGTTACGGCAGGACCCCTCTCAATCATCTACCAATGGTCTTGGGAGTCTGGGGAGGTCCCCACTGTCTGGAAGCTAGCCAACGTTACTCCAATTTACAAGAAGGGCATGAGGGAAGACGCAGAAAACTAGACCTGTTAGTTTGACCTCAGTACCTGGAAAAATTATGGAGAAGATCATTTTGGGGGCCATTGAAAGACATTTAATGACCAATGCAATCATCAGGCACAGTCAACATATTCAGAGAGGGAAAGTCCTGTTTATCTAATTTGATACCCTTCTATGACAAGGCCACCCACCTAGTGGATGAAGGGAAGGCAGGGGATGTAGTTTTTCTGGCATTTTGATACCGTCCCTCACAGCATCCTTTTGGACAAGTTGTGTAACCGTGAGATGAGCAGGTACATGGTGTGCTGGGTGAAGAACTGGCTGGGCAGCAGGGCGCAGAGGGTTGTAGTGAATGGGGCGACATCTGGCTGGCGACTGGTCACCAGCGGTGTTCCTCAGGGCTCCATTCTAAGACCATTCTATTCAATATTTTTATCCATGATCTGGATGCAGGAGTTGAATGCACCGTTAGCAAATTTTCTGATGATACCAAACTGGGAGGTGCTGTTGACTCTCTCAAGGGACATGAGGCCTTGCAGAGGGATCTAGGTAGATTGGAGCATTGGGCAATCATCAATGGCATGACATTTAACAAGAGCAAATGCCAGATTCTGCACTCGAGGCGGAGTAACTCTGGACACAAGTATAAACTGGGAGAGGAGTGGCTGGAGAGCAGCCCTGCAGAAAGGGATCTGGGGGTGCTGGCTGGCAGCAGGCTCAACAGGAGCCAGCAGTGTGCCCTGGCACCAAGAGGGCAAAGCGCGTCCTGGGGTCCATCAAACACAGCATAACCAGCTGGTCAAGAGAGGAGATTATCCCGCTGTATTCAGCGTTGGTGCGGCCTCACCTCGAGTACTATGTGCATTTCTGGGCCCCACCATTTAAGAAGGATGTGAAGGTACTCAAATGGGTCCAGAGGAAGGCAACCAAGCTGGTGGCAGGGCTGGAAGGCATGTCCTGTGAGGAGCGGCTAAGGACTCTGGGTTTGTCTAGTTTGGAGAAGGGGAGGCTGAGGGACGACCTCATTGCTCTCTGCAGCTTCCTGAGGAGGGGAAGCGGAGAGGGAGGTGCTGGTCTCTTCTCCCTGGTATCTGGTGATAGGATCATAGAATCATAGAATAGTTTGGGTTGGAAGGGATCTTTAAAGGTCATCTAGTCCAACCCCCCTGCCGTGGGCAGGGATGTCTTCAACTAGATCAGGTTGCTCAGAGCCCCGTCCAACCTGACCTTGAATGTTCCCAGGGATGGGGCATCCACCACCTCTGTGGGCAACCTGTGTTTCACCACTCTCATTGTAAAAAATTTCTTCCTTGTATCTAGTCTAAATCTACCCTCTTTTAGTTTAAAACCTTCCCCCTTGTCCTGTCGCAACAGGCCCTGCTAAAAAGTTTGCCGCCATCTTTCTTATAAGTCCCCTTTGAGTACAGATAAGCTGCAGTAAGCCTTCTCTTCTCCAGGCTCAATAACCCCAACTCTCTCAGCCTTTCTTCATAGGAGAGGTGTTCCATCCCCCTCATCATTTTTGTGGCCCTCCTCTGGACCCGCTCCAACAGGTCCATGTCTTTCTTGTGCTGAGGGCTCCAGAGCTGGACACAGCACTCCAGGTGGGGTCTCATCAGAGCAGAGTAGAGGGGCACAATCTCCCTCGACCTGCTGGCCACACTGCTTTGGATGCAGCCCAGGATGCGGTTGGCTGCCTGGGCTGCGAGTGCACATTGTCAGCTCATGTCCAGCTTTTCATCCACCAGTACCCTCAAGTCCTTCTCGGCAGGGCTGCCCTCAATCCCTTCATCCCCCAGCCTGTACTGATAGCGGGGGTTGCCCTGACCCAGGTGCAGAACCTCATGAGGTTCACACGGGCCCACTTCTCGAGCTTGTCCAGGTCCCTCTGGATGGCTTCCCATCCCTCAGGCGTGTCGACCGCACCACTCAGCTTGGTGTTGTCTGCAAACCTGCTGAGGGTGCACTCGATCCCACTGTCTATGTCATTGATGAAGATATTAAACAGTACTGGTCCCAATATGGACCCCTGCGGGACACCACTCGTCACCGATCTCCATCTGGACATTGAGCTGTTGACCACTACCCTCTGGATGCGACCATCCAACCAATTCCTCACCCACCGGCCAGTCCACCCATCAAATCCCTACCTTTCCAGTTTAGAGAGAAGGATATTGTGGGGGACCGTGTCAAAGGCCTTACAGAGGTCCAGATAGCCCTTCCCATGTCCACTGGTGTAGGATGCGTGGAAATGGTTCAAAGCGGTGTCAGGGGAAGTTTAGGCTTGATACTAGGAAGCATTTCTTTACAGGGAGAGTAGTCAAACACTGGGGCAGGCTTCCTAGAGAGGTGTTCAATGCCCCATGCCTGTCAGTGTTTAAGAGGCATTTGGACAATGCCCTTAACAACCTGCTTTAACTTTTGGTCAGCCCTGAATTGGTCAGGCAGTTGGACTGGATGATCATTGTAGGTCCTTTCCAATTGAAAATACGCTATTCTATTCATAAATGTGGAAAATGCTGCATATAGTTTGTATCACCTTCTGCATATCATCCTGCTATCTGGGTATCTGTTGTTGCCACAAGACCAAAGCAGCAGGTGTAAATGGCACGTGGATTGTTCTGCAGCAAGCTGACCAGGTTCCAGTCCCGGCCCTATAAGTTTTTGTCGGAGAGGTGCATGAAAACTGGGAGCAGTAGCAATAGCTGGTGCAGAAGCCAAAGCCAAGGCAGGAGAAGCTGTAGTGGGATAAGCAGGTAGAGCTGCTAGCTGAGGGTAAATTCCAGAATGTAAAGAGTTCTTATTTTTCCCATTCATTTGGCGAGTTTTATTTATCTTACGCTCTGGAGGGGAATGTTTTCTTTGATACCTGTAATTATCCCAGATATACCAATAATCCATTTGTGATGTGAACCACTCTTCCAATTGCTAGTGCAAATACCTCAGCTTAATATTATCAAAAGAACTGGATCGTGGCCACATTTGGTCTGTGTCACCAAAGGTGGTCACTTCCAGCCAGTTTCCCTAACATAATTCTATAGCTCGGGCTTTTAACAACCCAGCTTTCCCATCAATAGATTTCCAGTGTTGCAACAATTCATCTACCTCTTCACTACACTTTGTCCTCCTCCCATTATGACAAAAAATCACCTCCTTACTGCCAAACAAGATCCACGCTCCGCTACCCCTGTGCCCGAGTATCTCGAGGTGAACTTGCCCACAGGCTGGCAGTGCAGATCATCTGGGTCCGGGCAGTAGTGAGACACTGGATCAGGCAAGTTAGCCGAGTCCCATCTGGGCCACCAAACTGTCACGACAATTTCACAACTGGCCCGTGCCGACCGAGCAGAGAGGCTAGGACGCAAAGTATAGAATTACAAGTGTAATTGTGTGCATGAGGTGTGCCATTCAAATTGGGGCACCCTGAATAGGTGTCGCTAACTTCTATTTTTCACTTGAAACAGCCAATGATGAGGTTTTCTGTTTTCAGTTTTTACTTTCCCAGATACTTTTTCTGTTCTTCCAGATAAAGCAACCAATAGCTGTTGCCAATTCCTACTTTCTCAGGATGTTTTCCACTTTTTTGACTATTTTTCAGCTTTCCAGATGATCAGTTTGTTGTTGCAGTTTCTTTTTGCGCTTATTGAGAGTATCTCAGGATATCTCGGGTAACTTAGCTGCCTTCAAGGATACCAGTTTGTCGTGGTTTAACCTGGCAGGCAGCCAAACCCCACGCAGCCGCTCACTCACTCCCCCCCCGCAGTGGGACGGGAGAGAATCGGAAGGGTAAGAGTGAGAAAAACTCGTGGGTTGAGATAAAGACAGTTTAAATAGAACAGAAAAGGGAAAATAATGACAATAAATAATGATAGAATATACAAAATGAGTGATGCACAATACAATTGCTCACCACCCGCGCTGACCGATAACCAAGTAGTGATCGGTACTTCCTGGATCACGCCTACCCCTCATACACTGAGCATGACGTCACACGGTATGGAATACCCCGTTGGCCAGCTGGGCCGGCTGTCCTGACTATGCTCCCTCCCATCTTGTGCACCTAGCTCAGTCAGTAGGCACGGGAGCTGTCCTTGGACTAGGAGGGCACTTAGCAACAACTGAAAACATCAGTGTGTTATCAACATTCTCCTCGTACTAAATCCAAAACACAGCACTAGGAGGAAATTTAACCCTATCCCAGCCGAAACCAGGACACAGTTGCACTAGCCAAGTTCCCAGGCTAGCAGTTCCCAGGCTGGCAGGCCTCTTCTGTCTGTATTTTAGCAGACATTTTCTTCTGTTGGTATTTTTCCTGTTAGATCGCCTTTATGGCTTCTCCCATCAAGGGGACTACAGAGATAAGACAGCTGTGGGGCACAAGAAAGTCCTCAGCGGGCATCATGATGGGAGTAGGGAGGTCCTGAGGGGGACAGAGGGACAAAATAAGGCTCAGAGCAAAAGTGGGGGCCTCAGGAGGGCGACTGAGAGAACAAGAGGAGTTCAAGGGGGGCTGTGCCAAAGACTACACGTCCTGTCATGGTGTGCAATGTTCTGTGGCATCCTGGAAGCCCAGTGACTGAAATCTACATCTCCTGGCATGCCGCATAAAACAGAATTGCAGACTGGCAGCTCAGTGGTGGAAGACTATGTCTCTCAGCATGCCGCATAGAACAAAATGGCCGACTGGAAGTTCAGTGCCAGGAGACTTCATCTCCTGGCATGCTGAGCATAACAAAATGGCTGACCGGATAGCCTGTGCCAGAAGGTTCTCTCTCCCAGCATGCAGCATAGAACAGTATGGCCAGCCGGAAGCCCAGTGTCGAAAGACTACACCTCCTGGCATCCTGAGGAGAAGAACATGGATGTTCATGTTACTGCCAATCAAAATCAGAGTACGATAATGAGAAATAAGAAAAAATCTAAAAAGACCGTCTCCCCACGCCTCCTTTCCCAGGCTCAACTTCACTCCCGACTTCTCCACCTCCTCCCCCCAAGCGGCGCAGGGGGACAGGGAATGGGGGTTGCAGTCAGTTCATAACACCTTGTCTCTGCTGCTCCTTCCTCCTCACACTTTTCCCCTGCTCCAGCGTGGTGGGATCCCGCCCACGGGAGACAGTCCTTCACAAACGTCTCCAATGTGCGTCCTTTTCATGGGCTGCAGTTCTTCATAAACTGCTCCAGCATGGGTCCTTTCCATGGGGTGCAGTCCTTCAGGAATGGACTGCTCCAGCGTGGGTCCCCCGCGAGGCCACAGGTCCTGCCAGAAGACCTGCTCCTGCTCTCCGCAGAGCCACAGCTCCTGCCAGGAGCCTGCTCCCCCACGGGCTCTCCATGGGGCCACAGCTTCCTTCAGGCACATTCACCTGCTCTGGCTGCAGGGTGGAATCTCTTTCTCTGTGGACCTCCATGGGCTGCAGGGGGACAACCTGCCTCACCATGGTCTTCACCACGGGCTGCAGGGGAATGTCTGCTCCGGCACATGGAGCACCTCCTCCTCCCCCATCTTCACTGACCTTCGTGTCTGCAGAGTTGTTTCTCTCACATACTCTCACTCCCCTCTCTCAGCTGCTGTTGCACAGTGTTTTTTACCTCTTCTTAAATATGTTATCACAGAGGCGCTACCACCATTGCTGATGGGCTCAGCTTTGGCCAGTGGCAGGTCCTTGGGGCCATCTGGAACTGGCTCCATCCGACACGGGGCCAGTGTCTGGTGTCTTCCCACGGAAGCCAATCCTGCAGCCCCCCCCCCCCCCAAAACCTTGCCACGTAAACCCTATACAAGAGTGCTCTAATTTTTCAGGAAACCACCTACAAATCAGTAAAATCTGAAGCTGTAAAATTGAAATTAGAAAAGAAAAATTTCACTTTCACACATTTTTATGTGAAACTATCAACCACTGCAAAAAGCAACCAAAGGAAGTAGTGTATTCTCCATTATTATTGTATTCAAGTTTAGATGCCTTTCTAGAAAGTTGTACTTCAGTCACAAATAGCCAGGTTATGTGAATAAGTAAACCAGTGAAATTCCATGCCCTGTACCACAGAGGTGCCAAGTTTATACTGTTATACACCTAGAGAAACAAAATTTCTCATGGGCAAGGATCAGCTCGTTTTCCCTGCAAAATGCAGGAAGTGCCTCCCAAACTATTAATTTCCTTTCCGAAACAAGAAACCCCTCCATAAATAAGGACTGCGTTTGCAAAAATCCCTTCTAGCATCTGACTTACAAATGTCACAAACATTCCCATATACACACACCCCTTCCTAACTTTGTGGGACTTGGGACTGCTTGCCAACCTGTTGGAAAGAAAACCCAAATATAAGGACCAGAAATGTTTCAGTAGATACTGGCACCTAATTCCGAAGGAGGACCATGTCTTAAGTCATACCTTTTCCTTCAGCACATCCTAAAAGCTAGCTGAGGCTGTTTCCCTATTAATATAGTGGCCGCTGTAAATCATATTCTTATAAGCCAGACTGCCTTTGTGTTTCTGCTTAACTGATGCCAGTGGGTAACAGAGCATGTCACAGTCAGGCCTCACAAGCTGGGTACTGAAACGGCTCCGAGAATCTCACTGCAGAGCTGCTCTTGTGACTTTGCATGTTTCATCACCATGGACACGCACAGCCTACAAACACCAGCATTCTTCAGAGATCACAATTTGTCTGTCAGCCAATGCTGTCCAGTAAACCAGGAACAGCAAGCCAGAAGCAGCTATTTGGAAAATCTGTAAAGACCACAGGAGCAGGAAAGGTCAGTGCTTTTTAAAAAAAACACATTTTGTATAATACCAACTTTAGCAAGGCCTGTTTTTTCCATGCGGATCTAGTCATTTCTCTTAACATTCATACAGCTCTGCAATTGCCTTTCCCCCAAAACTACACAATTAGTATTAACTCAGTTCAGCTACTTGTCTGCTTTGACACCCTTCTAGCTCTTCAAGTCTGTTTCCCAAAACACAACTGCACTGATTTCTATGCAGATTCTCTCTCCCTATACCCGCTCTACTTGTGATGCAGCTGCCACATTCCCAGCTTGGAACCTGTTCTGCTATTACTATGACAGGCGATTGTAGTATATTTATCCTATTTTGTTCACCTACCTACTTGAATTTTGCATATTTTCTTTAAAAAGGGCCACCAGTTGTATTAGGATACTGTAACTTTTAGTTACAAATGTTCATTAAAACCATTAGACTTACCAGACTTCTCTCCAGTTCTAAATCCTTGATGGCATTGTTCCTCTTTCGAATAAGTAGTTTAGAAATTCAGCACACAAAGTACTATTCAATCCTTTATTTTCCGATTATGTCTGCAAGAATCATTAACACTGATGCATTTTCCTTCCATTAGTATCTGTTGTGGACTTAACTATGCATCACATTGCAGATATCTCAGCAGTTTTAGAGCATAATGTTCAGTTTTCAGATGTAAAATAAGTGGAGGTTTATACTCTTCACTGGGTAAAAAACTGGCTGGGCGGCCGAGCCCAGAGAGTTGTGGTCAACGGAGTTAAATCCAGTTGGCGGCCGGTCACGAGCGGTGTTCCCCAGGGCTCAGTACTGGGGCCGGTCCTGTTCAATATCTTTATCAACGATCTGGATGAGGGGATCGAGTGCTCCCTCAGTCAGTTTGCAGATGACACCAAGTTGGGCGGGAGTGTTGATCTGCTGGAGGGTGGGAAGGCTCTGCAGAGGGACCTGGACAGGCTGGATCGATGGGCTGAGGCCAATGTATGAGGTTCAACAAGGCCAAGTGCCGGGTCCTGCACTTGGGCCACAACAACCCCAGGCAACGCTACAGGCTTGGGGAAGAGTGGCTGGAAAGTGCCCGGAGGAAAAGGACCTGGGGGTGCTGGTCGGCAGCCGGCTGAACACGAGCCGGCAGTGTGCCCAGGTGGCCAAGGAGGCCAATGGCATCCTGGCCTGTATCAGAAGTAGTGTGGCCAGCAGGAGCAGGGAGGTGATCGTGCCCCTGTACTCGGCACTGGTGAGGCCGCACCTCGAATCCTGTGTTCAGTTTTGGGCCCCTCACCACAAGAAGGACATGGAGGTGCTGGAGCGTGTCCAGAGGAGGGCAACGAAGCTGGTGAAGGGCCTGGAGCACAAGTCTGATGGGGAGCGGCTGAGGGAACTGGGGGTGTTCAGCCTGGAGAAGAGGAGGCTGAGGGGAGATCTCATCGCGCTCTACAACTACCTGAAAGGAGGTTGTAGCGAGGTGGGTGTTGGTCTCTTCTGCCAAGTAACAGCGATAGGACGAGAGGAAATGGCCTCAAGTTGCGCCAAGGGATTTTTAGATTGGACATTAGGAGAAATTTCTTTACTGAAAGAGTGGTCAGGCCTTGGAACAGGCTGCCCAGGGAAGTGGTGGAGTCACCATCCCTGGAGGTATTTAAAAGACGTGTAGATGAGGCGCTTAGGGACATGGTGTAGTGGGCATGGTGTGTTGGGTTGACGGTTGGACTCGATGTTCTTAGAGGTCTTTTCCAACCTGTATGATTCTATGATTCTATGTGATACTGTGGGGGTGGGGGGTGCCATTGCTACTGCGTTCATTTCGCTCCTTCCTCTCCCAGTTTATGGGAGAGCTGTTTACCAGATCAGGCAACTCCTAAGGGAATGCGTAATGCTGGGGAGGGTGGAAGACAGGATAACTGGAACAGGGTAACTGGCTGTATGCACTAACACTAGCACCCGCTCAGCACTGGTGAGGCCACACCTGTAGCATGTCGAGTTCTGGGCTCCGCAGTACAAGAGAGACATGTGGCTACTAGAGAGAGTCCAACGAAGGGCCACGAAGATGATTAAGGGACTGGAGCATCTCTCATCTAAGGAAAGGCTGAGAGAGCTGGGGCTATTTAGCCTGGAGAAGAGAAGGCAAGGGGGGATCTTATTAATGTATATCGATACCTGAAAGGAGGGTGCAAAGAGGACAGAGCAGGCTCTTTTCATAGAATCACAGAATCATTTAGGTTGGAAAAGATCTTTAAGAACATTGAGTCCAACCGTTAACCTAGCACTGCCAAGTCCACCACTAAACCATGTCCCTAAGCACCATATCTACATGTCTTTTAAATACCTCCAAGGATGATGACTCAACCACTTCCCTGGGCAGCCTGTTCCAGTGCTTGACAACTCCTTCAGTGAAGAAATTTTTCCTAATGTCCAATCTAAACCTCCCCTGGCACAACTTGAGGCTGTTTCCTTTCATCCTATCACTTGTCACTTGGGAAAAGAGACCGGCATCCACCTTGCTACAACCTCCTTTCAGGTAGTTGTAGAGAGCGATAACGTCAGCCTCCTTTTCTCCAGGCTAAACAACCCCAGTTCCTTGAGCCGCTCCTCATTGGACTTGGGCTCTAGACCCTTCACCAGCTTCACTGCCCTTCTATGGACATGCTCCAGCACCTCCATGTCCTTCTTGTAGTGAGGGGCCCAGAACTGAACACAGGATTCGAGGTGCGGCCTCACCAGTGCCGAGTACAGGGGGATGATCACGTCCCTAGTCCTGCTGGCCACACTATTCCTGATACAGGCCAGGATGCATTGGCCTTCTTGGCCACCTGGGCACACTGCCGGCTCATGTTCAGCCGGCTGTCGACCAGCACCCCCAGGTCCTTTTCCTCCGGGCACTTTCCAGCCACTCTTCCCCAAGCCTGTAGCGTTGCCTGGGCTTGTTGTGGCCCAAGTGCAGGACCCGGCACTTGGCCTTGTTGAACGTCATACATTGGCCTTGGCCATCGATCCAGCCTGTCCAGGTCCCTCTGCAGAGCCTTCCTGCCCTCAAGCAGATCAACACTCCCGCCCCACTTGGTGTTGTCTGCAAAGTTACCGACGGTGCACTCGTTCACCTCGTCGAGATCATTGATAAAGATATTAAACTGAACTGGCCCCAATACTGAGCCCTGGGGAACACCAGTTGTGACCGGCCGCCAACTGGATTTAACTTATTCACCACAACTCTTTGGGCTGGCCATCCAGCCAGTTTTTTACCCAGTGAAGAGTACGCCTGTCCAAGCCATGAGCAGCCAGTTTCTCCAGGACAATGCTGTGAGAAACGGTGCCAAAGGTTTACTAAAGTCTAGGTAGACAACATCCACAGCCTTTCCCTCATCCACTAAGCGGGTCACCTTGTCATAGAAGGAGATCAGGTTAGTGGAGCAGGACCTGCTTTTCATAAACCCATGCTGACTGGGCCTGATAACTTGGTTGTCCTGTATATGCCACGTGATGGCACTCAAGATGATCTGCTCCATAACCTTCCCCGGCACTGAGGTTAGACTGACAGGCCTGTAGTTCCCTGGATCTTCCTTCTGGCCATTCTTGTAGATGGGCGTCACATTTGCTAACTTCCAGTCAACGGGGACGTCCCTGGTTAGCCAGGACTACTGAGAAATGATGGAAAGTGGCTTGGTGAGCACTTCCACCAGGTCCCTCAGTACCCTTTGGTGGATCCCATCCAGCCCCATAGACTTGTGTGTCTAAGTGGTGTAGCAGATCGCTAATCATTTCCCCTTGGATTATGGGGACTTCATTCTGCTCCCCGTCCCTGTCTTCCAGCTCAGGGGGTTGGGTCTTATCATTAAAGACTGAGTCTTACTATTAAAGACTGAGACAAAGAAGGCATTAAATACCTCAGCCTTTTCCTCATCCTTTGTCACTACATTTCCCCCCACACCCAATAAAGGATGGAGATTCTCCTTAGCCCTCCTTTTGTTGCCAACATATTTATAGAAACATTTTTTATTGTATTTTATGGCAGTAGCCAGATTAAATTCTAGCTGGGCTTTGGCCCTTCTGATTTTCTCCCTGCATAACCTCACAACATCCTTGTAGTCCTCCTTAGTTGCCTGCCCCTTCTTCCAAAGATCATAAACTCTCCTTTTTTTTCCAGAGCCAGCCAAAACTTTCTGTTCAGCCAGGCCGGCCGTCTTTCCCAGCGGCTCGTCTTCCGGCACATGGGGACAGCTCCTGTGCCGTTAAGATTTCCTTCTTGGAGAATGTCCAGACGTCCTGGACTCTTTCGCCCTTCAGGACCGCCTCCCAAGGGACTCTGTCAGCCAGTCTCATAAACAGATGAAAGTCTGCCCTCTAGAAATCCAAGGTGGCAGTTAGAATCATAGAATTGTAGAATAGTTTCGGTTGGAAGGGACCTTTAAAGGTCATCTAGTCCAACCCCCCTGCCGTGGGCAGGGACATCTTCAGCCAGATCAGGTTGCTCAGAGCCCTGTCCAACCTGACCTTGAATGTTCCCGGGGGTGGGGCATCCACCACCTCTGTGGGCAACCTGTGCCTGTGTTTCACCACCCTCAGCGTAAAAACCTCTTCCTTGTATCTAGTCTAAATCTACCCTCTTTTAGTTTAAAACCATTCCCCCTTGTCCTGTCACAACAGGCCCTGCTAAAAAGTCTGTTCCCATCTTTCTTATAAGCCCCCTTTAAGTACTGATAGGCTGCAGTAAGGTCTCCCTGAAGCCTTCTCCAGGCTCAGTAACCCCAACTCTCTCAGCCTTTCTTCATAGGAGGCGTGTTCCATCCCTCTCATCACTTTCACGGCCCTCCTCTGGACTTGCTGCAACAGGTCCATGTCTTTCTTGTGGTGATGGCTCCAGAGCTGGACACAGCACTGCAGGTGGGGTCTCACGAGAGCAGAGTAGAGGGGCAGAGTAATCTCCCTTGACCTGCTGGCCACACTTCTTTTGATGCAGCCCAGGATACGGTTGGCCGCCTGGGCTGCGAGCACACGTTGTCGGCTCATGTCCAGCTTTTCACCCACCAGTACCCCCAAGTCCTCCTCGGCAGGGCTGCCCTCAATCCCTTCATCCCCCAGCCTGTACTGATAGCGGGGGTTGCCTTGACCCAGGGGCAGGACCTTGCACTTGGCCTTGTTGAACCTCATGAGGTTCACACGGGCCCACTTCTCAAGCTTGTCCAGGTCCCTCTGGATGGCATCCCATCCCTCCGGCGTGTCAGCCGCACCACTCAGCTTGGTGTTGTCTGCAAACTTGCTGAGGGTGCCCTCGATCCCACTGTCTATGTCATTGATGAAGATATTGAACAGTACCGGTCCAATACTGGACCCCTGCAGGACATCACTCGTCACCGATCTCCATCTGGACATTGAGCCGTTGACCATTACCCTCTGGATGCGACCATCCAACCAATTCCTCACCCAGCAGCCAGTCCACCCATCAAATTCATAGCTCTCCAGTTTAGAGAGAGGTATGTTGTGGGGGACCGTGTCAGAGGCCTTACAGTTCTGCTAACCCCACTCCTTCCTTCTCTGAGAATCGAAAACGTGATTGCTATGCCCCAGATGGCCTCCAACCATCACATCACCCACAAGTCCTTTTCTATTCGCAAACAACAGGTCCAGCGGGGCGCCTTCCCTAGTTGGCTCACTCACCAGCTGTGTCAGGAATTTATCTTCCACACACTCTAGCAACCTCCTAGACCGTTTCCTCTCTGCTTTATTGTATTTCCAGCAGACATCTGGTAAGTTGAAGTCCCCCACGAGAACAAGGGCTAGCGATTGGGAGACTCCTCCCAGCTGCTAATAGAATATGTCATCTGCCTCTTCATCCTGGTTGGGTGGTCTGTAATAGACTCCCACCATGATACCTGCCTTGTTGGCCTTCCGCCTGATTCTTACGCATAAAGACTCAACCCTGTCGTCACCATCAGTAAGCTATAGACAGTCAAAACACTCCCTGACATACAGGGCTACTCCACTGCCTCTCTTTCCTTGCCTATCCCCTCTGAAGAGTTTATAGCCATCCATTGCAGCACTCCAGTTGTGCGAGTCATCCCACCATGTTTCCGTGATGGCCACTATATCATGGTTTTCCTGATGCACAATGGCTTCCAGCTCCTCCTGTTTGTGGCCCATGCTGCGTGCACTGGTGTAGATGCGCTTCAGTTGGGCTATTGATCCCGCCACCTTTTGGGGGCGAGAAGCCCTGATTCCTATGTGACCATTCTCAGGTGCTTCTGTGGTTTCTAACACATCAATAACCCTTGCGTCTTTGCTGCCACATGGCTGCCACATCCCCTACCTCCACTGAGACGGCAGACCGAAGGACCTCGCCAGCACACCGTCCCTCAAACATTGGCGTGCTGGCCCCAGGGTTATCGCTAATGAGCCTGGTTTTATCCCCTTTCCCCTTCAAATCTAGTTTAAAGCTCTTTCAATAAGCTCTGCTAACTCTTGTGCAAAGATCCTTTTCCTCCTTTAGGTCAAGTGTACCCCGTTTGTTGCCAGAAGGCCTGGTGTCGTGTGAACCAAACCATCATCAACCCAAAATTCTACCGGTGACACCAGGCTCGGAGCCAGGTATTGATCTGCTGGCTCTTCCTGTTTCTTCCCTTGTCACTCCCTGCAACTGGAAGGATAGAGGAGAATTCAGTGGTGCCCAGTGATGGGACCAGAGGCAATGGGCACAAACTGAGACACAGGAGGTTACACTTGAACATCAGGAAACAGTTTTTTACCGTGAGGATGACTGAGCACTGGAACAAGTTGCCCAGAAAGGTTGTGGAGTTTCCCTCCCTGGAGATACTTAAAAGCTGTCTGGACATGATCCTGGGCAGCCTGCTCTAGGTGGCCCTGCTTGAGCAGAGGGGTTGGACCAGATGGCCTCCAGAGGTTCCTTCCAACCTCAACTGTTCTGTGATTCTGTGAACTTAACACTAGACAGACATGGTCTTGCTAGCCCTCATACCATAAAATTACAGCTAGCTTTCCAAACAGTTCTTCCATACCAATATTAAAAAGCTCCACCAAGCACTTCTGAAGTTGTAGAGAAAGCAGCAGGCCACAAGAATGAGGTCAACACTGCAAATATTAGCAAGAAGCCAGTTCCTGAGGGTTTATGACTTCATGGTAAGCCAGCGAAAGGATAATGTGATCTCTACCGTGCAAAAGCACAGGCTTGGCTGAAACTTCTGTATATGTCTTGATTCCCTTGGTAGGGCTGCAAAACCCAGAGGAACTGGAAGGAAGGCTATCAGCCGTAGTGTTGATGTCAACCTATGTATGCTCTAATAGTCACTGAGGACGTACCTCTTAGGGGCAAGCGTGTACTTCATGTAGGGTGCCAGGATTCTGTAAAATTCAGGTGTCGTATGCTTGGGTAGTATTCAGGGGTGCTTTTTTTAGCCTCCATCAAACCACTGGTTAATGAGGGACAGAATGGTTTGGGCCAAAGTCTGGGCCCACACTAGTCTCAGGAGACACAAAGAGCATGCCAGGTGAAGCAGCCTCATCAGCCCTCATTCACTACAGTAAAGGAAAGAGCTATGATCCCGTCTTCTACCGCTACTGTATTGGTTTGACCCATTTTGTGAAGTGTGGATAGATCCAAGGGAATCCTCTATGACCAGCTTTCTATCCAGGTCTCTACCCATGGAACGTCAGAGGCCTCAACTCAAGCAAGGGACTGAGGGAGGATATAGCTCTCCACATCTCAGGGTGCTGGGAGTGACTGGTGCCTCTCACTCGTGCTGGGGCCGGGGCAGGGGGAGATGGCCAGCAGGAGGTGTGCGCTTGTGGAGGATCTGTGTTGCCAAAAGAGCTGCAGGAGGAGGTCAGGAGATTGCAGCATCAGAGATAACAAGAAAGAGATTGACTGGATCTTCTGAGACCCTGCAGCTTCAAGAGCCCAAATCCCCAGCTGTACTGAGTCTGAGCTTATCTGGTTGGGAGATGGAGACTCCCTGGTGACAATCACAGGCAGGAATCCTGTGTCTTCCAGCAGCAGGAGGCAGGTGCCTGCTCCACCTGCAGCTCTGCAATCACAGAACAGGTTGAGTGCCCTGGAAGCAGACCAGGGTCTGGGAGCTCCCCCAGGAAGCATCTGAGCTGGCTGAGCCTGAGCCGCAGGTGATTGTAGTGGGAAAGGGCTCCCTCCTGCAGGGGACGTAGACCTGCTGTCTACGGAGGTTTGCTGCTCTTTGGGAGCTGTCCAGAGGCTGCCAAATCCTGTCTGTCTCCCGGACTATTACACCCTGCGGCTTTTCCACATGGGCAACAATGTTATTGTCAGGGGAGACCTGGAGCCTATCGAGCAAGACTACCGGGCTCTAGGGGCAAGGGTCGGGAGGATGGGGGGCAGGTGGTTTTCTCCTCTGTCTTGCTGGTGAGGGGAAAGGGCTTGAGTAGAAGTGGAGTTATCCTGTGGGTCAACATCTGGTTGCGCAGCTGGTGTCAAGAATAGGGGAATGGTTTTTATGACCATAGGATCCTCTTTGAAGATCAAGAACTGATAGAAAGAGAGAGGATATACAACACAAAGTGGGCAAAAGCATCTTTGCCAACAGGCTGGTGGCACTGTTCTCCTCTGCTGAGGAGAACTTTGAACTAGCAACAAAGCAGGAAAGATGATAACAATCAAATGAGGAAGCGGTGGACTAAGTTTGCAAGCAAAAGGTGCCGGGTGAAGTGGATAGGGGAGACCTTCTGGTCAACAACTCAGTGCTGAAGGGGCACAACCTCAATCATATGGACATAAATAAGGGGGTACTTATAGGACAGCATGATGGAGGAAGCTCTTTCACCTCTTCTAGGAAATCAGCACAGCTGGGTAGCTCTCTGAAGTGCCTGTACATTACTGCATGGAGCATGGGGAACAAATGAGAAATTAAAGAGCACGTGTGCATCTGCAGATGTAAATCTCATTGAGAGTTGGTGAGAGAGACATGGTGGGTTAGCTTGCTTACAAGATCAGAGTGCTGCTACAGGCTCCTGCTTACAAACAAGGAAGTACTGGTTTGGGATGTGAAAGCTGGGGATAGCCTTGGCTGCAGTAACCACAAGATGACGGAATTCAGGATCCTGAGAAAAGGGAACAATGCAAATAGTAGGATCACAATCCTACTATTGTACTCCTACTTAGGAGAGTAGGGTTTGAGCTATTCAGGGATCTGCTTGGAAGAATCCCATGGGAGATGGTCCTGGAGAGGAGTCCAAGAGAGCTGGTTGGTTTTCAAGGAGCACTTCCTCCAATCTCAAGAATGGTCCATCCCAATAAGCAAAAAAGTCAAACAACGGTGGCAGAAGGCCTACAGCAAAGACCAAGATGCTTCTTACAGAACTCAAATATAAAAATGAAGCATACAAGAGGTGGAAGCAGGATCACGCAGCCCAGGAGGAATACAAAGATACCGTCTGAGTGTGCAGGAATGGTGTTAAGAAAGCCAAAGCCCATCTGGAATTGAATATTGCAAAGGATGTGAATGGCAACAAGAAGGGCTTCTACAGGTATATGAGCAGCAAAAAGACGACTAGGGAAACATGGCCTCTTAGTTGAAAGGGGCAGGGGACCTAGTGACAAAGGATGCCAAAAAGGCTGAGCTACTCAGTGCATTCTTTGCATTGGTCTTTACTGGTAAGACTGACCTTCCAGAATGCCAAGTCCCTGAGGCCAGGGAGAAAGTCTGGAGCAAGGAAGACTTGCCCTCAGTGGAAGAGGATCAGGTTAGGGAACATTTAAACAAAACGGACATACACAGTTCTATTGGACCTGACAGGATGAACAGGATGAAAGAGAAAACTTTTTTACTGTGAGGGTGGTCAAACACTCGGAAGAGGTTGCCTAGGGGGGGTTGTAGAGTCTCCATCCTCAGATATATCCAAAATCTGACGGGACACAGTCTTAAGCAACCTGCTCTGGTTAACCCTGCTTTGAGCAAGAGGCAGGACTAGACAATCTCTTGAGGTCCCTTCCAGCCTCAGCTATTTGCTGGTTCTGTGAATCTGTCCTATCAGTGGTGAATGAATAACGCAGACCGCGTGGGATGTATCAGACGAGAATTCTTACGCGCATAGTGTGAAGTGGTGTCTGTACACAATGCAGACGAGCTGAAGCAGCATGCATGCTGGGAAGGCATTTCCAGTCAAAGACAAAAGGATGTGGCATAGTGCTTCCACTGCAAACCGCTCCTGCTGCCCCCCAGTATGGATGTGATCTGCCCACCCAAAAAGCCCCTGAAACCTTGAGAGTTTAAAAATAAAACCAGGTCATTGTATTTGACCTGCTATGCAGTGCTTTTTCACATACCTACCAGAGGCAATAAATATATAGTCTATTGCAGAAACACAAGTAGATTATCTATGATAATATTGTGCTTTGCAGTCATTTGACCAGTATAAATAGGAAGTGACACAGCAGAAGGAGAAGCCTCTCATTCTGCCTTAATTAAACTGTCTTTATTAAAGGACTGTTGCCTTCTCAGCAAGAGGGGACCCAGACAGAACAACTCCTAACAGCACAAAAAAAACAAGGCATCAGCTTGGATACTGATGTACTCTGACAGAGCCGTATCTTTCTCATAATAGAGTAAAATATTTTGCCTTAATTTGGCCAAAACACCAAAACAAATTTCAGGTTACTCACCTATAACAAAGCCAAAATAGAACACTGATAAAGCAGCCCAGATGAATAATCTCCAAATGAATAATCCAGCATGGTATCAACAGATGCTGAATTGATGTTCAGCCCATAACGTTCTGACCTATCTCCCACCCACCCTCTCTGAGGGAAGAATGCAGTCCTAGGCAACTGGGAAGATCACATCTGCATGGCACATTCAACATTCTATCAAAATCCATGGTACACATTCCGTGGCTGGATCTGGGAGGATGTTTCTTTAACCATTATCCCCTTTATGGTAATTCTTTCACTCTCTCTGTATTCATAAATATTTAGTTATCTGTGTCATATCTCAAATGACATCATAGTGAAGATGATGTCCAAGAAGATACCAGTTCATGTTACCTCAGGCAGTGGAAGGATAAGAACGGGTCACTCTCCAAAGTGAGTAAATACCTTGATTAATCATTGAAACCCTAGGTTGCAACAGTTCCTTTTCTGCTCTCATTTCGTAAGAGAGATTCGTAAGACAAAACTTTCTAAATCCAGGAAAAGGATGCAGCTGTCTCTTCAAATATAAATACAGGAATCTAACTTTGATGGAGGAAGGGGGCTTAATCTGTACTACTATCCATAACATTTTCTATAGGTAGCTTCCAGTCCAGCATGATGACTTAGCAGTTATATTTTAGAATTTGCTTTATGAATTTGTAAGTTTCAGGCATGCCTCTGTTAGCACTTCAGTACTTACTTGCTGCTGAATTTTTATGGACAAGATCTACTGCCTACAGAAAGACAGTACACAATGTACAGCCGTAATAATTCGCCAGTGGAATTTGACTTTGTACTCCAAACTACAGAAATAAAACAACATTGTACAACAAAAAAGAAATCTAAAAAGATGTGTATTTTTAGATTAGCAGAACTACTTCTTCTCAGTTAACTAGGAATATAAAATGCAAATACACATATGTGCACATGTGCTTCAACTCAAGACATAGGCCAGACATGAAAAATTTTAGGTCAAACATTTTAGCTGCCAGAATAATCAGTTGAAAACATAAGAACATAAGAGGGCGTGACGGGGGAAAACTGTAATGGTCATGTGGCATAAATGCTCACTTAGAATTTGTAATTTTTCATTCTGTTACAGTTTGCCAGAGTTTGATAGCCCCACTGTGGAATATGGCATCCAAGACAAAGCAGATTAAACAAGACATCATGCGTGCTGGGAAAAATAAGCAAGGAGTAAGAACCAAGAATGGAGATATATCCAAAGGAATAAGTGACATGGAAATACTTGTCAAAGAGAGGAAATCGTACTTGCAGAAGGAATACAAGATTCTCACGGAACATATGAACACATACATGGGAAGAGTGGAGCATTTCCTGCAGGAAAATAAATTCCTAGAAAAGGAAGCCCAACGGAATCAGGAAGAGAGCAACGCTTACCTCTCTTACATAACAAAACACAGCCAGAAGTGCCAGAATCTGATAATTACGTTAAATGACCAGAATCGCACTGATCTGTCTCAAGTCTGGACGCAGAAAGAGAAGCTAATCTCACAGTATACAGAAAAAGAGAAGGAGGTAAGGAGGTCTCTGATGAATATGGAGACAAAGTACTCTCTTATGAACAAGGAGGTTGAAGACCTGCAGCCTTTCAAAGATCCATCTGTTCAGCTGAAAAAGATTAAAGAGCTGGAGAAGGAATTGTTGGTCACAAAGATACAGCATTCAGATGAAATGCGCAAAATCAAGAGCAGATTTCTGCAGGCCAAGGCTGACCGTGAGATGGACGTTCATCAGAAGATCCAGATTCTCGCCAAGAGAGCAGAAGAAGCAGCGATACAATCTCTAATTCAGTATATCAAACAAGTAAAAGCAGAGAATTGGCATCTGCGCCAGGAATTGCTCAGACTCATCCAATACTCAAAAATCCTTATAGAAACCAAAGTTCAACTGAGAGAGCAGCAGCAGCAGCTTCTTCGGGAGAACCAATACACTCAGGACATGGCACACATGCGCCACTGGTTACACCAGCATAAGGCACACAATGCAAATGGTGAAACCTACAGCTCTCGCAGCCCATTCAGATGTGTCCATTAACCTAAAAAAACACTTCTCCACTCCTCACTCATGCCAACATATTAGCAGACGTAGTTGGATTGTCAACTGTTGCCACTATTAGTTAGGTAACAGAGTATAGAGAAGTAAATGTTCTGTGGCTGGATGAAAGGATTGATTTACACAGCTCATGCTCAGCATGTAATCCAGACAACAGATTTTAAAAGTAACTTCAGCTTTAACTTTCATGACATCTGTATTAAGATACTTGAAACTGCAATCCCTTCATGTCCCAAAATAAACAATGACATTTTCTCTTTGAGATCAGACTTTATGTTTCATTAATTAGTAAGT
Organism: Calonectris borealis; assembly: GCF_964195595.1. NCBI lineage: Eukaryota > Metazoa > Chordata > Aves > Procellariiformes > Procellariidae > Calonectris > Calonectris borealis. The sequence goes on from NC_134313.1 coordinate 90,009, forward strand.
TTCCATGGGCAAATTCTATTCTTAGACATGGTGAGCCAAGCTCTAAGTTATTTTTCACTGCAAACTACATCTACTGATACTATAGTATGAACCAATGTAGGCCAGCTCTTACGTTCAGCAACGTTAATGTTCCCAAATCTTCTACATGGCAAAGACTTCATTTTACCTTCTGCTAGTCTCCAAAGGAGAGAAAATAAATATGCAAGCAACCAATTCCTTTAAACAATATAAGCAGTTGAGGTATTTGAGCTTTGGTCATAACTACCAATAAAATATATTCACTGAATATATTCATATTAATTTTTACCTTCTTCTCATTCTTTTCTTGCTTTACTGTTTCACTTGAGAAGCAAGAGGTAAAGAGTTCTGTTTCTAATAGACTGCAGCTACAGTCACTTTCCAAGTTGAATACTTCTGGATTTTGATTACCTCATGAACGACACCAGAGGTCACCCTTCCTCTAAGTTTTAACATTCACACAAGGACATTTAACATTCACCAGAAGCAGACCTTAATTGAGATTGGAAGAAACCTCAAAGGAGGGAGGGTCAACCAGAGCAGGGCCACTTTCAGTGGCTTTTGAGTATCTCCAAGGATGGAGACTCCACAGCCTCTCTGTGCAGCCTGTTCCAGTGTTTGACCACACTCACGGTAAAAAAAGTTTTTTCTTACATTTAAATGGAATTTCAATTCCATGACAAATTTCAATTTCAGAACAGTCTGGCTCTGTCTTCCCCACTGCTCTGCCTGATATTTAAACACAGTAGTAAGATCCCCTGCACTTTCTCCAGGCTAAACAATCCCAGCCCTCAGCCTCTTCCTGTATCACAGATGCTCTAAGCCCTAATCATCTCTGTGGCCCTTTGCGGGACGCAATCCTGTATGTCTGTGTCTGTCTTATACTGGGGAGCCCAGACCGTACAAGATACTCTAGGTGTGGTCTCTCAGTGCTGAGTAAAAGGGAAGGATCGCCTCCCTCAAACAGCTGGCAAGGCTCTTCCTAGAGCAGCCCAGGACGATCTTCACCACCTTTGCTGTAAGAGCACAGTTGCTGGTTCATGGTCAACCTGGTGACCACCAGGACCTCCAGGTCCTTTCCCGCCAAGCTGTCTTCTAGCCTGATAGCTGCCAGCCTGTACTGCTCCATGGGATTATTCCTCCCCAGATGCAGGACTTGGCATCCAGTGATGAAGTTCACAAGGTTCCTGTTGGCCCGTTTCTCCAGCCTGACAGGGTCCCTCTCAATAGTAGCACAACCATCTGCTCTGTCAACCACTCCTCCTTCTTTTTTATCATCTGCAAACTTGCTGAGGCTTCACTCCAGCCCACCATCCAGCTGATTAATGAAGAAGCTAAACAGTACCGGCACCTGTATGGACCCCTTGGGCACACCACTAGTTACTGAATTCCAGCTGGACTTCATGTCACCGATGACAAACCTTTGGTTCAGCAAGCTTTGTGTCTCTCTAACCATGCACTTAATTAGTCTGTACTTTCTCAGTTTGTCAACAAGGATGCTATGGGAATCAGGGTCTGCTAGAGCATGCTGCTAGCAAGGAAGGATTTGCATTATAGGCATCTGCAATAACGGTTGCTAGATTAAAAAAAAAGTGGGACATTTTTTTTGCAGTGCATTCAAGCGACCCCAGGCGCCGAGAGCAATGTCTGACACGCCCCGCTGACACTAGCGCGCTTTAAAGTCCGACAGCACTGGAGGCGCTCCGCCAGAGAAGTTTTACGCTTTGCCTGCGCCACTCCCCGCCACGCCCCTGGAAGCGGAGAGCAGCACCGCTGCCGCGGGCCGAGGGGACTCGTCCGGCGGCGCGGGGCTCCTGCAGCGGCCGCCCACTCAGCCAGCAAGCACGGCCGAGCCCACGGCAGCACCTCCGGCCGCGCAGCAGCGCGCCCGGTGGGCAAAGGAGGAAGGAGGGAAGCGGCACCGCGCCGCAGCGGCCGCCACGCGCCCCGCGTCACGCTGTGCGCCGGCGCGGCCGCGGGCCGCTTGGCACGTGCGTCTTCCTGGGGCTGTTTCCATAGCAGCAGAAATCAACAGGGAGGGCGCCGCCTGCGGCCTGGCGTGCCGTGCGGGGGGGCTTGGCCGCCCGCCGGGCGCGCCGCCCGCGCCTCGGCCTGCCCGCCATGAGCCTGCCGGAGGTGGAGGCGTTCGTCTCCCAGAAGTACGAGATCAAGAGGCGCCTGGGCAAGGGGGTGAGTGCCCTGGGGGGCCTGGGAGCGCGGGGAGCCGGGCGGCGGGGTCCGGCGCTGCCCTGCGGGCCGTCCCGGCGGCGCCTTTGTTTGCGGTCTCCCGGTCCCGTCCGCAGGCCGCTGACCTGAGCCGCATCTAGTGCTGGAGGTCTGAGAGTTTATATAGTTGAAAAAAACCTGGACTTTGAAATATTTATTATGCCTAATAGAGGAAAAAAAAATAATAAATCGTAGCCTGATAACTTTCTGTGACTTCTTATAGTTGTTTCACAGCTAAATTTCAGAGGAAGGTGAGAGTTGTGTCGTAGCATGTGAAACTGAAAATATCTTTAAATTCCCCATGAGGTTTTTTTCCTGCAATTTACTGGAGAACTGCCACACAAAGCACCGATCTTGCATGTACGCCTGGTTTATAGTAAAATGAATCTGGGTCTCAAAGTATATTCTGTTTGTGCCTGCCAAATTCTTTCACATCTATTGTAACCCCATTACTTCGAGTATTATGCCACATCAAGTAATTTTTTCCCCATAAAATTATGTATTTCTATATGTGAGCCAACATTAATTTCTAGCATCTTTCTCCTCAGGCAGTCTCTAAACCCTTCCTGATTATCTGCTTTTCTATTCTGACAGCTCTTTGCCGTTGTTCAGTTGTGTTGATACTAGTAGTTGTTATAGTTGATACTAGTTGTGTTGATACTAGTAGTTAAGTATCATGTGCAATTACAAGGGGGCGCTTGAGAGAGGCTCATTTTCTTCATTATCCTCTAAGACAATGTTTTGTTTTTCACCTTTTGAATTCACACTGATCTTTCTTATGGCTATATTTCACTCTAAGTTTGTCTCTGACTTGAGGTTTGCTGCCATCTTGTTACTAGTTATCAGCTTTCTCTCTTTGACTGAATGTAATATATTACATCTTTTAACATGCTAGGTTCTTCGAACAGAATGGCATTATTCTTTCATCTGAAATATCAAATTGTTTGAGAGTTCTGTGTGGAGACAGTTTCACAAACATAACTACAACATAACTATACATTCAGGTCTTTAAAGGACTTCAGTGGCTTCAGATCCATCATCTAGGCATCACTGACCTTATCAAAACTACAGTCAAGCTCTGAACTCAAGTGGTTCCAGTCTCCTAAATACCTGTGTTTTCTGCCTCTTGCCTGCAGAAGGGAAGTTCTGTATGTGTTGTATGTGTACACAGCTGATGTACTTACCTGAGCACTTAAACGACTGTTGGAGTCCCTGAAACACGTGATGACTGCCCAAAAAATACAGCAGAAAACTGCAGCAGCAAGGGAGATAAGCTGTGCCTGTACAGTGAGGGAATTCAAACAGTTCATTTTTATTATTTCTTTTAATTAAAAGCTGTGTTGTCTACTAAGGGAACGGGAGCTTCTACATGAGTTTTCCCTATTCTGGATGACTCTGTGATACTTGCAAATGGTGATTACTCAGTCTCCCTTGTGGTACAGATCCAGTTTTCTTATTTTTAGGTCATAGATTTGAATCTGAACTTTCCACATTCTAGCAGATGCCTTACATGTGCACAATGGGGTCATTTCTCACTCAGAAATGCCTAGTTAATGTTTAAATACTCGTACAAAGTAAAATAGCTGCAGTATGTGATATTGAGTGATTTTCATGCTTAAATACTCCGATAGCAACATTGAGGCAGACTTCCCAAGAATATGTGTGGTCCTGGAGTATGGGTTCAGGTCCTTTGCCGTGCATCAGGGAGAAAAAACAGTTGGAGAATAAGTATCTCGGATAAGTGCTATAATACTACACTGTTGGCAATTGGGATGTCTCTTTTCTTTTTTCCCAAGTAGCAAGTGATAGGATGAGAGGAAACAGCCTAAGTTGCACCAGGGGAGGTTTAGTTTGGATATTAGGAAAAATTTCTTCACTGAAAGGGTTATCAAGCATTGGAACAGACTGCACAGGGAAGTGGTTGAGTCACGATCCGTGGAGGTATTTAAAAGATGTGTAGACGTGGTGCTTAGGGACATGGTTTAGTGCTGGGTTAATGGTTGGACTCGATGATCTTAAAGGTCTTTTCCAACCTAAATGATTCTATGATTCTATGATACTGTCACTACAGGCCTTGGTAAAAAGTCTCTCTCCAGCTTTCTTGTAAGCCCCCTTTAAGTATTGAAAGGCCAATAAGGTCTACCTGGAGCCTTCTCTTCTCCAGGCTGAATAACCCCAACTCCCTCAGCCTTTCTTCGTAGGATAAGTGTTCCAGCCCTTGGACCATTTTCACGGCCCTTCTCTGGACCTGCTCTAACTGATCCATGTCTTTCTTGCACTGGGGACCCCACAGGTGGACACAGTACTCCAGGGGAGGTCTCATGAGAGCAGAGTAGAGGGGCAGAATCACCTCCCTCAAAATGCTGGCCATGCTTCCTTCGATGCAGCCCAGGATACGCTTGGCTTTCTGGGCTGCAGGCGCACATTGTCGGCTCATGTCCAATTTTTCATCCACCAGCACCGCCAAGTCCTTCTCGGCAGGGCTGCTCTCCATCCCTCCATCCCCCAGCCTGTATTGATAGCGGGGGTTGCCCTGACCCAGGTGCAGGACTTTGCACTTGACCTCACTGAACGTCGTGAGCGTGTACATTTGCTATTGGCTGCTTTGGGGGCCAGGATGCTTGACCTTGTGGACCTTTGGTCAGACTCAGCATAGATGTTCTTAGTCCTTGACTCGAGCAAGTATTGCTCGTTGGCCTAATATCTCTTTCTCCTAGGTAGCTGGTGATTACCTCTTCTTTCAATCCCTCTGTTGAGTACATTCTACTTCCACATTGAAGGTCTGAACTGTGCTTAAGATATCATAGTAAACTGTTCATTTGTCCTTTTTTCTCCCTAGGCTTATGGCATTGTATGGAAAGCAATTGATCGCAGGACAGGAGAAATAGTTGCTGTTAAAAAGATTTTCGATGCTTTCAGGAACAGAACAGATGCTCAGGTGAGAAATCATTGTTCTAATGTGTCCTGAAAGAGGTGGTGGGAGTTCATAGATATTTTCAGGATTTATGTTTCTGAAAGATGTTGTTATTTAACAATTATGCATGTAATAATACAGTCTACAGCCATATTAGGATAAAAAGGAGCAATAAATGTCAAGCTTTGTATATCATGGCATCCACAAAATACTGTTTGATGTCCCTGAGGAAAAAGTGTCTTCACAGGCATGCACAATTTGATTCTCCCTTGTGTTGTTATGCTGTAGTGTCTAAGCACAGAGAGCACACTTGTGACTCTCTAGTGAGCAACTGGGTTTTTCCTAGCCTGTCTACCGTATAAAGTTTTCCTCTGCTTTAGAGATTAGAATGGATTTAACCCTCTCATTGGAAGTCCATGCTCTGTTCTGTCATTCTGTTGAGGTGATAATAAACTTCTTTTTGTTTCTTTCTAGAGAACATTTCGAGAGATTATGTTCCTGCAGGTAATGTCCATTTTTCCACCTCCTCTCTGATTTTTAATTATCTCCGATGTTGTTCACATATTTTCTTCCCATTCTTTTTCAAAATGCAATGATCAGTCTTGACAACTCTATTCATTTCTTTTCTGCACCATCTTGGCAGTCTTTCCATGACTAGGCAAAAACACCTGAATGAAACGGAGAGTTGGTCTTATTTTAACTTTGAGACATGCCCTGTTCTTTCATCATTCTTAGCAGTATGTCTACTCTAGGATCACCATATTGACTTGCACTTTCTGTCACTTCTTACTTCTTTGTGGACAGAAAGTTTTTCTTAAATTTTAAATGCCATGATTCAGAGGTGAGGCTGGGGTGTCGAAGAGATTTACATGCCAAAATTTTTTCCCTCCGTCATGTGGGAAGCAACTTGACCACTTGAAATAATCAAAGCAAAACTAAAAGGGAAGTTCTGTATGGAATTATTTAAAGCTGCTCTTGTTTTGATATAATTGACCACACGCTATGCCTAATTACCTTATCAGTGGCAATGTTATTAAAATTATCTGTCCATTCCTCCACAGACTTACCATGTAGAAACATCAATGTTTTTGAATACTGATAATGGTGTTATAACTATGATTTTCTAAGGACACAGGCAAGGCAGGGCTCATAGGAAGAGGTATTTCCTAAGACTGTCAAGTTTAAGTAGGAAAGAGATGAGTTTTTTTACTTTTTAATCCTTCTTTAAGCCTGAAATAGAAGCCACAAACTTAAGTGCTAAAACATATGAGAACAATTCCTTAGAAGTTAATTACCTGTAAGTTAGATCATCTCTGAAAGTATAGCACTTCTAGGTGGATGGGGGAGGAATTGGGAGAAGAAATCAGGAGATTTCTAGCCTGAAGGAAAGAACGAGTCATTTTGGGGGAGAGAGGTTAATGTGCCATTAAGCCCTTACTTTCATGACTTTTAGTGCTCAATAGACTTAAGAATTTTCATTTCCCCCTCCTATTTTTGAAGGTATTTTATAGCTCTTTCTTGAGGTTCGGGACTGAGAGATCAGAAAGGGAAAGACATAAGAAATACTCTTTCATTGGTAACTGGATGTTTCTCTTAATTTGCTTGTCTGTGCAAATTCCTTCCTGTGCATAATGATTGCTTAGTTTAATCTGTGTGTTTATCTGTCCTGGTTTTGGCTGGGATAGAGTTAAATTTCTTCCTAGTGCTGTGTTTTGGATTTAGTATGAGAAGAATGTTGATAACACACTGATGTTTTCAGTTGTTGCTAAGTACCCTGTCAAGGACAGCTTCCATGCCCTACCAAGCAGAGTCTGGGAGGAGGGAGCATAGCCAGGACAGCTGGCCCAGCTGGCCAATGGGGTATTCCATACCATGTGACGTCATGCTCAGTGTATGAATGGTAGGTGTGATCCAGGAAGTAGTGATCACTACTTGGTTATTGGTCAGCACGGGTGGTGAGCAATTGCATTGTGCATCACTCGTTTTGTATATTCTATCATTATTTATTGTCATTATTTTCCCTTTTCTGTTCTATTAAACTGTCTTTATCTCAACCCATGAGTTTTTCTCACTCTTACCCTTCCGATTCTCTCCCTGTTCCACAGCGGGGGGGAGTGAGCGAGCGGCTGCGTGGGGTTTGGCTGCCTGCCAGGTTAAACCACGACATTATCATAAGGGCATGTGATGGACTGGATGAAGTTTATTGTAATTGAGAAGTGTTGATGTAAAATCTGGGCATTTTGATGATTCTTTTCTGGGTGATATGTAGTGTGCTAGTCATTATGCTGCTTGCAGGTTCTATGTTTATTGTTCTGTATAGTTGTAGATCTATTTGGTGCATTTTGGGCCACATTTTAGAATGTCATTTTTGGTAATTACTTTAGTGAGAGCGTTGTTCTTTAAGCAAAGATAAGTAGGACTGGCTCTGCTAAGATTTTTTTCAAGGTAGGATGTTTTTTTAGTATAGATTGAAACTTTTCATAACTTTCCGTTACCAGTTCCAGGGCAAGACAGTGTGAGACAATGGGGTTTTCCTTCAGTGTAAAGTAAGTTCTTAAACAGTACTCAAGTAACGCTGTCAAGACTGATCTGCATCTCTAGAAAAATATCCCTTTTGGGTAAAAACTTTTTTTAGATTATTTGGATGGGTATTCTGAAGATTGTCCTCAGAATAAATGCAAGGGTATTTGATGGCCTGGCTGTATATTACTGCTTTGTAAGTGTATTTTCATGGGTTGCTGCAGGTGAGTGTGTTGGTTTGTGGATTTTTCTAGATGTACATTATAACCAATTTTTGTCTTGGCCTCAGAGTCTAGGAAGATGATGCTGTTGTAAGACTGCTGGAGATAGCTTAATATTATGAATTTTGATACTATTTATAACTGAATTTGTGATGGAAATAGATAAAGAGTCTATATTACTGGTTCAAATAACAAAAAAATCATTTATGTATTTTAGACACAAACACAGGTTTTATGGTGCAGCTATTTATAATTTTATACTCAGGGTAGTTCATGAAAATGTTGGCATATTGTGAAGTGTTCAGTGTCTCTAGCTGCGCAGAAATATTAGCTATAGGAAATAAAAGTTGTTAAGACTGAAGATAAAGTAAATAATCTTGACAGTATTGTCAGTCTGCAGAGGTGAGGATAGATTTCACCTCCATTTAAGATATCTGTATTTAGGTATCTCTTTGTGTGCTGACTGTCTGATCTCCCATTACAGTCAGTTCAATCAATGCAGCCTGTAGAGTTTCAGCCTACCCTCCTCAAATAGACACTTACTGGTTGGTTGGGTTTTTTAATTACGAATGTTGATGGCAACTTTGTTCTATTTTCACTGCCACAATAATTCTTTGCCTTCAGTAGGCAATATGAGGTGCATAAAGTTGACTGGATTTTATTCACAAATGATATAGAGGGATTTTTAGAAGTAATGTCTCAGACAACAGAGATTTTGGTTTTTTTAGATTAACTGGCTAGTTTCATACTGTGGAGCAAGCTTAAATCCTTTTTTCTTTTTTATTAATTTCAGTAGAAACATAATGAAGGAAACAGCACGTTAATGTGTTTTCTAGACAAAATGAAGTAAGTTATTGTCCCTTTTGATGATTCACAAGCAAGACACTTGATTTTGACAGTTGGGTCTCTTCCTTTTGCAGGAATTTGGAGAACATCCAAATATCATCAAGCTGCTCGATGTTATCCGAGCTCAGAACGACAAGGACATCTACCTCATCTTTGAGTCCATGGGTGAGACTTAGCATTGCATCAGTCATTTAAATACAGCCTCTCTTACAAGTTATCTTTATTCCCTACTTTGATAGTAGTGTGTTGATGGTTTACATGAATATTCATGTAAGTAGACATATAACTGGGAGCAGCACAGGGTTTTTTTATATATATCAGTTGTGATTAGATGGGAATAACAGTGCAACTTTAAAGGGAGTAATAATTATATGAGAACTGGCTGGTTGAGATGAAGAAAAGATGGCAGAGCAACCAATTAGAAGCCTTGTAGAGACTGAAGAGTTGCATATGGAAGAGACTGTGCAATTTTATCATAACAAAAGTATGCAATAATAGAACAGTTACTGTAGCATGAGCTGCAAGTCAAACTGATAATACAGAGAGATTGCAGTACTATTAGTAATTACAGTGTTAACTTCTGTTGAGGATGCACTTGAAAGATTACAGTTTGGACAATGGTCTATTCTGGCCTTGCTTTGAGGAACTTACATTGACAACTTGGTAATCCTTTACTGATGTAAATATATTATTGATGTAATATATTACAGAGACAGATTTACATGCAGTGATTAAGAAGGGGAATTTGCTGAAAGATATCCACAAGTGTTACATTCTCTACCAACTCCTGAAGGCAACTAAATTCATCCACTCAGGAAATGTTATTCACAGAGATCAGAAGGTATCTTTCAGTCATAGTCTTTATCCTTCGCTCAAGTTTTCTATTAAACACTAAATGGAAAAGCATGCAAAGAATGAGACTAGTAAAAGAACCTTGATAATAATCTTCTGCCATTCAGAGAGGAGAAAGCTAATTAATTTTCCTTTGTTCAATTCAGCCTTCAAATATCTTGCTGGATGCAGACTGCTTTGTTAAACTTTGTGATTTTGGGCTGGCCCGTTCTTTATGTCAGATGAATGAGGACCAAGGCAACCCTGCTCTAACAGAGTATGTGGCAACACGCTGGTACCGAGCCCCCGAGATCTTACTTTCCTCTCAGAGGTAACCGCTTAATATGAGCGAAGGGATGGGATTCTGTAATTTCTTCACCACTGGGAAAATTGATTGTCTAAAAGTCTTAAATCTTTTCGGTTTAGATGTCACCAGATGCAATGTCATGTCAGCAGTCCATTTTCTCAATATGCATTTAAACTTCAGTTCTGCCACATAAAAATCTCTCATTACATGTACATTTCCTTCCTGGCTTCTTAGATTGACCATTTACATACATTATCGGCTCATCTGTTTGTCATTCTTTTTCCCACTAGACTTATTCTTTCTCCCTTCAAATCTGCATCTTTACAAAATTTGGTTGAGTACCTTAGTCCTCTTTTCCAAATTGAAAGAGAGTTTTTTGATAGATCTTCAGAAAATATTCTGTAATCAAATGTTAAATCACCTGCCTGTTAGTCAGGCTTAGTCCTTTTTTTGACTTAAATATGCAAAATCGTATTGATCAGAGTAGAAAATAAATATAGATTGGGTTAGTATCCCAAATTTGAAATGTGGATGTTTTGCAAACTGTCATTTACCCATTGTTTGGCATTTACTTTGCTTAAGTAATTGTAACTATTTCTAGATATATTATGCCCTGAAAAGTCAGTTGTTTCCAAACAGCAACTTGTATCTTCACTGTTGGTCATATGAAAAGTATATATTACCTTGTCCCGGCATTTACCTTCAATATATTTCCTTTTATGGTTTCCTAGAATAGACTTTTAGTAGGATAAATCTCCTTTCTGTTTTATGCTTGCCAGTTTCATGATTCCCGTATCTCATTCACTTTATAGTTAAAACCTGTGAGCATTCGTATTCAAAGAGTCATCAAGCTTGTTTTTCTAGCAAAATAAGCTAACATAGATGATATGAATACCAGGTACAGAAAATATCTGCTTGATTTAGTCCTAACTCTGTTCTATTCTTATTTGTAGTTATACTAAAGGTGTAGACATGTGGAGCATTGGCTGTATTCTGGGAGAGCTGCTACTTGGGAAACCTCTTTTTCCTGGAACATCAACAGTGAATCAAATAGAGCAGATCTTGAGGGTCATTCCTGCCCCATCCCCAGAAGGTAGGACTTTTCTATGGGGAAAGGTATTTAGAGAAAGAAAGTAGCCCAGCTGGATCAGGGAAGAGGGTGTCTCTTGTGAGTTGTTCTGACATCTTTCCAAGGAAATTAAAGACTTAATTGTGAAATGTTAGTCTTAGAGGAAAATAAGCCCGTACTTAGAATCATTAAGGTTGGAAAAGACCTCTAAGATCATCGAGTCCAACCGTCAACCCAACACCACCATACCCACTACACCATGTCCCTAAGCGCCTCATCTACACGTCTTTTAAATACTTCCAGGGATGGTGACTCCACCACTTCCCTGGGCAGCCTGTTCCAAGGCCTGACCACTCTTTCAGTAAAGAAATTTCTCCTAATGTCCAATCTAAAAATCCCTTGGCGCAACTTGAGGCCATTTCCTCTCGTCCTATCGCTGTTACTTGGCAGAAGAGACCAACCCCCACCTCGCTACAACCTCCTTTCAGGTAGTTGTAGAGCGCGATGAGGTCTCCCCTCAGCCTCCTCTTCTCCAGGCTGAACACCCCCAGTTCCCTCAGCCGCTCCCCATCAGACTTGTGCTCCAGGCCCTTCACCAGCTTCGTTGCCCTCCTCTGGACACGCTCCAGCACCTCCATGTCCTTCTTGTGGTGAGGGGCCCAAAACTGAACACAGGATTCGAGGTGCGGCCTCACCAGTGCCGAGTACAGGGGCACGACCACCTCCCTGCTCTTGCTGGCCACACTACTTCTGATACAGGCCAGGATGCCGTTGGCCTTCTTGGCTACCTGAGCACACTGCCGGCTCATGTTCAGCCGCTGTCAACCAGCACCCCCAGGTCCTTTTCCTCCGGGCACTTTCCAGCCACTCTTCCCCAAGCCTGTAGCGTTGCCTGGGGTTGTTGTGGCCCAAGTGCAGGACCCGGCACTTCGCCTTGTTGAACCTTATACATTGGCCTCGGCCATCGATCCAGCCTGTCCAGGTCCCTCTGCAGAGCCTTCCTGCCCTCCAGCAGATCAACACTCCCGCCCAGCTTGGTGTCATCTGCAAACTGACTGAGGGAGCGCTCGATCCCCTCGTCCAGATCATTGATAAAGAGATTGAACAGGACCGGCCCCAGTACTGAGCCCTGGGGAACACCGCTCGTGACCGGCCGCCAACTGGATTTAACTCCGTTCACCACAACTCTCTGGGCTCGGCCGTCCAGCCAGTTTTTTACCCAGCGAAGAGTGGACCTGTCTAGGCCGTGAGCCGCCAGCTTCTCTAGGAGAATGCTGTGGGAGACAGTGTCAAAGGCTTCACTGAAGTCCAGGTAGACCACATCCACAGCCTTTCCCTCCTCCACTTGATTAGATGAGAAACAAGAACCAGACCTTCAAAACATTTTTGAGATTTATAAGAGGATAACAGTTTAAAAGAGAGTATCGTACTTCAGTGGGACTTGCATAGTAAAGGAAAATTGAACTTTTCGGTCTGGAAATCTAAACACAGAAGTGAAAGCTGGAGTAAATATATGTTAAATCCAAAAGGGATGATTATTATTATTAGGATTTCTTCTATGAGTTCCAGTCTAACAGCCCATACACTTTATAAACTTTTACAACATGTTGATATATTCTAACTGAGCTAGCAAATAGTTTTCAGTAAAATAACTACCTTCCGTTTAAGGACATCACAGTTCTGGAGAATTCCATTCAAGCTTAAAGTTATTTATAGTTTTTATTGGAGATTTGGTTGCTGTGAATGAAATATGAATGGAAATGTGTGTGTGAAAACACCAAGACAGGAGTTAGAGTAATAGCCAGCACTAATAACAAAAAATGCTATTCCATTCTCAGCAGTACAGTTGAGGAGTGTGTTGATAATGTCATAACCAGAAGGCCTGCACTCTAAGACAAGACCACAGCACCAATGACTCGTTAGCAGAAGGCCCTGTATCCTTACCACAGGACAATGGCTGCAAGGTTGCAGCATATCACAGGCACAATTTCTTTTTCATTTAGGCAAACAAGTGAAAAGAGACACTTGTTCAAACGTTATTGCAAACAAGGAAAACCAACCTATGAGCAACTTTGCCTAGGATTTACGGGGACCAAAGAAGCAAGATTCTGAAGCAAAAAAACATTCCATAGCAACTGTTGACTCTGAGAGTATGACAGATATGTTCAGAAAACAGTTCATCATCACCAATCAAAAAGAACCCCAGCAGATGTGATGAGGAAATCAATAGCTGGTATCCCTTGTTCTCTGTGTCCCATGCAAGTGATCCTTGCCAGATCATTTGGTCTCAGATATGCTGGTGCTTCTGTGTATGTGGGTATAAGAGTGCAAGTTTATGAAATCTATCATAGAATGAATAGGAATTGAGAAAAGCAGCTTAGAAAATTTGTGAGTAAATATTCCATCCCCTTTCCATAAGATCTCCCATCGAGTTTTATTAGGATAATTTCCTATGTTAATATCAAATATTTGCTTTCCTTCATAAATTCTGTAGCTCTGGTAATCCTAATCTTGGCATTAACAGTATCTTTTCATTATTGCAGATATTTTGGCTGTGCAATCAGATTACAGGGCCTCAGTTATTAACCGCATGAGTTCCCGGTAAGCTTTGTATGTTCAGTGTGTCTCAGAATTCAACAGCCTACTGTATGATGTTGACAAAAAGTTCCCCTGAATTTCACCTTCCAGTTGAAATGTTCACCAGTTGAAATGATTTCTGCTCTCTGTGGATTCACCTACCTCTAGGGAAGGGATGTAAAGTCTGGGGGGAAAAAAAAAGATGAGAAGACTAATGACATAATCTGGGAATAATAAAACAAAATGAGGTTGGGCCTGCATTCCCAGCTATTGTCACGTGTACATTCTCAAAACTAGAATGTTCTCCTATCCTGAGTCATTTGGGTGTCTGATGTCATTAGTTCACACATGGAAAGCCTGAATCTATTCAGGCTGACAGCCTCATTCCAGCTGCTTAACGACTCCCACTGTGATTTTTTAAAATTTTTTTTTTCCTTGTATCAGTCATGGTTCTTTTGGATCGTCTAGTTATGTACACAGACTACCACATAATTCTCCATTTATTACATACCTAATTAGTAAACATTAGTAAACTTAATGCTCTTACACTATCTTATGGCCATAGCAAATTACTCACCAGTCTCTAAGTATTCACCACTCGTATCTGTCATGATAGTAGCGGGCATCCCTTCTCCTCGGGGAGTCTGCAATACGCATAGCCCAGCTATGTGTGGTATGAGTTCTCTGAATGCTTACTGATGTGTTTTTATGGGTTTAGGTTAGGGTGGCTCAAACCATAAGCTCTAGCAGGTCCCTTGCTGTTCACATGAACAGCATATGCGTTTTCATGCTGACTTTTGCTGACTTCTTCAGTTGGCATCCTGGAGCATTATTCCCTTTCATTCAGGGATGCCAGGATTCCTGTATCAATCTATGCCAGTGTCCTGGTTTCGGCTGGGATAGAGTTAATTTTCTTCCTAATAGCTGGTATAGTGCCATGTTTTTGATTTAGTATGAAAATAGTGTTGATAACACACTGATGTTTTAGTTGTTGCTAAGTAGTGCTTACGCTAGTCAAGGACTTTTCAGCCTCTCGTGCTCTGCCAGGTGCACAAGAAGCTGGGAAGGGGCACAGCCAGGACAGCTGACCCAAACTGGCCAACGGGGTATTCCATACCGTATGACGTCATGCTCAGTCTATAAGCTGGAGTTGGCCGGGGAGCAGTGACCGCTGCTCAGGAACTGGCTGGGCATCGGTCGGCGAGTGGTTAGCAGTTGCATTGTGCATCACTTATTTTGTATATTCTTTTATCTTTTTTTTTTTTTTCCTCCTTTTCTGTTCTATTAAACTGTCTTTATCTGAATCCACAAATTTTACTTTTTTTTTCCTTCGATTCTCTCCCCCATCCCACTCTGTGGAGGGGAGTGAGCGAGTGGCTGTGTGGTGTTTGGCTGCCTGCTGGGTTAAACCACAACAGCCAGGTAGTTGAGGAACTGAGACCCTTTCGTCCCTGCTGATTCAGCTGTCAGCATGGCATGTGTGTTTGACCTTGTCAGGGGGAAGTGGACGGCCAGAGTATCCCACAGGAATTTCCCTTGATGCAATTTGTGAATGCTGCTTCTCATTCTTTTGCTGTGCACCTGTACTGGGTTTGGTTGGAATGGAGTTAATTTACTTCATAGCAGCTCATATGCTGCTGTGTTTGATATTTATGACCAAAACAGTGTTGACAACACAGCAGTGTTTCAGCTGTTGCTTAACAATGCTTGCACAGCAGCCATCAAGGCCATCTGTTTCTCACTCTGCCCCCACAACGAGTAGGCTAAGGGTTGGCAAGAGACTGGGAGGGGACACAGCTGGGACAGCTGACCCTTCTGACCAAAGAGATATTCCATACAATATAGTGTCATGCTCAGCAATAGAATGGGTGGGGAGGAATTTCTCCAAAGTAGCTGTTGCTCGGACACTGGCTGAGTATCGGTCTGCTGGTGGTAAGTGATTGCTTTTGCACAACTTGTTGGGGTTTTTTCCATTTTTCCCTTCCCCCCCCCCCCCCTCCACTTATTGAACTGTCTTTATCTCGACCCATGAAGTTTTCTTGCTTTTGCCCTTCCAATTCTCTCCCCCATCCTGCTGAGGGGGAGAGAGTGAGTGACTGGATGGGGTCTTAGCTGTCAGCTGCTGTCAACCAGACAGAGTCCGTTTTGAAGCCAGAGTGGTTTGACATCACAATAGATTTGATTGGAGTGTACTAGACAGGAATATATAGTAGTTACACCTGTTTAGCTGTTGTTGGTCATAATATTGATATATTTGTTCTCTACAGTGGTTTATTTGTTCCTTTACCTGGTGCACAGCATGCTCCCCCTCTTGCTGTATATCAAATTTGAGGACTTGTTGGTGGGTGCTTTCAGCTTTTGCAGTTGCTGTGCTGTTTAGCACTTTTTTGTGTTTTGCCTGGGAGAGTTATGATAAAAGCACTGGCCTTGAGCCTAATCTGGTATTTAGGCGCTGCATTGGTTCTGTCCCAGTACTTTGGGAACCATCTTGTGGAGACAATTAAGAAATTTTCCTCTTCTCATCCAAGAGCCAATTTGCAGAGGAAATGAAGAATGGCATCTCCCCCTTCCTCTCTCCTGGAACAGATTTTTTTTTCTGCCTTATTACAACAGCTCTTCAGTTTCTTGAACATCCTTGGGTAACTAGAATGCTCGTATCGGTATATGTCAAGAATCTGATTCTGGCTTTTCCTAAGGATAACCAACTATTTGTGAATGCCACACAGGGATGTGTCCTGAGGTAAACAGGTCATAGGTCACAAGTTGCTTAGGAGAATTTGGGCAGGTACGTAGAGCAATTTTCACGTTCAATGGTGTGAGACTTCACACCTGAACAAGCATGGCATCCTGTTGAAGTGACAAAACACTTGAAGAACGGATGCCTTGTCTATGCCAACTTCTCACACTGTGCTGGGACCTGGCCTACACCAACCTCAGCGGGGTGAAAGGGTCTCTGGATCTGAGGGCATAAAAATGGACACTGTGGCTAAGTCAGAGACCCAACCCTCGACAAAAACAGTTGCTCCTAAACAATGGAAGAGGAACTCAACTTGGTTAGTAAGGGAGGAAGAAGATTCTAAGAGGAAGCAGGAGGAAGAATCAGAAAAGGCAGCCTGTTCTGCAGTGGAGCAGCCACAAGAACAAGAGGGGAAAGAGACAGAAGTCATGAATGAGTGCAGAAACCACCCAGTCCTATCCCTGAATGAGCCGCAAGATATGCGGAAAAATTACAGCTGTCGTCTAGGTGAGCAAATTATCACCTGGTTGCTCTGATGCTAGGATACTTGGGCTGAGTCAGGAATTAGAGAGTAAGAAAGCCAGCAACTGGGATCTCTCGGTAAGGACCAGGAAACCGATGAAGGGATCGGAAGAGGGGCAATAATCTGCAGCTTCCGGAGGTAACTTCTGTCAAGCGTGAAGGCAAGGTACCCCCTCAAGGAAGATCTTGTAAACTACTGAGGCAAGTGGACCACCACTGAGGGAGATATCAAGCATTAGGGAATTGGTGGTGGAAGTGATCTACAGCAACCTGGGCAATAACCAAGGTCCATAGATCCACATGAAGTCTAGTGCACGTGGTCAAAAGTTTGTACAGAGCACATCAACACTGTATGTCAGCACCCTGACAATAATTGAGGCACCAGCTATGGACAGACTGGCTGGCCAGCTCTGGCAATGCAAAGAGAATCTCTCTACCTCCCAAACCCCATGGTCCTGTGTCTCAGCTGTAGGAAAAACTGTCCCAAAATTTCCAGCAAATTCAAAGAGAGTATGTTTTCCTCCTCACCCATACAGGTCGGTGTCTTAGCTATCAAGAGTGTCACATGGAGTTAGCCTTTCTCTGCTCAAAGGAGAGGGAACCGTGCATGCCACCCTGTGGTTCTGTCTGCATGACCATGGGAAGGACGTGGGAGGGTGCGTGTATCTCAAGCCTAGAAACTTGTATATGTGAATTGCAAGGCAAAACAGCAGTCAAAAAGGGTCCATTCAGGAAGATGACTACTCCAGTTGCTGTTGAGCAATTCCCCAGACACAGTGGAAGGACTGATCCTACTTCTGATCCTGGTTTGTAATTACAGGAGTCGGGTAATGAATGCGCTGACCAGGAATAGAGGGGCCATGCCTCCAGCCAGGCGGAGGAAAGGCATAACTGGGTTTGTTGGACTGTATGGATTCAATAGTCTGGCACATTGGACGCACAGGAGTATAAGGCTCTGCTGGACACCAGTGCTCAGTGACCCTAATGCCAATGGGACAGAACCCACCTGGATTTCTGGAGCAACAGGATAATCCCAACAGTTATTTGTGTTGGAGGCTGAAGTGACTCTAACAAGCAATAAGTGGCAAAGTGTTGTGACTGACTTGGAGGCTCTGTGTATCCTTGGCATGGACTACATCAGGACAGGCTACTTCAGGGGCCAAAAAGGGTACCAGTGGGCTTTTGGTGTAGCTGCCATGGATACAGAGAGGATTGAACAGCTGCCTAGCTTGCCCAGACTCTTAGCAAACCCTTCTGTTGAAGGGTTGCTGCATGTCAAAGATCAGCGCCGGGGGGGTCTGGGGAGTGAGCAAGCGAGTGGGGGCTCAGCCGCTAGCCGGGGTCAACCCACCACAGCACCTCTGAGCATAGCGCTCCCGTTTCTATAACCCTTCTCTGAGTAGTGAAAGACAGCAATTGGAACTCTCCATTCATTCCTGGCCGAAATGCACTTTTATTTGACAGCCCTACTCTTTGGATGTTATCTTCTCTTTTTCTTTCTTTTTACCCAAAAAATGTGAAAGTCATGTGGCTAAGTTCTGATAGATGGCTCCAGCTAGGTAAAAGAGCAAGTGAAATCTTAGTCTTCAAAACTGAAAAGATTTTTTCTGAGCCACTCAGTCCAAATGCTATGTTCAGTCATGGATCATTTTTCTAAACTAAAAGAATGTTGTCATGGAGTAACAAAATTTTTTAAAATATGAGTAAAAATCATGTTCTAAAACTGATTTTTCAAATGTATTAGATATTCTCACGTTCATTGTGTTAATAATTGTCTTTAGGATTTCAAAATGCAAAATCAGATTTTTAAACTTCATCTTCTCAAAGCAAATTATACAGAAATATATTTCTGTGGTCTAAGGGCTGGATTCATGGGATCTTTAACAGTTCAACTGAAACATCCAAGTTAGGAGTTCGGGCTTCCTGCATTGTCAAAAGAACAAAAGAAGGACTCTGTCCAGAGGACTCGTTATTCCCCTGTGTCTGGTACTGTCCGATATCTCTCACTCTTTCCACTGAAACAAGACAAAGACTAGACTTGCAAGTTAGGCACTTCATGTAGGTTCCTAGCACTAGGAGGGAGGCATTCAAACCTAATCAAAGGGATAAAAGACTTTACCGTACTCACAGGCCTATACGTCAGAGTGTGCCAGGATTATGACACCCTATTTGTGAGCAAACTCTGGAATCAGGTGTCACCTTGATGTGATTTCCAGAACTATAATTCATGCCTTCACTGTGAATGAGACACTGGGAGCTTATATCATTGTTTTCTGACTTCTAGGCAGCGAGTAACATTTGAGGAGATTTTACCACCCTCTACTCCATTGCCTGCCTTGGATCTTCTGAAGAAACTTTTAGTATTTAATCCTGATAAACGACTCACAGCAGAGGAGGCTCTGCAGCATCCTTATGTGAAAAGGTGAGAGTAATACCAATGTGCAGTTTCCCCTGATGTCCTCTGAGACGTTATAGACCTGCTCGTGGCACAAATTTTCTTCATATGCATGATAGGAAAAAAAAAGACAAAGATAATTCTTAATTTTCTCTAACTCTATTTACACTAGAGATCACACTAGATGATTTAACAATCCTTTTTAATATTATGTTAACCTGTGGTGCTGTTTTTAGTCTTAGTGAATTACATTATGTGTTATCATCTTCTTAGGTTTCACTGTCCTGCCAGGGAGCCCTCTCTGGATTATGATGTGATTCTTCCTTTAGGTGATGATATCCAACTATCTGTGGCAGAATATCGAAATAAATTATACGAGGTACTTTCTCTTATCCTATTTTCCAAAATGCTAATCCTCCAGGTAACCTGCCGTTCTTGCACACACTTAATGAATTCTGCCATTTTCTTCTATTTGCATTCCCCTAGGCTTTCCATACATGCTTACAGTTACCTCTTGGTGTTTCTTATCAGTCAGTTTCACACTGTCATAATTTTTGAGAGGTCTTTAAATCTAGATTCCCACTGGGAAAAGTCTGTAAAGCATGATGTCTGAGAAAGACTGTGTTAGAGGAAAATATATTATGCTGGATCCAATAGTCCAAGAGAGGCGAGGCTGCTGCCACTCCATGTCCCCAGGTCAGCCAGTAGCAAGGCTGAAGATGTATTCTCAGTAGGCACACGCACACAGAAAACACATACACACTACGTATATACATATATACATGGCTGGCCACAGGGATCCCAAACAGGCACTCGGAGCACTCACACAAACATAGACAGCACCAACAGCCTCATCCTGCTCCCTCCCCTGGCTGAGCAAGTCCACGAGTGGAGAATATATATACATATGTACAAGGTGGATCCCAGCAGCAGCTGGTCTCAGACACTCAGTCTGCTCAGTAACTGGCCCCTGGATCCCAGTCTCCTCAGCTGCTGGCACTTGGATATACAACCCCCCAGGGCTGCAGCCCTACTCCGGTTGCTGGCACAGACCTTGCAGACAAACAGCTGGCCAGGATTTTCCAGGTCCCGTAGCCGACGTCCCCCCCGCCCCCAGTGTTCTCGCCTCTAGAGATACACAGGTGCTCTCACACCCAGAGCTGGCCCTTAGAGACCAACTCACTCCCCTGCTCCCAGGCCACTTGATCTATTCACCAGCTAGTCTGACTTGATCTTTGCTAGCAATCACTCGCACACCTGCGCTCTGCAATTGCTGGCGCCATGGGCACACTGGCCCTCTGACCTGTGGTCTGACTCCGGTGGCTGGCACTCACACCTGCATGCACACACATGCAGACAGAACAGACAGCCTCTCTTCCAGGAAAGAGAAAGGAAGTTAGTAAGAAGATAGAGCAAACTACATTGATCAGGTGCAGGGCATGGCCAGACAAGCTCATTGACCAGCCAGCTATTTACACGCGACTGGCTGTTTTTATACTTCTCATCCCCTATTTCCCACACTTGTTCCTCCCCAAATCACCTAAACCCCTCTCTTTTCCTGCTTTTGGTTCCTACCCTAAACATCCCATAGTAAGTCCTGTGTGATCCCAAATGGCTTTCCCCTGCATCCCATAATGTGTCCAAGCCCTCCACCCTCCCACCCCCGCCATCCCCTGCCACCCTTAGTCCACAAGATGATCCAGAGGAATACTGATGACTCATTGTGATGAGTTTCATGCCTGGACAATGGTGCTGATGGCTTTGCTGGGACAGCCCTGGCAGGGGCCCAGACAAGGTGTTGAGAAGCCCTTGATTTGGGTTCCCACCTGCCATAGTGCATCCCTGTGCTCCTCTCAGCCTGTGCAGATGGGCTTTTGTTGGGCCGATGGCTGCTGTGAATGGGCCAGGGCGTAGCTTGGCAGAGTATTATTTGGGCTCCCCATCCTGCCGTTATCTTTCTGAGCTCCACTGTGGGTGTGCAGGCAAGCCGTTATCACATAACCGAACAGACTGAGGTTTTGTGCTGGGGCGCAGTCGAGCGCCCGTCGAGCGCCGTTGCATGCTGCACCACATACACAGAACTATCAGATTTCAGAATAATTAATTAACAGAGGAAGAAGAGCGAGTGAAGGATCAGTGTAGCTGATGTGCTAATAATAAAGGACAGTGATGTTTTAGGAGCCATATTTTGAATGCATTAACGTCGGGAAATAGTAGTACTTGAAAAATCAGGAAATGGTGCAATAATCAAGCAAATAAATTAAAAAAAGCTGATGCAAAATCTTTAGTTGTACAGGGAAAAGGAAAGATAGTACTTTTGATGCCATTTGATATATGCAATAAGATCAAAAGGAAAATAAAAAGCTACACTTTTCTTGTAGACAGTAGAATCGAGCGCACCCTCAGCAGATTTGCAGATGACACCAAGCTGAGTGGTGCAGTTGACACACCTGAGGGACGGGATGCCATCCAGAGGGACCTGGACAAGCTCGAGGAGTGGGCCCGTGTGAACCTCATGAGGTTCAACAAGGCCAAGTACAAGGTCCTGCACCTGGGTCAGAGCAACCTCCAACCTCAATACAGGCTGGAGGATGAAGGGATTGAGAGCAGCCCTGCCGAGAAGGACTTGGGGGTACTGGTGTATGAAAAATTGGACATGAGCCGGCAATGTGCGCTTGCAGCCCAGAAAGCCATCAAAAGAAGCATGGCCAGCATTTCGAGGGAGGTGATTCTCCCCCTCTACTCAGCTCTCGTGAGACCTCCCCTGGAGTACTGTGTCCAGCTGTGGGGTCCCCAGTGCAAGAAAGACATGGACCTGTTAGGGCAGGTCCAGAGGAGGGCCAAGAAAATGTTCCAAGGGCTGGAACACCGCTCTTCTAAAGAAAGGCTGAGGGAGTTGGGGTTGTTTAGCCTGGAGCAGAGAAGGCTCTGGGTAGACCTTATTGCAGCCTTTCAGTACTTAAAGGGAGCTTACAAGAAGGACAGAGAGAGACTTTTTACCAAGGCCTGTAGTGACAGAACAAAGGGCAATGGTTTTAAACTGAAAGAGGGTAGGTTTAGATTGGACACAAGGAAGAATTTTTTACAATGAGGGTGGTGATGCACTGGACCAGGTTGCCCAGAGAAGTTGTAGGTGCCCCATCCTTGGAAGTGTTCAAGGTCAGGGTGGACGGGGCTTTGAGCAACCTCATCTAGTGAAAAATGCCCTTGCCCAAGGCAGGTGGGTTGGACTAGATGATCTCTGAAGGTCCCTTCCAACCCAAACCATTCTATGATTTTATGAAAATTTGAGTAAAGTCTGAAGAAGTGAAAGAAGAACAAAGATAAACACAAAACAGAACTAATTATGAGAGACACTTAACTGATCTGGATGGTGGTGTTGAGGCAGTAGGGGGAGGATAGCCAGAGTGAATGCTCTAACAATGAAATAAGAGGAGCAGGAAAAGTGGAAGTAAGTCAAGCCTTCAGGAGGAGAAATTGGTTTTGGCTTAGTTTGGTGTTTTTTTTTTCCCTTTTTACAGTGAAAAAAATTACGTAAATGCCATGTTATGAGGCAAAGGAACTTGAAGATGGTGAGAAGAGCAGGAGTTGGAATGTAAATGTAGTAAAACAGGCATTGGAAAGAATGATAGTGGGAAGAGAAGACTGAAAAGGAAGCTTAGTGATCAGAAAATCCAAGACTGAGGAAGACTGATAAGGGTGTCCACCTTCCCAGAGAGAGAGGAAAATAGTTATTGCTTCTATTAACAGCAATTAAAATTGAAGAAAGAAAAAATAAAATCGAATTTTAAAAGTTGAACCTGCTTAAAATTTCTTTTAAGGTCTTCAATAGAAGGAAACTAATAAACTCTACTGTGATAGAATGTTAGGAGTCATGAGCAGATGAATTAGTAAAGTGAATACTGAGCACTGGTAGAAAAGGTATTCTAAATGTCAATAAATTGGTCACAGATAATCTAGGTACAAGGCTAAGAAACAAGTGAATAGTTTTGAATAATCTTACTGATAGGGTGTCAAATTTGGGACGACTATGTGTGGTGGTGCAGGAAGTTAAGAGCAGATTGTCTGCACCAAGACCCAAAACCTTGGCAAGGGTTCTGTTGCTAGGTAATAGCATGTAGAGGTCGGTGAGAAAAAATTACTAAACTAGAAAAAACTAACCAGAATGAATGTTGCTTTGACCGTTAAAAAAATCAGCTTTGCAAAGTTCTAGAAAGGGATGGTAAGAAACAACATAGTGTTAACCTTTTGGGCATATAGATTCTGTCTTTTCCAAGGCTAATGCCCATTTTATTTCGTGGTGTTCTCCCTCAGGATGTATTGAAATTGCCTGTTCACCCAATTCTTTTTCTTAATGCTTCAGCCTATTCTTTCTTTCCACTGAGAATATTATTTCTATCTTCTTTCCAACCCTAAATTAATTTTTAAATTATACTTGTTACCTATCCTGTGAAAAAAATTGCAGTTATTTGCAAGTCTTTCACTTTGTTTTTATGTTTTGTTCCTCTGCTCTGCTGTGTAGCTGTGTTAAGTCTAACCAACTTCTCCTTTCTGTAGATGATCCTTGAAAAAAAATTGAATAGCCATCCAAAGGAGCAAGTGGGGAGAGAAAACGTTCAACTAAGTCAGTCTGAATCCCGGCCACTTCTTCCAAATTCCAGTTCTGTGACTTTACCTACCAGGAAAGGCCAGAGAGAACCAACACCGCCTCTTCTAAAAACTTTGCATGTGCATGCTGGAACTACAGCTAGCATCCAGACAGAAGTATCCAGCCGGAGTGAAGATTTAGCAGGAACTTTATGTCAAAGATCAAAGATCAATGTGATATACAATCCCATAACACACACTGCTGTTCAAAGTAGGTACTATCCTCCTACAGTGGGATGTAATCCACCATGAGGCATTATTATGGGGAAAAAAGAAGAAAAGAGATTGAGTGGGGAAAAAGAAATGAGGGGAATTTACATGGCAAAATGAGAGAGTGAAAGTGTGGGAGGAAAATGACATAAGAACAAAACACCGTTGAATGAGTTTTGAGTGTACGACATTCTCTTGGGCTCTTCCCTGCCTCAGTCTTGACTCTATGTTCCTTTCTGTTTTCCCTTTGCTTCTTTACTGCTGTTACCTTTTCCCATGCCCTTTTGAACTGGTTTTGTTTGCTACTACATTCTAATTTTATTCTGAATATTTTTGAGATGTCTGTTTGAGATGAAGCGAGGTGGCAAACGCTGACTCAGTTTTTATGTTCTGTCCCTGCCTCAATCAGTGTGTTCTGGCCCCTCATGATTTTCCTACTTTCTCTCATGTTTTTTCTTCTGCAGGTAATGCAAATTCTGGTGCTGTGGTCAGGAACTGTTCTGCACCACCTTCTCAACAGGCCAGAATCTCCAACAATAGGAACCTGGGGAGACAAATCACATGGGCAAATACAAATGCTCAGCTACCTCCTGCAAGTGTACAGAACCTTTATAATGTGAGTAGCAGTCCTACCAAAAAAAAACCACCTTAACTTTTCATGGACCAAAATGATATAGACACAAAATGTCTCAATTTGCAACTTTTTAAAGACACTTAAAGATACTCGCCTTAAAGAGGCAAGACATATTGCTCTGTGAGTGACTAAATTAATAAATTTTTATCAGTTAAAATTACTTATGACGAAGATGTACACTGCAGTTTTGTTGCTTGTATGTAGTGTCAGTCAAATGGTACCAGTACCCTAGTTTGATAAGGCGGTTGGGCTTGTATAGAGTATGTTCCCTTACTAGAGAGCTGACGAGTGTGCTAACTGAAGAGTTTCTGCTAGTAGGGGAAATAACTAGACATAAATTGCCTCTTATACGGGGTACTTTCATATAGGAGCTTGCATATTGCAGTCTTCAGTTTTGCAATACCTACATTTCAGGTGTTTTGTCTACTAATGAGGTTTATGACCCTGTGCTAAGTTCTGTGCATGAGGCAGTGTTGAGAGGAAGACCATCTATAGTAATCACCAGGAAATGCCAAGGACACAGATGTGGCTTAAAGCCTACGTCTCTGGCATATGTAATGCTGCTCTTCAGCTAGTCTGGGTTTATAAACACTAACTTTCTCCTGGAGTTTTAAGTCTAACCCCAGTGTTTCAAAAAACCCTATCACCTCTGACTTGAGCAGCAAGAGTATTTTGGTGCCTATAGGTTTATGCATGTGAATGACTGTTGAATTTAAGTATGGGAATTAGGTACTTCAGAGAACATGAAGTAACACAGCCCTTTTGTAAATCTACGTCTCTGCCTCATTAGCAGTATTTTTTTCACAAAGATTAATTGTAATGGATCATATATGTCAGCTAACTGTAATCAAAAAGAAAAGTAGAAATATCTCTGCAGATTCTCTGCCTCTGCTTTTTTTTTCAAATCTTGAGCTTTTAATGCAATGTCTTTTGAGATGTGCTGAGATACATGACTTTTTTTCCAC
This sequence comes from Calonectris borealis, assembly GCF_964195595.1. Lineage (NCBI taxonomy): Eukaryota > Metazoa > Chordata > Aves > Procellariiformes > Procellariidae > Calonectris > Calonectris borealis. The sequence goes on from NC_134313.1 coordinate 115,648, forward strand.
TGCCCTTTTTCTAGAGGACAGGCTAATTTTGGACTCCATCCTACTTTCAATTTTATCACTTCAGACAAGTGAGGATTTGAACACCATTTCAGATTATCACATTGTTCAGATTATCAGCAGCAGCACAAACTCCCTTTGACTTTGAGAATCACATATCAGTTGCTTTTACATTATCTTCAATGATGGCTTGTCCTGTCCAAAGTGTGTAGGTAGCAAATTCTTTTTTAACAGAATTGAGACTGTTGGGTATTCCAAACTTAGCTGGAGAATGCACACTGGAATCAACCTAATGGATTGCTATTGCTGAACAGTGAAGGTTCCAGTCCTGTCCTGTCCTCTCTGCTCCTCCCTCTTCCCTGTTCTTGGCCACGCTTCCTTGTAAAAGTTCTTATCCTCATTGTGTTCTTAAATGACCTCCTTGCCCCTGCTTTTTCTTTTTCCTGAGCTAGTTGTCTGCTGACTAGCTCAAGGAGAGTCTAGCCAACACAAGGTGATCAGAGGAAGCTTATGGCAGAGGAAGAATATGGAAGGAGGCACCACAGATTACCTTTTTTGTGACACTAAAGATTGACTTGTTTGTCACTGGACTTTCTCACATCTCCACAAAAGAATGCTTGAGTGTCTATGTGCTGGAGCTCCAAACCATTCAAAATGTATGCTGAGCACAGTTGTGTGAAGTTCTGACAGACACCACTATCAATGATGAGTTGGGTGGGATCACCTGCTTTGTGTCAGCATGCAATATCACATTTACTGTAAAGCAATTTATTTCTCTGAACACAGCTCTGAATGATTCGAACCATTTCAAGCCAGAAACAAGCTACAGACACTGTTAAGAGTCAAGCCTGTTCCTACTGGATCTTTTCTTATGGTTGTGATTGATATGAAAATACATATGAATAACTGCTAAAAGGAAACGTGATTGCCAGGGACTTCCAAGCTATGTCCACATGCACACTTGCAACCCATCTTTCAGTCCCTCTGCTTTGGAATCCCATTCAAAATGTTTTGAGAGTGAGAGGAACCATTTATTGCACGAGTGTGGAGCAAGTGTGGAACCATTTATTCCACAATATGAGATTGTGCAGATTGCTGCATTTGCAGATGTACATACGAACAATGCATTTTGAAGAATCTTTAGGTGATTGTGACCAACTTTCTGTTACTGGAAGGGCATAACAGGGAGAAGATCACCCTACACATGCCCTGTGCTTTATATTTGTTCCCCGAGAGGCTAATACTGACTAGTGTCAGAGACAGGATATTGTGGTAGAAGGTCATCAGCATCGCGGCTGATCTTATGTTAAGAGAATGTTGACTTTTGCGTCTTTCTCATTCAGCCTCAGCAGGAGCTGAAAAGTTCTGACATTCCAGTTTGCTCTGGATTCAGTCTGCGTTCATTTTCAGTAACCTGTCAGGCTCATTAAACTCTTGTTCTCAACCATTTGACCAGGAAAGACTCCTGTAATGGCTGGGGTGACAGCAGCCAGTGCCCCAATAGTGAGTGGAAACTCTTGCCTTTCAGTTAACTATAGAGGTTCACAAAGCATAAGCTGCAGTGAAATAGCTCTCCTCTTGAACTGCAGATTCAAATGTATTGTAACGTATTATGTATTGTAATGTATTAATGTATTACTAACTTTTCCTCACAGGGGCTGATAAACACAGTATCCATATGCGGCTTCCAACACAGAAAGTCACCAAGCCATTTGACTGGCAGAAGCCAGAAGGATATACTGGGGAATGATGATGATGATCTGTCTTCTGTACATATATTTAAAGCATTCACTACTGTTGAAAACAAGATACTAGCCAAAGAGGCCTTTGGACTTTTGCTCCATTGCAGGATTAGTTTGTGTATCTTGCTCCAGTGCCACTAGCTCATTCTTGATACACCCATTCTTAAGCCCTTCTCCCTCACATCATTCTGACCATCCTATTCTTGATCTTACTAAACAGTCTGTTTTGTTTATTACTCAGGTAACATTCATGATCTGTCCTACTCCTCAGCTGAAGCAAAATCTGTGTTCTGTATTTGTCTTTTAAAAAGCTGATTACAGATTACTAACTATCTTGGCTTTTCTTTCTCGCACAGAATCCAAGAAATACTCAGTTTCACAGCAAAGACGTTCGTCCCCTTCCGAAGTCCAGTAAAAAGATGTTCCAGATTACTGCAAATATGGGAGCTGCTGGTGATCCAAAAGCGTCAATGGGCAGTTACTCCCAGGCCTATGGAACCATATGTAAATCTGCACTGCAGTGTCTTCCAATATCAAAGTCCTCCCAGCAACATAAGCAGTGAATATGGAATGTTCTACTAATCAGGTCAGGTACAGCTCATCTCATCAGTCCCCTAAACGAGCCAGTAACAGCGAGTGAGAGCAAAATATAACAGGCGTTTGACAGTTACCCCAGCTGAAGGGAAATGCTTTATTCATTGCATGGAACAATGTACTGTTTTTCTCTGTACAAACCAACAGGAAAGAGAATCTAATCCCTTTGCCTTCCAGTCTTACCAGACAAGGGCACAGCACTATTTGCTCCCATACCTTGAGAACAATGAATACTGTCAGTTCATATTCCTTGTTTGAATTGTTGCAAAAAATTACAGAAAACTGCAATATTCTGATACTTGAATGTATTTAGACATATTCATACTACTCAGGCCCTTTAGACGTACTCAGACATATTCAGGTCCCATGTGAACCTCATGAGGTTCAACAAGGCCAAGTGCAAGGTCCTGCACCTGGGTCGGGGCAACCCCCGCTATCAATACAGGCTGGGGGATGAAGGGATTGAGAGCAGCCCCACCGAGAAGGACTTGGGGGTGCTGGTGGATGAAAAGCTGGACATGAGCCGACAATGTGCGCCTGCAGCCCAGAAAGCCAAGCGTATCCTGGGCTGCATCAAAAGAAGCATGGCCAGCATTTCGAGGGAGGTGATTCTCCCCCTCTACTCAGCTCTCGTGAGACCTCCCCTGGAGTACTGCGTCCAGCTGTGGGGTCCCCAGTGCAAGAAAGACATGGACCTGTTAGGGCAGGTCCAGAGGAGGGCCAAGAAAATGTTCCAAGGGCTGGAACACCGCTCTTCTAAAGAAAGGCTGAGGGAGTTGGGGTTGTTTAGCCTGGAGCAGAGAAGGCTCTGGGTAGACCTTATTGCAGCCTTTCAGTACTTAAAGGGAGCTTACAAGAAGGACAGAGAGATACGTCTTACCAAGGCCTGTAGTGACAGAACAAAGGGCAATGGTTTTAAACTGAAAGAGGGTAGGTTTAGATTGGACACAAGGAAGAATTTTTTACAATGGGGGTGGTGATGCACTGGACCAGGCTGCCCAGAGAAGTTGTAGGTGCCCCATCCTTGGAAGTGTTCAAGGTCAGGGTGGACGGGGCTTTGAGCAACCTCATCTAGTGAAAAATGCCCTTGCCCAAGGCAGGTGGGTTGGACTAGATGATCTCTGAAGGTCCCTTCCAACCCATTCTATGATTCTTAGCAGTTTCAGGTGCACTGTCTAAATGCGGATTTTTTTTGAGCAGAACAGGTAACTAACTGTTCTCTGAAGACCAAGACGACTAAACTCTTCACAGATAATCTTAAAGCCCTTCATTTTGTTTTCTACTATTTTCTATGACTCTTCTGGGTTAAATGAACATAACCAATACTAGCTTATTTTCATTAAAATAAAGTAGAAAATAATTTTAAATATAGGTGGATTCTGCTACACTATTTAATAGCTTACCTACCATGTAACATTGTAATATTTTAATATTGTAAATATTGTAATAATAATTACTTTATATTGCACTACAGTAAATCTTTGTCGTTCCGTCAATGTTTGCTGTGTGTGAAAGGGAAAAATACAGGGGTGTCTTGTTCAATGAATAATATGGTAATTTCTTTTTTGCTTTCAGAAAGCAATGTTCCAAGAGATAATACTGCTGAAATATCAGGCTGAAGTTGTTATCAGGCAACAGTGGGACTATAGTAAACTTTAAGACTATATTCCTGTTTTAATGCTGATCTTTGGTACATTCTCCTCATTAACTTGAAGTTCTTATAAGAAGTCTCTGTCCCTGAAATTTTACTTCACCTGTGATAAATGATTGTTATTCCCGAACGTTGGGACTACAGTTACAGAGGGGATTCAGGCACTAAATTCCAACATGTGAGTACCACTGCCATTGACAGAATATCCATTTTATCTTTTAGTACCTAAACACCAAAGGCTGGTTAAGTAAAAAAAAAAAGTACATTCATTTCTGGTACCAGGTGTGGTCTTGTACAGACACTTGTCTGGTAATGCTAGGGAGCTGGGAACGCAGCTCACGGGGAAGTCCTGGTTTTTTCTGGTGTAGTCATAAAATAGGCATTTCCTGTCTGTCTCAGGCACAGGTAGATACAGGAAACAGCGATGACAGGGTGGACATGTTGTGTAGGCCGTGCTCTGTGCAGCGGGTTGACTCTTGTGAGTCTAGGATGCCAGTTCTCATGCACGGGAAAGGGAGCCTGCTGCTTAATTCAGGGTTGCGACTTCCACTGAAAGCCTAGCACCTAGCAATTTGACCATACAACGCAACATCTAAGATCCTCTGTGAACCTAGTCTCAGACTGAGAGGTGATGGGCTGTAATGCTAGCTTTTTGTTCTTAAAATGGCTTTTGTTATTACCAAGTGAATTAGTTATTCTGCACTATTTGTATACACCTACAACATCTAGTAATCAACGTATCACTAAAAGAGATGTGTCATTCTAGTTCTGGTCAGGAACATACTTTTACACTGAACGCACCATGCTGAGCAAGATAGAATTCTAAAAATCTAAACAAATACAGCAAAATTCTAAAATGTGAATGTAATCTGTGACTATAGAGATATTTCTAACTTGTCTGTAACAGAATGATGCTAGAGCAGGTAGGTTTGGGAAAGGCTGGGGAGGTATGGAATAATGTGAGTAAGAATTACACAACATAGAGCTAGCATATGTGTAATAGGATATATATCTATATAGCTTATCTTCCTCTAGAGTAAAATAACCTCTGTCTGTATCATCTGGCAGAGAACAACTGTATTGATCGCTACAGTTCATTTTGGGACCCACCAATAACTGGATCTGATTCATTACTAAGAGCAGACAAAATAAGTATACATACAGCATTCATTTATGAATTTGTACGTAACAGATTACGGGTTGTATCTGAAATGGTATACATTTATACAATATGGAATAAGCATAAGAAATCCATTTTAGCTTTTTTTCCAGTTTTGGCCGCTTCTTCCCTCTTTTTTTTCCTTTTTTCTTCTCTTAATTTTATTTCTAGGTTTACCTGCTCATGTTAAAATGATAATTCCTCTTGATTCTTGCAGATTTTTACCACCATCTGTATTAATCTGGAAATCAGCTTAATTTTTTTTTTAGATCAGACAATCTATCTTTCTGCACATTCATTTCCCAGGGTTTTCAAGGAACAGTAGAATAATCATTAATTGTTACAGATATGTAAATTATATAAAGCCTGCTACCATGGGAGCTGGCATCCTAAAAAAAAGCTAAAGTTTTAAAGGCCCTACTAAAGTTACCTTCAGGAACTAGTGCAGCCTCTTGCCTCCATCTGTCAGCCACGTACCTGAACTGGTTTGCTGAGCTTGCAGCTAGCGTCACAAGTTGGTAATCATGAACCCACGCTAATGGGCATGGGAAATTCGGTAGCCTAGTTCCATGTGAGAGCATTCTTCCCTGTCATCTCTTTAGACTATGGCACAAAGATCAGGAAAAAAAAAAATCCGAATATGGCAATCCTGCTGGATGCCAAGCAGAGAGAGTCCAAGCTGAGGAAAAAACCGAACAGCTAAGTAACTAAACATTATGTACAACCTTGATAGCCTCTGTCTCTACCTTCTGACCTGCAAGACACTGTAACACAACAGCATGAACCTACAGGCTAATCTGGACTGTTTTAAAGCTGCATGGTTAAGCTTGGTACCAAACTACTACAAGAAAGTTACATGAGAGAAAACATTCCGAGCTTGAAAATTCCAGCAGCCTTATTCCTTCCATCGTTATGAGCCCCTGCTTTCCTTGTCTTCACGTGGAAAGATGTGCTAACAAATGAACGTCCCCTCCTCCCCACAATCACTTAATGAATTGGAGTTACATTGTCAAGGAAGTTACTACTTGGCCAAGACAGCGTTTTAGATGCTTAAGTAAACTCCCCACTCAGCTGAAAAGGAGTTCTAAAACCAGGTCCTTCTCCATCAATAGCACGTCGGTTTCCTTTTTTATGGCCTTTCAGCTGCTTCTTTCAGCTCACCCCCTAAAGCAGTACTTCCATTATACATAAGGAGACGAATTAATAACAAACCAGAACCAATAGGCTTAGAAAATGGTAAATATGAAAGCTGAACACGTACTGCTAGACAAGACCATAACTATACATAAGGGCAAAAAGTTGTTTACAATATTTTTTTCCCCCGTAAACCTTCAAAAAGGTGCCTCCCATATTTGATTCGTTATTAGATACAAAGAAGAGATAACTGTACCTGAGAAACAATTGGTTTTTAAACACTTTTTCCAGTTCATGCGCGCGCGTGTGTGTGTGTGTCTGTGTGTATTTTTCTTTCCTGGACTGAACTCAAGTATTGAATTTTCTATTTTTTATTCTTTCCTTCTGAAAGTGGAATTGCTTTGTCTGCTGAAAATATTCCCTGAGCATAACATAAAGAGACTCTTACTTTATTTCTTTGTTTTAGGCATCTTGGCAATTTAACAATTTTATTTGAAACATACTGTGATAAGGTTGCCTGATACCACATTACTTTATTGGGCAAATTGTGCCGTAGGAGTCTAACGCTGAACACATTTCCACTCACTAACCACGAAGAGTATTGCCTATGGTGCTTACAGCCATCATAAACAAGTTACTTCCTCACTCCCCTTTGACAGTCAGTGATTATATGGAATTAAATAGTATTTCTGTGATCATTTTTTGGTCTTGAAGGTCCCCAGGATTTTGGGCATGAATTTTCCCATCTTCTTGTCTTTGGCATCTGTGTCATATTCCTCTTCACTTTGACTCGTATGCTCATCCTTTTTGCAGAAGACCTCAAATCTACTGTAGACTCGCTTCTCCTTCCGCATATTCTCCATTTTTTTCAGAAGGGTATCTCTATCCTCTGATGGTTGCCGCTGAAGATTTCGTTTCTGGCTCCCAAAACTCTCTGACCTGTGGATGTTACAGCTCTTCTCCTTCTCACCTTTCCTTTCCAAACTTGCAGTTGACTTAGAAAGATCAGGATTACTAGTGGATGGTAGTTGCTTGGCCAGTTCAGCTCTGTTCTTCTGACTGTTTGCAGAGATTTGTTCCAAAATCACCTTGGTATCATCACGGAGGTTGCTGCTGTACAGGATGTTAGCTGTGGATGAAGGAAATCTCCCCTGTGTTGGCTGGCTGCTTTTGGGAGGAAGTGGTGTTGCAAATTTATGGGTTTTTTCTTCCTCCATCATTTCCTGACAGTCCCCTATGGAAGATCGTTTGAGAACCACAGCCTGCTTGTCAGATTTTCCACTCTCAGAAGTGGATTCCTCCTCCAATTTCTTTTCGCCTTTTGGGTTCAAAAGCTGCTTCAGCCGTAGTGACCCTTTTCTTAAAAATTCCATTGGATTTTGTTCTTGTTTTGAACAGTCTTCCTCAGATTTATTGAGAGAGCTGTCAGATCCTTGACTTCTCGATAAGTTTTCAAGAACTGATGTGGTACTTGTCCTAATCTGTGGTTTCTTCAGTTCTGTATTGACTAATTTTTGAGTGTCGTCTTTGAATGTCACTCTTTCCTTCTTCTCTGGAAGAGTCAATTTCTGAGTATCTCCTACAAATATAAGACTCTCCTTCTCTGGAAGAGCAGGTTTATTCTCTGTGGGGTAAAACCGAGATGATAATTTGTCCACCTTAGTGCTAATATGTGCTAGGGGATCTTTACTCAATGTGTCAACAAGCTGGGGGGTTGATGAGGCCATTCCAAATGGTCTGTCAGCCTCTCCATGTACTTTGTAAGTACTGCAGGAGTCTTTGGAGTCTAGTATCCTACTCTCCAGAATCTTATATTGCACGGATTTGGTACATTTCTTCTCTGTGTTCTGTGATTCTTCCTGCAGATAACTGGAAACAGCTTTTGTGTGAGTGACTGTAGCGCGTTCTGTGTCTTTGCCCACAGCTTTGTACTTCTCTAAAAGTTCTGCCACTTTAGATGAGGTGGCTGTCTTTATAGTTTCATTGTCTTTTGTCAATTCACTGGACATTTGTTCTTTCTGGATCATCTGAACCTTTTCTATTGTGGTGTTAGGCTGATCTAACTTGGCAGCACTGAAAATCAAAGAGGACCTGAGTCTTGAGCTCCTCTGGATCAAAGGATTTATTCTGGACCTAAAGGCATCTTGTTTCGTTATAGGGGTTTCGTCACCTACTCTATCAGGATCTGCAAATTCTTTGGCACTTTCAATTCCCAGTGATTTGCTATTAAAAGACATAGGGGATTTGAATGCTGGGATGAAGTCAGTGGGGTGCTTTGTGAGGGTATCCCCAAGAACATCATTATATGCCTCTGATTCCATAGGCATTGGAAGACCTTCTTCTGGTTCGGACTGGTACGCGCTAAGGTATGAAGAAATCCTCCAGTTACGTAAACCTGTTCTATTTTCCTGTGTGTTCTTGTCGTCATCGAGGTCCTCATCTTTGTCTTGTAAGAATAGGCGTTGTTCCAGGCTTTGTTTCTGTGTGGGAGAAGTCTGGCAAATAAATTTCTGTCCTATATTCTGCCTTCTTAACATCATTCCCATCGGGCCATTGCCTGCAGGATTCAGCTGATCAGAGCCATGTCTCACTTCCCTGGAAGAATTTGAAGGTACATAATCCAGCCTTAAGGGGAAACCCTCCTGTGGAAAATTGGATTCAAGTTCAGGATATCTGGGTCCCTCTCCATAGTCTTCCAGTTCATTGAATCCTGGCCTACCACCTCGGATTCTCTCAAAGAGTCCCTGAGGCCTGCCAGAAAGATGGGGATGTTCAAACTGGTACTGGTAGAACTGATCCTTCTGAAAATGACTAGACTGGATTTTAAATTCATCCATATTGTTCATAAACATCTGCCTGGCATACTGTTTAGAAGAAGCAAAATTTTCAAATGTTCCTTCTGCAAAACTGTGTCTCTTAAAAGCATCCAACTCCAACTGCTTGGAACGGAGAAAACCCCTGACAGGATCCATCTGAGAATTCTCCATTTCCACCTTTTTATACATTCGCATGGCCGACCCCTCCACAGTATGGCGCAGCATGTCATCCCGCCTGAAATTTGACAGGAAGTACCTGTCTGGATCAACTCTGTCCATAAAGGAGGGAAAAAGATTGTCATCCCTCTGGAACATCAGGGGTGCTTTTTTGGGAAAGAAAGGCATGTTATTGCCAAAGGGAGCCATGGCAAATGTGTTCTCTGCCTTTGCCAAGACATTGGCTGGAGGAACAAGAGGTTCTGACTGTGCAAACAAAATTCGGAATTCTTCGTCGAAGCTGGCCACCAGCTCCCCCTGGAAGATGTGTGCAATGCTTCTGTGAATCTTCTCAAAAGACCACATAAAACTACAAAGAGAAATAGAAGTAATGATAGTGTATTAGCATCAAGTCACTCCATTGTACCACTTTACATTAAACCATTTTGCTTGCCTGAAGAAAATTCTCCTGATACTATTTATTGCTCAGGCAGCCATTCATTAGACACTATTGTTCCCAAGCCTCATAGTTATGAATTGATTTGGCATCCCATCTTTGCAGAGGATTTTACAAGGCAATAAATGACTGACTTCTGTTCTAAAAAAGCCAGTCAGTAGTAACAACAGCGAGAGAGCGAGCTGATGATAACCCTTATATGAAGTTATTTTGGAATTACTTTGGGTTGTAATTGGTTTTTATAACTAAAATGTTGTGCTCATCTTTAAAAAGAGCAAAAGGATCAACTAGGGAACTACAGCAAGTCAGCCTTACCTCAGTCTGAGGGAAAATCGTGGAGCAAATCTTCCTGGAAGCCATTTCCAGGCATAGGAATAACAGAAAGAAAACTGGGATCAGACAGGAGGGATTTACCACGGGCAAACCATGCTTGACGCAATCCGATTACCTTCTACAAGGAGAAGGCTGGCTGCATGGACGAGGGGACAGCAGAAGATGAGGGTTTTTCACTTTAGCAAGGGTTTCCACATGGCCCTTACATAAGTATCTTTGTAGCCAAATTGGAATGCCGCAAACTGAATGAGTGTGCCACACAGTAAACAGGAAATTGCTTGCACTGTCAGGCTTACAGGGTGGTCGTCAGTGATGTGAGGTCTGACTGGTGGACAGTTGTAAGTGGTGCTCCTCGGGGGTCAGGGCTCGGGGAAATAGTCTTTAACACTGTCATTAATGACCTGGACAACAGGGCAGTTGCACCCTCAGCAAGCTTGCAGATGACACCGCAATGGGGGGATGGCACAGTTGATGTGCCAGTCAGGGGGACCTCAACAGGCTGGGGAAATGTGCTGACAGGAACCTCACGAAATTCAGCAAAGGCAAGTGCAGAATCTTGCACCTGGGATGGAACAACCCCATCCACCAGTACAGGCTGAGGATGACTATCTAGAAAGCAGCTTGGCTGAAAATGACTTGGGGGTTCTGGCAGGCAACAAGATGAAAAAAGACAGCAGCACCTTTGCAACAATGGTGGCTCAACACATACAGGGATGCAGTAGTAAAACTGCAGCCAACAGGTCAATGGAAGCAACTATTCCCCCCCAGTCAGCACTTGTGACACTGTATCTGGAGTACTGGGGTACTGAGTCCAGTTTTCACAGAATCACAGAATGGTTGAGGTTGAAAGGGACCTCTGGTGGTCATCTGGTCCAAACCCCCTGCTCAAGCAAGGCCACCTAGAGCCAGTTGCGCAGGACCGTGTCCAGATGGTTTTTTAATATCTCTAAGGAGAGAGACTCCACACGGTCCCCGGGCAACCTATTCCAGTGTTCAGTTAACCTCACAGTAAAAAAGTGTTTCTTTATGTTCAAATGGAATCTCCTGGGTTTCAGCCTGTGCCCATTGCCTCTGGTCCTGCCACTGGGCACCACCGAACAACCCTAATCCAACAACTCCCTTCCAAAGCAGAACAGTTGGAAACCAAGGAGTAGGCCTTTACGTTTTACGAATCATTCTGTGATTCTGTGCAGGAAGGAGGAAGACGCTCAGTGTTACGGCGTTTGCCTTCCCAAGTCAAGCTCTGCTTTCCTAGAAACGGCTAGATACCTGCCTGCCGATGGGAAGTAGGGAATGGATTTCTTATTTTGCTTTGCTTGCATGTGCAGGTTTGCTTTAGCTATTAAACTCTCTTCATCTCAACCCACGAGTCTTCTCACGTTTGCCCTTCCGATTCTCTCCCACATCCTGCTGGGAGTAGTGAGCGAACGCCCGTATGGGGCTTAGCTGCCTGCGAGGCTTAACCCACCTTATAATTACTGCATCTTTTTTACAGATTGTTTACACTTGATGTGAAGGAAGCTTGGCTTCGGGTGCCTGGGCCTGAGGGCTTGTTTAATTGCTGTATCTACCTCAGTTGCAAAATGGTGTATTTTTCCTGAAAATTGCTGCTCGGTATCCTTCAGTGAGAAAAACTTTTGTCACGGATGTTTATTTGGAAGTGCCAAAGCACTGCTTTACCAATTAACCAGTCTCTTTCTCACTGAAATGGGGACATGTAATGTTGCTTCTCACCTGTAGTTGCCACTCAGCACCACCATGCAGTCCACCAAGAGGAATTTCTCTTTCACGTGGCCTTTGAAGGACATCCCTGTGCGGCAGTAGTAGGTTGGGCCAGAAACTGTCCTCACTCTTAGGAACTGCAAACCAGACAAGGCACTGACTCAATTGGAAGCTGTTACTTCCCTCCCCCAGCCCCTCCTTCTTCCCCTTGCTCTTTTAACTTCCATCCTGCCACCATTTTTATTCCTCCGCACTAGCGATTCTGTCTGCATACGCAATGGATAGATAAACCCGTTTCTTAGTGTGTCCTCATGCTTCAGCCCTGTATTGTTGTGCTAGCTCTCCTAGCTTTCTTCATACTCATCTTTCACTAGGCTCTGGCCCATTTTCCCCTTTCTCAGGTTTTTACTGTCATAACAGCCCTCTGTGTCCCAGGACATAACCCCCTCAGGATGCGAATTAGGGGCAGGTCAGATCTTTGGTTTGCTCACCTCCACATAGTTAAGATTGACTCTGCATTTAGCAGCTGTATCGAGGAAAAGTTGAGAGTTCATTTCATCCAGCAAGATGTACACAGGCACTCTGCGAGCAGCAGCATCCAACACCTCAAACAGCAGATCCACATCAGTGAAAATGTCCATCACTATGGCTACCACCTAGGAAAAGAAGGCAAGAAAGACATCAGCCATCTGTGCCTGCTTACGCCCTGACTGATCCGTTCCCCAGCACCTCACACTCCAGCGCTGCGCTGCTGCACCGCCTCCATTTCAACTTCTTTTTTACAGAGGAACCTTTCCATTTAAAGGTTCCTTTAAACATTGTGGGCCCCAGAACTGGAAACAGAATTGCTATCCAAGGTGCCTATTCTGTATGTGAGGGTGAGAGGTGAGGGAAAAACATCACTGCCACTGAACATTCCCTTACTCGTTAATCCAATGATAACAGGCATTTTTTTGGTCACGTAACCACACAGGAAGGTTGTATCAAGCGGCTTGGCCACTACCTGCTCACCCCCACCAACACACCCGTGCCATTTTTAGATAACTTCCTGGCCAATGTTCAGTCTGCCACTATGTAGCTGCATCTGTATGCTGATAATATGGGAAGTAGCTTCAAAGCTCTATCTCCCTGTCCTTCCCAACTCTTATTTGATCAGTGAGTATAAATACCTGATGGAAGGGTGTAAGGAAGATGGAGCCAAACTCTTCTCAGTGGTACCCAGTGAAAGGACAAGACACAAGACACAAGTTGAAATATAGGAAATTCCAGTTAAACACAAGAAAAACCTCTTTTACGGTAAGGGTGATATTGAACACTGGAACAGATTGCCCAGAAAGGTTGTGGAGTCTCCATCCTTGGAGATACTCAAGGACACGTCCTAAGTAACCCCCTCTAATCAACCCTGCTTTGAGCAGGGCGGCTGGACTAGACCGTTTCCAGAGGTCCCTTTCAACCTCAACTATTCTGTGATTCTGTGAACTCTTGGTATATTTTAGCATGGCCTTACACACTTTGCCATGAGACCAGAGAGCAGAGGCTAGCTTTGATGCAGTAAGCAGTAGTTTTAGAATCATCCTTCTCCTCTGTCAGTTAAGGGAGCAAAGTTAAGGCAATTAGCAGAGCACCTGATGCATTCTTATTCACCTTTTGCACGCATATAATTTTATCTCTGCTCTAGTTGGGCTCTTCACTGTCTCACCTGTTGAGCTGCTCGAATCATTCTGCGAGCCTCCTCCTTAATGCTGGGATTGTCCGGGGGTGGTGGTTGCACGAGGGTTGTCACCTCTGTGCCCCTGAACCCAAAGACCATTGGCCAGCCCAGGTCAAGCTCAGGAACAGCGAGGTCTGAGTTCATGGGCCAGTAAGTCCCAGAGGATCCATCCATGTCATTGTCACCTGCGGTGTCTGTGCTACCTTCCTGGTTGGCGTACTGGGGTTTCTGGAGATTCTGTATGATGTGATCCACCTCTGAGTTGCAAAGAAAATCGGGGGCTGCTTCCTCTGCCAGGAAGCGTTGGTAACTTTCTTTGCCCTCTTCAGTAAGCACATCCAGAGCTAAGCGGTAATACTCCTTGTAATGGGGGGGAAGGTAGTTAGGGTCAAGGGGATTGTCCCCCTGCGAGGAGCTTTGAGATCGACGAGCCATGAGAGCTGTAAGAAAAGAATAACCAACAATGAGAGCAGTTTCACTCCCGTGACACATCCATCCTCATAAATGGTGAGAGTTGGGGGTTCATGATGGCAAAATCAAAAGGGAAGAGATTCAAAGCACACACAGTAATGTTGGAGGAAGTTCATTCCAAATGGATGGGGAGCTTCAAATCAGGCAAAGGCCGTAATCACTCAAGCATTACTTTAACGCAGTTAAATGTTTTTGGGCAAAATAAGAAACAAATCAAATCGGGCAGCACTGTGATGAACAAGGATGATGCATCTAACAGAATGCCCAACTTTTTTTTTTAGGCTGCCAATTGCTAAGCTTAAATTTGTCTTTTGTTTTAAAGCTACCTTTTTTTTTCCCCCTCTAAAGAACAATGATGCTGGTTATTACGCGGACTCCGTTAAAACTCATTTCCAAATGCTACAAAAATAATTTACTGTGTGTAATATGGCACTAAACCAAAAAGCATATGCATGTATACAAATGCACCCTCTGAATCCTTATAAATTGAGTGTTATAATCACCTCAGCATATGAATAGAAGCAGGATATGAGTGGAATGCAGGCAAGTATAAGGGTATCCTGCTATTGTAACATGGTCAGAAGTCAGACAAGTCTTCATGAGATCCATGAAGAAATAAAAAACAAGGAACATGATTGCTTCTTTAATCTCTTGCTGTTGGGAAATATCTGAGCTGAAGGGGCTCATATTCAATATTTGACAATTGTCTGTAGGGAACCTATTATTTGAGACTAAAGACAAATTTGATTTTAACCAATTTTTGGAAGAAAAGCTTGTCGTGCCACATACACAACTCAATAAATAATATCCTACCGATCTGCAAAGAACTCCAAAGCACTTTGGCTTCTGACCCTCAATTAATGTCAATGCTCGGACATACTTTTCCTGGGGCCCCAGCAGTGACGTGCCAACAGAGGCTTCCTCATAATCAAAAAAAGAGCGTGGCTGTGCTTGACTACTCATGCAAAGTTACATTAATAGAAAGTGTGTGTATAAGAGGGCGAAAGTGGCTGCTGTTGTCATTGCCATCCAACACTTCTGCTCCCAAAATGGAAGGGATTGCCATGGATGTGGGAGGAAGAAAAAAAGACTTCAGGCCCATACTATCACTCTCGTTAATAGTTTTAAGTATAAAGCTAGAATAGTTTCAAGATAAAGCCTGAATGGACTTTCTTATCTGACTACCTGCATAGCACAGATCAGTGCTATGTTATTCCTGCCTCAAACTCCCACAAGTTACTCCTGCTTCAAACTATAACTCCTAGTAGAGCTGCATGATACAACAGGAAAAAATATGGTCTTAATACAAAGATAGCAACTGAATCTAACAGGTCCCTGTGCGAAGTATTCCAATAGATAATCGTCTTTATAGTCCACACATGTAGCCTTATTTGTAGTCTGAATTGTGTAGATTTATCTTCCCACTCTAATTCTCATTCTATCTTTTTTCTCTTAAAATAAAAAGCAGTCCACTATATACCTCCATTTTGGTGTGCTCAAGTCACCTACGTACTGCTCTTAACTATTTTAGTAGTGTCTTTAGCCTTTCATTTTAAGGAAATGCTCCCAGAGTTCCATTCATTCTTGGATATAAGACCAACGTATTCACCATATTCAGATATAACCCATAAAGGGGATGAATGGTCATGCAGACAGCAAACTGCTCATAATGCGAGTTTGCTCAGGACGGTAATGATGAGAGCCAACTACAAAAACAAAAAACGAAGAAGCAGCAGAAGAATCTTATGATACTGACTGGACGGTCAAAATGAGTGAATATAATGCTGATAAATATAAAGTGGAGAAACAACCCTGATTTTATATTTTATTAATGTAATTATTTCAATACTGTTACAAATCAAGAAGGAGAAGATGGACCTTTAAAGGAAAAGTGTCAGCTAATGCTAAGCATTATTAGGTAAGGAATAGAGAAAATAACATCACTACACAGATTCAGAGGGAACTCACAACCTGAATGTGTTGTGAATATGAAAGTCTCATTCCTCACATCTTGAAAAACGCTATTATAAGTCTGAACTATGACTCTTTAGTCTAGAAAAGACATCTACAAAATATGACCAGGGACAGCTGTCCATTTTCTCCTCCAGTACAAGAACTAAAAGGGCATAAAATTAAACCAGCAGGTAGTGGGTTCACATTGAACACCAGGAAACACTTTTTCTCAATTGTACTTACTCTGCACAACTCCTTCCCACAGGATGTTTTAGGATGGTTAAAGTACGTACAAACAGGACAGGCATGCAGTGCTTTGTCAGAACACTCTTCCGCCGCCCCACAAGTTGTGGCTGGAAAGGTAGGTCAGGAAACATAGGGGGAAGGCTAAATGGGGTAGTTTTTACAGCAAGAGGAGTCACTTTAGTTCCCTAAGGATTTGTGGTAGCCACTATATTCATGAATAAGCAGGAAAAATAGTACCAGTGAAGAAATAAATTTGATGCAAAAGCAAAATGATCTTCATAGTTTTCGCTAAGCCACTGGCCATAGGGAGAAAACAAATTCGGAGCTGGAGGGGCTCCTGGCATGACCGCGGTGAAGCGGGATGGTCCCAGGAGGGTCACTGGCCTGTGAGGGGTGCTCGGATGGGTGCCTGTGCTTCTGTAACACGCAGAGACACCTGCACCCTCTGCTGCCAGAACAAAAACAGCCTCTCAGGGGGGCGTCGCCTCCCCCGGTCCGTGCTGCGCTGTCGTTCCGCGGTGCCTGCACGGCGCAGTCTCAGCCCCAGCTGCGGAAGGCAGCGGGTGCCGCTCCCCCGGGCTCCCTGCGGGCGCGGCGAGGGCGCGGCCCGGCCGCGGGCAGGCGGGAGCAGGTTTGTCAGCGCCCAGCCTGGGACTCCTCCCGGCCGCCAGCTGCACGCTGCTCAGCCCAGGCATCTCCCACCTACGGCCGTGCTGGGGAGTCTCCAGGCCCCGAAGAATCCGCCCAGAGATCAGCGCTGACCACAGGGAAGCAGGGCCGGGCGCACGCAGCCGCCCGGAGAGCCCCAGGAGCGGCCGGGGCGGGGCAGCCGGGCTCCAGACGCCGCCTTTACCTGCAAAAACAGGTCCCGAGGGCCGCGGGAACACCTGAACTGGATTCGTGCACCGAACACTGAGCGTGAACAGGCCTCTGGCTGACTAATAAGGCTGGAAGATCTGCACCGTCACCCTCCTTGGCTCACAAGGAGAGAAGTAGGGAGGGAGATGCTGTGTCTTACTGCAGCCAGCTCCGTCTTAGAAGTTAATGCTGAGAAAGCACCGTCAAATCCCGCTTGGAAAGAACCTGCAGCCTGCTGAGTGTGCCATTCCTGTGTTTGCCCAGGCAAGGTTCTAGTCATTAAGCCTCCTCACTTCCTTTAGGTGGTTTTAATTTCTTCCAAAATAGGCACACAGATCTGAGAACTGTGAAATAAAAGCCTAAGTAACTCATGACCTGCATGGCATGGTATAAGGACAAGTCCCTAACAAGTGGGCACAATAAATTTAAGAGTAGCTACAAGACGTGTGTTTGACCATTATGCTGTTCCCAAGGAAAGGCAGGAAAACTGTGAAAAAAGTATCCTTTTCCCCCAAGACCCTAGATTACCCTGAGCCTAAGTGTGAGGAAATTCTAGAGTTTGCTGACTTGTAAAGTATAGCTGTCGTGTACTTCGATTCCCCTGAATAGATCCTCATTTTTATTTTAGAAATGAAGCTCAAGAAGAATCTGAAGATTTCGTACTTCTGTCTGGACTGTGACAACTTGTCCGCAGCAGCAGTCGTAGCTCTGAGCGGGCAGCCCGCTGTGCACGCGCAGGTGAACCGTGCAGTGAGTTACAGAAGTTCAGTGTCCCCCGGCAGTGCCAGCAGAACAGCACCAGTGCCACACTGAACGCCTGTGTGTATGCAGTGAGGCGAATGCGCTCAGGACACTTGTCACGGATAGTACAGGTAAGCAAGAGCAGCAGCTCCAACTACCTACACACTCTGCGCTCACCGCGTACGCACTGGAGTATCTCTCTTCATAGAACCCTTGACAGAATTAGATCAATTCTGGTTTCAAACGGCTTACATGATAACTAAGCAGGACTTTAATTTAAAAAATATCTTAACTATTCTGCAACTCTTAAGAGAAAACTAACTTACTGAATAAGATTCCAGAGAGTGAAAGCACTTTACAGTTCTTGGGAATTATCTGGAATGCATTCAAAAAGATAGGGTCCTGTTTGCACTTGTGATGCATCTGCTATCACAGATGTCAGAAGTGGAACAAGTGTCTGCACCTTATGTTTGTGCAAGATGGGAAGCTGATGGTCTACTGATAGAGATTTAGAGTCTGGGGAATAAAAACAGTTTCAAGAATGACTGGTGGTATCTACATCTGTAAGGAAAGATTACCATAGCCTCTGGATCCAAGTAAGCTTTGAAGAGGTTGAAGTTTCTGCATATAAGGAGAAAAAGCTTGAGCAAATCAAGATCTCTGTATCTGTTAATTCAAACACACAGGCAGCTGATTTCCTAGTCCAAAAGGACACTATATCGGCAGGGGTTTGTTTATGGAAGCAGAGGTGTGCTACAATGTTCAGATTTATTCCATATGGCAGTTTTCCTTAATGCTACTCATCTAGAGTACTTTCTAGTTAGTGCTGTATAATAACTATTAGCTATAATAGCTATAATAGCTATTAACATTTTTACAGCTAGAAAAAATTTTAAATAATGGGTAAGGTGATGTGATGTGTTTTGTGTGTTTTCTTCATGCTGCAGAATTTAGTATCTTCATCAACGACAAGGAGAGTGGGATTGAGTGCACCAGCAGCAAGTTTGCAGATCACACCAAGATGAGCGATGCAGTTGATTTGCTCGAGGGAAGGGATGCCATCCAGAGGGGCCTTGACAGGCTTGAGGAGTGGGCCAATGTGAACCTCATGAGGTTCAACAAGGCCAAGTGCAAGGTCCTGCACCTGGGTCGGGGCAATCCCCAGTATTGGTACAGGCTGGGGGAGGAATGGATGGAGAGCAGCCCTGCTGAGAAGGACTTGGGGATACTGGTGGATGAAGAGCTGGACGTGAGCTGGCAACGGGCGCTTGCAGCCCAGAAAGCCAAGCGTATCCTGGGCTGCATCGAAAGAAGCGTGGCCAGCAGGTCGAGGGAGGTGATTCTCCCTCTCTACTCCACTGTTGTGAGACCCCCACCTGGAGCACTGCATCCAGCTGTGGGGTCCCCAGTACAAGACAGACATGGATCAGTTAGAGCAGGTCTAGAGGAGGGACACAAAAATGGTCTTAGGGCTGGAACACCTCTGCTATGAATAAAGGCTGAGGGAGTTGGGGTTGTCCAGCCTGGAGAAGAGAAGGCTCGGGGAGGCCTTTCAATACTTAACTAATACTTTAATTTGATATGTTCTATGATAAGGTCACTCACTTAGTGGATGAAGGGAAGGCAGTGGATGTAGTTTTTGTGGATTTTAGTAAGGCTTTTGATACTGTCCCTCACAGCATCCTTCTGGACAAGTTGTCCAACTGTGGGATAAGCAGGTACACAGTGCGCTGGGTGAAGAACTGGCTGGATGGCAGGGCTCAAAGGGTGGTAGTGAATGGGGCTACACCTGGTTGGTGACCAGTCACCAGTGGTGTTCTTCAGGGCTCAATTCTAGGGCCCGTTCTGTTCAATATTTTTATCAACAATCTGGATGCAGAAGTTGAATGCACCATTGGCACGTTTGCTTATGATACCAAACTGGGAGGTTCTGTTAAGACTCTCAAGGGACATGAGGCCTTGCAGAGGGATCTAGATAGACTGGAACATTGGGCAATCATTAACGGCATGAAATTTAACAAGAGCAAATGCCAGGATCTCCACCTGGGACAGAGTAACTCTGGACACAAGTATAAACTGGGAGAGGAGTGGCTGGAGAGCAGCCCTGCAGAAAGGGATCTGGGGGTGCTGGCTGGCAGCAGGCTCAACAGGAGCCAGCAGTGTGCCCTGGCACCGAGAGGGCAAAGCGCATCCTGGGGTGCATCAAACACAGCATAACCAGCTGGTCAAGAGAGGAGATTATCCCGCTGTATTCAGCATTGGTGCGGCCTCACCTCGAGTACTGTGTGCAGTTTTGGGCCCCACCATTTAAGAAGGATGTGAAGGTACTGGAATGCATCCAGAAGAGGGCAACCAAGCTGGTGGCAGGGCTGGAAGGCATGTCCTAGAGGAGTGGCTGAGGACTCTGGGTTTGTCTAGTTTGGAGAAAAGGGGCTGAGGGACGACCTCATTGCTCTCTGCAGCTTCCTGAGGAGGGGACATGGAGAGGGAGGTGCTGGCCTCTTCCCCCTGGGATCCAGGGACAGGACACCTGGGAATGGCTCAAAGCTGTGTCAGGGGAGGTTCAGACTTGACATTAGGAAGCATTTCTTTACCGAGAGGGTGGTCAAACAGTGGAACAGGCTTCCTGGAGAGGTGGTCGATGCCCCGTGCCTGTCAATGTTTGAGAGGCATTTGGACAATGCCCTTAGTAATATGTTTTAACTTTTGTTCAGCCCTGAAGCGGTCGGGCAGTTGGACTGGATGATCGTTGTACGTCCCTTCCAACTGAACTATTCTACTCTATTCTACTCTATTCTACTCTATTCTACTCTATTCTATTCTATTCTATTCTATTCTATTCTATTCTATTCTATTCTATTCTATTCTATTCTATTCTATTCTATTCTATTCTACTTAAAGGAGCCTTATAAGAAAGATGGAGAGAGACTTTTTACCAAGGCCTGTAGTGACAGAACAAGGGGCAACGGTTTTAGGGAATTCATCTAGATTCTGCATTTAGTTAATGTGGTGGGGTTTTTTTTTTGCTAAGTTACAACTCCTGGGAATAGCTATCTGCAACTGGCAGAACTCTGAGATGCTGGTTCAAATTTGATGTTGTTAAGCTGCCAACTGCAAAGCTGTGTCTCTAGTTCTAGGTGAAATAATCCACTATTTGATAAGTAATTCCTCTACAAATTAGCTGAGAATGGTAACACAAATTTATGGCTAATATTTGTTTGCCAAATGAGGTTTCTGAGATACAACTGGTTTTTCAAACTACTGTCTCTTTACATCTATGTTAACTAGTTTTGATCCATTCAAAATGTGTCAGTTATCACAGTGCAGTGCTGGATTTTGTGGAGTACCAGTTCACATGCCTTAGAGAAGATGAGATGCATTACTAAGTACGCAGTGTTGCCTTGTCACTGTTTGACTCTGAACTGTGTATTCTGTTTCTTTTGGAGGGCATTCAGGATATATAATGCCAGGAAGGGCAGCTGAGTCTAAGTACTTTCTCATGCTCTTTTACACCTTTGGCAGTTGCCATGTAGGAGGTCTGGAAGAGCAAAATGCAGGAAATATTTGGCAGAAGCAGCAAAATTTGGGCGACAGCTCTGTGAAATGCATAGTCCATGAGAGCCCTTACTTCCTTAGAACTGATGTCAAAGGCTCTCATTAGACAGCAACTCTTTGCTTTTATGCCTCGGTTCCTTTAACAGGAATTCACCGAACACCTTGTCAGATTTCCTCAATGCAGAGTGACAGAAGATTAGGGCACGCATTATTTATTAGCGTTCTTGCATGATGGCTGTATTTTCCTAGATTGTGGTGGCATCTAAAACAAAAGAAGAACTCCAAGAAGGGGTTGCCTCCTTGCTTGGACTTCACCTGCAAATCTATTTTCTGCAGCTTCTTTCACCGCAGAAAAAGATAGATCTCCTATTTTTGAAAATCTGAACCACTGTAACTGTCAAAGAAACTAAGTCACAAACTGAAAATATACCAAATGTATATGGAAGCCTGTAACTACTGGTTAATAGAGAATTTTACTTATTTATATGCTTGTTTATTTTATTTAATTAAGAATTTCATTTTACTTTAATTGCTAGTCACAGTTTACAAATTTTTATGACACAAGCTATGGGGAATATAGTGAAAAATGAAGATGCTAAAAAGATTAATGTGTGGCACCTCCACATTGCCCTTGAGGGTCTTTATAAAGGGTAATAAGATATTCCGTAGTCCAGTTATAGTTCAGGAACTGAACTGTATATGGTTACAGGAGGAGATCACATAAATCCAGCACCTGCAGTTGTGAACAGCTCTGTGACATATGATCAGCCCAAAAGGAAGCACTGAACATCCCTCCCTCCATTTACATGACACGTACTGAAAAAAGTCAGACCTAAAGACCCTTAGTACAAAACCCCAGAGCCATAAAACCTACAATGTACTAGCACAAGGGAATAGAAAGCTCAAGCACGCCACCAGTGTCCTTCACGCCTTCAGCAGCTGCAGCTTTGTCAGGAAAAGCATCCCAGGAAGAGTACTGCCCCTGCGTTGTACAAGCAAGCAGACGACTCCTATTATATCCTGCCAATATGACCGGGGAAAACTTTCCAGCAATTGTTTTAAACTTGATTTTATGAGCAGAACACACCAATGTGGGACCTGAGAAGTTCTTTAAGGCCACTAAGCATACTGGCACATGCCACTACTTATCCCGCTGTCCAGTCCCTGTTGTTTTAGAGGAAGATGAAAGGAAAATTCCGGAAGCCATATTAGGTTGCAAGGGGAAAAATTCTAACTTCTTCCCAGCACTTAGCCCTTAACCCTTGGGTAAATTAAATATAAATAAAGTGCAGACAAACTATAACCAGGGGAGCAATTCAGGTGTCTACACACAGGTGTTTAATGTCACTTGGGATGCCCTAAGGTATCTTGCCTGGCCTCCAGCTGCTGGTCGAGAAGGGTGTGAGTCTCTCATAGGGCTTGTGCCGCATCTGCTGTGTTTTAGATACCCTAAGGCACCTAAAATGACACTAAACACCTACGTTTAGGAACTAGGATTGCTCCTCAAGGGTCAGATTCATTAACTAAATGCAGGTGTATAACATGCCTCAATGCAAGCTAATTGTCTTGTGTTCCCCTTTATAGCTGATGGAAAATAGGTGAAAAAAATCAGAGGAGTATGGGATGAGTTTCATCTTCTAATATAGATGCTTATATTTGGCCAAGTTTTCTCTTAATCTTTCTCCCAGAGACAAATCAGTCTTCCAAAACTTCAGTTCTCAGTCTTCAATTTTTTTAACTCCAAGATTACCTTTATCCTGTCACACAATCCATTCTACCAAGACCCAGCTTGAAACTTTAAATACTTTATACCAGAACCTGCCTAGGAGATGGGTGGTTCCAGAATTTCAGTCTTCAAATGGCTAATGGAGTAAAGAAATTAGAGCAGGTTTTTTACTTTTTCAGTTGTACTTTCAAACATAACTTCTACAGTAGGACAGATCAGTCTTGCCCAACTTCAGGCATCTTCATTGCAGAACATCTCCATGAATGTCTGATGTCCATACTATTACCAACCACCAAAATCTAGTCAATATTAGTCTAGTCTAGTGAAGTGAGTAATTGTCTCACACTAAAGTAGATACCCACATCAAGGCTGATGAATCCTACCATTACTGTACAACATTTTGTGAGCCATCAAATTGTACTAATAGTTCTTTTGTACTCTGTTCCAGGTCCATTTAAAAATGCAGCCAGCACAGCTGAACACAATATTCCGATGGTTCTCTTACCAATGCTGTATCTGAGCAAAACTGACTCCCTACTCCTGCTTGAATATCCGTGGATGTTGCCATGGCATTGCACTTCAGCTTGTTGGCTACTCTGACACCCATTAGTTTTTGGAATGGCTGTTGGGATACAGTCTTCTTTTTATAAGAATGAGATGGATTCTTAGTTAGTACGTGTAGTAACTAATTGTGATGCATCAGTTTATCAAGTGATCCAAGGTGCTCTGTATACCTGCCCTATCTTCTATTTTTATTGACTTTCCCAATAATCAAGTACCTTAAAGTTTTATCACAAGTGTTTTTACTTCATTGATCAAAATATTAAAGAGATAAAACATAACTCTGAACTTTGTGCACATCTGTTAAAAACAAACGTATCTGATGATGACTATTTTTTTAAACAAAACTTCTTAATAATCTAAAGCGCCTATTTTAATTTTGAACTGTTGTCTCGTGTATATCACAACTGCTTTTTAAAATATTAAGAGTACATGAAGGGGGACTATTAAATCCTCTGATGTAATATTGCAAACCATTAGCTTAGCATTGAATATTGCAAGTCAGTGAATATCTGGCTTGCATATTGCAACTCAGCATTTCACTATCCCATTCTACCTGTACCTGTGGTCAGATGGGTCAAAGCAAGATGAAAAGCCCTAAATACATTTATCCAGTTGTGCAATGAGGAAAACTACTTCCTGACTCCTTCAGAGAAGTCCTGCAATACGAGACTTGATTATCATTGCTATTTTAATGTATAAATGGAAGAGCAGTAGCCACGATTAGCATGCAGCGCACAGTCCTACTCTACAGGCGGCCTGACTGATAGAGAAAAGCAGAGCGGAGTAGAGTAGGAAAGTGCAAAAAAGAGCCAAACGTTCAGCCCGAACACCCTAGTCACTTGTACACACAGGCGATAACATTCCTCCCAGTAACTATATTTAAATATAAATATTAGAAAGATTTTTTTTTAAATATCAAATAGCTGTGAATCAACCATTTTCTTAGCGAGCTACTTCATCGTTCATTTACTTTTATTGCAGTGCAAATGCATCTTATTTCACAAAGTAATCTTTAACTTCAGATTTTAACTGTATTACAATGCCTCTGTTCGCACAATTGAAGAATTACCTAATACACCAGATCTTTTGTCTGTTCCACTGCAGTGTAAATCATTTCTCAGCTTTCTCATGATAAATTGAACAGACTTTTTGTCGGTAGGGCTTGTCTCCTGTCCCTGGACAATTCTCTGAACTTTCTCGGGTAATTTAATTCACCTTCACATCACTGAATCTTAATTCAATAACTGCAACTTTTGTTCTGGATTTCTGTATATTAAAATACATTTCATCAGATTGTAGTGTTGTGATTTTTACTGTTATTTACTGTTACTTAGTAAATACGATATTTATAAACATGATATTTACCGTTTCCTCAAACTTTATGTTATCCTTGAACTTTACTAGACTATTTACTGATTACATAAACATTTTATTGAACTCCTGAGCGGCACTAGAGAAAGACTCAATTGCTGGTAAGTCTAATAAAAATGAACATTATTAATACCTTCTCTTTAATAATTGATACTAATAAATTACTATTTCATTAACTACCTAATGCAAGACCTGTTAATTTAGCATACTGTAGGATTTTAATCACATTTCAGAAAGCATTTATTTAGGTGATTTGGAGAAGTCGAGGTTTATTATAATAAGTATACTTACACCTTCACCAACCCAAACTGTCTATTTTCTTGAATCCCAGAGGGCATACAATTAGATCAGGTTTTTTCCTTTGTATAAATTACCTTGCACTGGCAGCACATGGTTTCATTTGCATTATCCTGGCCTTTCAGCTCACTTGGTTAATTTTTTTCCAAAATCCCTGCAATTATCTCTGGATTTAATAATTTCAGCGTTTATTACCACTTACTTTGAGTAAACTTTGTGAGAGATCTTATTAATGATCTTTTGAAAGTAATGCACTTTTATTCCCTGAAATGATCTTAGCATATTTATCCAGCTAACGACTGGCCATTAGGGTATGGATTTGTGATCAAATTGCTGCGAAGTAAACTAAGTTTGCACAAACATAATGATCCACAGTACCCGCCATACATGTTCCTTGTCATGAATGAAAGGCAATCACTTCTTCCACAAAAGTGAACCGTAATACCTGGCATTTACCAGGGGGCATTACACAGTAAAGGTACGTGCGTACAGACAGCTGCTACGAAATTGTGACTCTGTGATGACACACCTGAGTGCACAGCGTTTCCCTGTGCACCCACATCCTTACTTTGAAACTCTATCCAAAATAACCGATTTCAGTTTTCTCTGTCTAAATTGTTGAGATGGCTTTTCCTCACATAAATCCTGATGATTTAGATTATAATGCTCCAGAAAGAGTATCGTTTTTCCCAATGCCATTCCATGCAGTATACTGTACTTTGTACTCCTGTGTATTGTCTTCCTTAATATTAAACATTAATGTAAAAGCCCCTCTGAACATCTTTGCATTTCACCTGCCATTTACTCATATAAATTTCTGTATTTTCTTTCAGGTTTCTCTAAATAAAGAGTGCACAAATTCAGTCTCTCCAGGGTTCATTCTCACTAGATCTGAACCCTTTCTTCACCGTATGTTTCTGGGAGAACAGAACATAAAACCAGCTGTACTGGATGGGATCAAAGGTCCATCAAGCCTAGAAACCCATCCATCTCCAATAGGGACTAAGAGCAGATGATGTGGAAAACATATAGGGACAGGCCAAGCATTTATGATGCTTCACAAGCTTCTCTAAGCCAATTGTAGCTACTTGAGGCTCAAGAACCTCCTGACTCAGATATGCTTTAATGACTGTAGATAGCTTCAAAGGATTTTGCTATCATAAAGTCACACAGAGTTTCCCTAAACCCATATAAAATTTCAGCATCTACAGCAGTCGGAGGCAATGAGTTCTACAGCTCAGCAATACAGTCAAGAACAGTCTCCTCCTCGTTTGAATCTGCTGCTTGTACTTTGGTTTTTTGCTTTGGATAGGAAAATCAGTATCTATTGACCCTTGTCATGCCACTCTGATTTTATACATCTGTCAACTCTCCTGTCACTCATCACCTTTCTAGATGGATAACCCTAACTTATTCAACTGCTTCTTATATGGAAACCGTTCTGTGCCTCTGATGATCCTCTAGTCCATTCTCTTCTCTGAATTTGTTTCACTCTACTGTATTCTTTTTTGAGATGGTGGGACTGGAGCTGCAAGATGGAAGTGAAATATGGCTTTATATACAGTGTTTACATTCTGTTCTCTTCCTAATATGCCATTTGCTTTTTGACCACTACGGAGCAATGAGCATCCTGCTGATTTATAGGATAGGATTACTATGCTTTGTGTTTTTTTCTTTTAGTCCTGCTGTTGCTGAACTGCCCCAGTGACAACCAATTGATTTTCCTATATCCTAAGGGGCTACAGGCAAACAGCCTTGCTGGTTCAGTTGAATATACAGTTACAGTAAAAGACTCTGATGAAGAGTCAGAATCCCATTGTACAAGATGAAGTACCCGCAATTATTAAACTGGTTCTTGCTTAAGACAGTATCATAATCTAGGCCCCATTAGACATGATAAACAGTTGAAAGAGAAAAAAGAGTGAAGAGGTACAAAGGAACAACTGGGAGATGTGCAAATTTAGCATTGTACATATAATCAGTTGTGGAATTAAGTGGTCTGTGGGCACTGTACTACAGGTAGATAGGGACATTTGAAAAACAAATTTTTGATGGAGTTTCTTGGCATAAGGAGAAGCATGGGAGAACTATCACAATGCCTAAAGGATAGGCAAAGTAACTGGCATCAGATAAAGTCTGTTAAGGAACCATGTGCTTGGTCCATGTGCTCCACCATGAAGAGCACATAGACCAAGATGAAACATTTGTGAATTTATTTTTACAGGGATTCCAGACTAGCTTTCATTTATCATTTGACAAGTCACCACACTGGCTCCCATCTTCTCCATACAAGCCCTGCAGTACTTTGCATTTACTGTTCCTCTGATTTTGCAGTCACTCAGAATTTGTATTTCATGAAGTCAGAGAAAAAAGCATTGATCCACAGCGTCTTCTCTCCATACATTCTAGAAGGCTCTTATCATTATTTGGCATTTCATGCAGTTCTCTGCTATCCTAAGCAATCGTTTCATAAAATAATGTTCATAAACTTAGAAGTATCAAGAACACCAGTCATGATCAGAATCTTACCATATTAGATAATGAGTGAACCAAAACTGCAAAATTCAGTTCCTTCGCAGGAAATCCTTCCTCTAAGCGTAGTAGATGGGACAACGATGAACACAGACAGGTACAGACAAAGAAACAAGTATTCAGCACACTAGCTCTTTAGAACTTACTTTTTAGCATGCTAATATGGGATAGTTGTTTTTTTTTCAGGAGGAAGCTGAAGGAGAAAAAGAAGGTAGGCTTTGTAGCTGTTTGTGAGTAACTCCTCCCATGCTTAGGGGCAGTGGATAAAGGAGAGCACGAAGGAGCTTGCTGAAAACTTAACAAGTGGGAGATGAAGGCTGATATAATGAGGTGATGAGAGGCAAGATTCAATCTCTCAGCAGCAAAGGTCTCCTCCACCCGTCTGCTTGGGCTTTCCCAAAGACACTGGGGTGGTTGCTGCTGTGCCAGTGCACCTCTGCACAGGGAGTACTAACGCAATCGCTCCCCTCCTCAGCCAAAACAACATTAGCAGGGGAGAAACAGGAGGAGAGAAAGGAGCATGCAGCTATCCCTGGGCAATTATCAAAAGCTTTTTTTGAGGAGGGAGTCTCCACAGAAATTTCCCTTTAGCTTGGCCTGAGGCCTGCTTCTGTTCACATTGGTGTAATTGGGAGGGACTTTACTACCTTTGATACTTATCACAAACAGTTGGGTTTTGTGATGCGCAAAAGCCATCAGACCCTTTTAACATTGGAAGGAGTACGCAGGGATGGCATCACAGTCTACAACTATGCGCAGAAAAATGTTCAACCATAAGGAAACGTTTAATGTAGGGAGAGCAGGGAAAAGTAACCGACAGATGAAGCTAGATGTAAAAATTCTCCCTTTACCTCTGGATTAACACCAAGAGCAGAAACTGGAAGAAGTATAAACCTGTTGGCTTGTGCATCATTTGCTTCCTGTCCATATTATGTTCCATTTCAATAGACTTTAACTGTCTTTTTTCTAAAAGAGTAGCATGAAATTCTAGTTTCAGCCATGCTGAGTGGATGATCACCACAAAGCCCTACAGATTAAAAAAAAAAAAAAAGGACCTGCCTTTTTCTTGATTCTTTGTGCCAGATGTGAATCGAGCGATGGACTGTCTTTACGCAGTCCAAGCAAAAGGAAGCTGGCTCAATGTTTCCTTTCTCTCTCGTCTGCTGCTGCCCGATGTCAGCTGCTGCTACTGTCTCAGCACCTCCGGCTGGCTCTATCTTCCTTCCCAATGCTGACTCCAGTGCTTGTTGCTACGTGTTCTGCCTGCACAGCAAGTTCCCAGGCTGCCTCTCTCAGGTGATCGCTTCCCTGGCTGGACCTGCTCCTCTGCTTCCAGACACTCCCAAAGCTGAGGCCTTCGCAGGTCCGCAGGCACCGGCAGAGGGACTGCTCGAGAGGCAAGGCAGTATCACTCTGGCTGGAAAGGGCTAGTCAGATCAGGTCTCTGCCTGAGACCCCACGCTTACCTGCAAGTATAGGCACAGTTTGCTGGGCTTAAACACCTCGTCTTTTCATCGCCCTGGATGCCAGCAGAGAAAGGCAACAGAGACAGCAGGATTTACTTCAGCCTGCTGGACTCCACAGCCAGCCACAAAACCCCTCTGTGCTATTAACGTTTTAAGGACTTCCAAACCTTGGTCAAGAAATGAAGCAAAGCGATTTTGAGAGTCAAAGAAGCAGCAAATGGTACATCCAAGAGAAAAATGTACAGCTGCGATTTCCAGACAATGGTCCAGCAGGCAGGAATGCGTGGGCCACAGCTGGCCCATGCACCATGTTCAATGACATCACTTATATCTCTTACGGTGAAAAATTTTCAGGTTTCCAAAATGTCTAGAACCCCCAAAGTTTAGAAATCAATTATTTTAAAAAATGTATTTTGCCTGATAAAATAGAAAAGATTGTATGAAAACAGGTTGCTAATTTTCTGGAAGGGTCAGTTTTAGGAGAGGACAGTCGTGCCTAAGGTAAAACTACTTGAGCAGACACTGTGACAGTAAGACATGGAAACTGTTGGTTTGCTCTCAAGAAAACGTTGCACTAGGTAAATGATTTGCGGAGGGACCCGTCTCCTGCAATGTGGTTTCAGGTGTGGGTTTTTTAAATTCTGCATTGTGTGATGGAGGGACAGCTAGTGCCTTGTAATCCTGCTGCAGCAGACTGAATAACCTATATTCAGTGACAGATACCCTCATCCTTTCCAGAAGCCCCTCCTACACGTGCTAGCTTTCTGTACTAAGGGTAGGACTTCTACTGAGAAAGGATCTCTCAATTTAAGGCCTCTCACTTGCCAATCTCACAGTGATGTGCCTGTAGCACTTTCAGTTTTCAAGCATACCCCAGAATTTCCTTGTTTAGCCCTAGCACATTGCCATGGAAATTTTACAAGAGTTATGGCAAAGGATGCTGGATACCTTTCTATTAACTGCTCTTCTCACCAAGCAAGGCTCAGGTATGTTCCCCAGAACAGCATGGTGAAATGTGGGTAACAGTCTGAATTAGACCTTTTCTCAGCCACAACTGTGTCTGCTAAGTCGTCACAGCAATTATTTTTCCTCTTTCGATTTCCCTTTCTGTATTTCTGCTGAAGTCTCTCCGTGTTCTCATTCTCAATGTTCTCTCAGTTTTAGGCTCTAGGCTCAAAGCCTGGGTTACTGTCAAAGTGTCTGTTTAGAAGATGAAAATACGGAATTTGTTATTCCTGTTACAATGTCATGTATACAACCCCCAGGCCTTTTCTTTTGGTCATCTGACTGCCTCTATTGATCACCCTATGTTAAAGCATCTGAGTGAATGTGATCCCATTCTTTACTCTAGATGGACTTATATGGATCTCAGTCATCATTTAAAAAAAAAGGTATGTCTGCCTGCTGTAGTCTAGGAGTTTCACTTCATCTGAAGTCATGGTCATCAGATGAGAAATTGCTTCAATTAATTTAATCAATTCATTCACTCAGCTTCCAGAGATTACAATTTTATCTTCCATATTACATACATTTGTCAGCTGACCCTACGAACTGGCATAATAAACGATTTCTGTGTCTAAGGCGAGTAGTAAATGTACTGAATGCTACAGGCAGAGTAGAACTGGGAGCCTGATCAGCACCTCAGAAGACCACCTGGACTCCCAGTCACCTCTGCTTATTAGTCAGTGCAAGGGATCCCACAAAATATTCTTCGCTGGAGAATCAGGAAATTAGCCAGACATTCAGAATGTCCAGGGGATCTTCCTACAGGCCAGAGGAAGGGAAAAGTAGCAGAAAAATTACATGTCGTAATTTTCCTTGTGAAGTGGTTATTGAGCCAGCATGTCCGCATGTCAATCTTAACTGTCCTATGCAATAAAGGGTATGGAGTGGCATGTGTAAATCCAACCTGTAGAGCCACTAGGGCAAAACCTGATGTTTACAGTTACTGAAAAAAGAAACGCGATCCTGTGTGCAAAAGGGGCCTCTTACAGAGACCAGATTACCTGAAGAGATAGAATCATAGAATCATTTAGGTTGGACAAGACTGTTAAGATCATCGAGTCCAACCGTTAACCTAACACTGCCAAGCCCACCACTAAACTATATCTCTAAGCGCCACATCCACAACAGCAACGCTCGTGCCAGGCTTACTCTCTTTCAATCAATACCTTTCCTTGGATTTTTATTTACTAGGTAGCAGGTATAAGGAAGTCTAAAACAGAGAACTTCAAGAAAAGGCCCAACAGTGTAAGGTATAATTTGGAGAAGGAGAACTGCATGCTGCCCTTGACTTTTACTTTCCCCCATATCCTGATTTTGGAAATGCACTCATTAGGGCTTCAAAAATCCAGCCAAATGGGGCTTGATAAGCAGTCCAAAAGTGTTCCATTTAAGCATAAAATACAAAGAAGTCCAATCCTGCAAGGTTTGGAGGTGAATTTCAATTGCTTGGAAAAGTTGTGATTGTCTGGAAAATGATGTGTGTACCACAGGTGTCCTCAGCCATGACACTGCTCTGGCACAATCGTACCAGACTGTGGTATGTGACATTTTCACTTTTTCCTTTGACATGCAGTTTTTCCCTACAACCACGCAAAGAACATAACTTTTTTTTCCTCAGAATACTACTATTTCCACTGCCAGGCAGCAATGGACAACTCTCTCTTAGTCCCTCAAATACAATTTTAAAGCCCCTCAGGTAAATGGGAGTTAGGACAAAATGGAAAAAAACTTTCTCTCCCCAAACTGCAGGCCTTCTGTGGCCTTGTAGTAGGGTGAAGACATGCTATGTTTCCTCTGTCTGCTTGCCTCTTCATCCAATGAA
Organism: Calonectris borealis; assembly: GCF_964195595.1. Taxonomy (NCBI): domain Eukaryota; kingdom Metazoa; phylum Chordata; class Aves; order Procellariiformes; family Procellariidae; genus Calonectris; species Calonectris borealis. Next base: position 147,727 of record NC_134313.1, read on the forward strand.
AGCATATGCTATTGTAGGCTGTGCAAAGAGATCCTGGGCCACCAGTGCTCTGCCCTGCTGGAATTGTCACTGCTCTGTTTTGGGGCTAGTTTGTTTTCTAGAGTTGTTACTCTCGTATGTTTGGCTTCTATCACAGCTGAGCTTATTGCAGCCTTCATGAATTAGATGTTTTCAGCAAAAGGAGGATGCTATAGGCATCCTTTTGTCCCTTTACAAGTGCCTCCTCCCCCTCTAACTGTTCTAGAAGATAGAGAACCTTGGTCCTCAGGCCAGACAAAAGCCATAATTGACCTCTATTGACCTTAGTCAATTTAGAGTGACGGGAACACAAGACCTTCCCCTTCCTCTCTGCTAACACACAAAACCTGAGGTCTGTCAGACAGGCGCACATCTGTGGAAAAAGTTAGTAAGTTTATGCACGTGTGCCTGTGCACGCATGTGTCCACACGCATCTGTCTGTGCTTTTGCATGTACGAGCATGCATGTCTGTGTCGCTGCTTGCAGGCCATGTCGGCAGACAGCTACACACCCATGCATGTGGAGCGAGGTCAAAGCAAGTAAAGGCGCAGTGGGCCTCAGGAGTCGTTCCTTGGCTCTTAGCCTACTGCAGACCTTGGCCGTTCCAGCGCTACCACCAGTGAAGTCCTCTTTGTCACAATCTCTTGACCACACATCCCTACAGTGTTTCCTATCCAAGGAGGCGGCCAGCTCAGGCTCCATCGTGGGAAGCTGAGTCAGGCTGCAAGATCTCTTCCTGAAGACAGGGATAAGTTCAGAAATATCCACTCCTTGGGGCTTTCTCAAAGGAGATGGGACACAACTTCGGTGAAACGTTCACTAAGCAGTTTTGCTCAGGCTACCTGAGGACTGGCAGGTCTGTTCCCTCACCAGCCACAATGCCTGCTGCCTGCGCTGGGACATTCTCCCCCCCCCGTTGCCTCTCCCACCTCCTCCTGAGACTCTCCTTTCTCCCACGGGGGCAGTCATGGCGTGGCTGGGAGCCCCTGCTACGGGAGCCTTTCTGCGTTGAAGCAGCCATCTCCTGCCCACAGACTACCTGCAGAAGTCCCGGCCCCAGCTCCCGGGCGCCCAGCCCTGCGCAGAGGAGCAGGACAGGACCGCCCCAGCCCGTGCCCGTGCCCACCACCTCACGCGGCCATTCGGGTACCCCAGGAGGGGCCTGCGTTTCTCCTACCTTCCCAGGTGAGCCAGGGCAGGTGGCGGGTCGTGCTCTCTGGCTTTCCGGTCCCCTGGACGTGCCTGCAGCCTGATTCACGGGCACCTCCGAGCCAGCGAGAATCAAGCTCCACCCAGGGCAGAGGGTGAGTAAGAGCGAGAGAAAGGCAAACTCCGGAGAGTTATTCCCTCCCCAGGATTGCAGGGGAGCCAGAGATAAGGGCTGCACATTCCTGAGCCGCAGGCGGCCTCTCCCTTCCCGTCTGCCCTGAGCCTGTCAGACCAGCTCGGGCCTGGCTGCATAGCAGGCCTGGGAGCAGGCTCGGTGCTGGCAGCCGGGTATGGACCCTGGCCACCAGTCCCAGGCTCGGCCTGGCACACCTCGGTCCAGCAGCCGCCCAGGGAAGGGGGGTTTGGGTTCATCAGGGACTTCTCATGCTCCGGGGTCCATTTTGGGGAGACAGCAGTGTGCTGCAGCAGTAGCTCCCGGGCAATGGCACCACTGCAGCAGGAGTGATGAGGGTGCGGGGCCCTGTGCCCTTCTCCTCCGCAGCAGTGTGCTGGCGAGCCTGTGAAGGGTTCCTGTGCCCCGCCACCTCCTTGGGGGTGCCGCGCAAAGGGTGTCAGGCCGTGCCGGTAGCCCCCCGCCTCCCTGCTTCCCTCCATGAACTGTCACTTGCACCCCGGGCTCGCTGACGGAGGGGCAGCCTGGCTGGCAGTGCAGCCTCTCCTGGAGCCGGGGCCACTGCGGGCGCAGGCGGAGAAGGGTTAAGCGAGATTCCCCGCAGCCCCGGGCGTGGCAGCTCCTGTTATTTCGCCTTTCATGTTCTATCTTATTCAGCCTGGCAACCGCCGCGGCTGCTGTGTGCCGGGTGGTGCCCGGGCGGCTGGGAGGGCGCGGCGGGAGGCTGCTCCGCGGGAGGCGGCGGTGACTCAGGCCTGGCAGCCCGGTTCTGGCGGGCCCGGGCACCGCGGCGGGCGGGGGCGAGGGCGGGGGCCGGGGCCGGGGCCGGGACGACACGGGCGCCATGTTATGGAGGCGGGGAAGGGAGCCGTGCTGCTCAGCGGGCCGCAGGCGGCCTGCCTCCCTCGGCGCTCGCAGAGCTCTTCCGACGGGGGCCTACAGCGGGAGGACGATGGAGAAGGAGTCCGGGCATTCGGTGGCTGAGGGATAAGCGCCACAGCAAGGCCGGGCACACGCACGGTGTCGTTAATGTGTGGTGGATACGCGTGCACACTGCAGTTAGTGCATGCCCACACATCCAGTACTGTGCGCTCCCGGGTTGTGCTTCCTTCCGTAAGGCCATGTACTTGTACGATAATTTAGTGTATGCATTATAAAAGGTAATTTAATATTAAGGTGCCAAGATGACAGGGGGTGTCCTCAGAATTTGGAAATAAGCATGATGATACAGACTTCAATTACAAATTTGTGGGCTCTTTTTTCTATAGGACCTTACTTCACTCAGTGTGAGGGATGGAGAGTACCAGCTGGGGAGGTGACCAGTCAATATTGCTTTTAATCATCCTTCACTGTGTTGCCCTGGGCGTTATTCACCACATGTCACTTAAACACCACATTGAATGGAGTTAGTAACTTCCACGTAGGTGTCGCCATGCAGTTCATCAGTATCCTACTGGAACGCTTCACAAACATCAATTAACTTCTCAGTACTCAACTGGGCTGTGATGGTGTGATTATTCCTATTTTGGAGGAAAGGAACTGGAGCAAGAATATTACATTTAAAATGCTCCACTCACTGTGGGTAATTAGTTCCAAGATTTCAAGAATCACACCTTTTAGGGTCTCTAGCAGTTGGGGATATAAGGAATGCAGGTTGGATGGCCATCTATACATGTAAGATAATCTTAATTCTGTAATTTCTTAATTTTTCAGTGATTTCAGCCCCAAGTACCTGCTTTCCAGTAGCACGTTATTATGTGACTAATGTCTCTTCTCTGCCTTGTTCTTTTCTCTTCCTCTCGAATATAATTGTGTATGTCCTGGTTATGTTCTGTTCTTGTTTTTGATGTGCAGGTTGCTATCTGTGTTAGAAAAGGCAAGATCAAAGAAGTGTGTTTTGAAATATAAGTAAGCATAAGCAAATTTGCACTCTGATAGACAAAGTTCTGTTGTGCCATTGGGATGATTATGACTATCACAGTTTAGAACATCAGATGATCTCTGTATATTCTGTGTGCACACAACTTAGAATTTGGATGTTTATCCAAAGAGATGCCAGTGCAAAGAGTACTCAGTCAGTTTGATGTTCCTGTGGTTAACACACTGCTGAGGAAATACTCTGCAGTATTGTGTGAAGTTAAGGTCTGATTGATTAATCCAAGTTATCATCCAGTGGGACAGGACTGAATCCTCTAGGAGAAAGTGTTATTCATTGTTGCTGTTATGTGAGAGTACAGCTTAAGAAAGAAGTAATAGAATAAAGTCAGAATAATTTTGGTTGGAGGGATCTCTTGGGAGTCATGTGATCCAACACCCCTACTCCATGCAGAACTCATTAGATCAAGTTATTCAGTGCCCTGCTTGTTTGGTTTTTTAATATATACAAGGACAGAGATCCCCTAGCCCCTCACAGTGATTTTTTTTCCTAATATTTAATGGGAGTTTTCTTTAAAGCTGCTTAGGTCTGAGAGTCTTATAATACGTCTGAACTACACACTGGCTGCTCCAATTGTGTGTACCGTCAGTCACAGAAGTGTACATGTGCTAGAAAGCTTTCCGAAATACTTTAATTTACCTAACATGATAACCACTTTCTTGCTCAGGTTCTGCTTTGACTAACTGGTTTTCACCCATCAGCTGATCTGAACCTTCTGTGCTGCCCTGATAACGTAGGCAGGTTGTGGCAAAAGACAAATAAGGCGGTGTGTGTCACTTGCATGCTGCTTGTCTTTGAGTCTGTGTCATCTCACCATTTTACCTAAGTACAAAGAAAACTGACATCGTAAGTGAAAGGTCTGTTACAGAGGTGCAGGTGATTCCTTCCCTGACTGAAGTTATCAGCAGTTCAGTCATAACTGGCAGTACAGTTCTAATGCAGCATCTTTAACAAGTGAAGAAGGATGTATGTCAGACTCATAGACAGGAGCACAGCCTAGGATACACTTCCTGAGTTACCCAGTTCTCTGCTGCCAAAGCTAAAAAAGCAGTTTTAGCACCTTTGGCTTAAAGAAATTTCAAGGTCCTTTCATATTCAACTCCTAAGTCTGACTTGTTACACTCATCTCAGAATTTATCCCTTTTATAAGACAGCAGCTTAGATACAGGCCTGTTTTTATTCGTCCTTCCATTTAATTTAAACTGAATCAACATTCAAATGGAGGTTTTTTTTTTATGGTCTGAGTTACAATAAAATCTCCCCTACTTAGCAAAACAAAATTTTAAAATACATCTTTCTAATGGTTCTGGGATTATTCTGTGAGGAAGTTGTTCGTTATCACCTGTGTGACTGCTTAGACCCAGCCATTGTTACTACCATCTGTTTTCCAATCTGTGTCTGGGAAGTTAAGGATTTTCGTAATTCTCAGTAGCATTATTCCTCTTTTAATACCTCCTGATAATGTACATATGGATATAAACCTTTTGATGCTATTTGCAAACTCCTGGTAGACTTTTTACTCAAATTTACATGCACCTGAAGAGATCGCTTTATCCATTATTTCGTTTCTTTACGTTATGCACTTGCACATATAGTTGCTGCCGTATGATCTTTACCTTCATTTCCATCTTTTCTACTCAGAAAATATCTTTCAAAGTCATGCTCCAGTTATGATTATTGTATTTTTTTTGTCATTCTTGCAATGCAGAGTTTTGTGCTTGGCCTTTTGACTATTTTTTGTGGTTCTTAGGTCTCCTGGATGACTGAACAGATAACGCCACACTTGAGTTTGGGATACTCGGGTCCGAATCTGGCTTCAGAGTACTTGAAAGCAGACTGGAACGCTTCAGGCCTGCAGTACAGCTTCTGCATATATTTATTTTGTTTTATTCAGCCACTGTGTCTTCAATTTCTTCTCCTTTGTATTGATCTGTTGCAGGATGCTAGAAAATGGAGATGCATAGACAGTAGGGAAGGAAGAAATTACCCGAAGGCATGGTTGGGGCAGATTTATCAAGGTAATGATTCATCAGTTCCTTGGCTTCTCTTCCTGTGGACAGAGCAGTTTTGCTCTCTAATAGAATGTAGAATTTTATTTGATTTTAAATCTTTGAGATAGTGTATCTTTTCGGTTGTGGGGAAACTGCAAAGGATCTTTTTTGAGGCCCAAAAAGTGATGAGATTGCTGGTAGTGTCTGGGTTATCATATGGATGTTGAAGGCAGAATTTATCAGACAGAACATTGGTGACTGCTACATAGGTGTCCAGATCAGGGCAAGTCATCCCATGCTCATTTCATAGTCTTTGGAGGGCTTGTCGATATATCCATAGATGCAATTCAGACCTTCAAAACCAGAAAGATGAACTGAGGCTAAACCCCACTGGGTACAGAGGGAGCCAAACCATCTAGCTTAGATATACACACCTAAATTTAGATCTCATAAATAGCACTCCTACTCTGAAGATGAGATTCAGAATGAGTTGAACCAAACATAACTGTAGGGGAAGCAAGTTTCAATATGAGTTTGGGGCTTTTCCAATTTCATATTGAAATAAGAATTGTTGAAATCCCCCAGAAAGTCAAATCTAGACTGTTTCACAAAAATTTTCTACAAGGTTTCAGTGTGTGGCTTTACAAACCTTTTATTCCTTAAATAATAATGATTTGTAATAGAGTCTAAAATGATCTGTAAAGGAACTTAAAATCCATGTGAACTTTGGCTCTAGATTCTATCAGCAAGCAAGGGCCTATTTGAATTATTCGTCTTGGATATTTGTTAATTGAGGAAAAACCCAGTGTAATGGCCTTCATGGAGTTTATGATCAAAATAAACTCCATCACTCTTCTGTTTCAGCCTTCTATGTCATACCATACATAGAATTTAATCTAGTTAATTTTGCATTGAGTCTGATAACCTATATTTGACTAATGTATTTCTCAGCAATGTAACTAAAATAAACACATCACCTTTCAATCTTCTCTTTAATTTATTTAATTTAATTTAATTTATTAAATAAAGTGAACATTTTGAAATCTCGTTTTCTGTTTCCCCCTATCCTTTAAACTGTATTTGTGGACCTTTTTTGTTCCAGCTTTTCAAAACTAACTTAAAAATCTGATTATCGAACTGGACACTTACTTTTACTTTCAGGTTCACTATTGCTGTATACACAAATGCATCAACAAAATTATAGTGCTATTCCAAGGTCTATAAACTTTATTTGAGTAGGTTTGACATCTCCTGAGCCAGTTTCCATGGCATTCTTGAGTGAAAATTATCTAGAATGGCTAATTTCAAGAAGGGTATTCCTAATGGTCTAAAAAGGCCTTCATCATCACACTGTAACATGATGATTTTATCTGCATCTTTCCAATTGGTAATTGGTAATAGTTTTGCTGCTTTTTTATTCTGAAGGTTGGTTGTGATTATTTTTTCATATTATTTCCAAGATAATGTTGATTATTTTTAAAGAATCCTCAGCCATTGCATTCATTTGTAAATTTTGTTTGCTTTTTTTACTAATTATAATGTATGTATGCATTGTTATACTGGATTAGTTTAGTAATGCATCTGGATAATTACTATTTGTAACTAATGTCTTCACCAGGGCTCTTTTATGCTAACTGCCTTCAAACAAAGAGCCAGTAGTAAAGAGACATTTGCTGCCCCAGATTGCTTATAATCTGGGTTAATGACATGATGCGACGGGGATAAAACGAGGAGTGTGAAATGAATGAACCTAATTTCAGATTGTAGCAGTTGCTACAGATGTTAGACTTCAGCCCTCTAAGAGTAAGCAGCAGATGACACTAACACCTTGAAAAGGTGGGCAGGCCGCTGCATTCTGCTGACACCCGTCCAAGAGAGCTTGCTACTCTATCCTAGAGAATTTTGTCTGGATCTGTATTGCAACTTGGTGATGCACTGGGCTGAACCCAACACATGGCACAAATGTATGCGTGATCAGTAATGGTATATTGGATTTACGTGGCAACGTTTTGGTCTCTGGGGGGCTGCAGGGTTGGCTTCTGTGGGAAGACGCCAGATGCTGGCCCCATGTCGGATGGAGCCAGTTCCAGACGGCTCCAAAACGGACCCATCGCTGGCCAAAGCTGAGCCCATCAGCAAAGCTGGTAGCACCTCTGTGACAACAAATCTATGAAGGGGTAAAAACTGCTGTGCAGCAGCTGGGAGAGCTTTGCTGCACTGCTCTTTTAAGGAAGCAACACAGCGCACAAAGTTGTTCATCAGGCGCATGCTAGAGTATTTCTGTGAACTCCATTTTTGGCAATAGCCTGAACAGAAGTACTCTTAGGGATCCCAGCAGCATTTAGGAAGGAATTGCACAAATTTGTGTTTTGAAGTGCCACAAAATTAACACTTGGATCTTAAAAGTTTGTGCTCATTTGGCAAAGTGACTCTTTTTTCCTCTTTGCTTTGGGACATTCAGGCGTCTGATCTACAAAGGAGTAAGTATGCATAGTAAATTGCACACACATTCACCTCCATGAGTTAAGTAACAGCAGCAGTGGCAGATGCGTGAACAAAACTGATGCTGTGGCATCAAGTTACATTAAGTTACTTCTGCTGTAAAATTAATGTATATAAAAACACTCCACTATCTTACGCGAATGAGCCATACAATTAAGGAGTCCATGAAGCCACAAAATCTCCATTTCTGGTTATCACTGCAGCAATAGGCTTACCAGAGATGGGGAGAATCCTGAAAACAAAGAGGAATTTGAATAGCTGAGATACCAACATTATGCATAAGCTGTAAATCAATGCAGGAAACCCAGACCAGAATAATTGGTTGAGAGACAGAAAGAATTCATCCAGAATTTGAGGAAGCTGCTTAAAGTATGATTATTCCATGAAAAATATTACTGGCTTTCCTTGGGTGGTCGACAGCAATGAAGATCATCTGTATTGCTGTGTACTGGATTGCATCTTGTATTTCATTGGAATTTTTTTGTTTCCGACACCTGCACCTTTACATTTGCTACTTCACCTTAAACCTTGTTAAATAAAAATTTGGTTTTAAACTTTTTAAAATTTGGAATTGTTTCCTGATTCAGTTCTCTTAATGGCTCCGCAAACTAGTGCATTGGCACAACTGGCAGGAAAGGAAAGAAACATACTGTAACATGGGAATGCATGTCCAAGGCTGTGTTGTCCTCAGTCCAATGCTAGATTTTTGTTGGCATAACACGTAGATGAGCCTGGCCAAAATACATGAGAAAGACATCGACACCTGCCTCCAGGGTATTAGTGTTCATCCTTCTCCTTTGGAAATCACAATGGACTGGAAGAAAATGACAGCCTGTGTTTGGAAGGACTACTGCCTCTAAGTGATCAAGGTGGAATCTGTGGCCAGGAAGCCAGTTGTTCAGAACCATTCTCATCACTGATTTATTCAGGCTGTATTGCATCATGAAAATCTGGCCTGATAGGAGCTTAGTATGCCTCTCGGGCTCCAGGGACCTAGCACTTCTCTCTCTATTTTGTCCACTGCCTGTCCTGACCGAAAACTGTTGTTAGCAGGTTAGGAGGGAAGTAGAAACTGGAAAGGCATTAATTTTATTCATAGCGCTGTTGTCATTAACTTAGCCAATCATTTCACTTCTCTTTTTCTTTGTAATTGAATTGTCTTTGTTCTTGTTTGAAGGTATTATCTGTGCCATTGCTCAGACCAGCCAAGAGGTTAGTGTTCGTTCTTTAGAAGAGACAGTTGCCACTGGCCTTCTACGGCAACATGCTGGCTAGTGGGATGTTTCTAGCTGTGGGGAATTAACAGTTAATAGAACAGAAACTGGAAAGAAGGAAACTTTGGAGATTGTCAGTGTTTTAGAGGGTAGGATGGTATAGACCCTACTGTTTTCTTATTTTGGACTAGCTGAGATCTTTGTTTTCCGAAACACTGAGTAAAGGTGAACTGCAGAAGGGACTTGTGTTTTGCCCAGAACAAAACGCATCCACTAGTTTGTATTTCTAGATGGTGCGCGATCCCACTCTACATGTTGCATCATGCTTGGTTGCCTTCCTTCATACCTTCTTCATTTCCCTAAAACTATTTAACCATATCCATATCTGAGTTAGAATCTGAACCTCACTCATCATTTTATAAATGGAGAGCCGTGACAACGGAATAACTCTCAGATGGGAAGGACATTTTCATACAATATCCAGCGGAGAAACACAGGAAGGGAGGGGCCTAAACATGAACCTCCAGTGTAAGTATCAGGGCCCTTGTGGAGAAGAATTCTGGAATCGGGAGTTTTGGATAGGACTTTGGCAATGCTACAAAACCATAAACAAAAAAGGGGGAGATGTGGAGAAGAATTAAGAGGTGGCCTAATGAGTACCAGCTGATTCAAGAACAGAAACAGGTGAAGGGAATTGTGAGCAGACTTGTGATCGTTGCCGGAAGGAAGATATAAGAGGGGCAGTGGAGAGAGGGGCAGTGGAGAGAGGTGGGAGGGCTGCCCTGTTATGATAAAGGCTGTGCATGTATGCTGCAACAGGCCCTGAGTGTCCAGACAGGCCTTAATGGCCCTCGCTAGCCTCTCCTGCAGCCTTTACCCATACCTTCTGCCCATGGGCCCAAGATCTCCATTTCAGCTCAAACCTGGGCCTTCTGTCCTGCCTGAGCTACATCACAGAGTACTGGTGTCCAGCCCAGCAACAGCCATGCCTGTGCCTGGGTATTGCCCCCACAGATCTGGGCCCCAACCCATGGCCGACTACCCAGCTTGATCTCACGCCTGCCTTGTGATTATGGACCTGCCCGCATATCAGCTGTGCCTGACCCTGGTCACCATCACTGGGCCTGAACCTGACCAGTGGACTGACTTCCCAGTTTGACTCTCAGCTGACCCTGTCTGCATTGTCACTGGGCCTGCCCTGCTCCCACTGCATGGGCACTGTGGGACTGAGCCCTGGCTGGTGAGACCGTATTATCATGCTTGGCCCCGGGCTCTCCAACCATTAAAGAGCAGTTGGCCCTCTATGATCACTGACAGCATACAAGGAAGAGAGACATTATCTGCCCCAAAGACACCATAAACAGAGACAAGCCAAGGAGACCTGGGACCTGGAGAATAGTAACTCATCTTGTTCTTTGAGTCGCTTACTTTAGCATGGTAGATCCCCTGGACTCTGTTATAATGGAAGAGAAGATGGTGAATACTCCTTTTGACTTAACTCTGTGACTAATCATGTCTGCCACTTCTGGTTTTGATCTGTTCCAGGCACTTTATTTGTATATGTTAGATTATCTGGGTTAAGTGCAGCTTTATTTCTCCCTTCTATCTACCTAGTCTGAAGTTGTTTAACAAGATCTTCCTGTTTTTATTCCAACTCCGTATCAAGTCACAGGTACTAACTGGCACTCAGCATTAAACTTACTTTTTATGCAGTGAACGCATGCTCTGTGTATCACTGGAGAATTCATAGGTCTCCCGTCTTTGATTTCTCAACCTTGCTTTGCTGACAGATACTGAAGAAGTCTCTTCAGAAGCTTGCCTGTTTCAGTCCCCTCCCAGTTCTTCATAGTAATTTTTTATTGTAAAGAACTTTTTTTTTTCCCAAGTGTGACTGTGGAGAAATCCAACATTATAATAATGAGCAGGACCGACAGGACGGAATTATGGGAGTGGGAACATGAATGTAGTCTTGCATAGTTTCACTATTTCACTATTATGCTTGTAAGTTCTTTGGTTTTTGTAATGAAAACTGCCCTAAATTAATGGGCTAGATGGGGAATAGAAGAGGAAGAATCACTATTGTCAGTATCTTTTGTATAGCAGCACTTTTTGGGTACCAGCATGGGGTTTTTTCTTGTGTGTTTTTTTTTTCTTACCAGAGTGTTCAGCTACTATTGCCATCCTTTCCTTCTGGGGAAAAATGCAGGAGGTGACCTAAGGAATGAAGGTTCCTGTGTTCAGATAACTTGGCCTTAACCTGTGACTAGACTGGTAAATCCCCAGTGCAGACAGGGTGGCATTTAAGTTCAGCGTGGCTGAACATCCAGTATGATCCAATTAAGAGAAAACACACATGTGCTTGGCCTGGCCAGTTATAAAGTCTCTCTGCAAAAAGAAGGCAGGAGGAATGCCTCCGGTGCCTAGAGCTCATCATTTCATTTGGCAGTCTCTATCTTCAGTTACAAAAGTTGCATTTTATTTTCTAATCTAGACTTTATTTATACAAACCAATATTGTAGCACGTAGAGAAGACGAAGAGATTTTAAAGTCAGAAGATGCACTGAGTGTCTTTTCTGTCACCCCTGAAAAGACGAGAGAAACAGCATCACTTAGCAGTGGCTACATAATTTAGAAGAACGTTGGTTTAAAGTAATTAAATAATGGAGAATTCAGCAAAACTGCAGGTAAACAGTTTCTGTAGTTGAAGAAATGCACCTTTTTCTTGTCTGAAATTGTCTAACTTCAGCTTCCAACTGTGTAGCTCATCTGGTCTGTTGCAGACCTGTTCCCGAGAGTCCTGCTGCATAGAAACACTCCGTTCTACACCCCGGCATCTTATCAACTCAAGCATCTTTTCTTCCTGTGAACGCTCCCCCCCGATTTTTCAGTCAGCTTTAAGGAATACTGTACCTGTATTGCAGATGTGCCTTCGTCCTCCATAGAGACGTAACTGGCGTTTAGGTTTGTTGGAACACTTCTGTTCCGACACGCTGACGCTATCGGGACTCGGGCGGCTGAGCACGAGCGTGCCCCGCTCGCAGCCTTTCCTCCTCCCTCAGTTTTGCTCCGTTCAGGACTGCTAGGAGCAAGTTTAAGTTCTCCGGAAGCAAACACTGCCCCTACGCGGCACGGACGCCCGGCCCCGCGGGCGGGGAGGGGAGCGCAGCCCCGGCCCGCCCGCTCCCGTGGCCCCCGGCCGGGGCGCGGGGCCCCCCTCAGCGCCGGGGGCGGGGACGCGGCGGGCGGGGCGGGGGCGGCCCTGCCGCGTCACCGCCGCGTCACCTGACGGCGTCGCGCCGCAGCCGTTACCCGCGCGGGGGCGCTTCCGGCTCTTGGTTGCGCAGCAGGGCGGAGGTAGCGGGCGCGCGCCGCGGGGCGGCCGGAGCGTGCTGTCGCGGCTCGGCCGCGCCCCTCGCGTTGGGGCCCTTCATGGTCCGGCTGCGACGTCTCCTGCCCGCTCCTGAGTCCGCCGGGCGGCCCACGTGTCCCGGCCTGTCTGTGGCGGCCGGGAGCGGGTTTGTGGTGTGGAGCCGATGACCCGCGACGGAGCGGCGGTGCCCGGGCGGGCGGGTGACTCCATCGCGGCGGCCCGCGGCTGGCTGGTCCCGCCGCCTGCCCTGCGCCCCTCCCCGCCCCTCCTGTTCGGCGTTAGCAGTGAGAAGTAGGATGCTGCGTGCAGGCTGTTAAATCTCCAGTCGAAGACTTTATGACTTCAGCACATGGATAGCTTCGTGCCCTTCTGCAGTCAAGGGCTTCGGGATCTTTTGAAAAAGCTGAACCAGCCGTATGGTACTCATTGTATCAGGAGGGCAGTCAGGTCACAGAATCATAGGATATCTCAAGTTGGAAGGGACGCATTAAGGATCATCAAGTCCAACTCCCTGCTCCTCGCAGGGCTCCCTAAAACTAAACCGTATGACTAAGAGCGTCATCCAGATGCTCCTTGAACTCTGGCAGGCTTGGTGCTATGACCACTGCCCTGGGGAGCCTGTTCCAGTGACCAACCACCCTCTCAGTGAAGAACCTTCTCCTAATGTCCAATCTGAACTTCCCCTGGCGCAGCTTCATTCCATTTCTTTGTGCCCTACCGCTGGTCACCAGCGACAGGCGCACCTCCCCCTCCGCTGCCCCCCTTGAGGAAGTTGTAGACTGCGATGAGGTCACCCCTCACCTTCTCCAAGATGAACAAGCCAAGGGACCTCAGCTGCTCCTCATGAGTCTTGCCCTTGAGGCCGTTCACCATCTTGGTTGCCCCCCTCTGGACACACTCTAATAGTTTGATGTCCTCCTTATATTGAGGGGCCCAAAACTGCACACAGCACTTGAGGTGGGGCCACACAGTGTAGAGTGGGACAATCACCTCCCTCGACCGGCTAGCGATGCTGTGCTTGATGCACCCCAGGACGCGGTTGGCCCTTCTGGCTGCCAGGGCATGCTGTTGACTCATATTCGACTTGCCATCAACCCAAACACCCAGATCTCTTTCCACTGGGCTGCTCTCCAGCCTTTCTTCCACCAGTTTCTATGTATATCCAGGATTACCCAGTCCCAGGTGCAGAATCCAGCATTTGCTCTGCTTAAATTACATATGGTTGGTGATTGCCCAGCTCTCTAGTCTATCCTGATCTCTCTGTAAGGCCTCTCTGCCCTTGAGGGAGTCCACAGCTCCTTTTAATACAGCGTCATCGGCAAACTTATTTAATGTACATTCAATTCCCGCGTCCAATCCTAAAGACATTGAAGAACACTGGCCCTAAAATTGAGCCCTGGGGAACCCCACTGGTGACTGGCTGCCAGCCTGATGTAACCCCGATTACTATAACTCTTTGAGCCCAACACGTCAGCCAGTTGCTCACCCAACGTATTACGGACTTGTCTAGATGTACGCTGGACATGTTGTCCAGAAAGATACTGTGAGAGACAGTACCAAAAGCTTTGCTAAAATCCAAAAAAACCCACACCTACTGGCTTCCCTTGGTCAACCTTGGGTGACCTTGTCATGAAAGGAAATTAAGTTGGTTAAGCAGGACTTCCCCTTTGTGAACCCGTGCTGGCTATGGCCAATGACTGTGTTGTCTCTCAAGTGTTTTTCAATAACTCCCAGAATAACCTTCTCCATAATTTTACCAGGCACTGAAGTGAGACTGACAGGCCTGTAATTACCAGGGTCTTCCTTTTTATTCTTCTTGAAAATTGGGACAATTTTCTCTCCAGTCTCCCAAGACTGTTGAAAAATAATGAAGAGAGGTCCCGTGATAACATCAGCCAGCTCTTTGAGTACCCTGGGATGAATCCCGTTGGGCCCCATAGAGTTACGCACATCCAGCTGGAGCAGCAAGTCTCAAACGTTTAAGTTCAGGGTTGGCTGGGAGTTTATCATTCCCCCAGTCACAGTCTTCCAACACAGGGCTCCGAGGGTCCCAGGGCCCATCATTGGTGTTGAAGACCGAGGCGAAGGCGGCATTGAATGTCTCCACTTTGCCTACGTCCCTATTGGTGAGGTGACTGACCTCATCAAGTAACAGACCAATGTTACCTCTGATCCTCCTTTTGCTGTTACCATATTTAAAACAGCCTTTTTTGTTGCCCTTCACAGTACTGGCCAGCTGAAGTCTAATCGAGCTTTGGGCACGTGATTTTTCTCCCTACAGTGGCAAACAGCATCCCTGTAGTCCTCCCGTGTCGCCTGTCCTTGCTTCCAATGTCCGTACACTTTCCTTTTCTGCCTAAGTTCTAGAAGAAGATTCCTGTTCAGCCAAGCTGGCCTTCTGCCCCACTTGCTCGACTTCCCACACTTTGGAATTGCCCGTTTCTGCGCTCTTAAGTTAAATTTCTCAGTGTGTGCCCCTATACAGGGGTTATCTATATAGTATCTATATACTAACCTATACAGATTAGTACCTGATTTTAAGTTTTGAATTAAAGTTGTGACATTTTACCTATGCTTCCTTCCTTTTTGTGATGTTCCTTTAAATTGGTCTCTAATTTTTGTTCTCAGTCTTAGCTCTGGATAACGTAGTCTTGCTTGAATTGCTCGTTTAAGGCCTTACTGAGCAGCGTACATGAATACGGTTGTTGTCTTCACTGTGACTGCACACATCTGCAGAGCTGTGCCATTGGACCATGAGGTCTTTAAGGCAGGTGTTGCATGTGGCTTACAAAGAAAAGAGTATGTTGTCATTTTATGACCAATAATAAAGCTGTTTATCTGTACTTACTTTCAGAAAATGAATGTCAGGAAAGCATCAGAAAAGCTGCTACTCATAAAGCTGAAAACTAGGTTTAAAAATGAAAAAAAAAGAAATCTGGAAAAAACCCAACCCAGCTGAAAAATCACTAAAATAGATAGTGCTGAGGGGGGATAGCCAGAAGATGTGTTGGTAGAGAATGTTTTTCAATGACTTACTTCTACATCTAGGCCTGCTTTGGGACTAAGGTGGAGATTGTGATTTCCTTTCTTCAGGAGTGGTGCTGCAGCAGATAAGGTCAGTGCCAGTCATTTTAGCTTTTGGCAGTACACACCAGTTGTGTCCTTTTTTCCCCCTAAAGAGAAAGAATATGTATATGCAAGTGGTGCAATTTTGTAGCTGTCTTGGAGATTTGTGTTCTGAATGCCAGTGCTGGTTATCATCAGGAACAATGAAAAATGTTTGGGAAAACAGTTTTAAAATTAATTGGAACAAATGTCACAAGGATATTGGTGCTGACAAGTAACAATAGAAGCTAAAAAAATTAGTAATTGCAGAGAAAGTACTTGAAAACATTAATTTGTGTATTATTAAAACATAAAAACCAGACTTTTCAGCTTTTCTGTGAAGGCAAACAGGAATTGTCAATGATTCCATAGTCAAAAGCATTCTCAGTGAATTTAGTAGGGCAGTATTAGCAGCATAGCTGGGTACTTTGTAATAGAATAGAATTCTCCCAGAACATCTCTTTAAAAAAAGGGAATTTTTCCATGTCTCAGAAGACTTGCTAATGAGAAGTGATTTGTTTGAAGTTTTGCCCAGTAAATCTGTAACGGAGCAGAAACCTGAAGACAAGATTCCTAAGTTATAGGCCCTTACTTTAACTATTCTTCCATCCCCAAGAAGGTTGAAGTAAAAAAACTCCAAATGACTCTGTTTCATTCTTAAAGTCCTATGAATAAGAGGAAGCAAAACCCAAACTACGAGAGATAATTGGCTGGTGTAAAACTGCAGGCTCTGTTTTGATGTAGTATTCGGCTGCATTCCTTTGGGAGAGGAATGTGGGAACATGGTATACTGCCAGAATAACAGAGCAGGCGACCTCATCTGCTGAGCTGAAGACGGCTTAGAGAAAATAAAACGATGTTCAGTTAATATGATGAGACAATGCTAAGAATGCAAATATGTTGCAACTTCTTAAAAATGTGGATTATGTATGAATATGATTAAACATGTATGCTTCCCATTTTCACCTGACTCAGCAGTCTGTACTGTCACCTCTTGGCCCCGATCTATCTTTCTGACTCTATGATCAGGTCCCACTTACAGTGGGAAGGGGCATTTTTTTTTTAGGCCATGTCTCCCTGCTCCGGTGGTACACCAGGTAAGTCAAAGCTATGAGTTCTTACCTGATTTATTGAAGTTACTTAAACTGTTGAAAGTCTTCCAGCCCATTTTTTCCCTGGTGGTGTAATATCTGGAGAACACAAAAGCGTGCATTTGGTTCCAAGTACAGTTAAGAAGGTGAGGTGAAATAGAGAGTGCAAGGCTACATTTTCGCAGTTTCATAGACTTTGGCTGGATTGTGTGGGAACACAAGTATGACTTGGACTGTAATGTGAGGGGCAGAACACATCAGGCATAGAACAGAACTCTTCAAATACTATTAGAATTCTAGGCTTTTATACTTTTTCAGTTTGGAGACAGTCATGTCTGAAAACTGATATTTCTGGTTGTGTCAGCAGGCTGCTAAATTGTTACTCAGGAAAGCTTCTAAAAGATGCATTGTATTTTGAATAAAAGCTCTATTTAATTTTTTTCTAGCACAGAAAATTCAGCATGTGATGGAGAATAAAAAGGGGTATTATAAATTTAAATGAAGGAAGAATAGATTATAGGAGCTAGTATGGAATTTTAACAGCTCTGTTCCTACTTTGGTACTGCTCCATCAACCAGTTTTCTGTACACAGTTGTTTTCTTTATATAAACCAGGTCAGATGGCCTTGTTTAGCATCCTTCCTGAAAGCAATAACAGTCAAAAGAAAAACTGGTGAACGAAGCATTGGGTGTCTAGTAGTTAGAGGAGAAAGGCAGGGGATGTGGCCTTCTCTCTACCTCAATTTCTGTACTTTCTTTTTCTTCACTTTAACTGGACTTTGTATGCAAGATGAAATAAAGGAGTAAAATGAGATCAACGTTCTGCAGTAATCAAATACTGCAGTGAGTGCTTCAGATAAAATTGTTGGATAAAGAATCATAGAATCATAGAATTGTTTAGGTTGGAAAAGACCTTTAAGATCATCAAGTCCAACCGTTAACGCAGCACTGCCAAGTCCACCAAAGAGATGATGAGATAATCACAGAGGAATATGGTGAAAAACAGTAATGGAAGCCAGGCTGCTTGGCGATCAGCCTAATGCCTCTTTCTTTGTTGGAACTGATAGGACGGGTCTTGAGTAGCACAGTGCAGCAAGGCTCAGCCTAATGCCTCTTTCTCTGTTGGAACTGATAGGACGGGTCTTGAGTAGCACAGTGCAGCAAGGCTCAGCCTAATGCCTCTTTCTTTGTTGGAACTGATAGGACGGGTCTTGAGTAGCACAGTGCAGCAAGGCTCAGCCTAATGCCTCTTTCTTTGTTGGAACTGATAGGACGGGTCTTGAGTAGCACAGTGCAGCAAGGCTCAGCCTAATGCCTCTTTCTTTGTTGGAACTGATAGGACGGGTCTTGAGTAGCGCAGTGCAGCAACGCTCAGCCTAATGCCTCTTTCTTTGTTGGAACTGATAGGACGGGTCTTGAGTAGCACAGTGCAGCAAGGCTCAGCCTAATGCCTCTTTCTTTGTGGAACTGATAGGACGGGTCTTGAGTAGCACAGTGCAGCAAGGCTCAGCCTAATGCCTCTTTCTTTGTTGGAACTGATAGGACTGGTCTTGAGTAGCACAGTGCAGCAAGATACTGAAGGGTGATAACCACATGGTGAAGGGGAGGAAGGAATTTATTGGGTTGCTTGAAGGAAAAGCAGAAAAAGTGTTCTGGGGAAGAGGGGAGTTCTCCAGAGTGGGGGAATGGGGCCATAGGACTTAAACAGGGGCTAGGGTCAAGTGATTATTGTGCCACTCAAGAGGTACTATGATAAAATTCCAGAACTGTAAGGGGGAAAAAACATAATATCTGGAAGAGGACTAGGGGTGTGCAAGCAGCTTTAAGTAACTTATGTTGTAACACTACACTGGAAAGATTTCTTAAAATATTTTTTTATATTTGGATTTGTGATTTAGTGTGCCATGCCTTCCAAATTCTGGGGTAGAAATTATGCAGAATCTTCTTGGGAATAATAGGATCCTTGAATTTTTCTATACCTCCAGCAAGGTAATTCCATTTCCTACTACTGATTCCCATTAGTTGTCTTTCTTTTTTCTTCCCCTTTTGAAAAGCTGAGGCAAAGAGTTTATTTCTTGAGTTACACTTTGCAATGTATAGTAAGTTTGATTTTGGGGGAAGTTTTCACTTTGTGTTTATTCTTTTTGACCTTCTATATGCATAGCTTGCTTTGAGCAGTTTCTTTTTCATTTCTTGTAAGTTCTGCTATTTCCCGATAGCTTTCCTGAGAAATATTCATACAGTTACATTTAGAAATTAACTTTGTACAGTTTTCTTGTTTGTTTGGGGTACAGATTTGGTAGTTTTAGCATTTCTGTTTTGAAGAAGAGCTTCTTTGATATTCAAGTCAGCTAGACTGAAGAACTCAAAGTGCCTAACTAATTTCCTTAGAGGCTTATTTATGGATATTTTTTAATTTCTTCTTTCATTTAATTTATATTGAATAATTTGATTTATAATAACTAGAATTTGCATATTAGAAATTATATAGGTTTGTAGCTAGAGGTCTTACCATTAATTAGACAAATTAGTAGAAAGGTTAACTTGAAACATTTAAGGATCTTTGAAATATTTACTATACTTGTAGCTTCCCACCCTAAATTAGGATGGATGAACACAGACCTTTGTCGTTGAGATTCTTGTTGTGTATATTCAAAATTTAATGCTAGCTGACTGTGGTAGATGTAGCAGAGAGAGGAAACTGTTTTTTCCACAACGTTGAGTTGCAAATCTCCTGCGCTCCCCGTCCCTGCCTCTTTCTATCCTGTTTCTCTTTGTTTATTGCTGTGGTTTCTGATTTAGCGTCATTGGGAAGTTAAAAAGAAAAATTTGCTAAATCAGAGTGGAGCTAACCCAGATAAAGGCTTGCAGGCTTTGCTAGAAAACATGAAACTTTATTTGATCATTTGTTGAGGCATGTTTAAAACAAAATTAAACAAAGTGTTAGAAGAAATGTGACTGAAAGAATGAAATTAATGACCCTTAAAGCGTTACTTTTACCTCTGTTTTTTGCCTTTCTTTCCTCATTTCTTTGTAAGAGCCTACGCAATTTCCTAACCCCTGTCTCTGCGAACACTCTCTTGTACAGTCTCTCTCTGAGAGGTATTGGAAGGAGCAGAGAAAGGGGAATATTATCATCCACTCCTGTCCCGTTTCTCCCAGAAGAAGGTTCTGTAGTTCTCAGACTGCTTTGGCCAGGTGACAATTACCCTGTCATTTACTTCAGTTTCTGCAAAATTAATGAGATGTTACGTTCCCATGGTTAAGATGGGGATGAACTCATAATACCTGAGAGTTGCTTAGATGAGGAAGCCAACAGAGGCAAGCACCTGTGTAGGAAAGTCTGTTGGTTACCTTGCTTGTGCCCTGGGAACATCAGTGCCCACTAAAGACCTTCTAAAACTCTTGTTTGTGGTTGGTTGTTGTTTTTTTTTTCTCCCAAAACAAGTGAAATTAAATAACTTTGGCTCTTGTAAATGTTGTTTCTTCTCTGGGAAATGGCCAGAGGCATGTTTGCTCGCTTCTGCCTGTCCTCTCAGAGAGTGGAAAAATGGTTAATATGAAAAAAAGAATGCAAAGTTGTGCCAGAGCACACGAATAAATAGTTCTCAGCTGGATATCATGGAGTACAAGAATTGCTCATAAAGCAAAACCTAAGGGGATAAAGCAGCTGAGAGCCTTCAAGATCCAGAACTGCTCCTCTAGTGTGTGTGCTAAGGAGGGGATTTGTTACCAAGTTTTTTTAAAAAATAAAGCGTAGGTCTGTTGCTGTAGTACAGCATTGCTCTGAGAAACCTCAGCGGGAACGACTTGGCTACAGTATCAAAGGAGCTGGTACATCTAATTATTTAGATTGCCACTGATTGTGGCGATAGTGAGACACCGCTTTGTTCATAAAGCTTCAGAAGTGGCTTCTGGGAGAAGCACTGGGACTGTCCCCGTGCCTGAGTCAGCAACTGGCGGTGATTGTTGCTGTTCGGGTGGCCGCTGACTTTGGGTGATGCCACCCTTCTGCATTCCTTTTTGAATTGACATATCTTTTTTTCTGGAGGCTGTGAGATGTATAAATGGTTTCAGCTTAAGACACTCGAATTCAGGTTATCACTGTGTGAGGTGGGTGTCTCCTGCTAGAGTGAATTGGAGGTCAATTTTTGGTGTCTTAATATTTAACTGAATCATGCTCGGACTTCTGTTACTTCTGTTAATACGGCCTAGCACACTTGGCCTCCGTTTTTGCTTTTTTTTAGCCAGTTGCTTTAATACAGATGATGACTTAGTTAATTGTCTTAGGACATTTGTGTTACATTGTCTACCTGGACTTCAGGTAGGCCTTTGACACGGTCTCCTGTAAGATCCATAGCAAAGCTGATGAAGTATAGGCTGGATGACCATAGAGTGAGGTGGACTGAAAACTGGCGGAGCGGCCAGGCCCAGAGGGTGGTGACCAGTGGAACAAAGTCCAGTGGGAGGCCAGTAACTAGTGGTGTACCCCAGGGGTCAATGCTGGGCACAGTCCTGTTCAACAGCTTCATTAATGATCTGCAGGCTTGAGGACAGCACCAGACTGAGAGGAGTGGCTGGTACACCGGGGTGTCCTGCTGCCGTCCGGAGGGACCTCAACAGGCTGGAGAAGTGGGCTGACAGGAACCTGTTGCAGTTCATCAAGGGGAAGTCTTAGGACCTGAACCTGGGAGGGAATGACCTCATGCACCAGCACGTGCTGGAGAACAACCAGCTGGAAAGCAGCTTTGCAGAAAAGGACCTAGGGCTACTGATGGACACCGGGTTGAACAGGAGGCAGCAACACGGCCTTGCTGCAAAGAAAGCGGATGGTATCCTGGGCTGCGTTAGGAGTGTTGCTGGCAGGTTGAGGGAGGGGATCCTTCCCCTCTGCTCAGCGCTGGTGAGGCCACCCCTGCAGTGCTGGGTCCAGTGCTGGGCCCCTCAGTGTGAGAAGGACACGGACACGCTGGAGGGAGTGCAGAGAAGGACCACAAGGGTGATGAGGTACTAGAGCACCTCACGTATGAAGAAGGGCTGAGAGGCTCCCTGCTCCTGATTTTTTAGTTTTAGCCTTTTTTTTTTTTTTTGCCTTTTTTTGGAAGACTACTGATGAGTAAATTTTCATTATTGCTTTATATCGTTATTCATTTCCCGCCTCCTGACGATGCTAGCTAGTAACACCTACCATTTTACATGCTTATACGGAGAGATTTTTGTGATTTATTCCATGTCTTCTCTCAAGCAGGTTTCATTTTTGTTTTGATTTGCTGTGATACTAATCCAGAGTTTTTCTCTAATACATTTTAAAGCATCCCATGAATTATTCTAAACAACTCACCATTACCTTTCTCTCTTTCTGTTTATGTATGCTTTTCCTCAGGTGGTTTTTTTAAAGCATTCATGACAAGAAGATTCTCCCCTAAAGAATTTTTTTTTCCTAGTAATTAAAGTTTTGTATGTGTTGTGTAAAACCTTTCTGAACTAGTATGAGCCTTTCATCTGAAAATGTTTGGACTAAACCAAACTGTGTCTGTCCAAGCTATATTTCACGCTAAATTAAATCTTGACAGCTGGAGCAGGCCTTGGCCAGGGTAGGTGATATTCCATTTTTAAATCTGGAAAAAGCTCTATAGCTTTCCCTAACTCAGCCTCTGCTGAATTCCACCCATTGAACTGTACGTGGCTGTTCAGCGTTCTGTCAGTAGAGGTCATTCTGAGCCATATTTTTTTAATGTACATTTTTCAAGTCCTGTGGAAAGATTCCCAGTATGCCTACAAAACAGGAGAGAAAAACCTTCTGAATATTTCCATTCGTGATCATTTAACCCTTCTCATTAAAGTGTTACTACAGTAGTTCCCCTTTACCACTGACAAACGTGTTCTTAAGCAAGTTTGTAAATTCACATGAATTAAATTTGGAAACTAACTGTTTGAATGGAGACGAATATGTTTTCCAGCTTCCTTCACCGAACTTCCTTCTGCTCCCATACACACTTGTGTTCATGTTTCCATTATTGATGCTTTTCCGTCTTCTATTTTTGTATTTGCTGCTCTTTCACAGATTGCTCTAATTAATTTTCCTGTAACTCTTCTCATTCAGTTCTGTAAGTTCTTGAATCTCTCTCTCTTTCATCAAACATTTTGTGCAACATTTACTATTTGAACTACATCATCCTCTCGTTTCCCAAATCTTTAAAAATTGTGAGAATAGTCCTTCCATAGTGCCTTCCAAGAATCATTCATTGTCTTGCTGCTTACTGCCTCATGAAGCAAGAATGTTTTTCAAGGCATGTTGCAGCTTTTCAAAAATTCACACACTGCTCGTTGGTTTGATTTGTCATTTCTTTCACATAACGTATTTGTCTTACGTAAAACATTTTGAAATTAGCACTCGAGTGGTTCTAAAGCTGAGGTAGCGTTTGGTGGTAAGCACAACTTAAATGTTCAGAGGCAAACCACGAGGGGAGTGAGCTGGTTGGCTGCGTCACTGAGATCAGCAAGGTGGTACGTGCTAGATTATCTGGGTGACCGGAGCAGGTCCCTAACCAATCTTCTGTAATACTGGATGTTACTCATGCCTTTTTACCGAACACTAGTGACCAGGTAACATAAGTAGGGTGAAATGTTTCAGCACCCCCAGGTTTCTTGAGTGGTAAACTAGTAGGGGTTTACGTTTGAAGTTGCCACATAAATTACCACCTAATATTAAAATGGGGTGTTTTACATTTGAAGTTGCCACATAAATTACCACCTAATATTAAAATGGGGTGTTTTTTCACGACCTCAGATTCAGGAGCTTGCTTCTCCAGAGCAGTGAAAGCTTTTGATGGTGTTTCTAAGAGTTGTGTATCTTCCGTTCTGCACACGTTGTAACGCGTAGGCTCTGACACCTCTTTCAGCTGCTTGGAAAAGCCTCTGCAGCCTTGTGATCAACCCTTAACTCATTCCTCCCTAAACTCTGTTATAAAGAGATTGGGGTTTTGGTTTTTAATTTTCATAGCCATCCTGGATTGGTTTGAAGACCCTTGACTGTTGAATATTCACCCTATTCTTGAAATACATATTTATAAATTTTCGTTGGATTTTTGCCAGGTAATACTGGAACTTAATGCACGGAATTCAGTTTTTTGTGCTCCCCGAGAGCATTTTTCAGTCAAAAGGTTCCATATGTGGCCAGTTATTTTCAGGGATGGATCATTTGGGTTTTACACTTATGTTTTTTAATATGACTTGTTATGGTATACTGAACTTACATTACATTCTTTCATATTAAACACGACTAAGGGCTGTTGCCATTGCACAATTCACCAGTCTTTGCGCCATTTCTGAATTTGTTTCTCACGATGATAACTTTCATGGTTTTTTTATTAGTATTATCTGTTGGGATTGATCGTTCTTTTGTGACGCCAGTGCTATATTCAGGGACACTGTATGCTGAAATACTGCAAAGTAAGACCGATCTTCTGGAAGACACGTACACACTTCAAACACTCTGTGTTTACCAGCAAGTTCACATTTTAGCCACAGTTCCTTTGCACTGTAATTGAAGTACACAATACGTGCCGCTGGAGTACCATGGGACACGTTCTACTTTAAAAACAACCAACCATACAAACGAACACTTTAACATGGACCTGGAAGTAGAAATGTCATTGCAACTTGAGATAAATTATGTAGACAAATATCTGTGTCGTAGAAGAAAACGCAGTAATTAATCAAACACCTGTCTCTCATATAGCAGTGCAATGAACTAAAAGAAAACAAGATTATATTTAAACTTGGTTCCCAGCCTCTGCTGGGAAGCGTTTGATCTGCAACCAGCGGACTAGGCCACTGGCCAGCGACTAGGGTAAGGAACTTGAACAGGACTTGAGACAGTACTGGGTACTGTGAGAAATGCCTGGCCATAACCGAAAACAATGTGAGAAGCTGACAAAAGTTGCAAATAGTGCTGGGAGGGGTGGCTGGGTTTCACAGGTGGTTAAGGGAAAATCATGGGAGGAACAGAGGAACGCTGCAGATAACGAGTACGGGGGACCTTTTGGAGTGGAGTCTTGCTAGGCCAAGAGTCCTTAGGTCACCATATCGGTACTACCATATAAAGGTATGGAAAGTAGGTAACCTTACCAGAAGTGCAAGATTTGGGTATGAATGTAGCAAAACTGGGACCAAAGGGGAGGAAGTAATTAGAGGCTGGTTGTTTTTCTGGGAGGAGACCAAAATGAAGAAAAGGAGGGATGGGCAGAGAAAGGGATGGTCAAGAAATGGTGGAGAATCATAAGATATGCAAATACTATGTAATCAAGGACATTCAGGGGTACCCATCAGGCAGCCCTGCATTTGGCCACTGGAGCCTGGAGCAGGACAATAGACGAAAGCTGTTTTTCTGACCACAATGGGTGTTGAACCTGCTTCTGCAATCGGGAACGCTAGGGGAGAGCATTCCTTGGCGAGGAAGGGAACACGAGGCATGGATGGATCAAGCATTCTGGTATCACCATGGCCGTGCCCATTCCAGGCCTGTTGACATTAACGTCTTCCTAACTGCCTTAGAAAAACCCCACCAGGATGAAATGTCGTAGAAATAGTATCCCCAAACTGAACTATTCTGTTGTTGAAGTGCTTGGTATCATAAATACCAATGATATCTACCCATGCCGTCCTTGAACAGATCTTTTCATTGAGCATAATGATTTCTTCTGCTTTTTTGTCCAAGTTTTTCTGAATAAACCCAGTGAGAACTTAACTAATTGTTTCTTTTGGTGAGCGTTATCTTGCATTTATATTTGTAAAATTCTGTCTGCCAGAATGCTATTTCATACTCCTGTTGGGTTTTAGTCCACAGTTCTTCAAGCTCTGCTGCCTGCAGAATTCATCTGCCCAAAAAAGGCAGCACTAACATTACCGTGTGCCGCCTGCCACATCCTGGTGTGGGGAGGGAGAAGCAGGGAGGGGGCAGCTGCAAGAGCAGGAGTGCAATATGGTGTTGTTGCAATATGGTGTTGCAATATGGGGTTGCAATATGGTTCGTAGTTTAGCCTCATTGTTACCATTTTGTATGGAATACGGAATTCTAGTTTCTGCATGGAGTGGTGTAATCAGGAGATGGATGATGCGCTACTGAAGATGTTGGAGACAAAACCCATCTGAGTGGACACTGAGTTTGAAGTCATTATATCCATATGTAGTGAGAACTCCCATCAAGCTTGTATCAAGCAGAAAGGTCGCAACAATACTACTAATATAGAGGAGACCGCTGGAATGGACAAAAAAAAATCTATCTATCTCTGACAGCCTACCTTCCAAACAACCCCGATAAGGAAGGCTTTTTGTGTACCATAGTGGAAGAAGCGGGGGAAAAGATCTACCATTTATAAGAGTAATTTTTCTATTACTGATTTCTTATATGTATGAAATTTGAGATAAGATTACACGTTCACGTATGAAACAGCTATAGGCTGTTTTAGGGGCTGCATCCTATAGCGGTATGTTATTACCGCCTGATGTTTTGCTAGTGCTGTGTCAGATAAGATGCAGGTACTAATTATATGAACACTTATTTATAGACTGCTTTCAGTTCAAAGTGACATAGGTTGATTTAAAGTAATGCTTTAATTATACCCTTGCTTGGCTTCGGTACAAGCTGCGAAATTAGTTTGTGCTTTGGTTACCATGCAGCCTACAAAGAAAAGTAGAGGAAGACTCGAAGGGGAATGAGCTTGGCGTGGGGGCAGGTGTTGTCTGACTGCAGAAAATAAGGAATTGGCCCTTTATGGCGGGGAGGGGGATGTTTACTTGTTCTTACCAGAAAGGGCTGCAGCTCTGTGACGCCAGGTCTCCATTAGCCAGGAAGGCTGTTGGTCGGGGCCCGTTACAGGCTTTGGTACGGGACACTTTTACTTCTGGGTTAGGTGGGTAGTTCATTTTTTCTTAGTAAGACAGTAGCGGCTTTTTGTCCACATGCAGTCGGCCATTGATTATTATCCATTTGGACAAGCTGCAGCTTTCCCGTGGTGTCAAGACGTGATTTACTGGAACACACTGTATTCACAAGGCAGGGACCTGGAAGCCAGTAAAGCGGCTTTGCCTAGGGCCCCGAGATGGGCAAGCCAAACTACAGAAACTACGGTGGCAGAGTGGCAGTGCCAGCTATAGCATAGTGGAGGTCCTACAGTGCTCTATCTTTAGGATCTTTCACTACTTCATCTACAGTGTATGTCACTAATGTCATCTGTAAACATAGAGTCAACTAAAAACACAAGTAGCAGCAGCAAAAGCGGTACTGAGTTAAAAGTACAGGTTCATCTCCTCCGGCACGTTGTCTCCAGCAGCAGCTGGTGGCAGGTGGTGAAGACTGAAAACCAGCATTTTCCACCCTCCAGTTACCCGAAGTGTTTCCAGGTTGCAGATTTCTCAGAGCTGACCACGCATGGGTAAATTTGTTGTGATTTGCAGCTTCCATGATAGCACCTTTTGTCTGTAGTGGACAATCCTTGAAGAGAATCCCACAGGTATTCCAGACACCTGTCTACCATTATATATGGAGGAAATACAGGGAGGGAGCACGAGAATTCCGTCCCTCACCTTGTTTACCAATACCAGACAGGACTTAATCCTGAAACCAAGCAAACTTGCATTTAGCAGGGCCTGAGGGACAGGTTTTTGGAGAAGAGATTGGGCACAAAGTATCTAATGAATAAAAAAAAAAAAGCAGCCTTAGTCCATGCTTAGCCCTAAGATGCCTTCCCATCTGCGCGAGTTATGCCTTGTGTAGAATTTCTTTTTTCCCCCTGCTCGCTAGAGGTGAGGATTCAGGATTTTAGTTATCCCAAATTTCAAGTGGCTTTAAAGTTCCAAATTACTTGTCTCCATCTCTACTCATGTATACTTCTTTGAAAGTTAGATTTTAGAGCTAGGCCCCTGATGGCTAAGATTTCATTACTATGCCTTGCATAATTGTAGGGTTGTGGTCTTTTTTTTTTCCCCATTTCTGGGGAAAATTACTTTGACTATATGGTCTATGTAAATGTCGTAAATTACTCTCGCTGGGACTACCCTTTGTAGAAGGACACTGGCATCTTTACTGCTGTTGAGCTTACAGTCTTTGATTCAGTACCAGCTTTCTATAGAAAGTCTCTATAACGTTATTCAACTATAGTGTAGATTTCGTCAGATCAGTCCAGCGTAGTAATGCTCTGCTTTATTTGGACAGGTTTAGGACAGTAGCTCTTCCCCCATACTATCTGATCTTGATCTTACTGGGCTTAATTTGTTGCATAGATTTTCTGCAATTATTGTCCGTTTTTAAGAGTCCCTTTTAAACTTGGATTAGTTATCAGTACAGGCTGGAGGATGAAGGGATGGAGAGCAGCCCTGCCGAGAGGACTTGGGGGCACTGGTGGATGAAAAGCTGGACATGAGCCGACAACGTGCGCTTGCAGCCCAGAAGGCCAACCGTGTCCTGGGCTGCGTCCAGAGCAGCGTGGCCAGCAGGGCGAGGGGGGGGATTCTGCCCCTCTGCTCTGCTCTGGTGAGACCCCCCTGCAGTGCTGCGTCCAGCTCGGGGGTCCTCACCACAAGAAAGACATGGACCTGTTGGAGCGGGTCCAGAGGAGGGCCACAAAAATGATCAAAGTAGTAAACCTGGCCGAAGAAAACTACAGTCTAAGTGGGGAGAAAAAAGATATATTAAAATGATTTACTTGGTTGTAGCACATTATAGCTTTTTTTCCTCATTCCTGAATTTACTCCCTCTCTTGCATGCCATTAAGCAGGATGTTTTCTAAATAGGTGTCGGTGATGAATGTGATAACTGAACCCCTGTATCCTACATCTACCATCTCGCCTGTTTGTCCCCATTTCCTCTCCGCACTGCTACAGCTTCTATGGAGCAGAAACCTCTACTCCCCTCCCTCCCCCCCAGGAGTGAAGCTGCTACTTCCAAAATAAGGAGTCCCTTTCAAACTACATAAAGATGGAGCTAATAGTTACTGGTTTAGGTTCTCTTCCTCCCCTGTCAGCGCAGATGCCAGTTTTCTGCCAAATTTACATGAGTTGCACGTGCTCATCTTCATATTCCTGCAGTTGGCATTCATTAGGTGATCATTAATTTCTGCATACAAAAGCAGGAAAATCACTAGTATGTTTGCTAGATTATGGGGTGACTATCAAAGTGTTGATACAGAAATTGCAGGCTTCACACAGGGCAAACCACATTAACTAAAGGTTCTAAAATGTAAAGTAAACTTTATTATCCTTGAACCACAAAATAGATTTCTTTGGTTGTACAAATTTCACTAGTTACAGTCTTGATGCGCTGATTTTCCCTCAGAGTCTCTCAGGAGAGCATGGGAGAGAACCCAGAGCCTGGCACAAGGTACCGCAAAGGGAAAGAAAAAAAGAATCACAAATTAGTCACCAAAACCAATCCAGGATTGTTTCCAAAATTGCTGTTGTTAAAAAGCAAATGCTAAAATTAGATTTAAAAAGGAAAAGCTCAAATTGCTGATGATGGAAGCAGCCATAGCTGCAGTTTGAGATTATCAGAGTTCCCCCTTCAAAGCTGTGTAAAATTAAAACATATGAAGTCAGTTAAAATGATCCACTGGATTTTGGCATGAAAGGAGATTCTCAACTAAAAGAAACTGCATCCAGTTCTTTCATTCAGCAAATATACAAGCAGAAGTGCCTGTCGCTCCCAAGCCACTTCGAGTCGCTGAAAGGCTTAAGGTCCAACTCTGGTCTTACTGCTGGAGGCATTCAGCAGAGAGCACCAATGTACCGGGGTAGACAGATCAGATTGCTGCCAAGCTCAGATACCAATCTCCCTATTAGAGGCATTTAAAAAAAAAAAAAGGGATGTTTTACTTCAGTAGTGGGCAGCAGAGACTGATTTCAGAGCTATAAGCAGCATCTGTCTCTCCACATCTGCAGAGCTCACTCGATACAGAATCTGCTCACAGCCCTTGTTCCGCTAATGGAAACCAGGAATCACACCCTTGCTCCTTTTTCTTTTTTTCCCTCTTGCATAGGCAAGCATGTATTTTCCCTGTTCTACATGGAAAGGGGCCTGAAGCCAACAAACTGGCAAAGAGCAGAATTGTGTAGTTATTGCAAGGCGTAGGCCAGACCCATCCTACTTCATTGTGCTCCCTGCCTGCAGGTGCTCCTTGAGAGCCCCACAGTGGGCACCCCCGTAACGTCGCATTTCATTTCAGAGCTAGCGGGCAAAATAGCGGACTCGCCCACTAGTATCCTCCTACCTGTAAGACCCCGTTACTCCTAACCTGACCCCAGCAAGGCCACTTCCTACCCTCCCCCATGTCCTGAATCCTAATCCACTATCTTATCTGCTGTTTACACCTCCTATCTCTGCCACCGAATCCTAATCCCCAGCTATCCTGCTCTCTACTGCTGTCACGCATGCACACTGCTATACTCTTGCTACAGCTGTTTGGCTCCTTTCTCGTTTCTGCCCGCTCACCAATTCAGTCGTGGTGCTGGCAGAAGACACCTGGCCGCCCCTGACACTCGGTACAGTCTGCTTGTCGATGGCTCACGCCGCACGCACGAGGTACACGCCATTAGGTGTACATCTGGGTAGGTGCCCGTCTCCCAGAACAGCACAAAATACTGGCAGGAGCAGTCTCCCAGGCAGGACAGATTGCTGCGCTCAGAGAGGCAAGTGGCACAGAGCGGGCACAGGCTCCTGCTTATTCCGTCGTCTTTGCTTGAGCACACAGGTGTCAGTGTCAGAGGGAGGCACTTCACTGGAATTCCTTTTTTTTCTTTTGCCTCCAAGCTACCCATTTCCACATACTCCCCAAAGAAAGTGAGGTGACACGGTGCGGGAGGTGGAAGGAGATGCTTTTTGGCAAAAGACTGGAAATTAAATAGGAGCAAAGGCAGGCCGGACCTTCCTTCTAATTCATACCAGAGTAGAAGCTCCCATCTTAACCACTAAAAAAATCCAAGTTGAGGAAATAACAGCTGGAGCCCAACACACTCTCACACTCATATGTTCTCCCTGTCCTACCCTTCCCCCACACACAATATTTACAGGCTAACAAGCTGCAGCTGCCCACTCTCCTACCCACACCTCCTCTCAATTTGCCATCAATAAATCTAGTGTTGTCCCATTTTGTTCAGGACATGCCCCAGTGCATTATTGGGTGAGAAAAGAGGGCGGTTCACAGCCTTAAAGGAAGTTAGTTGACCACAATGCTCCCTGGGTGCTCAGTTCCCATCCAGAGCCCAGGAGGCAGCAGTGTGGGCAGTCCAGTGCTGTCCCCGGAGCACAGGAAGCTCAAAAGCCCCGTGCTGGGCTATTCCATCGCCCAGAGGCACCAGATCTTCTACGTAGGGACAGCAGCCTCCAAACTGCGCCGGCTGTGTCGGAGTTTGCGTTTGCTGCTGTACAGGGCCATTTCTTCAAGTGCTGATGAAGTAGGTGTTGATGAATCACGAGTTACTAACATTTCCCCTTCCTCTGGCTGCCCATCCTGCTCCTGGGGAACTGCGTAGACAAGAAAAGTTAATGTTTTAAGAGAAAGTGCTAGGTTAAGTATATAGCTGATACAGTTAACGTGGCCATAAGGGTATACCCAGGGGCTGAATCTGAGGCAGGACTGAAGTCTTAGTGATTTACAGTAGTCCCATGTCCAGAACTTTTAGGTGTTCTGTAGCTCATGTACTAACTACTGTGGATGCTGGGAAGGAAGTCACATGCGTGAGAAGACACCTGCCCCTAACACCCACGATTCACTGAAAATTATTGGAACTGCCCAGCCTTAGGAAAAATTAAGTACACTGAAAGGAATCGGGCGTATGCTAGTGCTCCAAGCACTTCACTAGTCTCAGCAGAGCAGCGTGCACTAAGGAGCAGTGTGACTACCAGTGTGGTTTGCCGTAGCTAATGAGATAGGGGAGCACTTTGGTCTTGCTTAATGTGGAAGTTACACGACTAAGTCCTTCCTTAAGTTTAGACTGTGGCTTGAGTCCATCAGCAAAGGAACTCACCAGGAAAGATACTCTGGCAGGGCGGACTCTCAGTAACTTGGTCTCAGGCCTTTTAGGATGTGTTCTGCATCTAAAGTATGCTGATGTTACAGTGGCTCCTTTCCCTCCTGAAAGGAGCCGGTAGAGCTTATCGGATGTGCTTTGACATACACCTGGAACATCTGCCCTTTGTGATAATTTGGCTTGAGCAACTACTGAGAGATACTTGTGTAAAAAGGAAAAAGTTCCATAAACCCACAGATTTCTCCCTTCAAGTGCAAACCAGCTCCTGGGAAGCCTCTCTCAAGTCTTTGAACGTAGCAGAGAACCTCAAATACAGAAATCTATGAAGACACATCAGACCAAAGGTGCACAGTCTGCTGAGCTGTACCCAGTGGCCCTCCCTCTGCTCCAGAGCCAGACTCCAAGATGCAATAACCCCTGTTCCAGCACCCAGGTATGAGGAGCTGTAACTCAGAATCCTTCCTGAACTATGAACCGTAGCATTAACCTGTTCTTTGACAAGGCCTCGGAACCAACTGAATGTAGGCGACGAATCTGACATCCTGAAAGGACACTGGGATTGGTAAGCAGATGACTGACTTCCAAAGAAGGCAGACGGGTCTAGAAGAAAGGCATGGGCACATGCAGATAAAACTCCAGATGGGGGTGGGCTGGAGGAGACAATCAGTGTGGCTTGGAGAGAAGTCATTCCTTTTAAACCCTCTTAGACTAGAATTTGCCAAAGGAGCCATCAAACATGCAAGTTAAGTGATCTCAACACAGCATACTGAACTTTTAAAAAAACTTCTGATTTTTCCTCAGCCAAAGTTCTGAACCAAAACAAGCTGCCATGGGATAAGGCGGCATGTCCTTTAGTAGGTAAATGAGTAGTTAAAACAGAAAAAGTGCAGGAAGATATTACGTGCTGTCACATCATAGGGCAGCTATCCGTGTTAGGGTTAGTATTTGGTAACTAATGAGAAGGAGTAGAAGTGAAGACGACTGTATTGAGAGGAACTGCTGATGACACCAAGCTGTGTATCAGGGTAGTCAAATGAAACTCAACTACAAAAAAGGGCACCAGGATTTTACAGAGCTGACTGGGCAATGATGTGGAAGGTGAAATTTACTGCAAATGTGAGTAGATTCAAGAAAGAAATAAACAACTCTAAAATTAAAGGCCTCTGGCTTAGCAAGTGCTAAAACACAGATTGTTGTAGCCTGGAGTAGTATTCTGGAAGGATTCGCTTTATGCTTTTCTTCTTTTATGCTCTTTTCTTGGCTCGCATCAGACACAATATGGGACTAGCCAGAACTTCGTGCTGACTTAGTAAGTTTATTTTTACGCTTTTGGATGATGCTTAAACTCAATAAAAGTAATATAATCCCAACTGCGTATAAAATGCAACATCCTTAAAATGAGATTATGATTCTGTAGTCATTAGGGGGAGCTTTCTGAAAACACTGGCATACTTCTCAGCAAAACCGTTTCACTTTTGAGGATTAGGTATCGGAAAAGATGGGAGAACATACAGAACACCTTCCGCCACTGCATAAACTCATCATACACCTACATTTTCAATACTGCATGTAGCCCTGTCCTCCTTCTCTACCTTAAAAACAGCATAGATAAAATAAAAAAAGTCCAGAGGGGTGTGGGAACAATTCCCACAAAGAACAACTAGGATTCTTCAGCCTGGAAGAAAGATAACTGATGTAATACCGGCCTACATGAATGGTACAGAAAGAGTGAATAAGTCACAGTTATTCACGGCATCCCAGAAGACCTAAGGAAATTATCAAGAAACAGAATTAAAGTAAAGAAAATGCCTAATTGTGGAACTCAATGCTACAAAGTGTCATGGAAGATTAAAAAAAAATCTAGACCATCTTACAGAAGATCATTCCATTGATGATCTAGGTACAATACAAGGCTCAAGACATCCCTACTTAATAGGTGATTACAGAAAATTGAGAATATGCATCTATGCAAGCTCATTTTTTCTGTTTCTTTCCCTAAGAACTCACTCACTCCCAGCCAAACAGGATACTGGTATATTCTGAACCAGTACAAGCCTCCCTTACGTGCTTCTTATCCTATGACAGAAATCAGAAAATACTGGAAGAGAGCACAAGCATTGCAACTAGTATGAATCTAGAGATTCTAGTTTTGTGAAATTTTGGCATTTTGGTGGGAAAGAATCTGTAAAATGGAAGTCTGGAGAACAAAAGGGTGGATGCAAGTCTTTGGAGTAGAGACGTGGCGAAAGAGGCTGGATGGGGATAAAATAACAATACAAGAAGGTGGAAAGATCATCTTTCATTCCTATGTGTATATGAGCTGCTGAGCTGAGTCCTAGACAAAACTAATAATACAGTAGAGATTAGTCTAGTGTAGGATAAAAAGATGCCTTTCCTGTATAAGTTGCTGTAGACATTAGACATCCCAAGTGGACAAAGACCATGAGGACAAAAGTGGTTTCTTGCATACCATAAGGCATCCAGTAATAACTGCAATACGAAGCTGTCATCAAGGCTGTATTTCTGAAACCCGATGGTTATAAGATTGGAAAGCAAAGGACTCTGGCGGTAAGTCATCTGGAAAAATTATGTCATAAAGCAAACACATAGCATGGTTCCACCCTAAAAATGCTATTATGTAGTTCAAGAACTTCATGGCCTCTTAAAATACTTGGAATAAATGTTTTTAAATACATTTAAAAGATGATGACCATGAAGTCAGACTCGACAATGTAAAGAACATTTTCTTAGAGCCCATCTGCAACGGACAAGAAGAAAATGGTGTGCTTGAAAGATGTTCAGAAGAGAGAGATGCTAATGCCTTCCTGCAGTCAGCAGTAAGATATCCTTGGAGTTTCTGTTATAATGCTCTTCCAGCATAAAGTTTAGGAATTGCTTATGAGTTTACCATATGATTAAAAAGCCATAATTCCATGATCAAGGATAATTCTGATTAAAATCCCAGTGTGTGTAGAGGGGTACAGAGAAAAGGTGTCACTAAATGTAGCAATTAGATCCTCTAAAGCTGTGTTAAATGCACACAGAAGTGAAAGGCCTGATAGGATATGTCAAACTGGTGCCTGACACGCTGGGAGTTGCAAATGAAGCTGTAGGGGGTGGGAGGAGAATGCACAACACAGTGTTGTTTTGAACTAGTTCAGCACATACTCCGTTGATCTTTGGCAACTGGTTTCCTTTCCTTTTCCTTTTATGGTAAAAAAAATGCAAGTAAAAATCACTCCAATTCTCAAGAATTTTCCCAGAGAAATATTTTGTTCCAAATATTTTCTCCACATGTTCTGAGAAGGATATCTGAAAAGAGACAAAAGCAGGCCTAGCAGGAGGCTGGAACCGATGCAGAAAAGGAGGATTTTAAAAATTCCTCATACAGATGTTACAACTTGTCAAAATCTATGTAAAATTAAAAATAAAAATTTGTATGTTGGCTGGAATGCTACACTGCCTGGAAGAATGAGATGGGGGGTGGGGGGAAATCTAAAAAAACCTTGAGAGCTTTGTCCCATACCAAAAGAGCTCAGCTGCATCTTCATCTGCTATCCTTCCAAACCGATTTTGGAAAACCTGCATTTTTTGGTGCCTCACACACATCACAGCCTCATACAGTGGTGACTTAAGGATTATTTAAGGATTAAGGACTGGGTTAAAAACCTCTTGATAGGGCACCACGCTCTTTTTTTATGGCTTTTATTCTATTTGAGGGCCCAACAGACCAATGACAGGCAATAGCGAGGTCTGAAGCCTCTAAGCAATTGGTGATTATTTCCCAGCCCTTCAATGACCTCCTCGTTACGTACACTGACTGAATGGACTGCCTCAAGAGAATAAGCCAGGGTTAAGAGGTTTACTCCGAGGGATGAAAAATAGCTGTTGTTCTCAGGAGAGTAAGTTTTTCTTGAGTATCTCTGCAGCAGAACCCCCTTCTGGAAACGGCCCATACGTGGATCAGCTGTCTGGAGTGCAGCCTTTACTCACAGAGGTTTGCCAAGACAAAATTGAGGGAGAAACTGTTCCTTGTGTAAAATAAAGGGGGGAAAAAATAGCTGCAAAACAGGCAGAAGACAACCAGCTTCAGCTGTTGAAGGAAACAGAAGTACTATTAAGGAGCAGGCAGGCCCTGCCGAGCTCCGCACCACTACTACAGCCACCTAGAAGGAAGTGGGAGACAGCCTGAGCCTGCCTATTATCGTTGGGGACAGAAAGACGTGCCACAGCCAGGACAGCCTGAAGAGATACAGCAGTCAAAGCTTTAATTACTGTTTATTTAGGTGACCGTATACACAAACCCACAAGCGTAGACTTGGAAAGTTACCTGGGTACTCAAGCACCCAAATGCTCTCAAGTCTTAAGCTAGGATGAATCTTGCAGGCAGCAAGATTCTTTGCTCTAGCAGAAGGGGCGCAAGGCAGACCCTGAGCAATGGACGTTATCCACTTACAGCAGGTGACAGAGGCCAAAACTTCCCCGCCATGTTCTGCTACCACTTCTGACTCCAGAACACAAAACCAGGAGAAAACTAAGCATGCTTGTTGCACACCATGCTCAGCAAATCAGCATCACTAAAGCACAATGCAAATATCCTACCCAAAACTGAATGTGGCGAGTTTGAAGGTTTCATTCTAGAACGGGCAAAACAGGACATTGCTTCAAGCAGCAAGAAGTTGAAGACCTCAGGGTTGATTCCACAAACAGACAAAGGGGAACCCTCTAGAACTGTGGTGGGAAGCAAGTAACACAAAGACGACTC
This sequence comes from Calonectris borealis, assembly GCF_964195595.1. Lineage (NCBI taxonomy): Eukaryota > Metazoa > Chordata > Aves > Procellariiformes > Procellariidae > Calonectris > Calonectris borealis. The sequence continues at coordinate 184,084 of NC_134313.1, forward strand.
CTTTGGCCATGAGCTTACCTGAGTTATTTCTGTCATCGATGTATCTGAGGTCATCAGCTGCATCAGGTGACTGGAAGAGAACAGAAGGCGTAAGCATCCACCTCCGTAGCACAAGGCCTCCAGCCTTCCCACACGCTACAGAGAACCTTTTGCCCCCAAAGGCGCTGGTGAAACAGCAGCCAGGGCACGACCCTCAGCGAATGCACGTGCCTACAACATCAACCCTTTGCGCTAACGTCAAGCAGCCCGTTGCCTGAACTGCAGGATGCGGTGTGCGTCTGCCATAGAGCTCTCCTCCTTGCACTTTGTCTGCGTGGGAGGAGAGGACAGGAAGTGACGTGAAAGGCAGAAAGTGTAAAGACTATAGAAAACGTGTAGAAACATGGGAAGAGAGCAAAGACATGAGCTACGTTTCCTTGAAAGTCCTGGATCCTAATTCTGCGTTTGCACTGTTCCCAGGCCTAGCTTCTTAGGCAAAATCAACCTCCTTCTTTATGTTCAGGTGTGTATAGAGAACTGGTGGGATAGGAAGCAGTTACATCCCGACAGAGGGCAGAGACGGCTTTGGAGAAATGGCTAAGTGATGATCATGAAACTCCACCAGTTCCTGCTAATTTTAAACCTTCACAACAAAGACCATTCCAACAACCAGAGCTGTCTGTATCTCATCAGACCAGCGTGACAACACCATGAGAAAACAAGTTTGCTCATGGTCATGAACTTGAGGTGGCTTGAAGATCAGCACTACTCTGGGGACAGGCATAAATGTCCCAAGCCCTACTTATTTTGCTGAAATGGAGAATTTAATCTAGCTGTATATAGTGCTTCAAGGATAGAAAGGTCAAAGTTCTGTTGAGGTATTCTGTTTACTTCAAAAGTGGCTGCATTTGTTACTTCTAATATTCTTTCTAGGTTTGTACACAATACTTACAGAGCTCAACACTTCTCTGAGCTATACAAATGTGAGGATAAAGTTTCAGAAGAGCTCAGTATTCAGCAAGTTTAATAATGCCAAACTTGTCTGGAAGTTCTGGCCACTAGTGATCAAAATCTATCTTTTAGGGGTCTTGCTTAGCTCAAGAGCACAAGTAGCTTAATTTTTCTTTAGTTGTAGCATAAAGGATGGTGGCTCTATACACTCACATGGAAAGCATTAGGGAAGTTTCACAGCTGTGAGAGCGCAAGAAGCCCTCATTTCCATATAAACTTGCCTATTTTGTGCAAGCAGCAAAACTGGAGGGGGCAGGAAGAGGAGGAGGTGATCTCAGCCCATTTAGTGCTTTAGAAATAAAGCAAATGTATGCTAGAAGTCATGCTCTTCGTGAACAGCAGAGAGCAGAGCACCGGGGGCTCTGGTGACTTTGGCATGCATTGCTGAGGAACACAGCACAGCCGAATACCACCGCACTGATCCCAAGTGAGTGACATAGTTGTGTGACTATGGCCAGGAAGAAATACAGTCTACTTAATTACTCTCCAAGCACTACTGAGAGAGGTCCAGAGGAACTGCCTGATGATTTGGAGGTGTAGCCTCCTTTGGAGGCACCTTCTTAGCTTCATGAAGACCCAGTGCTGCACTGTGGCCTCAGCAGAGGCTTGGGGAAACGCGGGTAGTCCAGAGCTGCCACTGGGGCTTGAGCGGCCAGCCCTCTAACTCACTTGGTACAGAACCCGGACAGGCGCACACCGCAAAAGGGAAGGCATTCTTGGAGAAAAAGATGAGTGACTACCAAGGGCTGAGCAATACCACCAGTGAAAGGAGTCAGCCAAGCATATGCATCAAATAATGTATAACTGCTTGAGAATCCTCAAACTGCAACTCTGCTGAAGTCAGCCTGGCTTTGGGGGTGACACCTTGACCTGGGATCTTCGTGTCACGACAGCAAGTTAAAGCCCGATATGTCAGTACTTGCTAGCTCTCCACACACAATGCAAATGTAACTGCAGGCATCTGCTTCATTGTCTTTACATAAAACTAAAAAAAACCTTAAAAAAAAAAATTTCAGACATACAGTATCTGCTCAAATCAGCTGTCACAAATGCAATCAGTTAATGACTAACCCAGACAATAAAAGAAAGGCAGTTCACAGTCCTCGGCAACTGGCTCTAGGTGGCCCTGCTTTAGAAGGGGGGTCGGACAAGATGACCTCCAGAGGTCCCTTCCAACCTCAACCATTCTGTGAGTCTATGACAAAGCAGCTTAAATTAAATGAGGTTCTTTTAGGAAGGAGAAGAACCTCGCCATGGCGCTCACCCTTGAAACTTGTTGTTCTCTTACCATGCGATTAATTCACAGTTCACCTACAGCAGAGTTACAACATATAAGAATTGTCACCGCAGCTGCTGCTTCGGCAAGATGCTGGATACATTCCAGTTTGAAGTTAACATTTGCTCCAATTTGCAATTTGTTGGCAATCATTTCTATTGGTTTTTTTCCCCTTTTAGTTCTCATCTTTCACTTAAAATATTTCAGGATCAATTAAGGTGAAGATGTAGCTGTTTTAAATTTGCAAAGCTTTTGTCATTAATTTTAACACCATCTGGACCAACTTTTTCACAATTCCACTTGACTGAAGCCTCCAATAAACCCTCAGTTATTCAGCATGGCTGGTTGTCATTGCCTCCCACACAGACAGGGCCTTTGAAGAGGACTTCCTCAAATCATTCAACCTCTGCTCTGAAGGTCATCACTTCATGTGCAGGCACTTCCATCACATCAAGCCCTAACCAATCTAATAGACGGTTCAGCATGCAGTTTATACCTGGATTTCATAAACAGGTTTGGAGGAAGGAATAGCAGCAAATTCCCGGTAGTCAAACTTCTTTTCAGACATGGACTAGAAGGGATAGTAAAAGAGAAGAAACAGAGAAGAGAGAGTAAGGGGAGATAAATGGATGGAAAACCAGTAGCAAGCTGAGCAATCTATGGAGAGAGAAAAGCAGAAGCCGAGCGTCATTCTCAGTTAGTGCCAAGAGTGCCTGGATACAGCCTCTGAAAATGAGGCACCTCTGGGACATTGTCTTTTTAGCTGTTCTGGTGTCAGGACAGGGGTCCCAAGTTGCAGAGAAAACATTATGTGCTCCAGAAAAATGCATATGCACACCAAGTTCGGTAGGAAACCTATTTTGGGGGGAAAATCCATGGCAAGATTCCTGATAGCTATAGCACAGTCAGGATTTCAATCCAGAGTTGGCTGTATTGTGTGACCTTGGGCAAAACCAGGTCCCCTCTCTGTGCAACTGCTCCCCCTCTTCCGTTTGTCTGTTTTCTAATTTTGACAGTTCTCTGCAACAACGCCCTGTTGCATTTATACAGTGCTTAGAAAAAGGAAAATGCTGATTTCAGCTGAAGTCCTTAGTTTTATGCTGTTGAGGAAACAAGGGGCCAAAGTCTCTGAAGGGAAAGGCTTTCTGAACATGGAGATGAAGAACCAAGAAAAGGATGAAATAATAAAACAGGGAAACATAAAACAGACGTTACATCGTAGTTGCAAAAAAGGGGGGATGCCTCTAGCAATGGGTATGTCCATCCACCATGCCCTCTTCACAATTCTGTGTATCATGCAGCCAGACCTAGCTTAAGTACTTAAGTAGGTTAAGTAGGGATCCCAGGGCCCAGATGCACAGTCTACACCCAAGCTGAGTAACCGAGAAATCCCAGGATTATAGGCGAGATAACAAAAGCAAGCAGAAGTATGTCATACCAGCCTTCCCGGTGAAGTGACGTTTCTGGGACTGCAATCTGCAAAAGACGACAGAAAAGCCCTGTTTAGTGAACGGCTGTATTATATGCAACACTTCCCCGGATCTGCCCCTTCCATTCAGCAGCATCTAAGTGTGATAAAAGACTACGCTCAGGAAAGACACTGCCTTCTCAGAACAAATGCCTCTTTCCTGTTTTGTTTAAAAAGTCATGATGCTGGTTTTATTTCTGCTCTGGTTCCCTGGAACCATACCTCAGACGTTCTCTCACATTTTCTATAGATCAGGCCCACCCCCTATGCTACGAGATGTCACATGCCCCCAAGGACCTTCCAATCTAGGCTGAAGGAGGAAATTGCTTTCAACACGTCTGCTTTGTTAAGCTAGAGAAGCGTTAACTTTTTTCCTCGGAGACAGAGATAGCTACACAGTACCTTCCAGCGGTGTTGGCGACGGAGTAGGAACAGGTGAAGGTGACTCTGCCAGCTGCTCCAACGTGCTGCGTTTTTTCCCCTCCTTGGACTTCGCAATAACCATTTGGGCTTTAAGAGCATCCTGTTCAAGTGATTTCATCCTGCCTCAGAAATGAGGGAGGGAGAAAAAGACATCAGACACTGCCTTCTCGATAAAAGATAATGCCGCCTTCTGCGCCCAGCAGCCAGACCACAGTCAACACGCTGAGTGCAGAAAGACGGAATTAAGCACCCTTGGTTCCCTGAGGCAGACAGGGCTTTCAAAGCAGGAGAGGAGAACAGCTTGGTTTGCTGCCATCCTGAAACACACATGCCGTCGTGTGCGTTGAACGGAGAGCCTAGAGCTAAGCGTCAAGGCACTGAGAAGCTGCAGGCCTTTCCAGAGGTACCATATCCGTGGGAGAGCAACCCAAGCTGGGAAGGGAACTGCAGGGGCTCAAACGAGTAGGATCAGTTCTCAGGGCTTTATTCTCCTCTGTGCTCTCAGTGTGTTGCATCTTAACCCTCTTCAGCCATCAGGAGATTACGAAATAGCTAAGAAAAAGCGGGCTCAGCCCTCAGAAATGTCTGCTCCCTTCTCCCAGTCAAAGAGACCCAGCATCCCCCCTCATTCTCATTGAGACGACTGCTGGTAGCCTGTGGGACCTCAGGGAAATGAACACCAGCAACCGCTAAAATTTCCTCCCTACCCCTCGCAGGCCACAGCGGGGAGCACTGCATTAGGATGTCGGGATGCAGACAGGACTGTTGAGCATGCAGCTGGCAGGGAGGGGGCTGTGCACACCTGGATTGGCTTCCTGACCCAGGGGTTCTTGAGGCGTGACTCTGCCTTGGACTAGCCATCTGAGCTGGCCTGGCCCCAGGAGCAGGTGCCCACTGTCGGGACTGGTACAGCTTCCTGGCCAGATCCTGCTCGTACTGTTTAATACTGTCTTCAAGAGCTGAGGATCTGAGGAGGAGGAGGAGGAAGAGGAAGAGGAGATGATGGTGATGAGCATCGCAGCGGACAAGCGCAGGGAAAGAAAGAAACAGATACAGGAACACACCCTGGCAAGGAGAAATATGGGTCTGATACAGGGTCTGATCACCTAAGCCCTGATTAAAGCAGGCTCCTATATCTGATCCTGTCCAACACCAACTGCTGCAGAAGAAGCAGGAACCCCCAGAGAGCAATCCGGGATGATGTGCCCAGAAGCGTTAGCCTTCAGAGCCTCAGCATCTAGAGCCTGCCCTCGTATGGGCTAGGAGGAGAGGACGAGAAACGCCCAACAGCCCGATGGAAAAGGCCCCGGAGGTTGTTACGAGAAGTGTGTATGTGTGTATGCGTGAAGCAGACTGCGGGAGTACAGGGCGTGAGCGAGTGCGCATGCACACATCTGATGGTCTCTTAGCGTACGTTTGCATACATATATCTGACCACCTGTTAGCATGCACCTTCGTTTGACCACGAGAAAAGGGGAAGCAAAATGGACAAGCACATTACAACAGGTCTGTTGCCTGGAACGCATGCAACTGAAGAGGCGGGTGCATCCGTAAAACAGCATGTGCATGGTAGGAAAACTGCCAAGATGCATATAGCCCTTGCTGTACACCTGCCCCCCTTGATATGTGCCTGTACCTTCTGAATCACACTCTTCCTATGGCATGAATGCCAACGGTTGTGTGTGCCCCGAACACTTATATAGCATGGGTTCCAGTGTGTTTGTCCCAACAGCGCACAGGGGTGTGTGCTGGGGGGGAAGGGGGGCGCATCGCATGTCCTGGCAGAGCACTGGTGACACAGGGAGAAAAAGGAAAGGCCAAGAAGGTGCAAACTGATGGGGTGACGAGTGACAGCGCACAGACCAGAAAACTGGAAAGAAGCAGAAGACAGAAGATTAGAAAGAAAGTAATAAAATCAGTGGCATGCACTTAAAGAAAACACAGGTTAGTGAGGCTGCAGCACCACGTGCAGGGCAATACAGTCCTCCTTCTCACACAGCACACGTGGTGCTGCCTGGGGGCCTCTGGAAACAAGACCTGGGCCCTGGCTGCCATCATGTCACTCTGCCTGCTCTAGCAGTTATAGAAGAGGGATCCTAAGAAGACCAGATCATCCTGGAGATCTGTGGTAGCATGGAACAGTCCAGCCTTGTCTTACAAAAAGGAGCACGTTATGGCGACCGACTGATTCCTGCCAAGGCCAAAATAAGCAAGGCCTTAACCCTACCCAAGGAATCAGCCAGGTACTTCTCTAAGAACTGAATAAAAAGCTACGCCTTGGTATCAGAAGCAAAGTGGAGCTGAGGACCTGGTCTGCAGAACTTAAAACCAGTAACACTGGATCTGCCAATTGAAAAGCGAGACAGCTAAAAGTAGCTTCTCCTTGTCATGTATTCTTACCTCTAAAAGGCTCTCCCTTCACTAGTTCATTTTCCATGAACAAAACACGCTTAGAAGAGAAGAAACCGAAGGTTTGGAATGCAGGGATCTCTCTCCTGCCCATAGTGGACAAAACCACTATACCCAACAGCCACTAACCCTTCTACAGTGTAAAGTCGAACTTTTACTGTGCCCTAAGCAATTGCAACAAGATCTAGCTAACCCAAAAGCATAGTCAGATGTACAGTAAAGTTACAGGAACAAATCACGTCATCACCTAAAAGAAAAAAATCAGTGCTGACATTACCTCATAAAGCCTGCCCCATCGTATGAGGAAATACGCATGGGAAGTGGAGGCATGAGGGAGAGAAAATCCTGCGTATCTAATTAGGAAGGGATGACAGATCAGTCTCTACCGCCTCTACAAGCACAGTGATGTTGATTTTCAGGAAGAGAAGCCCGACAGACAACTTCTGTTTTGTTGAATCAAATACAACAGTGGAGCTTTTTTTTTTTTAGGTACAAAGACTGAGCAGCAACTCTGTGCAAGACGTCTACTCCTGACGACACTGTGGTGCTTACCCAGCACCGTACTGACAGTCAGTTTTTAATGTATTCAATGCTCATAGCCTTCCTGTGAGACAGAGAAGTGCTATTACAGTCCTCTCGCCATGCACCTGCGGCACAGAGGGACTCGGTGATCTGTCCAACGTCGTAAGGAAGTATATGCCAGAGCAAGAATTTGGATCTGGTCATCTTAGTCCCAGCCAGCCTCTTCTAAGCGATGGTTTGTGAGCACACATTTGGCTCCACAACACCTACGCAGCTTCTAGCCCTATAACAGAAGGGCAATGCGTCTGTTTTGGCAGGCGTTGTTTACAAATTCTCTTCCACTTGTATTTTTGTAAAGGGGTTGTTCCTGGCTTCATGTGAAAATATAGAACTTCCATTTGCAAATGATGCCACCTGAAAAGTTGTGACACAGAAACCATGGGAACAGCATCAACTAGAACAGGCGTGAGATGCTAAATACAGCAGAACATTCAGTGAGTCAGAGCAGCAGACAGAATCCCACAGTACTTGGAGCATGAAACAACAGCACAGGGTGGAAACAATCCTGCCAGAGCACACTCTGTTGACATCCTGACTCACCACTGTGCCCGTATGCAGGCATCCCCATTAGTGGGGAGCCAGGGAAGGAGAGATTACTAAGTATAGACTCACAGAGTAATTCAGGTTGGAAGGGACCTCTGGAGGTCATCTGATCCAAAAGCAGCTCAAAAGCAGGGCCAGCTTCAAAAGGTCTAACAAACATGCTACAACATGACAGAAATCAATCTTTTCCATATAACAAACAGGCTTTCCAGTGACCTGTTCAGCTTTCTGACATTATAGGGCAGTGCAATGAAACTAAGGCAGTGCTTCAGAAAAAAATTTCCAGCTGAGACAGACTAGGCAAAGGACTCATCCAAGGCAAAGAGTTGGAGCATACCAAAAGTTTTTCCTGAAGGGCAAAAGCCCTAGTACTAGGAACATTAGTCCAGCTCCAAATAAACCATAAGCAGATCTGTTACACAATCAAGTAACAATGGGACGCTTTGTACCCTCAAAGCCCTAGATAATTAGCCAGCTTTCATTGAGGATTCCACTATATATTTCTTCATCCTCAGAGCCTCCCCAGAAGACGACGGCACCATTATCATGCATGTCTAAGCACAAACACTGCAACTGCCAAGTGGTATCACAAGGCACAGTAACCCCTCCAGCATCTTATCTAGCAGGCTGGCAAGGATGATTCACTAGCAGCCCTGTTCCTCTAAAAGCTCTCATTCAAACCCCCAAAAGAGACTGTTTCGGATTGTCCTTTGAATGCCTGCTACAGGAACATGATGGGAAGAAAACTATAATTCGTTATAGGAGCAGCTTAACTAATTTTTGAAAGGACTTATATGATACAATAAATGCCTGGACTAGCTTCAAGTCTTAAGTTCTGAGCTAGAAAGTTCTTTCTTCCAAATCCATTTTTAATCACTCTTTCATAGCTGATAAAACAGCTTGTGTGGATAAGAACGCCATCGTCTTGCTAATTTCTTGGCTTCAGCAAGTTTTCCAGTCTAGCAACAATGTGAAATGCTCTTTCCATTTTTCTTTCTGAATGTGTCACCTTGCAGCTTCAATAAAAAAACCAATCTTTTCCATGGGTTACAAAGGAGGTGGGAAGCTGCGCGCTGAGAGGGAAGGAATACATTCACCACCACATAAAGGTGTTTAAGTTATATTTTTTATAAAACTCCACGGTCTTCATGATTGTGCAAGCACTGTTGAAATATAAGAGTACGCCCATGTAGCTGTCCGAAACAGATGAGCTCAGCCAAGCAGCAGATGCTTCGCACCATTTGAACAGACACTATATAACCTCCCCTAACATCTGACTTAGGAAGGCTTGTTTATTCCATTTTTAATACCATGTAATCCAAAAGACATGCAGCAGGTCCCCTGTTCCTGAACTAGCCTAGTGAAGAGAACAGCGAAGGTTCTTCTGTCTCACCGTGCTGCCCTCCACATTGCTCGTTTCTCTGCCTCCAGAGCACGACGTTCTGCTGGAGAAAGCTCCTTCTCTTGACCACTCAGAAGCTCAGGACTCTGCATTCGCAATCGCTCCTGGTGCCGCCGTTCAGCTTTGGCTGTCCGCACAGGTGCCACTGGATCCCCTGCTCCAGGATATAAGGGACTCAACCTGGGCAGAGAGAGAAACAGTCAGAGGTAGGCTGGCCTGGTCCACCACAACTCTTAACTGCCTGTTTTCAAGATAAAAGGTGATGACCTACACCCCCAATCAACTGTTTAGTACCACATCCAAGGACACCACCTTGGGAGATGGAAGGACACATAACAGAGGTGAGTTTCTCTTAAGAAGTTGGTTCCGATCACAGTTTCCCTTTCTCCACAAAATCCTTCCTTTTACACCCTATGTCTGCTGAAAAGGAGAAGCCGTCTGCTCCATCATCTGGCAGCTCCTGGGCAAAGGACATTGCTGGTCCACTTACCCAGACATAGAGTTGGTTCTCTGTTCAGGCTTGATTCCCTCTTCCAGTGAATTCCTCTGTGAGCTGCTGTTCTCGTTGACCTCAGAGGGCCTAGGGCAAAACAAGCATGTCAGCTAACAGTACCACAGGCTGACATTCCCAAGAGCGGTTCAGAACAGATCCAAGCCCCAGAAAGCAACAACTAGTTCAGTTTGAAGACACAATTCTTAATGATTTTGCTCAACAGCTCCTTCTCCACTGCTGCACTCCACTCTACTCCTTGATTTCATAAATGTGCACGCTCTCTAGCATCAGAACTTATTTTCTTCATTTGGAGGTCAACCATCCACTAATACACACACTCTTCAAATGTAAAGCATCGTGTTTGTTGACAAGTTCTTGCACAGTTCTAGCCTGGCTCTTTCCGGCTGCCATTACGTGATGCGCAGCCTGGCTGCTTCCAGCTTTTTCCTTTGCTGATGTCAGATATGCGTGAATGTTAACAAAGGATGATCCTCCCAGGTTGTAAGTGAACGCACATCTGGGCGAGGGACAAATCCTGAGTGATCTCAGAACAGCGATTCTCAATGTAGCCACTCTACGCGCAACTGCGTGACACACTGAGGCTTTGTGCTCATAACCAAATTACTGCAAACTTCAGAGCAGCTGAGCTGTAGTTACCATCTGCAGCTGTGCACGCGCAGATACTACTCAGTTTGATCTGTGATGAAAGGAGGTCACAAGCCTGTTTTCCACAAGTTAAGAACATGCACACAGTTACTGTGGCTCAGTTGGCAGTAAGGAAGTTCATCATGGCTCTGAGCCCTTGTTTTTACTGCTCAAGTTTATTTTGATTAAATTTCAGTTTCTGTTCTAGCATGACAAAAAATACTTCAAGAAACACAAATTCAGTCTATTCCACTGCCTCACCTTTGTTCAAGCATAAATAATAAGCAACCGTAAGTCATCTGATGAATCCAGCCTTACTGTTCTCTAACCTCCCACATTTCAATATGAAAACAGTAGGGATAAGTAAGCCTTCGCATCAAACCAAGAAGCTGGTTTGCATTTGGCTGCTGTCCTTCCTTAGAGTTGCCCTGTCAGCACAGGAGCTGGAAGGTCTCAGTGCATTAATCGTGTGACAAGTTCCTCAACAGAGACTGGACAGAAACAATGGAGAGAAATGAGATTCAAAATGACAGGGTGTTTTCAGCCACTCTAAGACTGACAATAGAAGTGTTTGTGAGGAGAAGAATGTCTGTACCAAAGACTCAGAGGAGAGAGTTAGATAAGGACAGCTTCAGCTTTATTCTAGTGCAACCTTATTTTTATCTGAAGTCTTACGAGAAGCCTTTTCTCATTCTCCAGTTCTATGCCCAAGAATTAGAAAAACAACATCAAGGCAACCTGAAGGACAAGTCCAGGAAAACCAGGAAACAAAAGCCTAAAAACACCCCAAACCTAGGTTCAGCATCAGGGCTTATCTTGAATTAGCTATCTCTAAAAATCAACATCTCTACATAGCCAAGCGCACAGCTAAAGAAGCTATTCTTTTGAAAAGAAAGAGCTGGAAAAACCTTCCCACTTCTATGCTGAAGAAGAAACACTGCCCAGCCCTCTTCCCTGAAAATTACTGATACTGGGACACCTCTGACACATGTGGCTGGTACTGAGCTACCAGTCTTGTCTTACCGAGTTGCTGGAGCCTGGATGCTCCTTCCATTTAGTCTCTCAATCTTGTACTCAACTCCTTCAATGATGACACTGGACTGCATGCTCATCTCAGGCACCTGTTTTACCATCTCATCCTCTTCTGCCTCTTCCTCCAACAGAAGGGTACGTTTCTGCTGCAGTTTTCGAGCTGCCAAAATAAAGACAGACTCATACCATAAAGCTAAACCCCCACAAGGATGCAACCCCAGGCAGGTCCTTACGCTCATCATCCCTGCATGTTTGTGCTGTTTTAAGTCCATACTCTCTCCATGGATGCCTTTGTTTCTCCTCCACTCCACTAATGCGTCAGATGTAACAAACTTTACACCGTTCCCTCAGTCCCTCCTTCCTTATTCACTAAACTTCCATTCCTGGACGCTCTGTAGAACAGACTTCCAACAGTTCATCGTGCTATTCCACTCAAACTGAAGTTGTGTGTAGACTCTTCTTCCCCCTCCCCAGAATGGACAGCCCTAGGAATCTGCATAGGCATGTTGAGTCCGATCTTCCCACTTGCCTCCTGGAGGGACCAAAACCTGGAGAGCTGGTGCCGAACCTCCACACGCAGCAGCGGACCGGGGAGAACCATTAGGCCGGCAGACAAATAGGTCACGAGAGGATCAGGGACACAAGGGGCCAGAGCGCAGGCTGCTCTCTGCAGGCAGGTATTCTGCAGGCAACCAGTCACCAGCGGTGTTCCTCAGGGCACAATTCTAGGGCCAGTTCTGCTCAATATTTTTATCAACAATCTGGATGCAGGAGTTGAATGCACCATTAGCAAATTTGCCTATGATAGCAAACTGGGAGGTGCTCTGGACTCTCTCAAGGGACACGAGGCCTTGCAGAGGGATTGGGCAATCATCAAGAGCATGAAAATTAACAAGGACAAATGTCGGATTCTGCACCTGGGTCAGGGTAATGCCAGGCACAAGTATAAACTGGGAGAGGAGTGGCTGGAGAGCAGCCCTGCAGAAAAGGATCTGGGGGTGCTGGCTGGCAGCAGGCTCAACAGGAGCCAGCAGTGTGCCCTGGCACCGAGAGGGCAAAGCGCATCCTGGGGTGCATCAAACACAGCATAACCAGCTGGTCAAGAGAGGAGATTATCCCGCTGTATTCAGCGTTTGTGCGGCCTCACCTCGAGTACTGTGTGCAGTTTTGGGCCCCACCATTTAAGAAGGATGTGAAGGTACTGGAATGCATCCAGAAGAGGGCAACCAAGCTGGTGGCAGGGCTGGAAGGCATGTCCTAGAGGAGTGGCTGAGGACTCTGGGTTTGTCTAGTTTGGAGAAAAGGGGCTGAGGGACGACCTCATTGCTCTCTGCAGCTTCCTGAGGAGGGGACATGGAGAGGGAGGTGCTGGCCTCTTCCCCCTGGGATCCAGGGACAGGACACCTGGGAATGGCTCAAAGCTGTGTCAGGGGAGGTTCAGACTGGACATTAGGAAGCATTTCTTTACCGAGAGGGTGGTCAAACAGTGGAGCAGGCTTCCTGGAGAGGTGGTCAATGCCCTGTGCCTGTCAATGTTTGAGAGGCATTTGGACAATGCCCTTAATAATATGTTTTAACTTTTGGTCAGCCCTGAATTGGTCAGGCAGTTGGACTGGATGATCGTTGTGATATAGTCTATTCTATTCTGACCTGTCTACCATAACTGCAAAGTAATAACGCTGCTTGGCCTCTTTTATTAAATGTTTTTAAAATAAACATTTTTTTGCAAACAGAACACTTGTGCCAGTAGGTGTGCCTATATGCTGAAATTTCTAATGCTGCAGTTTGCCAGCAGTGGGAGCCCAAAGCAGCAGAAATCTTTGTGCAAGTGCTGGAATTGCAAAGATTCAGAGGATGTGACTTATCACTTTGAGATATTTGATTGGGGTGTTTCATCCTGAGTAAGGTAAAACTTAATTTATTGTCTGGACGATCTTCACCATGGGATCTCTCTTCCCCAGAGGGATATTTTTTTTTTTTTTTTTTAATTCTAGTACTCAGAGATATCCTGATTAGAGGTGATGTTTCTCCTCATCTACCCCTCTTAGCAAATCTCAAAACAAACCCAAATGCAAGCCTGAAACTCATCATTACTCTACAGTTTCTCCTTCCATACTTTATATCTTGATCTTTGCATCTCCCACAGCTCTCTTTTAGCCAACAGTAAGAGTCTAACATACCCAGATAACTTCTTATGTTGGACCTGTGATTCTTTTGGCCACATCGCATTGAAGAAACTCAAAATGACAAGTTGCAATTTCTTTTTCTTACCTTCCTTTCTATCTTTTATAAGCTTACTCTTGTCTTAAAATGCATCCATGTTCCTGAACTACTAAGTGAAAATGAGAAGGTTTCCAATGCTCTGGACAAATTCAAACAGCCTCTCATGCCTCCCACGGAGAAAGGATTCACTTAACAGGCCAAATTTCCTTGCACAGATTCCAACATACCTTCCTCCTCTTTCATTTTCTTCAGGTCATCCTCTCCTACTAGAGAGACACGCTTGGGAGGCTTATCCATCTGCTGTTGCTTCACCTCAATTTCGAAATACTTCTGCCTCTCGCGGAAGGATCTCTGCTCAGGGCTGTGCAGTCCGCCGGGGCTGCGTGTGGCCACCTGCGAGAGCCACACTGGCACTGCCCACAGAGCGACCGAGCCAAACCTCCCTCTCCACCTCGCCCCCCGCGCACGCCCCGCGCCTGCCCTCCCCAGCCTCGCGCTCCCCACCCTCTTCCTCCTCCCCAGCCCTCCTCTGCGCGCCCACGCTGTCATCCTGTCTCCACATCCACAGCCTCAAAAGCCCCCGAATCCGTGCAAGCCCCATCCTAGTTCCAGCTCCAGCCGCCAGAACTCACCTCCAGGGCAGTTTTGGGATTCTCTGTGCTGGTCTGACCAGGCAATTCCTAAGAATACAGAGAAACGGGCACGTTCTAAAAAGAAAGTTTTCTACCACCACTCCTGCCCTCCAGCCAAGTGCCACCAATGCCGCACAGAGAGCAGCAGTCCCGGACATTAGCTGAAGGGCTGGTTCACAAAACAGTCCCAGAATTAACTCTAGACAATGCCACTTTAGGCTTAGCAATCGTGAGTAATACGGATTTATGTTAAATTAAGGGCTAAACAGAAACAGATGGTGACAACTTTTAAAAGGGTAGAAACAGAAAAACGTGGGGCAATAGGTGAAGAACAGAAACAGAGAACTTAGCTTAAGATGGAAGAGGCTTAGACTTTCTTTAAATCAAAGACGCAACTATTGAAAATTTACTTCTAAGAAGTGGCAACACTGTCAGGAAAGAAAGAAATCCGTATTTACCAGAATAAATAACAGAATACTGGATGAGTAGAACTACAGGGGGCAGAAAAAGAAATTGATCCACAAAATCCATCTGTGAACCAGAAATCAGTAAGGGTAAAAAGAGAACTGCCAAAAAGTTACTAGAAGTATGAAAGTTTTTTAACTATACAAATGAAAAGGAACCACAAGAAGAGAGCAAGTAGACTACCTTCAACTTTAACTTTATTCAAACGCACTCCAAAAACGAACAGAAAGTTTTAATTTTGTATAAGTAAGGAGCACAATAACAGAGAAGGGAAGAAGGAAAAAAAAAAAGAAAAAAGCTTCTAGCTAAGAAGCAAGTGTCTGGAAATAGAAATTATTGCTGCTAACACAGAAGAAAACCTAAGAGCTCAATGCACTCACCTGCAGGGACAAGATAATCACTGTTCAACAATTCTGAATGAAATGACTTGTGAAACTGCAAGTCTGACAAGCATGGATTTTTAATTGACTTGTTTATTTGGGTGGCAGATCATGTCTAAAAAATAGCTAATATATTCTTAAAAATCGAGAAGCACGCAAAAATAATTTGAGTAGCGGAGCTATCGGTCTGTTCAATTTCAACAAGACAAACATTCACAGATGAATATAATTAAAACAAAAATAAATAGAAAAGATTAAAACAGAACAGGTGCAATGAAGATTAATCTAATATCGTCCTTTGATAATATAAATAATTTGTGAAACAAAGAAACTGCATAGGTTTGTCTGAGACTTCGAAGATCAGTTTTGTGACCAACCTTGCTTAATATTTTCATTGTCAAATTTGACTCAGAAACCAGGAAGGTGTGAATAAAATTTGTCAATGGCAAAGACCAGAATGCAGATTCACAGAAATGCGGAGTTGTCCGAGACCTCTGCAAATTATTTCGTTCATCCCACTCCATTGAATGGGGACTAGCATTGTCAAAATTCAAAATAGTTTGGAATATCATCCTGGAGTGACAGGTTGATTTGAGGAGGATGAAAAGAATTTAATTTAATAGTGCAAAATACAAGGTGATCTACTTCAGGATCAGTAATTGTTTCTTAAACCATGATATATCAGCTAGATACTATGAGGCTGGAGAAATCATCTCGTACAAGACACAATCTGACTCATGAACTTAGGTCATCTGGTGGGTTGCAGATGCCAAGAGACAAGCTCCACTTCCTTTTATCCTCGACTTAGCTAACCACTTCCCTGAGCTTCTACGGACAGTCATCTACCTCCGAGTAAATCAGTCTATAGAGCTAAAATGGCCAAAAATCAACCCTACAAACAGTAAAGACAGACTTGTGACCCATATTAATTTACCAAACCAGATCGATGTGAGGCCAGATGAGCACCAACGCATGGCAAGGTAGACAGTGGGAGGACAGGATTAGCTTAGATATAACACAAAGTTGCTGTCACACGTCACTGCAGAATAGCCATAGCTCCCAGTATAGCATGATTATGAAAAAGGTGAGCGTGACCTATTGACATGTAAGGAAGGGTTGTCAATTAAGATTCAGGAAGAAAGAAAGAAAGAAAAAAAGAGAGAGAGAAACAAACTACACTGCAGTAGGAAGAAATCTGTGAAATGGGAGATCTCATTTGCATCAAAGATGTGCCAGCAAGAATTCAGACAGGAACAGGTGAAAAGGAAAGCAGTAAGATGATAAAGAGAACAGAGGGTCTTTCCAAACACGAGGTGTCAAAGGGGACAGTGTTTTGCTTCTTTAGTTTAGTGAATGAAGTGATAGTATGATTGTCTATAAACAGAGAGCTCCAGAGGTCTCGCGTAACTGGAGCGCTGCCGTGCAGGAATACAAGCTCTTCAGGAAGGACAGGTAGGGCAGACCGCACGGGCGACGCCTCAACAACACGCTGAACGAGGGTCAGGAGAATGCCTTTGCAGAGTAAGGGCTGGCCACATGCTGGGCTGCTGGAGTGCAGCCGGCAGGTCCAGGGAAGCAGTCCTTCCTCTTATTCAGCACTTACAAGAGCGGCGTTTGGGGCTCCCCAGTACAAGAATGGCACTAACACACTGCACCATGTCAAGTGGAAGACCATCGGAATGATTTAGGGGGCTGCAGCACATGACCTTTGAAAACGGGCTCAGAAGGCTGTGCTTGTTCAGCCTGGAAAAGAGGAGGCTCAGGAGAGGGGGATCCAATTCCTGCATTCTACCTCCTAGGGGGGGGTTACAGGGCACAAAGTCAGACTCTCAGGGTGCACAGCAAAAGAATGAGAGACCACAGACACAAGTTGCGGTAAAAGAAATTCTGATAAAACATATAGAAAAAAACCTCTTCACAGCAGAGATGGTCATACACTGGAAGAGATTGCCCGCAGTGACCTCAGAATCTCCATTTTTGGAAATTCAGAACTCAAGTGGACTGGGCCTGAGCAACCTCATACAACTTCAAAGGTTGCCCTGTTTTGCACGGAGGACCGAGGCAGATGACCTCCAGAGGCCTCATCTAACCTGAATGGTTCCATGATTCAAATACATGGAGGAGAGAAGGAATAATTCCAATTAAGTTAAAGATCAAAATCTAATAAAAAATTCCTCAGAACAGGTTTAGCCTGGCCCTGGACTTTGGAAGTTCAGAGAGTTTTTTCGTTATATCAGAACAGCACGGTTATACAACAGCATCCTAATGTCCGGGGAAAATAACAGCGACATGAAATTCAATGAGCTTTCAGGACTTGATATGTTTACGGACAGGACTCTGCAGGGTGCCGTCCGCAACATGAATAGACTCCAACTTCCAAGGGGACCTCAACATGTCGCTCCTTCAGGACAGCTTTCTTTGGAGGAAACAAATCACCACCTCCTTCCTATCCTCACACTTCCCTTGCTCACCTGCAACGCTCCGTCTTCTGTTTGTACCACTGTGTACCATCACCCCCAGCCAGCACTAGGTACCTGTATCTCAAGCAGAGGGTGTGACAAGGGCACTGCTGCAAAGGTCTTGTATGCTTGCTTGACATTGATGGGGATCTCGTCAGGAGAGGGTGGTGAAGGTGGCTTTTGCTACAGGGACAAAGACAGAAGGTAAAGATAACCACAGATGTTATAAAAAACTGAACATGGGAGAAACACAGCACAACTCTCAGCCTGCAAAGCCTGAAGAGTGGAATATATAAGAGACAGCTCCTGCAGCCTTGGGCAGAAACAAGAGCAGAGTATTGTATAGATACTATATACAGCAGCACACGTATCACAGTCCTGTTTTATTTCTTGGATGGTGGAGGAATGATACTTCTGGTGGTACAGATCCCCACTGACTCGACCAGAATTTTGCGACTGATCTCTTGGCTAAGGGACCATATTGCTGTCGCAGTCCTCAAGGATTTCCACCCAGTTCAACTAGCACGTGCCTGCTTGAATCAGTGGGCTTTTGGGGCTGGAATAAGACAGCTATACAGTTAACTGATCCCTACTTAGGACTGAACAAGCCACATTTAGTTATTAAAAAGTTAAAGATAAGCCCTGGCCTTATCTGGCACTTCTGACTAAAAGGGCCTTCTTCATGGGAAGGGATCTATTAGTCTCATTTGGTTTTTGCGGTGGCTATTGTACTTCTATTTATAAAATGACCAGCGTGTACTTCTACTTACTTCAAGGCTAATAGTCACAGTCTCCTAAACCAAAGTGGCAACCCATTCAGGGATCTATAATCTGGAGAAGACCTGCCTTTGATCTCAAATTTTCCCTTCACAGAATTCTACTTATTCAGAAACATCTGATAAGGTCCAAGAGGACCCTCCTACTGCTTGTCACTTGTCTTTGCTGGTCTTTTCCTCACCTATCTTCCCTGTGACCGCTCCTATCACATTCAGGGAGGAAGAAGAGTTGGGGTGACTGGCTCAAAGCATCACAGAAATGAATGGGAGTAGGATGGGAAATGACACCACCACCTTCCTTTCTACTAGAAAGCCAATCCCCTTTAGTTGCTTCATTTCTTCAATCCCTCTAGCTGCACTAACTCAGTTTCAGGTGTTTGTGGTTTTTCTTTGTCCTGTTCTGAGGCTAAATTATGTTGTTTGATTAAGTTCCCTTCTGCATAGGCTAAAGAACAGCACATCAAGATCAGAAGAGATTGCAAAGTATGTGAATCTTGGCCAATTACATGGATTATATATAGCTGTTTGTCTGCAAATCAGGTCTCTAATTTGGTATCATGTCATACAAGCTTCAATAAAAAAAGAAGGGTTATATTGTAGGTGTACAAGTCTTCTGTCACGACAAAGACCAAAAGACCTGAATCTTTCTCTCCCATCAACGTACAGCCCAGGGAATATGAATCTTTCAAAACCAATCATTTTGCACATCATAAAACTTATTATCAGCAAGATGGTATTAGCTCTTGCTCCAAGATGCAAGACATCGATAGATAAAGGTTCCGAAAGATCTATGCCTCAACAGAACGCAACACCTCATAAATAAGGATCTAAAACTGTAACTGCTCTGGGATTTCAGCCACAATACAGTTTCAACAATGCCAGCTTCTTGAATGGGTAAGTGAATACACCAGGCAGGCTGGTGAGGCTCGTCTACGTTAGAAAAATGAATGGGATGCACTGACCGTGACTCTATTTGTGAAGAGTATGGGTTCTTACCCAGGGCATCCAGACTGATACAGAAACAAGACCAGCCTGAGCAAAGGCATGTGATCTTTAAACTACAAAATCACCACTGAGAGGGTGTGTTCAGCCTACCCACCAGAAAAAGTGGCACTATAGCAACCTAGGGCGGATAGACATAGCTTAGCAAGAAGGAACTGCAGGCCACTTACAGAGTTCTGGATATTGAAGCACAGCTCAGGTTGCTGGAAGGGATTGGGGCTGTCCCCGTCCTCCGAATTATATGAGGCAGCATTTTGTCGCACTCGGGAAAGAGGCTGAATGACGCCTGGCTTGGTCTGCTTGTGTCAATACCACACAACAGGGGGAAAGGCAGAGGAAAAAGAAAAGAGAGAGAGAGAGAGAGAGGGAGAGAGGGAGAGAAGAGAAACAAGCAGTTAGGGCAGCAAGATGTCTCTGCCATGCAAGTGAATAAGAAAAATCCATGCACCTGAGCTCAATTCCTCAGCTGTGCTGCTGACTCCAGCTACCAGACTGGGAGGGAGAGCTACTGGAGCAAACCCCAAACGCTCTTGTGGAAGTATTGTGGACAGGCAAAGAGATTCAGACAAGTCAGGGTCACGACAGGACCAGTGGGTTACAGAGAAGGCCAGGACACAAGGAAGAATCTGCCATACAAGCGGCAGCTGCAAGGGTCAGAGGGGTACGGCATGAGTATGTCGAAGCTTGGAGAATGTAAGCATCATGAATGGAAAATGCAGTAGGGAAACATCAGCCAGGAATGGGTATTGGCAAAAGCTGGGTATGAAAATGAACTGAGACCCAGCTAGGGCTCCAATTAGAAATGCAGACATAAGAGCAGAGACAAGAGTCTGAGGTTTGACGTAGATGTCATCACTGTTGCATGCTGTGTGGAAGTGAACAAAACATCTAATACTAAAGACAGTAGAAGCAGGAATTGAGTAAGCCAGCAAAAACTACGTGAGTGAAAGCTGCAAGGGTAAACGGGAATAAAAGGTGCAAAAACACTTGCATCAAGTTTTCAAATTGACAATATTTAAGACTTAGTGCATTTGTACAAACTTTGTACAAACAGTGGAGGACTGAAGAAGACAGTGTAAGAGCCAACAGTGAGACTTGCAGGGCTGGAAGTGAGCACACGCAGAAGGAAGAGGCAAGCTCTCTGTGCTGGAGAATGGACATAGGACACTACAATAAGGTCTCACGGCGGATGTACTTACCGATTTACTGTCATCCTGTGATGTAATGAAGTTAATGGAAGCCTGAAAACAGAAATACGGGTGTAAATTTGGAGTCCATACAGGAAGCCTTTAGTTTACTCTGCTCCACACAAAACTCCCAACCCGAACCCCTCCCCTGCCCCGCTGCCCGCCCTGTACAGGGAAAAGCCCCCAAGTCCCATACTACCCTCTACCATACCTTTTTCTTCACGTGGGGAGCAGTCCAGAGCCCACCCGCAAGAGCTTCTCCCAGTTCCTCTGCTATGTGAGAAGGCTCTCACGACTCTCTCTGCACATCTCCAGGCACCGATCCCCACCGCCCCCGTCTCTGCTCCAGCTCAGCTGGTCCTGGCCCTTGCCTACATCCCCTGCCCCTGCACTTGCTACTGAGCTTGAGCAAAGCCACCAGCACCACAGCTTCTCTGCCAGGAAGCGTTCACGCATGCCATCTCAGCAGTGGCCAGCAGGGAACAGCCTCTCGTGCCTCAGCCTGCTGCCCTGGGCGCTGCTCTCCGCAGCAAGCCCTCGGCGCGCACCAAGCCCAAGAGCCGGGGAACGCGGAGCCAGAGGAGGGCGAGAGCAGCGGTGCCAGGTGAGAGCGGCGTGGAGCAGCAGCGCACACTGCACGCCAACAGGCACTTACGAAGCGGGTCTCCCTGCCTGACAGGTGAGCAGGCCGAGGAGCTGCAGGCGTCTGGAGAGGGGCAACGCCAGGGAGGATCGTCGGGGGAGAGAACGGGAGAGAAAACGAAGAGACCGGGTTTTCTGCGTGAGAGGCTGACAAGCACTTTTCCCAGCACAGAGGCTGCGGTTACCCAGAGCTGTCAGTGTCCCATAGCTCCTCGCCGCCTGCCACGGAGAAGGCCCCTCTGCCCTCCTTGGCACGCGCGCACAGACCCACCACAGACACCTCCTTCCTCCCGCCACCCGCTTCCTCCCCCACCAGCAGCTTGCAGAACTCAAGGCCAGGCGAGGCCATCATGACACCAGCCTCAGGACAAAGGATCCAACTTCTCTCAATAATTCCCCGAGAGCTCTGAAATAAGCCTACAAATTCTGGTTGGACTACAAGATGTCAAAACCAAAGAATTTACATTAAAAATAGATGGCGGCAGAGAATTAGAGATGCAATGCCTTGGAAATTCTACTGCGGAACAACAATCTGAAGGTCAAGTCTCCTGAATCCCCAGAAAATGCACCAGCCACAAGGCTACGGATTGCCCTGTGTCCTTCAGTATCATCTGCTGGACCTGTTCCATTTTGTGTAACATTCATTGTCCAGAGAGAGCTAAATCTACCAGATACAGCCTTACCTGACATCCAGGAGACTGCTGCGGAAGGCTCTGATTCGAAAGCATTGCATCATGTAACTGTGACAGAATGCGGGGCTGAGAATGCCACTAGCAAGACCAACGGCTCAGCAACGCGACACCAAGGCATCTTCAAGAACAACTGCCAGAGTCACTAACTCGTAACAGCCATAGACCAAGTAACGAAAAAAGGCTATCAAAATGACACACACACTGGATATCAGAAATGAAAGCAGTGAGCAAACCTGCTGAAGACCTTAAAAGGCTAAAATAAAGGACAAAGTCATGAAATTGGCTATAAATGCTTTAAGAAATTAATGGAATCTCTCATGGCATATGCATCTCTGAACAGAGAGATAAAAGAGAAAAACAAGAAAAAAGCTGTATAGATTATTCAGTATGTTTCTCAAGCTACAGAGAATTCATAATACAAAAAACCTGAAGTGATAGAATAGACTACAAATTACAGCAAGTGCTACATAACGGGGAATTTGAGACATCCAACTTAAAATTGGAAATGCAAATGCCTGCATCTGCAAAAATGCTCCTGGGTGCTCTTAACTTCATAGAATGCATTAGTGAGACCTTGTTTATTCTCCTCAGAGCCCATGGAGGAGAGCATGAACAGTTTCACCTGGAAAGTTTCCACTGTCAGAGCAGTGACTGCTATGAGAAGACAAAACGGTCACTGTTGCCACAGGAATTGGATAATGACAAACCATTAGACTCTAAAGACAAACAACTTATTACTGAGCAAGCCCATCCCGAATTAGAAGAGCAGATGGCATTATAGCCAGAGAGCTGCTAGTGGCAAGGACATTGGCACTGAGCCTCCAACGCCAAAACACTGATAAACAAAAACATCAGGGGTACTACAAAAGTTGCCTATGACAAATTGGAACAAGGGACTTTCCATCCAAATACAAATTTTTACCAAAAAAAAAAAAAATCACAATGAGAGTAGCCAAATATTGGAGCTGGCATCTAGAAAGATGTAGACTTTCCATCTCTAGAGGTGTTCAAAATTTAACTGGACATGGCCTTGAGTAACCTGATCTAATTGGACCTGCTCTGAGTGTGGTCTTAGACCAGACCTTCCATCCTAAATCATTCTATGAGCAGCCACATGGCCACCCTTTGAGATTTGGGCTTCTTTTTCAGCTGAGAGCTGAGGATCTTTAAAGACAGTGCAAATCGATATCTAGATCTCTTTCTGCTGTACAATGAGGAGTATCATCCCCACCCCATTCCTTCTAGATAGAAAGAACCCAATCTCAAAGAAAATTTGCACTTGTGGTAAAAGGAAAACTTACTGACAAACAGCCCAAAATAAACCTCCAATCAGTATGCAACTGCTGTCAGAAAAGCAAATAAGTAAACATATGCAGCTGGAACAGAAAAGCATTGAAATAGCATTACTATAATAAATAGTATCTTCTTCTAATCTTACTGTGTCCCTGGTGATCACTCAGTTTCAAAGGATCCAAGAACTGAGAGAAATGCAAGATAGGCCAAGGAAGCAATAGAAGATAGACCAAACTGTTGCTCACTACAGCTCCGCTGTCCTGTTCGCTACTCCCAGCCACAGGGTCCTGACCCTTCTCCTGAGTCAGTGTTAACTGTCACCTCACCCCAAGGTGATGCAATTCATCTCGCTAAGCTGAACTAACCTAGCAAAAAAGCAGGCAGCTTTTGTCCAGCTTAGAGAACTGAAATGACTCAGCTGAAGATCAGGTAGGTGCCAGAGCCAGTGGGACAAATAGTTTGAGAGCAGTTGCGCTCCAAAAGGAATGCAACAGACACAAATAACTAAGGATGGAGTACAATTTTCAGTTCATTCCAGCCCCCTAATATAAAAACCAGTAACTTGACTGTGAAGGAAAAATTTTAAAAATCCATTTAAGAGTATTTAACTTCAAAAGGCTCAACTAACTTGTGAAACCTACTGCCACAGGATGAAAAGTGAAATAAAAAACTTAGCAAGATTTAAAAGAAAGATCAGAGTTGATAGGAGAAATAAGAACGGCTAGTGAGAATAGGTAATGCTTACCAAAAACAAAACAAAACAAAATATCAAAAGTTACAAGAAATAAAGAAACTTCCCACTTCAGAGTGAAAGCTGGCCTAGTTTTAGAAAATCATTCCCTAAGGGTAGGCTAACCTATAATTGTCTGCTGCAGGATCCTTCAGGTTTTTTCTGAACAGCTGATGTGGGTTGCCAGCAGCATCGCAAACAGAACTAGGGATCTCTCTGGGAGACTGAGTAGCGCTTGTTTACCGACCTGAGATGATTCTGCAAATCCCGACCTCTCCATTTCTTCTCACATACCAATTGCCAGAATTAAATAGTCTCTGTATAAGGTATTGGTGAGGCCATTCTCAAAAAAGAGAGACAACTACCATTTTATAGTCACTCTAGGTGCTCCCCTGCTCATTACCCTGCAAATTAAGTTACCCCTCAGAGCAGTAACTTTCCACCGAGTTTATGACTAGCTAATTATACTCCCGGGTCTCTGAGATATTTTGAAAGAGCAGAGTTCTTCCCCTAGTTCTCTAGTTGCCTCCTGAGATGGATACCCTTCCACCTCAAAGGCGTCCCTCTCACGGATGGAAATCATGCTCGGCTTTCTCTGCCTGTCTGCCCTGGTGCCACCTTGCCCTGGAAGCATGCCTCCCTGCCTTTCCCCATGTTGCCTGACCTGGGGGCAGTCTCACCTGCTGATTACTAGGAGAAAAGGGGGTTTCACGCCTGGAATTTCCTGTCCCAGACTCGCCCACAGGAGCCTGAAAGAGAGAAGACAAAGCTAGATAGTTCCTGTACAGCAGCAACTTCCATGCCTCTCCCTTAGCAGTGAGGCCACGAGGCAAGGGAGATCACCGACATCCAGCCCGAGGCCAACCATGGACCACCTCACCGCGAGAGTGGAGTTAGCATTGGGCCCAACAGCAGCTGTCACATGGCAGAAACTTACAAAAAGCGTTAGAAACAGCAAGAGAACGACATTAAACATTGGAACTGAGATCATATCCAAACGCCCTGCAAGGCCAACTGAATCAGGTTAAAGCCTTCTGCCTTGTAAGACATCCCCAGGAAACCTCTCCCCCTAACTTCTCTTCAGCCCTCAAGAAGGCTCAGACTGGGCCACAGTCTGGGCAAACCTCCTCTTGTACAGACACTGAGCAAAAAAAGCCACTCCCAACTGAACGAGACAAGATTCATCCCCAGCCACATCCATTGCTGTTGGCCTACTGGTAAGACTTTTATGAGCAGCACAGAGCACAGGAAAGACAGGGCTCTCGCCCCTTCCACAGGAACCTATAGAACCATAGAATAGTTTGGGTTTGAAGGGACCTTAAAGATAATCTAGTTCCAACTCCACTGCTATGGTCAGGCACACCTTCCACTAGACCAGGTTGCTCAAAGACCCATCCAGCCTGGCCTTGGAACACTTCCAGGGATGGGGCATCCACAACTTCTCTGGGCAACCTGTTCCAGTGCCTCACTACCCTCATAGTGAAGAATTTCTTCCCTATATCTAATCTAAATCTACCCTCTTTCAGCTTAAAGTCATTACCCCTTGTCCTATCACTACATACCCCTGTAAAAAGCCCTTCTCCAGCTTTCTTGTAGGCCCCTACTGGAAGGCTGCTTCCTGGACCCTTCTCTTCTCCAGGCTGAACAACCCCAACTCTCTCAGCCTGTCTTCATAGGAGAGGTGCTCCAGCCCTCTGATCATCTTTGGGGCCCTCCTCTGGACTCGCTCCAACAGGTCCATGTCCTTCTTGTGTTGGGGGGGTCTTGTGTTGGGAGCTGTGCACAGTACCCCAGGTGAGGTCTCACGAGAGCGGAGTAGAGGGAGAGAATCACCTCCCTCGACCTGCTGGCCATGCTTCTTTGGATGCAGCCCAGGATATGCTTGGCTTTCTGGGCTGCACGCGCACATTGCCGGGTCATGTTGAGCTTCGCATCAATCAACACCCCCAAGTCCTTCTCTCCAGGGCTGCTCTCAATCCATTCTCCACCCAGCCTGTATTTGTGCTTGGGATTGCCCTGATCCAAGATGCAGGACCTTGCACTTAGCCTTGTTGAACCTCATGAGGTTTGCACGGGCCCAAGTAGATGACATCAGTTGCTCTTCCCTTACCCACCAACGCTGTAACCCCGTGGTAGAAGGCCACCAAATTTGTCAGGCAGAATTTGCCCTTAGTGAAGGCATGTTGGCTGTCACCAACCACCTCCTTATTTTCCATGTGCCTTAGCATAGTTTCCAGGAGGATCTGCTCCACGATCTTGCCGGGCACAGAGGTGAGACTGATTGGCCTGGAGTTCCCCAGGTCTTCCTTTTTTCCCCCCTTTAAAAATGGGAGTTATGTTTCCCCTTTTCCAGTCAGCGGGAACTTCACCGGACTGCCATGACTTCTCAAATGTGATGGATAGTGGCTTAGCAGCTTCATCTGCCAGTTCCCTCAGGACCCACGGATGCATCTCATCAGGTCCCATGGACTTGTGCGCTTTCAGGTTCCTTAGATGGTCTCGAACCTGATCTTCTCCTACAGTGGGCGGCTCTTCATTCTCCCAGTCTCTGCCTTTGCCTTCTGCGACTTGGGCGGTGAGGCTTGAGCACGTGCCGGTGAAGACCACAGCAAAAAAGTCATTGAGTACCTCAGCCTTCTTCATATCCCAGGTAACCAGGTCTCCTGTTTCCTTCCGGAGAGGGCCCACATTTTCCCTAGTGGTCTTTTTATTACCAACGGACCTATAGAAGCTGTTCTTGTTGCCCTTCACATCCCTGGCCAGATTTAATTCCATCAGGGCTTTAGCTTTCCTAACCTGATTCCTGGCTGCTCGGACAATTTGTCTGTGTTCCTCCCAGGCTACCTGTCCTTGCTTCCACCCTCTGTAGGCTTCCTTTTTGTGTTTGAGTTTGTCCAGGAGCTCCTTGTTCATCCATGCAGGCCTCCTGGTGTTTCTGCCTGACTTCCTCTTTGTTGGGGTGCATCGCTCCTGAGCTTGAAGGAGGTGATCCTTGAATATTAACCAGCTTTCTTGGGCCCCTCTTCCCTCCAGGGCTTTATCCCGTGCCACTCTACCAAGCAGATCCCTGCAGAGGCCAAAGTCTGCTCTCCTGAAGTCCAGGGTAGTGAGCTTGCTGTGCGCCCTCCTCGCTGCCCTAGGGATCTTGAACTCCACCGTTTCATGGTCACTGCAGCCAAGGCTGCCCTTGAGCTTCATCAGCCCCTCCTTGGTGGTGAGAACAAGGTCCAGCATAGCGCCTCTCCTCGTTGGCTCCTCTGTCACTTGGAGAAGGAAGTTATCATTGACGCATGCCAGGAACCTCCCGGATTGCTTCTGCCCTGCCGTCCCTCCAACAGATATCGGGCTGGTTGAAGTCCCCCATGAGGACCAGGGCTTGTGAAGATGAGGCTGCTCCTATCTGTTGATAGAGGGCCTCATCCGCTCAGTCTTCCTGGTCGGGTGGCCTGTAGCAGACCCCCTCTATAATGTCACCTGTCCCTGCCCTCCCTTTAATCCTGACCCATAAGCTCTTGGTCAGCTCCTCATCCATCCCCAGGCAGAGTGCCATGCACTCCAGCTGGTCCCCGACATAGAGGGCAACACCCCCTCCTCGTCTCCCCTGCCTGTCCTTCCTAAAGAGCCTGTATCCTTTCATTCCAACACTCCAGTCACAGGAGCCCCTCCACGTCTGCGTGCGCACGTCTCTAACTCCTCTCGTTTATTCCCCATGCTACGTGTGTTTGCATAGAGGCACTTAAGTTGGGCCCCCCATGAAGCTGACTTACTGGCTGGAGTTCCTTTGTGCTGCTCTTCAGGTGCTCTCCTGCTGACCTGTGATCCTCCTCCAGGCTCTGGGCATCTATTGCTGGCACTGGCATCAAACTGGTAGGAGTGGGATGGATTGAGGTTCCCCTCCCCCGGCAACTTTAGCTTAAAGCCCTCTTCACCAGCTTGGCAAGCCTGTGACTGAAGATGCTCTTCCCCTTCTCTGACAGATGGGCCCCATCAGCCCAACGCTCAGGCTGAGCCAGCCTACAGCCAGCCCCAACAGCTACAACAAGAGAGCAGAGTCCCAATAATTACCTGCAGTCTGTCCACAGGATTAAGGAGCACGATTTAAAAAGTATTTTAGATGCCTAAAGATGGAAACAGGTCATTTGGGATTTAGAGAACTGTTTAAGCAAATGTAGGGTTCCGCAATCATTAATACCATACCCATGCACCAGCGAATCATGTTAATTTGATTCAAGTCAGCCTTGGGCAATGGTATTTCTACTGACCAAGCCAGGAGATGTGATCTGAAGTTTATATTAGAGCACAAAACCCATCTGTTCCTTCTTAGCACTGTAATGACAGAGAAGGTGGCAGCACCAACTGATCCATGCCTCCACCGCAAAGAGTGTTCTTGCTCAGCCTGCTTCTGGCTACCGCTATCCAAGTCTTCCCGCGTGCCAGCACATGCAGTTACCAATCCCCAACCAAGAAGCTGTTCTACAATAGTCTTTCAGGGACCTCAGCTCCCTAGCCCAGCTGACACGACTGCTCCAGTTCTGCTGTCAGCATATAGGAGGAGAACAAGCAGACAAGGGCAACTGATCCTTTTTGACAGCAACGTGGAATTAGATTAGCTCCAGCTAACTATGACACCCACCTCCAGCCGATGATGGCTGATCTGGCATAAAGTCTACCTTCAAAAAGGGTCAGTGCTTTGTGACCGCTGCTTTTTTGATCTTTTGAGCTCTAAAGCTGGATGCCTATAATGTCCAAACCACAGCCTTTGACTTTTAATATACTGAGAGGTTACAGAGATTCAACCACATGCCCTGCTCTATGCTTATCTGCCTACACATCTGTGAAAGGCAAATTCTCACCAAGGAACTAGGCTAAAAACATTTAAGAGAACTACAGCTGGGGGTTGTTTTGTTTGGTTGGTTTTTCTTCTGTGTGTGTGGGTTGTTTGTTTGCAGTTGTTTTGCTTCTCTTGCTTTTCAGACCTCCCGAAAGGCTGAGGAAGGAAGAAGGGGAGAGTGGTGTGGTGCTAATCTGGTACATAATATCTTTGGGTCTAGTCCTTGCTCTGCCACAGGTTTCCTGTGCAACAGTGAGAAAGTTAAATACAAACAGATTTCCCAGAGCAGAAAGCAAAGTTCTCCCTTGAAATCTGAAAGTCTAGATGTACTGAAATGTGTCACTTCAAGGAACAGCATGCTCCTGGGCTGTAGATTAACTATGTCAGCTGCACTGCCGCTTAGTTTTCAGCAGTCTAAAAATGGCTGGGTTTGTTCAGGCCCAGACATCCAAGTGTGACACCACCACCATTCTTCTGCAAGCCCTGCCGGCTCCCCACTCACAACCACCGCAGACAGGAAACACTGCTGCTCCTAGCCCGACGCTCGCCCGCCCAGAGGGACGTTGGGGACGTCGCCTGACATCACTGCCTCCCCTGAAAGAGGGGCTGAGCAGCATGCACGCTTGGCAAGAACTGGGTGCATTAGTGGCTGGAAGACAATTTCCTGACTGTCAACTGCACGCAACACTGGAGAAGCACGTGTTAGGAGGGACCAACCCCCGCACAGGCCCCGTGCTGCCTGGCATCTGGGGTCCCGGTGCATGCACAGGGGTTTAGTAGAACGCGGGTGGCTTTAACTGCGTGACTGCATGCCACACACAGCATGCCGTGGGACTGCTTGCCTTGGAGTAAAGGTTGGTCTTCAGCACTCCCCCCCTGCCATAGCCCAGGGGCGGGCCCCCCAGACAAGCCTTGCCTGCTGCTTTCCCCTTGCGGTTCGCCACCACAAAGGGGTTCTCGCTGAAGAGGATCGGCTGAGAGTCGATCATACACTCTTGCTCTGGCGTCTTTGGCATCTGGTCCTGGGACAAGGGGCAACCAGAGGGATCCTGCTTGTCTAGCTGGGGCTTTTCTGCCCCGCTCGCGCACTTGTCAGGCGATGCAGAGTCCTGAGGAAGGCCAGCCACGCTTCCGATGATGGGGCCTGCAGCTGTTTCTGGGTATGAATCCCGGCTGTCCCGTGCCACTGGCAGAGACAGCACAGTGCAGTCGCCCTCCATTCTGGAGCTGGCTTTATTGTAACAATGATGAACAAGCTGAGAGGAAAACAAAAGGATCAGAAAGAAATAAGGAGAACGGAGTAAAGGAGAGGAGGGAGAAAATACAGAGCAGCTGCTGATGCTGAAGGACAGGGGAGAGAAGAATTCCAGCACTAAGGACCACACGACCATCCCTTCCCTCTCTTCTACTCTACTACCAATTTTGTGATCTCGAATGCTGCTTCCAAGAGAGGACCTTGCTGTCAGCATGCAATACGTACACCAAACAGTTGACAGGCACAAGCGCACTCCCTCCACTTCTCCAGCTCCCATACACATTCCAGCCTGCATTTCAGCAGCTCACCAGTAACGCTGTTGCTCTCTAGCAAAATTGATTGCTAAAACCTGCACGAGCACACAACCTCTCCCATCTCACTGCAGCACATCCTCAATTCAACTCCACCATCACACGGCCAAACATCAGCTGTCTTACCCCAGCATACTTTCAAATAGTTCCAGCACTGTCACGCAGAATAACACCTCTCACCTTGCTCCAATGCACGTCCACACAGTTAAACAGTTATCACCATATTGTCTACCCCATGCACTTCCATCACACCGGCATGGGCAAACATGCTTTTATGGCCCCACTTCACCAAAATACACACCAACAAGTAACGGAGAGCTAAAGTAACAGCTAAGAGAGCACAGGTCTCTTTGAGCGCTCTTCCTGCAGGCAGGACTGAAACAGAGCTCCAGTCCTGCCTAGGCTCAACTGTACCCATCCAAGACGAAGCACTGACCTTTCCTCTTTTAATACTACAGAGTTTGTGACCCCAGCCAAAGCCTTCTTCAGGGAAGCAGAGATAATCAGAGAGCAATGATCAAATCTCCTTTTATCCAAGTGCCTGCCAGGGAGCAAAAAGACCTCTTCTGCTCAGAGCACATTCTCCAACTCCTGTGTCATGGCAGCATTCACAAAAATAGCTCTCAAGGGCTGGGTGGGCTGGTGACTACAATGGCAGCTGAGAGGCTCAGGAATTTCTAAGGCCCTCCCCTAACCCTTCAACCCCATCCCAACCTAAAGCAGTGGTTGGCAGAGCCCTGGCTCATATCATATTTCTTCAGACAGTGAAGCCTGTGCTACCCTTAGAAATTTTGCTATTGTAGCTATGTGACTTTCCAATGTTAAAAAACCCTACCAAAACAACCCAAACAAAAAAAACCCCAAATTCCAACCTTCTTTTCCCAGAGTGCCATGAAGCACGCTACCAAGAGCTCTGGTGCACATACAATTATGCCAGGCAAAAAGTACTTTCAGGAACGTTATTTGTTCATTGGGGATGCTGTAATGAAAACACTGCCAGCAATCCACCACCGCGAGTGGGGTGGTGGGTCCTACAGCCAAGCGCCTCCGACACCACTGCCGCTTTCCCCTGCCAAGCAGAAGAGCACAAACACTGACCAGCCTGGGTTCCAGGTACATCTCACCACCAAGGCCTATTTTGCTTCGCACAAAGGGAAAAAGTAAACAACACTTTTAGGGCACTGTGGAGATGGGCATCTCACCAAGACTGCACGAAGTCTGATAGTCCATGGGGAGCCCCAATCCCTATTTTGTTCATGGACATGATTGGAACTGAGCTTCATCTACCCCTCGCTTTAATCTCCAGCGCTTCTCCTGCAGCAGTGTATTCCAGTGCAGGATGCCTCGCTCCCTCTACTCCACAGTGGGCTATTTTTATCAGACAAGCAACAATTTCTATTTTGGGTAAGTAAAGATTCTGGCAATGCAGTGTGCTTTTCCCAGCCTTGCCTCTGTCCCTCCCCAGTCTAGCAGACAGCACAATCATGTTTTACCCTGCATCCTCCAAGGCAAATACAGAAGAAATGCATTTGCAGTTCTGATCCATCACTTTGCCCCAGACACTGAAACAAATCTAATTTTAAATCTCATGAACAAGTACAGAGAAAGAATCAACGGCTAGAAATTGAAGAGAAATAGATTCAGACTAGAAAGTACAGATTGTTAATTAACTAACCATGGTGACACGCTACTGAGAGATGCAAAATCCTCTCCACTTCTTATATGGTCCAGAAAGCAGAACTAGATTTTAAATGTTTTGCTATGGCTAGATGCAGTCATTCGTAGGTATGGTTTTGAAGCCTGTACTATGCAGAAGACAAACTATAATACTCTTTTATTACTGCGATGGCAGTATCCAGACATTGCAGTGCACCGGGTACTCTGCAGACATCAAGTTACTGGGAAGCTGGCACAGCTGGAGGGCATCACTGAGACGAGCATTCTCATGCAGCTTTCAACTGGAATTTTTCAGCTGGGGTTTTACAAGTATACAAACGAAACAGGCTTGCATCTCAGTGAGCCTTCGTTAAATCTTGCTCACAAAAGGACCAATACGCAGCAATACAGATTAATCCGAGACAGACAGCCATCTGCCCCCTTCTTTAGGGGCAATTCTGGGGCAATCCTCATTCCACCCGCAATCTACAGCGGTCACAGCAGAGGTCTGCACTTCCCCCTGTTCAACAGCGTGAAGAACAGCAGGCCCTGCAGCTCCCCTGCAGGGACCTATACGGCAACAAAAGATATGTAGACACTGTTTAGAGGAGAATGTATGTGGTGAGAAAGTTGGCCTAGAGACAGGAAGAAAGAGAAAAATACTATGGGAACTGGGCAATAGCATTAGTCATCTTAATCCAGTCAGACTGACTGGAGATAGACTGTTAATGGAACCGCAAGCTTTTCTGCTGGCCGAACCGATCCATGTCGGAGTCTTCCAGGCAGTCACCAAATGGGCTAGGTGCAGCTCCCAAAGGAATGCCAGAGCCTCGCTGTCCTTGAAACCCGTATCTCCCTGCACTCACGATCTAGGCAGACTTTTTTTTTCAAACAGAGCAAAGACAGGGCTGGGCAAATGACAGCTGGAAAAACATAAACATGGGCACCAAGTGGCCTTCCCCTGAAACGGGACATTTATAGATGCCGCCCATACACCCCGGCATTCCAGCGTGTTCAGCCCCACATTCCAGTGCCAGGCATTCCTGGGCTGACATGGACTGTTAAGGCACCAGTTCCCAAATGCTGCCCTGCTCTGGAAGACACTAGGGCTGTCCAGCAAAGAGGCAGCTGCTTGCGTGGGGCTGGCTCTCCCCTTGTTTCCAGCTACTAAGTTACACTAAGAGATGCTAAAAATATGTTAAACCTTTTCCTGGTAATACTTTTCTGCGTGAACAGCCAGGAGAGAAAACCCAAAAGCTGGGGAGTACGGGGAGGAACAAAATGAGACAAAGCTGGAGACAAAGCAGGGCTCTAATCAGTCTGAAAGCAGAAAAGCAAGAGGGCCTGAAGTCGACGAGAGGATAGATGAATAGGAGAGGAGACCTGTCTGGATGGAATGAGGTGGAGAGATGATCCTGAAACAATGGAATGGGAATGCAGAATCTGATGATGACAGCAAAGGGTGGTCTTGCTGCAATAGGAGGAAAGGAATGGAGGTGAAGAGTGAGATGTATGTGAAGGAGCAGGCAGAAAGACAGTGGAATAGGTATGATGCGGAGAAGATAAAACATGACCAAAGGAAGCAAACACGGAGAGGTGAGGTGAGATTTTAAACACAGGAGAGACAGATGACTTTGTAATCTGTGAAGCTTGTGAAATCTGGATTTTCTCTTGGCTGAGCTGCCACCACATATCAGGGACTGAAATGCAGGTGACAGGGTCAGGAGCATCCAGGGCTGCTATCAGGGCTGAGTCATGATACGCAATCACTGTCACTTTGCCTTTTGCAGTCCTAGACGGATCTTGACCTTCTTTTAATACTTTTGGTATCAGCACCCTGCATCCCTCCTTCTTTCTAAACACCATTCACAATGAATTTACAACTAAGCTATGCACACAACATTGTAAATCTTCTGTGTCAGGAAGAATCTTCCCCTCCCTCCTCTGCAGCTTTCAGTAGTTGCTTCCTTCCATGATAAATCTCCTGCACTCTCCCATTCGCATGTATCCTTCTCTCCTGCTGGGCTGTTCTTTCTGCCTTGTTTGAGACACGTCCTTCTGCATCTCGGCAATTACACAGGCCACTTCCCCTTCCAAAATGGAAAGCGACCTGGCTCTCTCCTCTCCTCATTTTCTTATTCTAACCTTTCTTTTGTGGCTACCTCCTGTTTCAGACAGTGTCAAAGTCTACCGCAGTTCTGCTTCCCCGTTTTCCTCTGCAGAGAGTACTGTCATCTCAACACCAGGGCACGAGGAGAGGGCAGGTAAGAGAACAACCACGGCTTCCCCCACGCAGGGACCCACATCTCAACAGCCCCCCACTTACAGTGCGATTGACTCTCTGTAAGCCACTGCTGGGCAAAGCAGCCAGGGTCCGATAGTCCAGTCTCAAGGGTTCACTGGTGATATTCTGGAGAGGGGCAAGGGGGGGAGCAAAAAAACACAAAAACACCAGGAAGAGATCAGGCCAGAGGTCAACTAAATCAACTAGAAAGAGCAAATAAAAGGAAACCACCCCTAGTAATAACCAAGGCCTTATCTCCAAACTCTGCAGAAAGTCCCCATTCATTGCCTGGAAATGAACCTGGAATTGTTCCAAACGCAACCACGGGGACCCATGACAAAGACCGGGCTTGAGAAATACCGCAGAAAACGTGTTGTTCTGGGCCCCGGTCACCCACTGGTACACAGATCCCCACCATTCCTCCTGCCCCAACACGCACACGTCCGCTCCCTTACAGGGGGAGAGGAGAACGTGACATACATACCAGTTTTCTCCAAATAGCATCCAGAAAGGCTTCCAGTCTGGATTTGGAGACATTTGAGAGTGCAAATCTACAATTCCTCTGCAGTATCTTTTCGCTACCTTAACTCACACTCATTGTATAATTCCATTTGATTTCGCTTCCTATTTGCATTTGTCTGCCTTTCTAATTCTAGCCACTGCTTTTCACCATTCCTTCCTCAATCACATTACAGATTTTTTCATTTCTGGTATCTTCTCTTACGCCCAAAAGTCAAGTCTTTTGAGGGGGGAGGGAGTGGAGAACAGAATGAGGGAATGAGAGACTTCTCCGGCCTTCAAGTCCAGCTGCGGCCCTTCTCTGTGACTCTCAACCCCTCCCACCATGCTCCTCACCTCTGCCTCCTCCTCAAGTTGCTGCGTGGCTGCCTCCCGCTCCCTACGCATCCACTCCTTCCATGACACAGGAGAGAGTCAGAGCAGCATCCAAGCAGTGCAGGCAAAGAGAGAGGGAAAGAGGTCAGCACCATGCTGGGCAGTAGCTCCCGAGGAGGGAGCAGAGAAGCAGGAGGAGGAGAGGGTGAGCAGAGACCCAGCACGCATGTTGGGCCTGGGGAAAGAGGAGCTGGAATTCTGCAGGAGCTCGGTTATCGCCAGCAAAACGGACGGGAACAGACACCCCGTACAGCACCAGCCAGGGCGTCACCAGATGAGGGGAAGAGAGCATGTCTCCGACATCCTCAGCAGGGTCAATCCTGGGGAGAAGCCAAGGGAGCTAAAGCCCCCCCCAAGCACAAGCTACGCCATCATCAAGGGAGAGGAGAAGATTGCTTATTGCTAGAAGAGACATCTTGACAGAGCAGACCCGAGAGGCTGGAAGGGAATGGAAAAACAAATCTACAGAGCACAGGACTAGCTGTCACTAACGAAAAAGACCTAAAAAAATCACATGCTTGTTAATAGCATCACAGCCAAAAGACTATATATAGAGACAAATTGTCTAAGCATAAGGCAGGGCTTAAAATCAGCTGGTCAGCTCTCGGTCATTCAGCGCAGCACAGGAATATTATAACAGTGACCAGCGGCTAATCTCACAAGCCCCAGCTACGGGCTTGCTTCCAAGCTGCAAGAGGAAGGTAATGATATGTTACTTGTCTTAAAGAATTATTTCTGCGCATTTATACTTTTGTGACTTTTTGCCCAGCACCTATGCTGCAGAGCGAGGGCTGTGGACAAAAGCATCATTCTTCTTCTGTTCTATTGCGTATTGCAACCCTCCTGACTGCTCCTCCCAAACAGCAGCAACCAGATGGTCCAGAAGTCCCAAGGCTGGAAGGGTGGGAGGTGGAAGGCATCTGAGAAATACAGAGGGAGCTAACTGAAAATTCTGATAAGCACCTAGGCACTTCTCTTCAAAAGCTTCTGTGCATTACCACCAGCAAATAATCAGTGTCCCACATCACACCCCCGATCTCCAGACAAGAATGAGCAACATGAGAAGACACTAATGCTCTGGAGGACCACAAGATCCAAAGGGATATTCAGGGATATTTAAGCTAAAGTCTGTTCCGAATCTGGTTATGCTTATTTTGGACGAGTGTTATCTGTACGGTGAGTGTTCTAGCTGACAGCAATATTCTATGTGATCCTTCTCCGAGGTCTTAAGCTGAAGAGAGACAAGAGTGCCAACCAGCCCAGATGGAGCTGTGGAATGTTCACAGTTCATCTCTGACCACATCTGGGAAGCTTGGGGAAGCTCTGGATTATGACTAGAAAAATAACTACAGTTACAGAGTTGGGATAGAGAAATGCACCATGAATCAGTCCATGGAGATTTGGAGTTACTAATATTGCTGTTGGAAAGAGTTCAAGAACTGAACATGAGCGATGTATGCAGTGAGTGCAACAGTGGTATTTGAAAACCTCTACAGGACTAACGGTGAGTATAGCAAAGCCAAAATTCTTCCCATTTCTTCAGTTCACAACCTTACTGTAAGGAGACATGTTTGATCTCTATCACTCTTGTGCAAAACTGAACATGAAACACTGAAGTATTAGAGGAAAGATCCAAAAATGGTGACATGAATAGTATTACTGAGGATCTGGCACTGAGGTGGGAACTTCCTACAGCATTACAATGGCTACCATACAGTGCTGGCTCCATCACTGGTATAACTTTAATCATCAAAACCAGTATTAGAGACAGAATCCCAGTTTCAAGGTCACGCTAGAAGAAAAACACATCTTTGCTCCTGGGTCTCAGGCCATGGATCCCGAGATGTCAGAGGAGTATGGAGCATCCATTGCTACCTGCTCTTAGTATCCTAATGGAAGGGGTACCAAAAAATATGAAATTTTTTAAAGGCACAGGCAATTCTGGGGGGGAGTCTTGGTCTCTGCTGATCACCAGGCTACAGGCATACTTCTCAGCTCTTTAGAGGTTGGGACAAACAACATTGTAATTATACTAAGTCACACTATGGTGAGAGAAAAGGCAGTATATGGGAATATAGACTTTAGAAGTCCTCAAATATACGTCACTGCAACCTCAGAATATTGCTTTAAAATCTATCAAAAGTAAAATATCCAAGAAAGATGAACCACGATTACCAGGTATTGTTCAGCCTCCAGGAAGAATAATGATATTTGCTATAAGATGGCCACCATTGTTTTGAAATATTGCTGATGGCTGAATGATTAGTTATTGTTAAGTTTTTTCTTTTAAATTAACCATTTTAATAAAAATTCAAGTTCAAGTTTTCCATAAAAAGGTA
Organism: Calonectris borealis; assembly: GCF_964195595.1. NCBI lineage: Eukaryota > Metazoa > Chordata > Aves > Procellariiformes > Procellariidae > Calonectris > Calonectris borealis. The sequence continues at coordinate 221,398 of NC_134313.1, forward strand.
CCATAATATCATCAGCACTTTTTAAAATGAGATATGGCCAAGGCTATATCACCAATCATAAAGGTTTTTCGTTTTTTTTTGACAAAGTCTCTGGAGTATTTTTAAGCAATCTCAGCATAAATTTTGGAAAAGCCTTTATCTACCAAGACTGAACTAATGCAACCTGCTCAGACAGAGCAGCATGGTTTTGGGGCCAGACTTGCTCTTGGTTTATCCAGAGGTGTTAGAAATGCTGATAATGACTCATAGTACCTGAAGTCTCCTAGAGAGTATTCAAATCCATATGCTACCAACATAAAACTGGTAGGAATATCCTTGGCTGTAACAGTAACACTATGAAATCAGGTTTTCTGAAGCCACAATAAACCACTCTCCGTTCCTTCCTAGGCAAGGAACAAGACGTTTTATATGAAAAACCTAAATTGATCTAAATTGGCTCTGCTCTGAGCTGAATCAAGTGACCTGTAGAGGTCCCTTCCTACCCAAATTATTCACAGAATCATAGAACAGTTTGGGTTGGAAGGGACCTTTAAAGGTCACCTAGTCCAACCCCTCCTGCAATGAGCAGGGACATCTTCAACTAGATGAGGTTGAAGATTATTCTATAAGGTCATTCCACTGGAAGAATTCCCATCTAAGTATAGATCTCAAACACCATCAGAACACCTTGCAGATACTTAGGACAGAAATCCCTTGTCTTATTCCTGCACATGCCGACATCAATCTAAGCTGTAGACTAGCAAAGATAAAGCAAAGCTTCCAAAAAGAGTCTGCAACACACCGAACCCCTTTTGTCTCTCCACCCCCGTCTTTTGTAAAATTGTACCCTATATAGCCCATGGCAGTCACTGACAGAAGGCAGAGTAGAATTATACAAATATGAAATATATAGATGTATATTTAATGATTACACATATGGCATGCCTGAAAGGTCATACAGCCATTTTCTTGTTCATTGCTCTGTCCTCTTACAGTTTGTGCCATTGTTTACTCAAAACCTTGACCATTTTTTTCCAAAACAAGTAAAATCTCAAGTGTTAACTAAATTATAAAGATCACCTCCATCCAGAATTGCCAACATAACTACACTCTTGTGGGGTAGCAAATGTAAAAAAAGCTGTGTGATTACAACTGCAGAAAGAACCTAGAGAAATATTAGGTATATCTAAACTGGAAACCTGAAGAAACGCCTGCTTAAGTACACACACTTATCTGCCAGGAGAGCAGATTCCTAATTGACAATACTGAAGAATTCAATTTTCCCTCATCTTCCAAAAGAATCTGACTGAATAAATTGCAGTTTTAAAAGGGATAACTAGAAAACCCAAGTCCTTGAGGGGCTTGACTCTGCTAATCTGTTTCTGTGAAGGCTGAAATAGTGGGCAGAAATGCAAAATTCTCATCAGGAATCAGAAAAATGATCATGTAAACTGAGGAGCACAAACTTGTGATTGATGAACAGCGCCACTTCTTCAATTCAGGGCAACTTGGAGCTGTGTGTTCTCATCTTTGCTCATAAAAGCTGTGTTAGGTCATGGAGTGCTGTATAGACAGAACTGATTAAATGTGGTACTTCCAAGCTAACAGGGCCATTTTTCTCAAAGTTGCAGCTTGGCCAGAAAGTACCAGCAGGTAACAAAGACGAACACTGTAAATAACAGAAGAGTACCATCGAAGAGGTACACAGGAAGGTACGGCAAGGCCAAAAAGCAGCTAGGGTAACTGAGTGGTGCACTAGGAAGAGTGAAGGCCCAACCCCCCCATGGCATTAACAACTGGGTAGAGATAATCTGTGGCATTCTCCTTGGGGCTCACAGGCTTGGCAGAACCACTGTCAAGAACAGATTCTGCTACATGAAAAATCTCTCACCACTTTCTCCATTTCTTCTCTCTCCCACTGAGTTGCTTCTCTCACCATTTCCATCTCCTAGGAGAGACCAAAGTTAGAGCCACTTCACCCAGTGCTCTCTCCCCACTCGGAGCACGTGTAACCTCATGAAGATCTCAGAGTCCCATCCTAGAGCATTCCTGATGAAAGTGCTGGGACCTGCTGATCCCATAAAAAGGAAGTCCACTACCCATTATGTTGGAGATTCCATGCACCAAGGGAGACACTAGGGATTTTCAGAAGCTTTTTCCATAACATTCTCCCAGTTGTGGCCAGAACACCCACCTTCTGTAGGATCTCTAGTTCTTCAGGGCTTAAATCCCGATCAATAGAGGAGATACTTTCCAGGCTATTCTTGCGCCCAATACCAGCAGCAAAAGGGTTTGCAATAATTCCTGGGGACATCTACAAAGCAAAAAGGCAATAAAACATGGTGGAAGCCCACAGTGTGGGGCTACAAAAAATTCCATATCCTGGGCTCCCAGATACAGAGTACCAAGACGATCCTAGGCAAATCAGAACTCTTTCACAACTTGAAATCTTATTTCAGCTGTCAATTACTCAAGGAACTTGAGGTCTAAGAAAGAATAATGTAAATTGAAACAGGTACTGAAAGGGGATAAGGTGACCAGGGATCGGGTACATATTCTAGTGGAGAATAAAAAAGTTACTTGCTAAGCCTTGAAAAAAGAAAGCTGAGAAGGCACAGGATTGCTATGGGTAAGTGTTTCCCTGTGGGGAAAGGCAAACACCAATAAGCAGACAGACAATTTACTTTAAATATAACATCTGCACAAGAAAAAATAGGCATAAATAGCCTGGAGAAAATTAGCTTGAAAACTACATTTCTAACCAGTGCAGTGGTATTGTAAAATACTTCTGTAATCAGCAGAAGAGAGACAGTCTTTAGAGACTGTTGCTTCTACAAAATGGCAACCACCTCCCGTTCACATAGCAGGAGACCAGACTTTGAAATCTGGGACCTCAAAAAAAAAAAAAAAATCTACAGCAAAAGGTTGGAAAAATCCAGCAATCTTCTATGAAGAAAGAGGTGGGATCCTTGTGGTACTGGTCACTACGAGGGCGCCCTGCACTTCGGTTCTCACCTCAATGGCAGCTGCAGCCTTGGGATCAAAACCATCACACACGAGCACAAGGAGTGCGTCACCCACGCTTCGGAGTATCTGTACTGCTTCCGTATGCGTCATTCCCAGCAAACTCTGATGATTCACCTCCAGGATCCGCATTCCCACCTTCAGACGGCCATCCCGGGCCGCAGCCCCAGAGGAGCTCACCTACAACAAATGGGGGGAATCAAGATATCACCTAAGGAGATAAGAGAAGATTAGAGAGCATGGGGACCATCAGGAAGAAGGAATGAGAGGGGGCAGCATACAAAGGAAACAGGGAGAAAAGGCTGCGGCTACATGTCAGGGAAAGCGTCTGGAAGTACTTATATATAGAATCATAGAATCATAAAGGTTGGAAAAGACCTCTAAGATCATCGTGTCCAACCGTCAACCCAACACCCCCATGCCCACTAACCATGTCCCTAAGCACCACGTCTACATGTCTTTTAAATACTTCCAGGGATGGTGACTCCACCACTGCCCTGGGCAGCCTGTTCCAAGGCCTGACCACTCTTTCAGTAAAGAAATTTCTCCTAATGTCAGTCTAAACCTCCCTTGGCGCAACTTGAGGCCATTTCCTCTCGTCCTATCGCTGTTACTTGGGAGAAGAGACCGACCCCCACCCCGCTACAACCTCCTTTCAGGTAGTTGTAGAGCGCGATGAGGTCTCCCCTCAGCCTCCTCTTCTCCAGACTAAACACCCCCAGTTCCCTCAGCCGCTCCCCATCAGACTTGTGCTCCAGGCCCTTCACCAGCTTCGTTGCCCTCCTCTGGACACGCTCCAGCACCTCCATGTCCTTCTTGTGGTGAGGGGCCCAAAACTGAACACAGGATTCGAGGTGTGGCCTCACCAGTGCTGAGTACAGGGGCACGATCACCTCCCTGCTCCTGCTGGCCACGCTAGTTCTGATACAGGCCAGGATGCCGTTGGCCTTCTTGGCCACCTGGACACACTGCCGGCTCATGTTCAGCCGCTGTCGACCAGCACCCCCAGGTCCTTTTCCTCTGGGCACTTTCCAGCCACTCTTCCCCAAGCCTGCAGCGTTGCCTGGGGTTGTTGTGGCCGAAGTGCAGGACCCGGCACTTGGCCTTGTTGAACCTCACACATTGGCCTCGGCCATCGATCCAGCCTGTCCAGGTCCCTCTGCAGAGCCTTCCTGCCCTCTACTTACGAAGAGGGTAGAAAAGGAAGAATGTGTACAGTTTGGTAGAAGAAACAGGTGTGGAAGAAATCTCTTATGGGAGATAAAAAGAATCCGTATTTGAGATGTGTCATCCCAAGGAAAGAAACTGCTTTTGTTTTGTCAATGAAGCAGGTGAGAAAGCAAGCTCTTGCATCTATGATTTATCTTCACAGAAAGGAAAGCGTAATAATTTTTTGTGGGGAGAGAGACAGAAAATGCAAGCGTAGGCATAATTTTTGTGGATAAAGATAAATGAGGCATAAAAACTTTTCACTGTCTTTGTGCTGACAGGCATAACAAATTACGCGTCTGTCATTTTCCGTCCTCTCTTTCAGGGAAATAAGGTGTAACTCCTATTCCCTTTCCTCAGCAAGTCACAAGAACTCATACTTGCCTCACGTACACAAGCTGTCACCAGGGGAAGCAACTACATGAGCATATCGATAAGGCACTTCAAAGCCAGAGTTTGCCTTAAAGAGGGCAAGCATTCGTATATGTTTGAGGAGAGAATGAAAGTGCATGCTCTGCCGCCAGACCAAAGGCAGTAAAGGCAAGGAGTTTTATTCCTTTTTTTTTCCCCTTCGGAACAGGCAAAAGAGACTGAAGACTTGCTGTGGGTACAAACTGAAAGAAAAGAAAAAAACCTAAAAACCCAAACACATGCAAACATGAGGCTCAGGAGTAATTTGCAAGCTGGGGAAGCAAGAAAAAAACTGCACAATGGCAACAGGAGAAGCTACTATCAGGAACCAGACAGAAACACAGGATACAACGTAAAGTTGTGCCTTAGGGAACAGAAGAGCATCACCAAATGGGCATTACTTTTTCTAATGGGAAACCAAAAGGCTTGGAACAACATGGGATGTACCGCAGTCAAGCTAGATCCAATGCAGACCTTGGTACATCTGGTATACAGACAGACCTCACCGGGAACACCAGAGACAAACGAAAGGCTTCAACTCAAAGGCCCAGTCTCAAAGCCAAAGAACCACCGTGACTAAGCTTGAGAAAGAGAATTGTGACCAGTGCTACACAAGGGCTTCGCAGAAAGAATATGTCAATGCCAGGGATCTCAAGCAAAGCCTGTAGATCTATGACAAGGGAATAAGGAAAGCACAAGGGCACACAAAATCGGTTGCTGGGTGAGGGAAATGCAAGGACATGCAAGGACATTGTCAGGGTAGGATGGAGGCACAGGTGACATCAGAGGAAGGAAAGAAAGAAAGGACTGCTGCACACCACATATTACTGGGATCAGAGAGGCAAAAAAACCCAGAACAAACCAAAGGCATGGGTGTTTATTGGATTTATGAGAGCTGTTTTAGAGAAAAAACAGATATATGTTTAATAAAGTACCTATAAAAAGAGGAAAAAATGCTGCTTTTTTTTTTTTTTTTTTTGGTTAGATTTGGGGGGAGGGAAAGCAGTCATACATGCCTACATGTAATTTCTTCAGGGCTGTAAAGAAAAACATTTAAGTGTGTGTGAGTGTGTGTGCGTGCACAAAAATGGTCACATGCAGCTGAATGGAAAAAGACCAAGTACTCACAATTTCTTTGCCAGGGAGAGCAAGAGCATAAGGGTGACAGTAGAACACCCAGAAACAATGGAAGGAGGTGAAGTTAATGTAGAAAAATGGCGTTAATGTCAACTGTCATTTGTATTATTCGTATGTCACTGAGGGACACTGAGCTATCCCCATTGAGACAGATCATGAATTTCAAATTGTAAATATAATTTATACTTCTCATGGTATTCAACTTGTAACACTTCATCAAGGTTTTAAAAAGGAAGAACCAGATTACAACTTTTAAAAAAAAGACAATTAAGGGATGCAATGGAAATGCGAATTAAGAAAAACTAAGGAGAAAGAAGGTAGTAATCAGACATCTAAAGAGGAGGAAGAAGAAAAAGCACTACTTTGTCTCTCAGTTACTGGAAATATACAGACAAACTAAGAGAAGCAGGAAAAACATTCTGGTTAGGACAGATAAGAGAGATCAAGCTGAAGTAGCACAGTTGAAGGGAGAGCAGAGAAGTTCAGCACTTTGGTTCTCCGCATGCTAAAACAACTACTATTTAAAAAAAAAAAAGGGGGGGGGTAAACTAACCCTGCAATGGGGCTGAACTGTAAGCCTTCCAAACCCCTAAATGCTGTAACACTGAAGAAGAAAAAAACAAACCTAATTATTAAAACCTAATCATTAACCTTAGGTTTTCTTTTACTGCTATTACAAATATTGCAGTTGAATGTGCAACTATTACTTTGATAGAGTGAATTTACTCTTATAACTTCAAAACTCAGATAAAGAAGTTATATCCAAGTAATAACAAGTTCTGAGTATTCCCTTTCTTTGAAAGCAGCCAATTATTAGAAAGGGTTAACTGGCAATTACGGAGTGTCCACCATCCAGCAAGGATTATTAAGACCTCTAGAGCTAGAGCAGAGTTTCTACCCTACCATACCAACTAAAGAGGCAACCAGTGACACTAATGTGAACATCTGGAGTCCCCCTTTAGGTCAGCAGCAAGACCAAAAATTACAGCAATTATCACTGTGCTCTGTTGCTAACAAGAAAGAAGAGGCAATACTTTTCGGTAAGGGTCGGGAGAAGCATAAGCTTATACACAGTATATTGTTGAAAAGAAAATATGCATTACTTCTTGGGGAAAAGCGACAAATAAGTATGCACACAAGCAGTCATTTACAAAGGAAAGGGAATAAAATTACGCACACGGTGCATGGCACAGGAGGAAAGGTGAGCAATTCACAACGCTTTCGATGAAAGGAGGAAAGAGCATGCATGTTTGAGGGGGCAGGAAGGCCACAACCACTTGGGGGAAGCAATAGGAACGGAGGGGAAAAGGAAAGATATATGGGTTCATGTTACAGAAAAAAAAGCAAGAGAAGAAATGCAAGACAAAATAAAAGCAAACATGGGAAATGGAAGAAGAAATTTTGTAGCTGTTGTAGAGGAGGAGATATGAAAGGGAACAGATGCACCTCCTTCAGTGGATGGAGAATACTCCTGGAGAATTGATGTACCCAGTGAAAAGTGGAGAGAGCGTATCAAACAAATTCCCCAGGGATCACCCTTTTCCCTAGCAGTCCTTTGCATGCAAGCAGGTTGCAGTTAGTGGTCTGGTACCTTAGAAATGAAGATGCCTTCATCAGTGGGATCAAATGGATTTCCAGCATGACCTTTTGCTCCACCCCGGATGCTGATGCCCAGCTTTTCTCCTGGAGCCTTTTCAATGCATATTTCCTGTAAACACAGAAAAGGTCTCCTTGTTTCTGGGTCAAGTTCAGACTGGAATTGTTGAGGAAACACTCCTAGTAGCTGGCCGTGTTCTAAATACCCTGAAAAGGACCTGAATTAGACCTTTTACTCATTTGGCCCAGTTTATTCCTTTTGATGAGGCTCTGCCCTTTTCTGTATTTCTGTCTCCTGTTCGGGTCTGGTCTTCATTGAAATCTGGTCATTCTCCGATTACAGTATCACCATGGGCATGGCAAGAGACCCTCCACAGTCCTTAACTGGATATATACTTACAAGTGACTGGATTCTGCCACACGAGAAGGAAATTTCAACCAGAAGTTTGGTTGTATCCTAGTACCAGACCTCCTAGATAAGCTAGATAAGAATTTGCCTTCAAAAGCGATCCTTCTATAAAGAAGGGCGCAATTCCCCCCACTTCTCTTACTCAGAACCTACCTGCATACCGGGTGGTGGTGGATCTCGCCTTACTAACATAGTCAGCTCCTGGGTGTTGGAGAGCAGGGCATTCACTGCTTCCTGGTGGGTAGCATGGCGCAGGTCAATACCATTTACCTCCAGGATCCTGTCCCCTACACGGAGCCCACTGCGAGATGCCAGTCCACGGGGAATGACCTGCAAAGAATTATTAATATTACAACTAGAGAAGGAAATTCCATCTCTCCTTGGAGAGACACCGATTGTGTCCCTAGGCAATCCTCCAACATCCTCTGAGGCCTGTTTTGACTTCTCTCTCTGCAACCGAAGTTCCCCAAGAGGTAACACATCTGTGAACACTGGCAAAGAATGAAGTAAGATTTGATTTAAAGTGTCATTTGATATGTTCTTATATTCTCATACTACCATTTTCACCTGAACCAATCTTGTGTCAGCTTTTCCATTATTTTGCCTGTTACTGTAACCAGAAGACAGCTTTCTCAAAGAACTTTGAAGGAACTCGAACGTTAGACTGCAGGGCTGTTGTCAGAACTGCATAATCTACCATTACAAGTGGCCACTGCACCAGGACTGGCAGTATCAGTACAACTCCAGTCCTCAAGAAGTGCTCTAGAGGGGATCTAGAGAGCTACAGAGTTCCTAACCAAGACACCTAACCTCTAATTCCTGGTAAAACAATAGAGTCAACAAAGAAAGAGTAAGATCTGTGAGCATGCGGATAAGCAGGGTTTGTTGGGAAAGAGTTACTTTGGCTTTGGTAAAAGCAAATCCTGCCTCATTGACCTGCTGAAGCACTGTGAGAGAAACAATGAACACACGAAGGAAGGAATCTGGTAGACACGACTTTTTTCTGGATTTCCAAACGGCCCTTGACAAGGTCTGAACCTAAAGGCTATTAGAGAAGCTGTGTCCACTGAATGGGAGGAAAGGCCATCTTAATGGACTGACAGCTGGTTAGAGGAGAGGAAACAAAGGGCAGGGCTGGACAGCTGCTGCTCAGGACACAGAAGATTCACCGGTGGGGTGCCTGAGGCATTGGTGCGGGACTGGTGTTATTCAGCATGTCCACCTGTGACCTGAAAAAGGTAGTGAACAGTGAAATCTCCAGGTCTGCAGATGATACTGTGCTGTTTTGAGCAGCCAAATACCACCCTGGTGGTGGGGAACTTCAAAAGGGGTCAAGAAAACTGGACAAAAAGACACGGCATGAGCTTCAGCACAAACAATGAGTCTATGGAAAAACACCTTAAACCATGCACACACAACACTGAACTTGGAAACAGTAATTCAGGGAAGTTCCTAGAGACATCCGAAACATGCAGGGCTCCACATGCAGGAAGAGACAAAAAAAAAAGCCAACAAAATTTTGGGCATCATCAGAAAGGGTACCGAGAGCAAGACGGACAGAATCACCCACATCTCCAGGACTGTTCAGTTCTCTGCTCCCAAAAAGGCAGAGCAGAAGGGGACCCAGAAACTGCGTCGAGGACTGTGCAAGGATGCTGATGATACACCACAGGGTAAGGTCCCCAGCACCAGCCGAAGTACCCCTGCTGCTTTAGAGGAAGGATACAGTTTTCAGGGTCTTGGGCTACAGGGAGTGCCTGGGACCTCTCCCCGAGGCTGGTGGTGACCTCACCAGTGGAAGGTGTGCTCTGATCAAGGTGCCAAGCTGGCAGGTGAAGAAGCTACAGGATAAGATAACCATACGTCAGTGAAAATGAACAGGAGAGCAAGAGGCTCTTTGCAGAAACCTTGCAGAAAGAAAAGTCCAAATCCCATGTTGTATGGAAGAAGGGTCAGCTAGGGGCTATGCTTAAACAAATAGCAGAGGGCCCAAGCTGGGGAAGGCTGGGAGCTTGAGATTGCTGGCAACAGAGGGAAGAGTCCTTCTCTCTACCGACATGCATCTAAAAAAGAGGTATAGTGCCTTGTAGCAGATGAGGAGAAACAAACTACACAGAAGGAGGCACTGGAGCCATCCCAGAATGAACCACATGTCAGCACCAACAGCAAGCGTCAGGTGAAAGCTACTGGAAACCACTTCTGCAGGGACAGAGGCACACATCTGTCAAACAGACTTCTGTTTCAGGAGGCTTGTTGCTAGCCAGAGGCGTGGATGCAGTATACTGTGAAAGACAGCTGAGTCAGCAGCGTGCCCCTGCCGTAGTGGGGGGTGCCCCCAGCAAGCTGAGGGAGGTGACCATTCCCCACTGTCCAGTGCTTGTGACGTTGCACCTGGAGTACAAGACAGACACTGATAAAGAGTGCGGCAGAGGGCCAAGAAGATGAACCACGGTGGAGAGAATACAATTGTACAAGAAGACAGAGCGACCTGGAATTTTTCATTCCTGAGAACAGAAAGCTGAAGGACACGTTGCTGCTGTCTTCAACTACCTAACACAATGGTACAGAGAAAACAGGAGCCAGGCTCTTCTCAAAGGTACACAGTAGTACAGGGAGAGAGGCAAGGGATCCAAGCTGGAACAAGAAAAATTCTGACTAGATATTAGGAAGAAAATGTTCACCGTAATAGTAGTTAAACATCAGAAGAGGAGCCTAGAGTTGCTGTGAGATCTCCACCTGTGGCGATACTCAGAACTTGACTAGAAAAGGCCCTCAGCAAGCTGATCTAGGCTGGCCCTGTGCTTTCAGTGACATCAAATCACCTCCACAGGTCCCTTCCACCTTGAATGATCCTGTGCTGCCACATCTTGAGAAGGACATAGTGGGGTTAGAGAAGGTCCAGAGAAAGCCAATTAAAATAAGGAGGGGATGGAGCAGCACCTTGCAAGGAGAAATGACAGCCACAACTCTTGAGTTTGGAGAGAAAGCTGAGGAAGGAGAATGAATGAGGTTTCCAACACTGAAGGTGGTGAATAAGACGAATACAGGACTTCCGTTTACCAAACTGGCAATACAAGAATGGAGGAGCACTCAGTGTAACCAGTGGGACATTGGTTTAGAGCAGATCAAAGAGTGCTTCTTCAGGTAATGATGTTCTGGGACTTGCAGCCATGGCTGTTAGAGGAGACAGATTCGGCGTGTCCAAGGGACAAGAGACATATGGATGCAGAAAGGGCTGGGCAAGGGATGTCCTCTCTAACATCCCTAATCCAACAAGTGTGGATGTGCAGGACTGCAAAGGGAATGAGCTGCAGCAAGTGGCTGGCTTGTGTGCTGTCTCGGAATAGCATCATCTAATGCTGCCGCTGGAAAGAGAATGTCGGGTCGAAGGACGCTGGCCTTAATGCAGAAGAGCACTTCTGTTTTTCCTTGCAGTTACGCATTCATCCCACTAACACCTTCCGAGTAATGACTGGTTTTCTGAAATGCCTGCATCTTTCCAGGATTCATTAAAAGCTAGTCTAAGCTCAGCAATTTCAAAAGCTAACTCTCCCCAAACAGTTCAGCATTAATTATACAGGTTTGCAGGCTTTTACATACCATTTAGATTTCTACAACAGTAGAAGTATGTCTAGTATAAGCTAATTCTTTACATATGCACGCATCCCTCCCCCATCCCATTTTTTTTTAAATCTATATGGTACTTCTCAGACTCTTGCATCAAAATCCTTCATCTTAACCCCAATAATTAAGCAGCTCAGCAATGTCCACTGCTAGGCTGATCACACAGGACTCTACCTTTGAAATGAAGACACCTGGTTCATGAATCCCAAATGGATGGCTTGAATGGTCACTGCCTCCTACAATGCTGAGTCCTAGGGGACCACCTGCTTTTACAAGGTGAATTTCCTTGAGGGAACAAGAAGCAGAGTCAAAGGGAATAAAGGATATCACAAAAGGACCACAAACACTGAAAAACATGGAGTCAGGGATATTTTGCATGAGTGAGCACAAGGTAAGCACCCACAGGACAAGGGGGTTCCCCATTATTTCTCAACGCCCCAATAACACAGTGGGCCAGCCTTCATCGGACTACCAATTTTTCAAATGAAAAATACCCAAGATTACACTGTCCCATATTCCAGCAGACAGACTCACCTCAATGGGATATTGATCCTCCAGGCCTTTAGGCAGATGGTTCCTTTGCAGCGCAGGCGCCTCCTCCGGTGGGCTCTCCCCATGGCTAGGAGGCGGCGGTGGGGAATGCATGCGCACTTGCGGCACGCCTGCGGAGTCTCCCTCGCTGAGCTGCTCTGCACCCTCTCTCTCTACCAGCAGCACGATGGTGGGGGAGGATGCGGTAAGCAGCGCTACTGCCTGATCATGCCTGGCTTCTGTCATGTCTACCCCATTGATCTAGAACAACCCGCAAACTCAGTGTCAGACCATCACCCGAGTACAGCCTGTCATTTTAAGCACTTAGCCAAGCACCCATTCTGCTGGAACACTGCCCCTTCTCAAAAGCCTGTTCCCCAAAGCACTTTGTAACTTACCCCACTCCTTCCTATCTGGCAAAGGGACACAGGCACCTGCTTATTCCCACCTGACCACAATCTTCTTTCCAGACAGCTTACCACCCCCTTTCCCACCTTCCCTCAACACCTCCAAGCCCTAACAGTACCAGTGATGCTCCAGGGGAGCATGAAACCCAAGCACAACGCTCCCCCTCCCGGAGCACTACAAATCTAGCTGTTGCCCAGACTATGCTGTGGCTCACCCATTACCAGGAGAGCACCTGCCACTCCTTGGCTTTGCACTCCAGCTTTCCTACAGGGTCACAACACAAGAAGCCCAAGAGGTTGCATTAAAGGAATGGATCCAAAGATCTCAATATGGGAAGAAGACAAAACAGTGATTCCCAGAAGCGATGCCACAGCACACCGATGTGCCATAGCATCAGCTGCCTTTGCACTAGGCCATTTGCCCTCATCAATCGCTCTCAAAGCCCAGACACAGGCACTGAGGAGCATGATCTGGTGTGCAACAGGGCCTGTCACGGGCCACTGGGCTGCTGTCTCCCCATGCCGGGTAAGGTCATGGCAGTCTGGGGAAGATCTCAGTTTTAAGCCACAAAAAGTGTACCCCCGGTATAAAAAGACTTGGAAGCACTGAGAAGGAAATTCTGCTAGTCAACAGTGACTGACCGGCTGACACAAAAGGAAAACTAGAATTTTTTTGGACAAGAAAACATTATCCAATATGCTATGCCAAATAATTTCAAGAATACAACTACGGTCATCTTGTAGTATCAGTGAAAGATATGATGCTTCAGACGAAGAGGTACTTCCAGTACATACAGGGAAGCAGCACTGTCCTTCATACAAAGCATTGAAGAGAACTCATCTGAAAAACTGTATACGATTCTTGTCCTTCACACACACAAAAATTATCTAACACAAGTTAACAAGATGTGCAGAGAAAAGCTGCTACGACAGGCAGGGGAACAGAGAGCCTTTCCTACAAAATTAAGATTTAAAACAGCTTGCCTAGAAACTCAAAGGACCAGAAAGGATGTGACTGTTCTCCATGAATGTATGAGGGACAGAATATTGAGAGGAGAGCTAACTTAGAAGAACACTGCCAAAAGGACAAAACTTGCCATGAAAAAGTTGAAGCTGAAAATTAAAAGGTTTCTGGTCCTTATGTACTGGAAAAGCTTTCCAAAATGCACAATGAGGACATGAAAGATGGAGTTTGATCAGCTTACAAAATAATAACGTGACTTTGTAACAGCCACAGCAACTGGATTTTATAGCCCGATTCCTCACTGTCTGATTCCTAGAAATATTATAGTTCCCCAGCTCCCTCCAAGAAAGCGGTTTCTGAACAAAGCCGACTGCACAGTCTGACAAGGCTTTGTCCAGAATCTCCATGAACACCACCCCCACCCCCCTCAGCCGACCTGCCCCATCCCATCCACAGTCGAGCGTGCTACTCCCCTTACGACATGGAAGAAGACAGGCAAGACAGCCCTGTGCTGTGCTGGAACAGGAAACGAAACCCTCAGCCCCGCGGAATCTCCTCCGCTCAGAGGACTGTCCCCAGAGGGACACCTTGGGCCCCAAGCACCGAGGACAAAGAGAAGGATGTGAAGGCACGCCAGCTGCACGTGCATGCAGGAGGAAGGATGTAAAGGTACCTGGGTAATGGCTGCTGAGCATAAGAGACAAGGCAACAAGCAGGAAAGATAATAAAGTAAACACACAAGTGCCCAAACCTTAATGAAAGGCAGAGAACAGAGACGAGACTCAAGACACTCATGGATGGATCATGGAAGGAATCATGCAAATGGCAGCATTAAAGTGTGACCAAAAACTTGGTAATCAATTGCAGAGGAAATCAAGATTGTCATGGGTTATCAGAACAACTCTCACGGGAAAGAGCAAACTGGCTACAGGAATTTTTAAGGGGGATTGTGGGAACGTGCAAAACTTATTATGGGATGTTTAGCAGAAGGATCACAGGTGAGAAAGGGGAGTGGCCAAAGAGGAGAGGGGAGGAACAAGCAAGGGAAAACGGAGAGATGGAGAATAAAGAAGCTGATCACATGCAAGCAGGCTGCTGGTCAGTATGCTTGCCTGGCCAAGCCCTGTGCCTGATCACGACAGTCTGCTCCATGTTCTTATCAAACTCTGTTTGTATTTACTGTGCAAGTTTGCTCTCTGTTCTGGGTACGTGCGCAAGATCTATTAGTAAAATTCAAGTTGGACTAGCCAGCAAGTAGGAATCCAAAATGCGGAAAGACAGCTGGCCCAGAAACTGGGTAAAAGGCTCAGGGTTTGACCAAAAGAGCCTTGAAGAACTTGACGCTTGGGCCAGAGAGACCTGCAAACATGAATATTTACGTGAGTTAAGTGAGGGAGTATATGTGCATATTCCACTAGCAAACCTTAAACCTGATTAGCCAGAGGGTAGGAACAGGGTTAAGTTGCCCTATGAGGACTGTTTGTGTTGATGTGCGCGCCTGTAAAGGCACTGCCCCCCTTCTTGTCTGTGTAAATCCACGGCCAGCCATGTCTGCAGTGTGTTTCATCTTTGGAATCCGCACTTAGCCTTCCTGATGGCTAGACCTGGGAATGGGGAAAAGCAGCAGCCTTGTGTCCAGTGGACTGGGAAGGGAGGATCCCCTTGGGTCCTCCCGTCTGCCAGATACACCCATTTTTAACAAAGATGACATGCAGAACAGACTTGGCCCTTAGGTTCTTATCACCAGATCAAGGCCCAACATACTCCACAGGCAGACCTGCTGTAGCAGCATGCACTCTTGACTTCATGCATTCCCCTGTTATTCTTCTGACGCTGACAAGAAGATGAGAATGGTCACTTGGTCAGACCAAAAGTACACAGTGGTACTTCCCCAGAGTAGCGAATGGGGACACGGGAACTCCCCGAGTCAGAGGTATATCATATGTAACAGCCCTTGATGGCATTTTACTCATTAACTTCTCCATTACCTGGCAATCATGATGCCTTCCCAGACTTTGGACAGCTAGTTTTCAGTGGCCTTTGTTGCTATGTCTCTGCTTAGCAAGAGAACAAGGCCAACCAGTGCAGTTTGGCTATCTGAGTGCCCAGAGGAAGGAAAAGAGCGTCATCTGTCCTTTCCCACCTCCACACATTTTTCTGTGTGCCAGGGAGTTACATTATTCTGGCAAATTTCTTACTGCTCAGACTGCTCTCGTTAGGACCCCCACGTGTCGCCTGGTGCCACTACTGTCCTAAATCTCCCTCAGAATCAGGTTTCTTCTGTCTACTCCCAGTCCTATCCCAAAAAACTAGCTGCCCTTAGCCACCGCTCCCAATTCTGCACCCTGTCTGCTAGATTCCCGTCCCTTGATTCAAACTCTCCAACATTCCCCCCTTGCAGCTCCCTGCCCCGTGTCTTCCACTATCACAATGACTCTCAGGATGCCTGCGATGATTCTCAAGACACACTAGAATATGGGGAAAGCTGGAGAGTTAGCAGTCAATCGCTGGTGAGTTTTGTAGGGTGTTAACTTTGAAGAGAGATCTAGGCTGGGCTCTTCAGTCCATGTACTCAAAGCTCCCTTAAGAAAGTAAAAGGAGCTATCCCAGTCCTTCCCCTGCAGAGAAGTCCAGGACGATTTAGAGCACAAGGGAAGAGTATGAAGCTGTGCCGTATTTCTTTTCCTAAGAAAACAAAAATTCTTTGGCAAAGTGAGAACTGAGGCATGACTAGGAGACTACGGCTTTGGAAATGGGCCTCTGCCTGCTGGACCTATGAAACCGCCTGTTTCCTAACCAGGGCCCTCCTGCCTTCCCCACGCAGATACAGGGAATACATGCAACCTGCACTGCACGTCCCAGGAATCATCAGATCCTGAAAAACTTTCCAATAAAAATGGGCAACCGCTGCTTCAAAAGAGTCGTGGCAAACAGGGAATTTACACGATGCTATGCGGGCGCTGCTGTGACGTGAACAGACGCTCTCAGCATCCAGTATCACTGGGCCAGGGCAGCCCCACAGCTCTAACCAGATTTTGCCAGAGACGGAGTGAAACTCACACAGCCGCTCTCGCATCTCTCAGAGCAAGCAGATATTCTCGAGGACAAGTATGACTGAGGAGACATGAGAGGCCTCAGGATGCAACACCACCACTGCGTGGAGATCATACTTAGCAGCGAACCCCACAAGCGGGAAAGGCAACTGCTGCCAGGAGGCATGGCTGCTGGAGAGGCGACAGTCAGACACTTGCTGGAAGGCACAGAATTTATGTGAATAGTCCAGATTAGGTAAGTGTTCTCCTGGAAGATAATAATTTGTTCCTGCTTTCATCGTAACTGAGCACAAGATTTGAGCTGCAGCTGATGCTCAGCACCAAACCCCTTATGGCCACACACGCTTCAGCACAGGTGACATCCCTGAGAGCAGAGGACCATGCTCTCAAGCACTGACGTATTTCCCACCTATGCAGTAACACTGCCCTCATCGTTGCAGCGGGGTGTGTCGGAGGACTAATAGCAAGGCCTTCATCCACAGTAAAATCTAACAAAGGCCCCGAGTTCTGCGAGCCCTGAGCAGTCTGAAGACACTGCAAGCTATTACTAGGGAATTAGATCTGCTTTTCCTATGAAGCTGCCCACAGATATAAATAGAGCTGCTAATGGGGGGTGGAGACAGATTTGACTTTTGACTCTATTCTGAGATCTTGGGTTTCCTTCTTGCCACAGGTAGAGCAGATCAACCCCACATGATAGGCTGTGTGCCTGCAATTACGCCTCTCAGTCATGCCTCTGTACCAGTGGAGCACCAAAAGATGAGCAAAACCAAAATAATTTAGGCTATCTGGCAACAATCGGTCAGGGCTTGATTTTGGGAGGAGCGGGGAGCACTCGCAAGGAGGGAGAGATGCTGAACCAGTTTAAGTCTCCTGCCAAGATACGAATGTCAGACCTGGGCCAGAACTCCACTAAAATTCTGTGCCAGAGCAAATGCAACACAGCCCCCAGCCTAGGGATAGAGCAGACAGAAGCCAGCACTGACAAGGCTGTATCAGTGTTTACTCACGCCAGCTCTGTGGTAACACGTGCTCTTACCACAACAGCTGGACCAGAAACCCACCACCAGCACCAGGACGCAGGAGCTTTCACTCGGAGGCAGCACGCGAGGGTGGGAAGAGGGTCAGGAGACTCGGCAGACTCTCCCCGCAGGAGGGGGAGCGAGTGACACGTTAGGCAGAGAGACTTGAGGTTAGAGTCAGCAATGAGATCCATACCACTGGCACAAACAGGAAGGGAAACTGGGACCAGCATTTCGAATGAAAGCAGGGGGAAGCACTGCGGCATGCCCTGCCCGGCCCCACACCGCCCTCAGGCAGCCTCCCTCCGCTTCAGCCTATGCCGACCCCTGCCACCCCGCTCTCCGCAGGGAGTCCGCTGTGCTCCGAAGGGCTTCCCTCCCCGCACGCCGCGCTGCGACGGGGCCCTCTGAGGCTGTCCTACAAGGCTCCGGAGGGACACCAGGCTAGGGCAGTGCTGTCGTATCGTCCCTCTCCAGTACAGCCCCAACTGCCACATGCCGTTCCTGTGGGGAAGCGCTCACATGCAGCGCTTGGGGAAAGGGGAGGCATTAACTGCACCCATCACCAGTCACAGGCAGGGGTAAAACCGCAAAGATTAACTGCTCTCCCAGAAGGCTCAGGAGCTGAAAAAAGGACCCCCAAAATCCAGCTTCAATGATAGAAAAACAGCCCCTGTATGAGGAAAGGCATGGAGCTGAGTGAGACCCCTTTCCCTGCACACCCCCACTCACCGAGATGACCCGATCTCCTACGTGCAGGATCCCGTCCCGATGGGCTGCACCACCCTCTGCAATCCGTGAGATAAAGATCCCCTGAAACACAGTCAGAAGGGTCAGAGCAGCCTGTGCTTCCCCTCACCAGGGCTTGGCTTTCCAGAATCGCTCCTGGACACCAGGCAGGTCCCAGCCCTTTCCCCTTCGCAGACCCCTCCCCTGCCCTGGCACTTCCCATTTGTTCCTCACTCCACACAAACCCTCTTCTGCTTCCAGAGCCACCTGCAAAACCTCCAGCTGCAGCAAAGCAGTCGTGGCCGAGAGCCCAGAATATATGTCAAAAGGACAGCAGCAAGATTAAATGTCACTGGCAGGGTTTGTAGCCCCAGCCCCACCCCCTTCTGAACCTCTCTCCTTCCCCAACTTAAGAGTAGATTCTGGCTCTCAGAGCCCACCTGGCCCACCAGCCCAGGGCCACGCTGCACTGCTGCGTACCCACGGGCGAGGAAGACGCCGCGCTGCTCCCACAAGTAGTGCCGAGACTCGGGGAGCAAGCACCTTCCTTCCCAGGGAATCATTACTGACCGTGTCACCAGCCCGGTAGGGTGTGGAGCCTTTGCCACCAGCAATGCTGAAGCCCAGGCCCTTCTCATTGCGCATAAGGCAGGTGGAATATCTCTCTGTAGGAGGTGCCCCCTCGGGTCGCTCGGGAAAGCGTAGACCACCTCGCCTCTCACGAGGGCTGTAGTCATCCTCAGGGCGCAGCGGTGTGACAGTGATGGCGTTCTCCGGCTCCACCATCCGCTCCCGCAGAACTGTCATGGAGACGGAGCTTCCCGATCCACGCAGAGCTTCCACCGCCACGTGATGCTCAGCACAGTGCAGGGACACGCCATTCACCTGGGGGCAGACAGAATCAGGCACAACCCTTACCTCCGTGGGGAGCTCTTCCAAAGCTGCACAGACAGCTCCAGCCTTAGCAACCGCTGCCCAGCGGAAGCCCAGCTCGTCCCCGGCAGAGCTGGGCTGACACCTTCTTCCCACGGGGTACCCAGACCTCACCCGCCGCCCGCGAAGGAGCTTCCCTGCACTTACGCAGCACAGGAGGCTCCCACAGCACGTGTGCCTGTCCCAGGCCAGGGCAGCCCCTGCCGAGCACAGTAATGGCCCTTTCAGAGGAATTCTCCCCCCACAGGGAGCTCCAACTTCCCTATCGCCTATATCACCCCTGCATGCAACAAACGCCCAGACAGATGACCACTCACCCGGAACTTCTCCCCTAACAAGTCTCAGTACAACTCAGGTCAACACAACTTCTTGTTCACCTTCAAGGACATCTACCTCCTCATACCCTGGAACACCCGTTTCCTTCCCCTCCATGTAAAACTAGTACAGTACTTGCAGGGAGGACACCGGCTTCCGCAGCTCTCAGGGAAGCAACCTGATTCCCTCCACTCTTGCTTCCCTGACTTCAGAAAAAAAGTCCTACCACATCAGAAGACTGAGGAAATGCAAAGTGGAGGCCCATGAAGCTGAAGAATCTTCTCTTCGTAGCAGCTACCTCATTTCATATTAACACATACTTACAGAAAGGATTGTCTGGCGCTCAGCCTGAAAACTAGATGTTCAAATCTATTTCCTCCACTTCATGGCATTTAGGGTTTCTTCCCATCATGGCCTTCATTACTGAGCAACGCTCTGTAACCCTGCTCTAGGGGTAAAGAGGTATTCCTTACAATTCATAGCCAATGAGAATGGAACCAAAGTCTGATGTGCCTCAGCCGTGTCTTACTTGTGGACATGAAACAGTCTTTTAGAAGGAATACAACAAATCTCTGAGTTAGGCTGTGAGGGTACATCCACTTCTGCAGGAGGCACAGATGAATGGGCACATGGGAAGTGAATCAGAAGTGAAAAAAATAGTCTTTTCCCAAAGCTGTAATTGAAGAGGGATCTACTTTATATGAAATAGTAGGCTGCCATGAATTTAACTGTTGGGAAAGGGAATAACCATTCATCTCTCAAAATCTTGAAGATCTGAATCCCTTTTGGAAGTCATTCTGCAGCAAAATGCGGTATGATGCATGCAACACAAGGATGCTCGGTGACACTTAAGGCCCTAAAACATACAAGAGACCAGGCTAGATCAAGTGCATATTCCTTTTTGGACTTAAACTTCATGGAATTATCAAGACAATCCTATGATAACTGCAGAAGTGAACAAGGTAACTTCTGAAACTCCAGAATCAAGTTTTTCTCATGAAGCTATATAAAAACTTCTAATTACAGAACCACATAGCACTTTGTTTGACTTCTACCGTGGTCAATGACAGGTAAGCGGTGAGAAAGACTGGAACACCTACTCAGGCAAACGCCCAGGCCTCCACTGCTAATATGCAGGCTGCAGCGAGTAGGAGTGCATGAGATACCTAGAGACATCAGACCAGATGGCACAAACACCGGCCAGTGCCCCAAACACAGACCAATTATTCCTCTGATCTCTGTCCAGCACTGTCGTGACACCTACTCCCTCCATAATGCAATCCATCCTTCCTCAAGTGCGTCCCAATCCTGTATGATTAATCACGTTTTTAAATAATTTGAAGACAGGCAAGTACAGCATATGGCTGGCTCCCTGGTTAAGAAGTTCTCTTACACGGTCCACTTTTGCCCCGCACAGGAAAGCAGATGCGTAGAGGCCAGCTGGCCAGCCTGCTGGGGACGCGGGCACACACTGCTATTTCTTCCCACCTGGGTTACATGACCGGTCAGAGTTGGGGGAGAGGGAACGCAGGAGCAATTTCTGTCCTTATAAAGCAGCAAAAGATTAACGGTAATGTTAATTAAACAACTAACTCTTTGAGCCAGGGAAGTTTTGTTTTGCTTTTGCACACCTCCGATGCTTAATTTGGCCTACAAACTAGCGCGATGCAAATAAACGCAAAACCATACTTCTCCCTCCACTCTCAAGTCATTAGGAGCATTTACTTCTTCACAGTAGCTAGGTTCTTACCTCCAGAAGCTTGTCCCCAACACGAACACCTGCACGAGCTGCAGGACCCTCTTCTGACACGCGGGAAATAAAGATGCCCTGGAAACAAAACTACTTGTTAGAAGAGGTAGACAACCCTCTGAAGTGTAGAGAGACCACTCCAGGCTGTTCGACTTAAGGGAAAGGGGAAATCCCTCGCCAATCCCGTACCCTGGAAGTGGGGACAGGACAGCCGCATCACCCCATTCAGGAGGTGGTAGAAACGGGAGGAGCCCTCACTGCAGGGCTACCCCACAGGTGACAAAGCGGAAAAGGGAATGACACTTTAAACCTTTTCCGGTGGGACAAGAACATGACACAGCTGATGCCACCACAAGTGTGGAAGACAACCCCATTCTCCTTGCCTTGCGAGTCCTGTGTTTCAGGACACAGATGGGAAGGAAACAGCTGGTCTCATGGCTGCTCTGCAGGCAACAGCAGGAAGGCACCAGTTGTGCTCCAGAGGCAAGAGCCGGCTCAGCCCTGCCAGCCTCCTCCTTCGGGGTGGCCTGAGGGCTGCTCCCACCTTGCTCTGAAAGCCCAGCCCAGCCACAAAGCTGATACATATGGACATCCAACCTCCAGCTACAGAGAACTAGTCCCTGAAGGTGGGTGCTTCAATAATTATACAGTCCAGGGTCTTACCTCATCGTCACCCTTATAGGGGGTGGAGCCCTTGCCCCCTGCGATGCTGATGCCCAGCCCCCCCGTCTGCCGCACGATAGTCAGTGTCAACTGGAAGCAGAATGGACACAGGTTACAGGTCAGTGCAGACCAGGAGAATGCCCAAAACATCTTGAAGAGCAAGGAATGACTAGTTAAAGAATAAGCACAAGAGTATAAACTTTATCTGCATGCATCTGCTCACGTATTTCTGTAAGCTGTGGTATCCATGCCTCAAAGGCACCAAAGTCACAATACATTTAAACACACAAATCCTTTTTCACAGTTGAGTCCTGAACCATATCTCAAGACCAAGAGTCAGTTTGCCTGTAATGAACACATCAGAACGAGATGTCCACCACAAAGTAAACTGAGCAGTAGTGGGATGGGACTGGATAAAGAAACAGGAATAGTGTTCACATCACAGCCCAGCTCTACCACATGGCTCCCTTTGGGGTGTAATTCCATCCAACCACTGGGACATTAAGGGTCACCCCAATGTGGCGTGCAGTAACAAGAGTGCCACCTCTTCCAGAATACCCTGGACAGATACCTAGCTTTGCTCTATTGAGGGAAACCAATACATGATTCCTGAAAAGCCATCCGCTTTGTCCAGCTGGCTCCTTCCTCTTCTCCCCTCTGCACAAGCAGGCTCAGGATTGGAGCTGTGCAATCCAGAAGTCTCTTCTCCTTCCTATCTCCCACCTCTACATACCAAATGATGCCCACTTCCAATAGCAAAACTTTTGGTCAAACTTGAACTGAAATTGCTTATATTCAGGACACCAGCATAAACTGTTCACGTTGCCCCAGTCATGAGAAGGAAGGCAGGGAGCATGTGGTAGGATACAGGGAAAGGAATGGGATAGATAGAACTCTCTCAGGGATCTGTCAGGGCCAAGGACCAAGGAACTGGTGAGGTAAGTGACAGAGATGTACACAGACTCCTGGAGAGAATCAAATTTGCTGTCCTCCAGATGTCACTTCTCTGGAAACAAAGTCCAGAACAGAGAGCGGCTGCTGCAGAGGTGTCTAGCTTCAACATCAGGTCCGCTTGGCCTAGGTTGGGCCACAGTATGGCCAGCAAAAGAAGCTGGAGACTTGCTTTCCTTAACCTCTCCTTTCAAATCCTTCTTCACTTTCTACAATGACAGAAGCAACAGCCTGTGAGGTTTCACATTCTGCTAAGTTTAAAACAAAACCAAAACCAAAACCAAAAAAACACCACAGGAAATGCAGAACTAAAATGAGGTTCCTTGCCATTTCCTTTGGTGTCCAGTCAACAGCATAGCAGAAAGCTGCTGGGATCTTCACAAGGAAATCCCTGATTCTAGACAGACTATAAGTACATCGTCCCCATTGCAAGACCTAGAGACCGAGTAAAATCCAAGTATTGAAAGACTAGGATTATTCAGGTGAGACAGAGAAATGTGGCAGTCATGAGATAGCACTGCATGTCATTGATAGCACACACCAGTTATAGATTAACTAACGCTTTTTGCGTGAAGAAGTCTATTAGGATCTCACTACAAATACCACTTCTTTTCTTCCAGTCTCACTGGATTTTAGTAATGCTCTGAAGACTTATATCTATATTCAACACAAAAACTTCTAAAGACGATGGAAAACTAGGTCTCCAGACAAGGACTAGAGAGTATTTTAATAACAGGATCCAGGTATTTCCGAGTAAGATAGCTGATGGTGCCTGAATCAATAGGACAGGATTGCTATTTTTGACAGCGAATGAGGAATATACAACATCACTGGTCACAGAAAGTCACTTTCAGTCGCACAATAAGTCGATTGTGTAAACTAACTGAAAGATAAACAACAAAACCCATGGGTTTCACAAATTCATAGAAACCAGACTGAAAATATGGGGAAATTTGCCAGAAAAGTCAACTGGATTGAGGGTTAAGAACCTTATGTCTATCAGCATAACACTGAAAAAGCAAAACATCAAGGAGGAACCAGGCCTAATTAAACTTAGAGAGACTGCTAGAACAGCAGCAAATGGGCTTGAATTGGACATAGATATATTTAGGCTGGAAAGAAGATTTCAAACTCCCAAAGCAAATTAGTTCTCCCATAAAAACAGTGTGGTAAGAAACTGAACTGGTGAATGTTTGTTTGAAGTCTATGAAAAGAATAATTGACATCAATATGAACCTGAGAAAGAAGGAACTGGATCCAATAGCCCGTAACGGCCTTTCAGTTTTATATTCAATATTTCACATTACAGCCCAGACGCTGCTTTTTGCACTAAACCAGTAAGTTATTTCCTCCCAAAAGCGCATCTGTCCTAAGGCTGCTTCAGAGCTGCCTCGACTTCCACAATGTCTAGACTGATACTCTGGAAACACAGCAAATAGCTGCCCTAACAGCAGGGACAGCACAGCTTCCACCCCTGCAATCACCCTTGCCAGTGACTTCCCCGGGTATTTTCCTCTTCTTGAATTTTCTCCCCTAGAACCAGGGATCCACCCGCCGCGCAGCAATAGCTTATCTCAGGCGTAACAACCGATCTGCGACGCTCCCTGCCTAGAAACATGCTGCTCAACCCATTCTGGCTCCGTCCTCTGCAGGAAGGGCAAAGCTTCATTAAGTGGGCAACACATCCGGAGTTTCTTCCTGGTTCCTCCCAGACAGACAAGCATCCATGTCCTCCGCAGAAAAGTGCTACTGGGGAAGGAGAAAAGTGGGAAAATTGAAAAAGCTGCCACTTCAGCCTAGAGTTGTCATCGCTCTCTACTCTCACTGGAGACTGGGGGTAAACCCAATTATCATCAATGGCACCAACGCACAAGCCAAGGAGGCAGTTATATCTCCCTCCCCTCTCCTCTATCCCCCTCAGTCCCACCTGTGTTTCCTCCCGTACATCTCCAGGGAACACACTCAAACGAGGACTGATTCCATCTCAACCCATTTTTCATACATTTTTAATATATCTGTCTTTTAACAGATTCTTTCAGAAGACTTTCCAACTTTACAACTTGCAGTGAGTAAATATATATCATTCTGGAAACACTAGAGATGTTGCACACATGGACAGGCTTACTTCCCGGTAGCAGCCAGGGACATCGGGGTATGGCCCAACAGACTTGAAAGAGTACTCAACGCTGTGCCTTGAACGGCCAGCTCAGGATTTCTGCAACTTGCTCTTGGCAGGGGCAGGGCAGACACAGTGGCAGCAAACCAGACATGCACAGGTCTCAACTGCCAAGGCATGGAGCTGCTGTACTTCAGAACCTGCTGAAAGACCAAGTTGTTCCTCCAGACATACCAAAGGGAGCGGGGGTTTAAGGGCTTTATTTCCAGAAGTCAGCAAGTTTCTGCATGCACAGGCATCTTTTTATAACTTGCTATACATCTGGAGGCATGTAAGTGAAATCCCTGCATTTACATCACTTGAGACTTTAAATGAGACTGGATTGTCAACAATGACACAGAAAATGCAAACGTGCGATAAATACTTCTGATCTGTATTTGGACAGAAGCATGATGATGTACACGTGTCACATGAAAGTAATGAATCACGCTTCACTCCACAGCAGCTGAAGAATCCATTTAATATCATCCATAAGGAATAACCCTTTTAAAAGTCAAAAGGACTTGTACCTAAGAGTACTTGGATAACTTGTACCTAAGAGTCCTAACAACTGACTGAGATCTCCAATATGCTTATAGAGCATTTATAGAATTCTGGAATCTTGATACCCTGAAATAGTATTTACATTATCCTGTTAGACTAAGGGATTACACAGGATGATGCCTGTAACTATCAGCTCATCATCCTAGCACCAACTCCAGAAAAGTAACTGACGAACACGCCTGCCTCTTACCAGGCACACAGAAATAGCACTCATGCCAAACAGCTGAATTTTATG
Organism: Calonectris borealis; assembly: GCF_964195595.1. Classification (NCBI taxonomy): domain Eukaryota; kingdom Metazoa; phylum Chordata; class Aves; order Procellariiformes; family Procellariidae; genus Calonectris; species Calonectris borealis. The sequence goes on from NC_134313.1 coordinate 247,059, forward strand.
AAAATTAGGTCTCTCAAAAAGCAAACACACTTCTGTTTCATTCTTTGACAAGACTCCAAACTTGGCTGGTACAGTAATAGTAAAGATTTAATAAGCAGACTTTTGTAACACATGCAACTTGTTCTCACAAGACATTCTTACTGACATCACATGATGCTGGTTTGGGTGTGCATTACAGAAGCTAAGAACTAGCAGAGGTCAAGTACTAGTCATCATGGAGAACCAAGAAGTAGGGTTCTGCCGAGAATTGCGTCAGGCCTGATCTTATTCCAAATCACTGACAGTAAAAATGTTGATAGTTCCAAGTGAGAGGAGGCTAGGAGCCTTCAAATATGGGAGGGGGAGGGATAGACATATTTTTATCTTTTCACGCCATTAACAATTTTATAGGAAATTATTATTCCATGTTTGTAACAACAAAGGAATTAGGGATACCCAAGGAAATTTCAGCAGCAGGCTTAAAAAAATGCTTTTTAATATAAAGCACAAGTGAATTACATAATTTATTACCACTCAATACCGTGGAACTAAAACGTACAAAAGGGATTGGAGAGATCAGACAATTTCATAGGCAGCAGCTCCACTGTGTTTAGTACAACGGTATGAACAGCCCAGAAATCCTAAGCTACAGATTGCAAGGACCTGGGAGAAGACACCAGTGAAAGGGTCACCATGTCTCGCTAAGGTCCGTGCTTCCTAATCCCGAAGAAAGCCCCTCACACCCACCGTTAGAGACGCCTTTACGCAGACATCACATTCAACTCTGTGTGTCCTTTTTCCAGGACACCTCGACAAAAGAGAGGGTACTCACATAGCACATAACTGTAAGAGACTCGGAGGAGTTCAGGAGCCAGAGGCACTGACTCACCAGGAAAGATTAGAAGAGCTAAATCTGTCCGGCTTCAGTAAGCAGTAACTCGTGAGGACAAGGGGAGAGCGGCTGAAAATATCAGCGACCAAATGGAAGATGGGAGATTACTGCATGAGCTGTTGGGAACTGAATTAAAAATGAACATCAGAAAAAGGAACATGAAGGAAAGAGCCTGCCCTCGCAGAGGAGCAGCCTGCTGGGTATCAGCTAGAGATTTTGTGGCTCTGATGTTATTTCTTCCTCCGTCCAGATGGTTTTTTAGTTACCAAGGGAATGGATACTTGCAAGGCAGAGATGGGAGGGTACAGATCAGAGGAGTCAAGCACTTCACTGCCTTCTTACTCAACGCCTCTCCAACCAGTTTAGTACTGACCAGAGAGCGCACCAAATAAGAGAAGCTTGCAAGGCCCAGTGACTGACAGCAGCATTAAGAGCAGGCAGGGCAGGCAACCTGCAATGCTAAATGCTCTGGTGTACTCCTGCAGACCCCCTTCCCCAAAGGGATTCCAAGACAGTGAACTATATTTCATTACGTGAGGATGAAGAAAGGATGCATTTTTTAAAATATGATGACTTTTGAAGCGTAAATAAAAAACTAGGTTCATACAGATATGATTAATCTTGATATGAATATATAGATATGAATAGCTATCATATAGATAGGAATCATATATCATAATACATATATGAATATTCGTATCTATATATGTGTCTATATAGAGATACGATTTCATCTTGAGATAAGAAAAAAATGTTTACAGTGAGAACAATCATTCACTGGAACAAACGCCCCAGGGACGTGGTAAAGTCCCCACCAGTGCAGGCTTTCAAGATGCAACTGGTCAGGGTGCTAGATAATCTCGTCTAGGCTCCCTTTCCCGCAAAAGATTGGACCTTTCAAGGTCCCTTCCAACCTGGGCTGGTTTTTGATTCTATGATTAGATCTTATATTAATGAATTCCAGAAATAGGGATTTAAGAAGCTAGTACTTCCTCCTCGTCACGACGGGCACCCAAGTTTGTCACAGGCATGGAAACACCAACAGCAAAAGAGGGGATCCTGAAAGGAACTGGGCTGGCTAAACTATGGAATGCAACAGGACAGAGTCCCTCTGGAAATGAAAACATTCAGCTTCTTAGATAAACAAAATGAATACTGGACAAAGCCACCAAGCCTTGAACCATTCCCCGAACTGGAAATAGGACAAAAACCTAGACATGGAAGTCCTGCGGATTCAGCTGGAATAAGTGACGCTGAAACACATTGTATTTCTTCCTCCCTTCTGCAGTAAAGAATTTTTATTCCTATTCTTACTGATTCTTTTTGTGTGGTAAAATCATTGGTATAGTCATTCATTCTGCATCATTCTGACTACAAAATTTCACTTAGAAACGTCTCTCAGCCCAATAATTTCTTACTGTTCCAGAGGTCCGTTTTAGCCCATCGTTTAACATACAATTAAAAGACTGAAAGGACTGGAGAATTTACAACTCTCTTCTAAAATATGTTTCAACTTTGTCCTGCTAAGGGCAGACAGCACAGTAGGAGAGCATTTGTCCAAGGTGACAATGAGATAAATGGAAAATTCTTGCACTAAACCTGGCATCACTCATTTTAAAACATACAAGCAGAGACGTCTTTAAGCACACAGTCTGGAGGACAAAACTCACTGAGGACCTTGATGTTGAATGCAGGAACAAAAGCTAGGTAGCTTAAAGAGAACTTCCATCCATGAACAGAAACTACCACATTTGCAGTAGAAGAAAAACTATGGAATTTAGTGAACTGAAGTCTGAATAAACTGTCATGTTATCCACAGTCAACAAACCTGAATTCAAGTAGAACAGGTGAATGAAAAGGCAGTGAGAAAGTCAGGGAAAGGAAATCTATTTTACAAGAGAACACTAGAAGAATTTGGTTTCTTTAATCTAGAAGGACTTGTGACTGATGTCCATAAAAATATACCAAGGAGAAGCAGACAAAGGGTCAGACAGCAGGAAAGAGATTTTTCAAGATAAAATATAATGAAAACAATGAATTAACAAATACAAGTTCAGCTTGAAAGTAAGTTTTCTAATCGTTCAAGAAGTAGAAATCTGGAGAAGTTTTTGGTTTCTCCCAGTAGGAGGAACCTGAGTGTCCGCACACACATCGAGTAACAGGAGGAAACAATCTATATTTAATAAAAAGTTTGACTGACTTATGAAATAGAGTATAGCATCTGGTTGCTAGTGGTGGTAGGAGACTCGACTTCAGGATTTCTTCCAAATAATCTGTTATCTTCGTCGTAAATTTAGCTTGTTGTTCCTGAATTGAGCACAGCACTTTTTTGGCTAAAGCATATCTTCCAGAAATGGCAACCTATCCCAATCTTGCCTTGTTTCAGTTCCCGGATCCAAGCTGGTGATTGTCTTCCATCACAAAGTCTTGAAACTATTCTAGGAGTTATCTTTCTCCTCTATTGACATAGTCAGAAAATACTATTGAGCTTGCAAACAGGGACCAGTTTTTAAAGGCATGCAAATGCTTAAGCCCCATTAATTTCTACAGGGGTTATTTATTCCCTAAATTTTTTGTATAATCCTTGTCCTAAGCAGCAGGACCCATATCTGTTATATACATTGCATTTTTCTATTTCAAAAGCAAAAATCAGATTCGCAGTGGAGTATCTTCAGTGTCTTCTCTCTCTCTCTCAAAACACTCCTCTATTGCTTTCTGTTCTTTCTATTTAAGAAAGCAAACCAGATGATTCTGCCACACTCTTAGAGCAGGAAAAAGAAACTCTGCAGATAGTTCTGCATTTGTGTGAGAAATCATTCCACAGTTTGCTACTTGGTCCTTAAGAAAGCTCCAGATCAGATAAAATCTGCAGTTCTCACGGAGTGATATATTATGAGGAATAAGCAGCAATCACACAAGTAATCTCTGTCACTTTGTAGGTGAATCATATTCAACCTGTGCCTTAATGGACCTGAATGCGAAGCTGTACATCTGCAAGAAGAGATTACAGTCCCTACCTCCAAACTGTTGGAGGGTCACAGCATAAGACAGAATACTAAGGGGCCTTCAACACAGTAGGAAAAGGTCATAAAAACATTCCCATGGCAATAAATTAAAAGCCAGACAAATTAAAACAGAAAATATGGCGTATTTTTCCTTGCTCAATGGGAACTTTAGTCATTTAAAAAATTAAATGAGAGAAAGCAGTGTGTTGTATCTTTCCATAACTTGGAGAGGACTCTGCTCTGTCAGAAAGTATCTTCTAGTCAAGCCAGCTGAGCAAATACAGCTGGTGACAGGATCTTTCTTGCACTATACAAGAGAGGTTTATTAATCTTTTCAGGGTTTAAAATTGACAGGTCACATTGTGGGAAAATCAAATTTGCTACATAAGAATTCTAAGCCTGACAATGTCCTGATGAGTACGTGGTCTCACCCAGTAAACAATAACAACAGACCAAGGCACAGAGGTCCAAGTGTAAAGGCAGGATTGTAGCAGCATCACTGAGGTGGTGGCGGGGCACCCCGATGCTATGCACTACGTGGGCCAACCTTTTCAAAGTGGAACCCCCTTAACACTGGATGCTGTCACGGTCCGCCTCTAGCAAACAGCAATTGTGGTGCCAAGCATCAGGCCTGCATTCAAACACAGATGGTAATATTTCTGAGCCATTTCCACAGGACAAGACTCCTTTAAGGAGAAGACTTGACTCGCTTCTGACTCCAGAGCGATAGGGTACGACATCTGAGCAGAAGCAGCTGACAGGATCTTTTCCACCCTCCGGCAAGGAAGCCACGGCACTTTGAACATCTAGGATCAGCCTAGCCTGTTCCTAGGGAGGGAAATGAGCAGCATATCCTTTCTGGATAGCCTTGTGCAGCTGGGAAAAAGCACCATGGGAGAAGCAGAAACCTATAAAGCTCTTCAGTCAGCACAAGTTTTGCCAGTGCAGAGCCCTTCACCACTCCCATACTTTCAGGTCCTCTGCAGAAGATGGGTGAAGCCTGGGCAAACACAGAAGGATGACATCAGCCATTATTGCAGACAAAGAAGCATTGGTCACTTAAACAGAATTTGGGACCCTCTTTCCACTATTATCTTCAATCTGCACAGCAGCTCTTTCTGGACTATTTCTTCAAAAATTATCTGGAAAAAAACAGACTTCAGGTGCAACCTCGAGTCTTCAAACAGCAGCTTGATATGCTTCTTCTCTCCTCCAAAAGCCTCCCTACAACCCAGATACAGCCACTTCTGCAGTGCAGATGGAGACAAAACATTGGGAACAGAGTCGGCAGTAGAATCCATGTATCCACTATCAGATATCATATGCTTTAACAAAATTATTTCTTTCACCGTAGTAGAGTCCCACTGGCACTAACAGCTAAAGGGCCTCTAGAAGTACCAGCTGCATAGATAGTACCAGGCTCCCTACACCCTGATGCTGAGGTGCTGACAGAAATTAGGCAGATGTCTCCAGCTCCACTCTGGCAAGGTTAGTCTTCGGCTCAGGATTACGGTTTAGGCTTAAAGAACACACAATCAGTAGTCCCCTCTCTTTAAGAGCTGTATAAAATTATACAAGGAATGTGATGGCAGCATTATGAACTTAAACTGTGCTGCTCAAGGGGCACCAGGCTCTCCACTCCGCAACGGTCTTGCTCAGTTTCATCAGCCCATTGGTTTAGCTGTAACAGGCTCTTCTCCAGGACATGAAATCATCCCTGGAAACAGCAGGTAGACGCTATTTCTGGGATCAGTCACTTCCCAAGCTAATTCTCTACTCAGATGCTAAGTAGTTCGATGAAGTTCCTGCTGACTGGAAAAGGGAAAACATAACCCCCATTTTTAAAGAGGGAAAAAAGGAAGACCCAGGGAACTACAGGCCACTCAGTCTCACCTCTGTGCCTGGGAAGATCATGGAACAGATCCTCCGGGAAGCTATGCGCTAAGGCACATGGAGGACAGGGAGGTGATTCAAGACAGCCAGCATGGCTTCACCAAGGGCAAGTCCTGCCTGACCAACCTAGTGGCCTTCTATGATGGAGTGACTACATCAGTGGACATGGGAAGGGCTACAGATACCATCTATCTGGACCTCTGTAAGGCCTTTGACACGGTCCCCCACAACATCCTTCCCTCTAAACTGGAGAGATATGGATTTGATGGGTGGACTGGCCGGTGGGTGAGGAATTGGTTGGATGGTCGCATCCAGAGGGTAGTGGTCAACGACTCAATGTCCAGATGGAGATCAGTGACAAGTGGCGTCCCGCAGGGGTCCGTATTGGGACCAGTACTGTTTAATATCTTCATCAATGACATAGACAGTGGGATCGAGTGCACCCTCAGCAAGTTTGCAGACAACACCAAGCTGAGTGGTGCGGCTGACACGCCGGAGGGACGGGAAGCCATCCAGAGGGACCTGGACAAGCTGTAGAAGTGGGCCCGTGTGAACCTCATGAGGTTCAACAAGGCCAAGTGCAAGGTCCTGCACCGGGGTCGGGGCAACCCCCGCTATCAGTACAGGCTGGGGAATGAAGGGATTGAGAGCAGCCCTGCCGAGAAGGACTTGGGGGTACTGGTGGATGAAAAGCTGGACATGAGCCGACAACGTGTGCTCGCAGCCCAGAAGGCCAAGCGTATCCTGGGCTGCATCCAAAGAAGCATGGCCAGCAGGTCGAGGGAGGTGATTCTGCCCCTCTACTCTGCTCTGGTGAGACCCCAGTGCTGTGTCCAGCTCTGGAGCCCTCAGCACAGGAAAGACATGGACCTGTTGGAGCGGGTCCAGAGGAGGGCCACAGAAATGATGAGGGGGATGGAACATCTCTCCTATGAAGAAAGGCTGAGAGAGTTGGGATTGTTCAACCTGCAGAAGAGAAGGCTTCGGGGAGACCTTATTGCAGCCTATGAGTACTTAAAGGGGGCTTATAAGAAAGATGGGGACAAACTTTCTAGCAGGGCCTGTTGCGACAGGACAAGGGGGAATGGTTTTCAACTAAAAGAGGGTAGATTTAGGCTAGATATAAGGAAGAAATTTTTTACAATGAGGGTGGTGAAACACTGGCACAGGTTGCCCACAGAGGTGGTAGATGCCCCATACCTGGGAACATTCAAGGTCAGGTTGGACGGGGCTCTGAGCAACCTGATCTGGTTGGAGATGTCCCTGCCCACGGCAGGGGGGTTGGACTAAATGACCTTTAAAGGTCCCTTCCAACCTAAACTATTCCATGATTCTATGATTCTAAATCTTCAGGACACGCCAACAGTGGACCACATCTGAGCCAGCTCATGTTTTGCCTGAAGTGGAAAGGACTTGTCATCCCCCTCCCAGAAAGTCTTACTCCAAAACCAAGAAAGAAAAGCCTCCATTTTACACGTGAAGGAGCAGCAAAGAGCCAACTTCAGAGAGACAACCAGCCAGCACTCTCATGTAATACATGGGTCTGGTACCATTGTACTGTCCTAAGGCAAGAAACCTTCACGCAAGCTGTTAGTACCGACAACAGCTTCTGCCTCTTGCCAGCGGCAGTAGCGCTCTGCTTCCAACAGCTCCTTGGAAACCTGCCTGCAGAAAGCCCTCTGACCCAAAGGATCAGGCAAGCCTACCGAAACTTGGAAACAAATTCAGAAAGTTAGGACACACTTTGGCACAGAACACCCTACATGTGCCAGGGGCTTTATGGACCCTCTAGTGCCACCTGCCCCTTTCTGACATCCCAAAGTGCTGCATGTGAAGACTTGAGGGGGTTCTATAGGGGGCTGCATGAGATGCATGAATCATAGCTCCAGTCCACCCTTCTCATGCAATGGCACAGTGTTTGAGTTAGATCCTCCTCCCTCTCCCAAAGGGTCACACACAGCACTCAGCAGATTCCTGAGGCCTCTACTCCTTCAGGGTTACCCACCGCTCCCAGAAGTATGCATTTGTTTTCTTCCACCGTCTAATTCCTCAGTGCACAGGGAATAGGAACTGAACTTTCCCTCTGGTTTTTTTACCTCTCTTCCATCTCACTCCTGATCTGCAGCAGCCATTCTCACCTCAAGTATGGAAAAGTAGGGAAAGGAGGTGAAAGCAGGGGAGGAAACAATCATTGTGTGTTTGTGATCAGTCAGGTCCAGAAGCCACTTGACCCAGAGAGATCAGAGTTTCCCCTACAACAATGGGTGAGCCTGGGAAGCAAATCAAGCAGACTGAATGATTTTTGGCAGAGAGAGAACAGTAGGAGTGGTACAGACCTCTTCCTCCTCAATGCGAGCAGGTTCAATCAGCAGATTATTGGCTTGATCAAACGACACCCCCTGTTAGGACAGGAACCAGCAAAGAGGCATGCGGATTAGTGGAGCATAAACCAAACCCGCCACCACTACCACCACCACCCAACACACAAACGCACACCACTCCGATAGGTCTGGCCGCACAGCACCAGAGCAGACCCCACTCACACCGCTCCTGATTACCACCTACCAGCGAGTACCAGCGACAGGGCGGCTCCCAGGGCTCACAACATGCGGAGTGTCAGCACTCTTTGGCCCAGCTAACTGGAAGCTGCATCTTTAAGGCCATATTTTGTCTGTGTTGGCACCCTCAGGCTGTGACCACCAAGCTCACAAGCTGAACACTATTAGCTGATTTTATCCCTTCTGTACCAAGTCATTCAGTGAAGAAGGAAGGATTAAACAACGCAGGAGAAAAGCTGGACCTCTGGTGACACCCAGCTGCTGCACAGGAACGAAGCGATCCCAAATCAACCTGCATTGGTCCCTCCTGCAAAGGGAAGAGCCTCCAGTGGAACAGTGCATCCTGCCAGACACCCAGGGATCCTGCTCCCAAATGCAGGAAACCTTAGAATTTCTCTTGAAAACCAACTGTCCCTGCAAAAACCCTCTGGTTTAAGGATTCAGCCTCCTGCACACCCTGTCCTACCTCCTTCTTCAATACATGTATGCAGCATCTCTTACTTGAAACTGCACTGCACAGGGACACTGCTCCCCACACTCCCACTTCTGGAGGATGACTAAGGAGGCAAGCTAATAGATCTGCCTTCATGGAGCAGGCATCCAACCCAGCCCCACGAAAAGGAAAACTGTGATTTCCAGGCAGAAGGCTTAGCGGGTAACAAAAATAACTTTCTGATAGATACACCAAACCTGTGGTCTCAAGGCCTATGTAGACTTTACAGATTTTGCCAATGGGTCAGTGCATCCTCCGCTTTGAGTCCCCGACTAAAATAAGCTTTTGGGTGAGGGCACTTCCCACGTATGGCAGGTCTTGGACGAAGGGGACTCAAGATGGCTTCACACATTCTTACAAGCAGCAGCAGCAACTCCTTTTCATTCTGAAGAACTTCACAACAGTAAGGAAACTACATGCCTCGTCCCTAGGTGGCAAGGGACGAGCTGTATCAGCTCAGATACAGCAAGGCAAGCATCCACTGAGGAAAAGCTCCAAAGCAAACTTGAGTGCAAGAACCTTCCCCTGAGCAATCTGAACTCCAGCGCGGGGTGGAAATGATCCCAATACTCTGAAGTGTATATGGTAACAGCAAGAACAGATTTTACTCCAGCATCTTCCACCAGTTCAGAGATCTGCATCTTGCCCGTGGGATTTGTTGGTGTCAGACTATGATGGAGATTCAGCCACATCCTGATCCCTGCCTGCCAAATACACCTCACAAAATCACCACACCAACTTCAGTAAGAACTGGTCTAACCTCATGCAGTGTCTCTCATCCGAATGCTCCTATTCCATTGTGAGGATCTTCCTCAAGCAAGAATCTCTCTGTGTCCCTAACCAAACATGGTGATTCAGCTGAGTAGAGCCAAAGGACCTCCTATCTCATCAGTCCCCAGCATAACCAGAAAGGCCCATCACAACCCCATGGCCCACGGTAACGGCAAAACTCCAGAGCACAAGTTCCCCTAAATCCTAATGCACACTTCTGACTCTGTGCTCGGGCAGGTACGGGGTGGAACCAACGGCAAGGGCATGCTCCTGTCTGCTCTCACTCCCCACTCCTCGGCAGAAAGACAAGTGTAAGCAGCCTGAACGTAAGCCTGAGATTAGATCCATCCAGGGATAAAGCTCGGCCTGTTGCAAATGAGGTGCAACAACCAGCAAGCGAGGAGGCGACTGAAAGGAATGGAAGAACCTGGCAGTGACGGGACAGAAGAACTGTTCGTGCAGCACAGAACACATCACCACACACGTAATGGGGAGGGTGCAAGAATCTGGATACAGTGCAAGGAGTCAGACATAAGCAACATGGCACAGCTCTTGGACAATCATATGAGCCCCAGAACGAACTTCAGCTCTCCCACCCTCAGCACGTCTCTCCTGAAGTGCAGGAGCCTCTTGCCAACATTTTCATTGGTACCACATCAACCTGGTTGATAGTTCAAAGTAGCAGAAGGGAGGTCTGGCACCCCTCTGACCTTCCCCCCTTCCCACAAGACCTTACCTTCACTGACGGCTGAGCAGATAAAGCTCCATTCTTTCTGTCATCCTCATCCCATGCTTCCTCCTGATCCTCGGGCTCTGTGTTGTTGTTGCAGCCTCCTAACTCCTCTTCCTCTTTGGGGACTCCATCACTGTTCAGCCCCTGCAGGAGTGCCACCACTGCCTCTGGCTTGGGCAATTTAGTTATCTTAAAGTGTTTCTTATAATGGGGCGTGTCCTTGCGGATAAGCCTCTGTTTCTCCACTGGGAATGGCCGCTCTTCATCTTCATCCTCATCCTCACTCCGTATTAGCGTGTCCTCAGCAAAGTGTACAGTGGGCTACAACGGCAAAGCCCCAGAAAGGTTGTGAACCTCAGGTAACAGCCATATCTGGAGGCAGTGCAGAAACCTGCTGTCCCTCCACTACCAACACAGGCAAAGCCAGCGTTGGTGCTTTTGCGCTAAAGAAGATGCAGGAATACGTATTAAAATTTCACCATACTTGCCTTTTTCCATATCAGCTCCTGCACTCAGATACATCTTCTGTCAGCTCCAGGGATTGAGGGCACTCAAACCTGTAACCCTGATTTTCCCATAGTCCCTGTCTGGCTCCCACACTGTCCTTCCCAGTCTCCCATGGACCCAGCTCCCACAGGCTGCCTGAACCTCTACTTGCACTTGGCTTCCACAGCCTGTATTTGCCTCCAGTGATGCCCAAACCACACTCTGTACATCCATTTACCATTTTCTCTGAAACTTTCAAGTCCTTCCACTTTTTACCATGACCCTGCTGCGGTTCCTAGGCTCCTACCTCATTGTATTCCACTTCGACATCTTCCTCCTCTTGGTCAGCAGCTTCCTTATGCTCTTCTTCAGCTCTGGGCTTTGCCTCCTTCTCCAGCTCTTGCATCTCAGGCACCTGCCCATTTGGCCAGCTCCTCTCTCCCTCTTCTCCCTGCTCTTCTCCCCTAAAGTCAGCAGAGGCAGTGCTGTTGGAAAGGTGGGAGTCCTCACTGCGATTTGACATGGTGCTCAGCCTCTTCTCCTGAGAAGATGATTGTAAAAGTCAAGATGGAAACCAAAGCAGCAGACAGAGCAATGTAGTGTGACTGGTGCAAGGTGGGGTATGATCCAGCACCAACAGAACCAGCTTTTTCTTCAGGCTGCCCATTGCTTTCACTGCCACGCCTGCTGCATCTCACCTAAGTCCATCCCTGTTCCACCATCTGTTCCACCACCCACCATTTATTCTAAGTGTCACACCTGGGCAGCAAGATGCCTCCTCCGAGTGCTCCGTTCCCATCATTCTTTACTGGGAATATCAGAGCCTTCTTTTCCTCTCCCTGTGTTATGACAAAAGTGGTACCAATGCACGCAATTCCCCTTACGCTGCTCTCTGTCTCCTGGTTGCATCTCTTGCTCTATCTCAGTGGCCCCAGCTGACACCACAAGGCAGATTCCAACCCTTGGAATCCAGGCAATCCATGCCCAGTCCCTTTCAATCTTTCCCAAAAGTAAGTTCTTTCTGCCCAGCTTACACACACTGCCTCCCCATTCCCCAAGTCTGCCCCATGTTCTCTATGGTTATCCGTTTCTTAATGAACAGCACTCACTTCTGAGTGAGGAGAATTCAGGTCCACATCAGGCTTTGCAGCATATACCTCATTGCGCCGAACTTCAATCACCTTCTTCATAACCTTCAGCTCACTGGGATGAGGGGTTGCTCTGCGCTGTAAGCCCTATCGAAGAAAAACACTCAGAGCAGGAGGTTCGAGAGATTCAACTCAGAGCAGCATGTGCAATGCCTCAGGACTGAACCACTCCGAATAACGTGTTTTATCGGAGTGCTAGAGCCCTCTGATACAGGGGGCTCCGATACATGACCTAAACGTCACGTTGCAGGATCTGATCTGACCTCTCCGCCAGTATAGCCTGCAGCTGGGAAGGGGAAAGAAATGGAGGCAGATAACATTTCTCAGAGCTCGCTCTCCGACATTATCCTGCTCTCCATCTGAAAGGGAGGAATTATAGAGACGGGAGGTTTTAAATTGTGCTTCAGGCTTGGTAAATGCGAAACTGTCAACACAGAAACCCCTAAAGGAACACACAGGTGGAATATCTTCTTAATCCCTCTGGGGTTTCTTAACATGTCTGACAAGCCCGTACGCTACCAGAGTTTGTGATGCTTAGCTAGTTCCATCCCAGCTAAGAGTCAAGAAAAACAGTATTCTAAAATTAATAACAATAAAACAATTAATAACAATGAAAAACAATTAAAAAAACCCCCACAAAACCTCCAAACACCAGTAGCATACACATGCTGCAAGGACAGAGGCAAATACAATTTATTAGAAGGATTCAGATCTCAAGAGAATCTCTCTCCACAAAATAAAAAGGGAAAAAAATCCTGCAAGAGATTTAAACCGACAGAGTACTTGCTGGAAACTGAAACTTTTATCCTGCCCTTTGCATCTGCAAAGCAAAATGATCTTCTACAGTTTTTGAGGCTGCCTGTCTACACTGTTTAGCTACTTTAGTAACAGGATACTCCACAGCATGGGCTTGCATCTGGCTCCATACTTACAGAATCACAGAACAGTTTGGGTTGAAAGGGACCTTTAAAGGCCACCTAGTCCAACCCCCCTGCCGTGGGCACGGACATCTTCAACTAGAAACTTGGAGGGGTGGAGATTGCCTGGTTCGAGTTTGGCTGTGCAGCTCTTCCCCATGAGGGGGGTCAACTAAAATCCAGTCCTGACAGTGCTCTGACTATTAGGATCTCTGGACTACCTGAATGCTCCAAGGGCCGGTCAGCAGTCACAGCTCAACTCCCATGGGACAACCGTCAAAATGTAAATCTGACAAAGGGTCTCAGGGAATTCTCTTTTATACCTGCTTGTCTCCCCAGCACACCAAATGTCCTTTGGACTGCAAAAATACAATACGTGTCTGCGGCAGTATTACAGTGTGAAACATGAACAGCATAATGGCTCCCCATCTTAGGAAAAAAATTTAGATTGTGCCTATGTTTCCATAGGGAGCTAACAAGCCTTCAGAAACTCTTCTTCTTACCCGTCTCTCAGCTCCAGACTCCTCTTCGTCATCTACTTTGGGTTCATCCAGGAACTGAATCACACTGACTCTGTTCAAATTGGTGTCCGTCCAGCTCTCATCCACACTGTTCTGCAAAAGGTTCTCTGGGGAGAAAGATAACACAGTGGGAGCTACTGAATGAGCAGGCTTGTAGGCTTGGAGGAAAGACAGTTCTCAACCCATTAGGGCACTTCTGTTGGTTCTGCCCATGGCATCAAACCAGAGAGGCCTTGAGGACAAGGGATGTAGCCTCCAGATCTTGTCACCTCTTGTACATCTCCCACCAGATCTATAGCAGCCTCTACAAAAGGACCTGAACGGTTCAGCTCTAGCACTCCTTACCCAAGAACTAAGGAAAAAGGTAGGATTAAGGCACGAATCAGAAGTATTGACACAAGAATGTCATCATGACAGGAAGCAAACCTTACAGGCAATGAACTAGTCGGTCAATAGATCAAAGCAGAAGACTTGAAAACTAGGCTGCAGCTTCTTCACCACCTGGCAGAGAAGCAAATTTCTCAGTTTTAACAATCTCTGCCTTGGAAAGTTGCCACCAGCCATTCAGGAGCCTAGGTCTGCTACAGGCATCACAGTAACGAAGAACAGTCCAACCAAGCGGAGAGGAAGGTTCAAGGCCTCTTCCTTACAGCACTCTCCAGAGTACACAGTACTGCAGACAGCATCCATAATGCAGTCTCTTACCTAGGCTAGGAGAGGGCTGCTGGGGAAGCAGGTAACAAGTGAGAACTTTCTCTCCTGTCTTTTCATCATCCTCTGTTTGGAATTTCAGCATGGGCTGGGACTGATTTTCTGCCAGCCACAGGGCTTTCAGGTTAAGATTTGTCAAAGCAAATGGCAAGTTCTGCAGTCTATAAAAGAAAAGAAGAACTGCTGGTTAAACTTACTTGGTAATGAAGGAACTTCAACTCCGCTCCAGACTGCCTCACCTGCATTGGAGAAGGACAGAGCCAAGCCACTGCAGGATCCCTCACTTATACACACTGGCCTCATGCTGCATATGGCTCTGCCACAGCCACAGACTGGGCTCCAGTAACCCACCCTCATCAGTTTTTAGCAGAGGACAACTCCCATCAACGATGTGAAAATGGTGAACTTTGAAGAGGGGTCTGAAGACAGAAGAACTGTGCTTTCACGGACCAGTATACAGAGAGCGTTCCAAGCAGAAGCTCTGGTCAGCTTCCGACTGCTACAAGAAATACCAGCCTCAGCTAACAGAACTGCAGCTAAAACCAGCAGAATCTTTCAGAACAGATCACAGATACTTGCACACTGTGGGGTTGTGCGTATCATAAACAAGGCTTTGGCACCAATCACCTGAGGACTGACGACACAAAACTACAAAATCTGCAGGAAGGAAGACAGTGGACCAGGGATTTCCCTTGATCTTTACTTCACACATGGCAAAATGCCCCCACGCTTCTGCATTAGTTCTACCCTGTAACGTGGAGAAGGACTTAACAGGCAAAGCTTGAGAGACACATGCCCTCTTTCCAGAGCCCTCAGCAGCCAGTCTGGGCTTCTCCAAACCGCGGATCCTCAGATTAGCACAGATCCAGCGTCTCCCAGAACACACCAGAGCCCAGCCCACGCTGCCCCTTCACAGCAGCCTCCTTAGGAACATGCCTACAAGCCTCTTGACCCTTCCTGCTGCTGACCTGTTCCCGGCCACATCCAGGACATGAAGCTCAGTGGTGTTGGCAAGCTCTGGTGGCAGGAGAGCCAGGCGATTGTCTCGCAAGGACAGCACGTTCAGATTGGCACAGCCTCCAATCTCAGCTGGAAGGGATGTTAGCCGGTTCCGATCCACGTTCAGGTTTGTCAGCTTGGCCAGCTTGCCGAGGGACTTTGGTAAGGCCTAGGAAGGAGATGATTCAGTAGTTGCAAAAGATAAGAGCAGTAGAATAAAGGTACAAAGGCATAAAGCCCTCTACCTGGGGGGAAAAAGCTGTCTTCTGTCCTAACAGAGACATTTTCGATAAAGTTCTCACTACAACTTTGGGACAGATTTTCCCTCAGGTTCAGACCGTTACATGCCAACCCTTCACCTCAGCACAGCACACTCAGAACACCACTGGTCAAGATTTTTCTCCTGTTCATCTGTCCGTTCCCAATACTTGTGTTTTAACAACCAAATCACGAGCAGTTTGGAGCAGGGCCATTTTAAACTACACGACTCCGTAGCCCCTCGCCACATGCAGCTTTTGATGTCGTTCTGCTCCCATCAGATTGGATGGGCTTCAGGATTGGCTATCCTAGAGCCAGCATCCTAGCTATCCTAGAGAATTCTTCAGAGAAAAAAAAACAGTGAGAGAAAGCAGCTTCCACTAGGGTCTTCGCAGGAGCCTGGGAGCTAGGTGAAACTGTGCATCAAAGCAGCTGAAGGGAGAGCAGCGGGAGCATGCTCAGGAATCCGGCTCAGAGGCCAGAAGATGGGCAAATATCCCTGATATGTGGCTAAACTGAACAGCACAGGAGAGGCAGGGTAGCTGCTGGCGTACTTACTGTCAGCATGTTTTCTGTCAAGATGAGTTCTGACAGATTTTCACAGTCCCCAATCGACTCTGTCACCTCTGTCAGCCGATTCTGGTCCACCTTGAGGATGGAGAGCTGCTTCAGCTGACCTGGCCAGGGCAACAAGCTAGGTGTGAACTATGCCACAGAGATAATGACGCTGTTCTACGTTCACCTGGCCGAAATGCCTCCCACCAGGGATTACGCATCCTAACAATACAGGCACTACCTTTCTTCCCCACCAAGCTTGTTCACAGGTTTCACCCATGCGTGATGCAGATCAAGAACCTGAACTCCTCCTGTAGAGTTCTGCTCACCAGTATCATCTACTGCTTCCGCACTCAACTACTGTGACTACGTCCATCAAGCCCTAATACCTTGTGACATACACTCTTGCCTGAAGCACCCCCCCAGGACCGCTGCCCAGGCAGTGAAGTCCTGCACCGCTCCCCATCCCGCAGTACTCACCAATGCCATCTGGAATGCATTCCAACAGGTTCTGTGACAGGAGCAAGTCCGTCAGTGCTACTAGCCCACTGACCTCGTTGGGCAACTGCTCCAACTTGTTCTCCGACACATCCAGACAGACCAAGCGGCGGAGATTGCCCAGCTCCTAGGATCAGAAAGGAGACACTACAGCTCGAGGGAGCAGCTGAGGAGGGGAGCAAAGCAGCGAATAAATGACCCCGAACAGGTACTCACTGGAGGAAGGGCTGAGAGCTGGTTCCGGTCTAACCAAAGCTCACGCAGGTTTGGTAGCGCTCCCAGAGTATCTGGCTGTAACCGAGCAGGACAGTAATAGCATCAGTCCCTTCCACAGGGGAGAAGCTGCTCTAGGATGCTACAAATCACACCACACCTCTGCAAAGCTAGACATCGTTATTGCTTTCACACCTCCTAGAACCATTCACCAAATGGTTTATGAAGCTAACGTGTTGGTGTGCCACAATATAGCAGCACATATGTTTGGAAATGTCTGGAATGGCATACTGGCTGTAGAAGGTCCCAAGAGGAAACATGGAAGACGACAGAAAGGACTGACGGGTAGCAGGCAAAAGAAGTACTAAACAGGGTTTTGGAAATTCTGGCCTTACAGAAGAAATGAGTCTTTCTCCTCTTCCTCCTCTCAGACATGAAAACAAACATTTGGATAACAGTGGCCAACTCAACATGATATAGCAGCACCATCAGCAATGGTAGACATACGTTCATAGCATCACTCCACCAACACCACACACACTGATTAGCATTTGGGTTTGGAGTTAATGCACCGCAGGAGTGCGGTTCAAGTGTCAGACAACTGTTCTCACAAGCAAGCTGCAGCCTTGTGCACAGCAAGCTGCACGAACTCCTTTGCCTCCCAGTTTAGATGGGTTTCTGCCAAAAAGCATTCCAGAACATTAAGAGCAGGATTCAGTAACAGCTTAATCCATAGCTGCAAAATTAAAGAGTATCACTGGATGTCCCTGAACATCAAGACAAGCTGAATTTCGAGACTGTGCACTGGCTCTCAGCAGGCTTGCGCTCAGAGCCCTCCATGGAGGCACCCCAGTCCAGACGGCACATACCCCACGCTTGGCTGACTTCACTGCCAGGAACAACGTGGAATGGTCCTGCACTTTGCAGTAAAGAAATCAAATCAGAAAGGAGAAAGGCAGAAAGTTGGCCTAGCAGAAGTGAAAAACAACAGCTGGGGCAGCGCAACACAGAAGATAAAGGAAGTACCAGAGAGTCTCATTGGAAAGGAAAGATCCTGAGGCAGCTAGATACAACAATTAACATCCCAGAGCAAAAGTGCTTGACAACAGAAGAGCAAGTTGTGCACGAAGACAGTAGGAAGCAAGACACAAGGGCCAACAGAAGAACAGAACATTATGCTCGGAACAATGACTAGGCCATAGTGGGCAGATCAGAATCTTCCCAAACTACCTGCGGGTCTATTTCTTTGCATTTCAGATGAAAAACCACTTGCTTCCACAGAGGTACAGGGTTCTGCCCCTATCAACCACCCATATTCCCGCCCCACCATCCCTCACCTACCAGTACTTCCAGGTCATTGCCACCAAGATCCAACTGTTCTAACTTGACAAGGAAGGAGAGTGAACTGCAAGATAGGGGAGTAGAGAGGGGAAGAGAGAAAAAAAAGAAAGAAAGAAAGAACAGAAGGTTAGCATCTGGGACACACATCTCACAAATTACATAATTTTTAATAACTCCTAAAACAGGTGGGGCAATCCTTTTTCATAGTCCCTCTGAGCCAAGCAGTTTAGGGGAGTTGGTACCCCTCCCCAGGCCAGACCATCTGCACCAGGGAATTGGGTTCAGTAGCACCAGCAGTCCCAAAGCGGCCACTTTCCACTCTGTCACCCATTTGCCTTCTCCCCCTCCCACCATAAAATACTCTTTGAGCAAAAACATGACAGACGACACACCACACCTTAACATTGCTGCCCATTTTTGTAGCGAGGATGGGGACCTGGGCACAGACTAACAGATAACAGGAGAGAGTCAGCAGAGGATGATACGTATTTGAGGGACACGGGGAGCATAGCTGCAGGGAGAGGCAGGAATGACAAATTTAACAGCCTCAGTTTCCCCAAAAGGGATGCCCATGCTGCTTAAGAGAAAGGGAAGGACAACACTGGCATGATGTCTCAGAAGAGGTCAAGACGTAGAGACAAGCAGCTCACTAGGCAAGATATTGCGAGAAGCCTGCATGGGAACCAAAGCCTGTCAACACCGGTGGTTCAAGGATGCGCCCCGAGTATCCAAACACGTTACAACGCGGTGATACATAAGGCTGCAGTCTGCAACCCCACAAAACCAGGATTCAGTTCTTCTGACACGGCCCAGGTGTTCATGGGTCCTCAGCTCTCAGTCCCACCCCATTAACTCCAACTCCCACTTCCCCAAACAGGGGTTGCTGTCTCTCATTTTACACTTGGGCAGAACTGCCATCTCAGCCCTGCCCACTTCCCCAGTAGGGAGGGTCTTCAGTTCTTTTTATTCTCTTCAGAAGGAATTGTCCTAATACAGAAATCACTATATTTCTCTGGAAATAGAGCTATACATCTCAACACCACCCAAGCTAAGGAAGTTGGGTGGTTGGCTGCAAATCTATGAGAAAGCAATAAGAGAGATATGTCTTGCCTGGGCCAGGCTATAAAAATATTTGGGCTACACAGGAAAAGCAAGTTCTTACCTTACGCAGTGGTGGATTTTGAGATATTATATTAACTCAAGCAAAGGTTTATCAACAGGGTCATCAAAAGGATCCTGTTGTATAGCAGTCTCTCATTATGACTGTACATTTGCTCTTTGACTTCTCTGAAGGGTGAAGCAGCCTTGACTGTCCCTTCACACCTTCACAGTTTGAATTCCCAAAATAGGGACAAGTGAGCTATGGAATCCATGTTGATATATGAGGTCTTGCAAAATGCCTCAGTATAGATCACCCTCCTCTATTCCATGAGAACACATCAACGAGAGCTACCCTTCCCAAATTATTGGCAAGCTGTGTCCCATCTGCGTGGGAAAGATGAGGAGTGATAATGAGCTGTGCAAGATGAACTGTTTCAGAACTCAGTTGACAGCAGAAGACTAACCAATGAAATTAAATTTTGACAAGTAAAGGCCATTGCAAGCTGGATCTTTTAAGGAGGTCAACAACAACAACAAAAATCAAAAGGACACTGATGCATTATGCAGTCGCAAATTCACAGTATTGAAGCCCATCTACCTACTGGGCTCAGTAACCTTGAAAACTGAAAGCATCATCCATTTTGATAAGTCATTCTACTCTTTGGCAAAATCACTTGGACTTGTTTAGAGCCATTCTTGGGCACAATTTGCAACCAGACTAAATACAAGAGCTTCAGACTGGCGTAGAGTACTTGAAATTTCTTTGGCCGTTGATATCGATCTCATATTTGACAGACAGATCTGATGAAAACTGCCTTGGCCTTCAACATCCTCTTTCTACTTTTGGAAACCATCCAAAAGTAGAATTTGGGGAATTGGGGAAAGACGAAAAGACGCTGGAATTGCACTGCAGAATGAGTATCAAGCCTGGACTTATCTTTCAGAGAAAAACCACCAAAACTCATAGCATGCTACAAGTATCTTGCTGGATGGCATACAAATCTAACATAGGGAAACAAGGGAGCACTGGGCATGAGAGATCTCTCCAGAAACCATATGGGTTTGGTCACAGACTGAATTCTCAAACTCCAGATACTTGCTGGTTCCTAGATGGTGAAAAGCCATTGGGACCATTCTTCACTGCAGTTTGAAAGCCCAGCTTTGGATGTAGCTATTGCACCTCTTCGTTTATACGGTGTGTCACAGTGGTGGTACCTGTCTGTATGAACACAAAGAACACATGGAACAGACAGCAGTGGGTCCCAACACCAGGACCCAAACTTCTCCTGCTTGCCTGTTCTTAGCCTGGCATACGGAGCTTTGGCTCTCACGTTCTCCCTTGTGGCTATATTCCATGTGGGGCCATCTCAGCTGGTTTCTTAATATCATCTTTCTGTGAGAGGGTGTTAATGCTGACAACTTCTGTGCAGAAAAGATCCAGTGACTTTGGCATCAGAGACGAGATGACAGTGTTAATTTGAACTATGCTTCTACGTTGTGTAATCACCAGATATGACGCCTGGGAGATGACCAGTGCAGACTCTTTCAGCTCCTTTTTGGAAGCGTCTTGTCCTCTGGGTCAAAGCTGACACATGAATTCTACAAGCAGATATAACTGATGTCATATAAAGCCTGTACTTGCAGGTCCCAGACGAAAATAACCATCAGGAAGAGCATGCGCCTGAGTCAAAGCAACATCTCACAGTGAGGGAGGCCTGGCCATCACAGAAGAAGCAAGACTAAAGCCCTAACTGCTTAGAGTCTCAAAGCCTTGCTTGAACACTGTATCATCAGATGCCTCCTTTCCCCTCTTTTTTAAATAAAGCAGGGAAGCAAGGGGGGGAGTACGGGTAGCCAAGTTGAATACTTGCCATGAATAGTAAGAGGTACTGAGGAAAGGTGACAATAGTTGCATGCTTCACACATTCACTGAGGAGTTTGTGTGGCCCCAAAACACACTGCTATTCAAAAAGAAGTCAGGTAGAATCTCTTCCAACATATATTCAAGGAAGACTGGGGGAATCACCAGTTGGATGGATAAGCAGGCAGAAAACAAGCTGGCAGAGCTAATGTAGGTTAGAAAACTCAACAAACAACTCTCATGGGCTCCAAACCAGAAATTAATATACAGACTCATTAGCTCTCCACATCCTATCCACCTGATAGCATCAGCTGTACCAACCAGATTCTCTACCAGGAATTAATCTCTCTCCCTAACCCTCTGAAACGTTTAGCAAGGCTTACCTCTCTCCCTCGCTGGCTTATTTTTTGTCTGCTGCAGGAAAGCCAGTTATCCCATCCATTCCCACAAACTGCTCAACCAGAACAATCAGAAGGGATACCCAAGAAAACAGAGATATCAGAAGCAAAATATATCTTCAGCCGTGTTCTGTTGCTCTTCAAATTATGAGCTTCGCTTCCTATACCCACATCAGTACATTTTTCTCTCTTTTTCCAAAAGAATCCGTCATTTGCTCCACCTCTCCAGGAAAAATGGTTCTCACCATTTCCAGTAGCTTTCTTGTGGAACCCTGTCTATTCCAAATCAATCCTGACCAGAGGCTGAGTACAGACTCTGAACATCCTTCCCTGCTCTTAAGCCCTGTACCATCTCTCTCCCTCCTCACCCCAATTTACAGAAATCCAGCAAGATCCAGCTAATTTAGCTAATGAGCCTTCCCAAGCAAACTGCTAGAGCCTGTACTACAGAAACAGCAAGTCCCTGAGGAATCAGTAAGAACGATCAGGCAGGAGACTCCTGAAGCCACCAGACAGACACTCACGTGGGGAGAGTCTTTAGCAGGTTCTCACGTAGCTCCAAAGTCACCAGGTTTGCCAAACTGCAAGAGAAAAAGGAGCGAGAAAGCCAGATTCACCAAACAGGGCTTCAGGGATACAAGGAGATGCTCATATCCCTTCCCTTGGGACCACCCCTCATGACCTGCACAAATGCATATATGTAAGTGTGTACACATGAATGAAGGTGACAGGGGAAAACAAAAAACAAAGAGGATCTTAAATGACTTCTGAAGAAGGTGACTGCTTATTGCAAAGTCATGGGGAAACAACGCTGTGCCCAAACTCAGGTCAAGGAAACATCACATAACATACAGGACTGCCTGCCCAAAAAGATAAAACCCCTCACGTGTACAAAGCCAAATCCCAAGGGAGGGGCGCTGCACCCCACAGGCGAAGCCCCATGGGCTTTGCCTTGGCCATTTGCTAGCAGCATAAATCATTTCAACATCATGGGACACACCGCACCTGTTTGGAAAGGGGCAAAGGGGCACTCATAAAATAAGGAAAGATAGAGGATTTGAGAAGCCTGGATGCACTCCTTGCCTGCGCCACAGACCACAGAGGAGGAGGACAAGCAGCTGAGACCAGGAAAGGAACATTTTTGAAAAGGTTGTCTTTTAACAAGAATAATGCTTAGAGGTGCTCACACAGTATCAGTACAGTGCCAAGTTCGGTATGTGGGACGGCACGCTCTTCCCTTCCAAGTCCTCCTAGTGTTGCTACCTCAACAGCATGGTGTCCCCACCCCAACCCTACTCCTCGTTATGAGGAACAGGGGCATACTCACTTCCCAATGTCATTGGGGAGGCTCTGCAGGGACACATCATTCAAGGCCAAATGGCCCAGGCTCCGAAGCTGTGTGAAGCCCTCTGGAAGCCTGTGAAAGCATGACGGAACAAAACACCGTTAATTCTGTACACAAAACAAGCCCTAAATTCCTCACTTAAATCCCCAAAAAGTCAGTCTTATCCCAATTGGTATCACCATGTGGAAAGGAGAAGAGCAGGAACCAACTCTGACCCTGGCTCCTGATCCAGAATATGCCCCGTTTCCAAGACAACAATACCCCCTTGCCCCACAGTCACTACATGTCCAAGTGTGCAAACTTGGCTCTGCAGTACTCAAACACAAATCCCAGACTAAATTATGCCATGTGATCATTTAAACCTGGAAGCAGGGAGGGCTACCAAGTAATCCAAATGCCCACCTAAGGATATTTCTGCAGATGACACTGCAGCATTCCCCGTGACCAAGTCGTGTCATCATAACAGCTCCAAGGTGCAATAGAACAGGGAAAGACCCGTGAAAAGGAGAAATACTTTGCTCTTCACAGGCAGTTCCTGGCGCTTCCCTGCCCCGCTGCTCACGACACACACCTTACAACTCTGGACCACAAAAAGACTGACAAATAACTTCCAGTGTAGAAGTGCTGGTCATTCCTGTGGTACAGGGATTCTCACCGACTGAAAAGCTTGTCCCGTTCTGGCACCACAAGAGGGAAGCAGAGAGTTAAATCTATTTAAAGGGTGACTTAGGCAGCGCTTGCCCAGGAGCACGGAGGGCAGCAGGCATCTGGAGTCGGACTGGCATCTGCAGGGACCCTGGCAGACAATGCACCAAGACACCAGTGCCTGAAAGCACGGCTCACCAAGGCAGAGGAGCCACACTTAAATTCCCAAAACATTATGGATTAAGAGCTGTAGAGTCAGAAGACTGAAGAGACAAGGCAGAGAGCCCCGTCCTTGGACATAGCTCTGGGCACTGAGATATCGGGGAAACCGACCAAACACAGAGTTCAAAGGACGGCCATCCTAAGTTATAAATGAGAAGTCAGAGCGCAAAAAGGGCCGGCAGAGCGCAAAAAGGGCCGGCAGAGCGCAAAAAGGGCCGGCAGAGCGCAGAGGATAGTATGCAGGCCTTTCTCTACTCCCCCGTAGTACAATGAGTCCACATCCATTTTGGTTTGTGCAGCAGGGTGAAGGGGTGGGGAGGGAGAAACAAACTTATTCTGAGAGGACAACAGTCCTCACCATTCACACCAGTGACAACAGCATGACTAAAGGCTCATCGATCCAAGCTACAGGCCCCACAGAAGAGGGAGCACACTCCAGCGCTTCCCTATGCCGCCTGTTCCACCTGCCAGGAGAGCAGACATCTGCAGGTCTTGGCAAAGGCAGGGTGATCCTAGGCCTTGACTTCAAGGGAAGATAATTACAAGATGGAGACCAGAGAATGCTAGGGAGAATGAGGAACTTCAGCTCTCATTCTCAGCTGGACAAAAGGGTTGCATATGCCTTCCTACCTGGAGAGAGGATTCCCACTGAAGTCTGCGATTTCCAAGGATTTGCAGAATTTGATGCTTTCAGGAATTTCTGGAATGTCTGGAAAAAATATGTGAAAGAAAAAAAGAGACTTGAGAAGAGCCTATCATGTGGAAAATGGAGCACCAGGTACTGGTGACAGCCTAAGACGCAGTAAGACAACCATCTTTTCATAGCTCAGGACCCACGAGAGATCACTCTGCAGGACCGTGAAAGGATACGGCCTCTTCCCGAACATGACTGCACAGGGCAGTACTACTACACTGAGAGAAGCAGGGCTGTGGGGCACCCGCTCCCCATTTAGCTTTGACCTTACCGTTACGGGAGATGTCCAGTTCCACCAGCTGCATGAAGTTGGCAACCTCAGGGGGAAGTCTCTGGATTTCATTGTCACTCAGACCCAGCTTGCGCAGGTTCAGAAGCCTGAAGAAAGGCTATGACAGGAGAGAACAAAACTGGGTCAGCAGCAGTTCTGTGGGAAACCTGTCTTCTCACCTCAGGGCAAACCTGAGCATCCATCCCTGGAGACAACTGCCTCCTCTCATAACCTCTGTCCTGGTGAGGTCCTCAAAGTGCAGTTGCTGCACAGATGAGAACCTTGATTAAGGTCTACAAGAGACAAGGGTGAAAGAAGAAAGGCACTTAATGAGTTTAGCTTGATGATTCATTTGACATCTCTATTATCCCACTGCTCTTCTCCCTCCCTTGTAGGATACAAAATGGATGTTCCTTGTGTCCTAAGATAGCAGTTCATCTTAGGCATTCAAATACTAGCATCATGAGGAAGTCACTATAAAGCAGCTTGCCAGCAGACACTACAGCGTTTATGAGTCTGGGCCAGAGAAGCCAACAAAGGAGAAACGTAAGGGGACTTCCAGACTGAAGTCCTGTCGCTGCTGTCACACACATCTGCTGTACAGTACATTTTGTCAGGACATCAACAGAGAAAGCGTTGGTGCCACTTGCACCGGAAAAGAAAAGGAGCAGGCAAACTATCTGTAGGGCCCAAGTAACAAAGAACCGGAGAAGGGAAGAAAATTCCTTTCTCGAAACACCAGAGTCATAGAAATGTTGACTGGAAGGGACCTCTAGAGGTCTCCTAGTCTAACAACATCCAACTTCTCCACACCCACCCTTGTCCTCAGAAGTCAATTATATGAGCTGTAAATGGTAAATTACAAGATTCATCAATCATTCTCTTTCTAGACATCAACAGCCTCTCAGTAAGTTTACTAAAAACAACATACTATAATTATCAACTGAACAAATCTCGCAGCTGCTTCTAACTATTGTTGGACGTAGGATACTGGACAGGATGGAAACCAAGGCTGTGGTGTTTGCTGCATTTCCTGGATCGTTTCAGAGTGCCTGGGAATAACAAACAAATAATATTGGGCCACTGCAGAAAATGAGACAGTTTTAAGAAGTTTACCCATAACCCACAAACAGATGAAGGCAGAGACTGTTCACACACACGTAGCAACACCGTGCCTCTGATCATGTGTTTGGGTTCTGCCACAGTATGGACAAGCGCTCTAAGTCACCTCTAACAGTTTATGAGTTTTAGATGGCCAAACCTCAAGAAGCCAATAACTCTGCAAAAGAAAGAAGTGATGAAGCTAGGAACAAACTCAGGTCTGCAAAGTAACACGCAGAAGCCACTCCTAATCCACGTAATCATCCTGTCTGTCCTACGCCAGAGGCAGGGAGGGAGTTAGAGTAAGCAACAGAAGATGTAATCGCAGGATTACTTACAGATCACAAAACATGTCCAGAGAGTCAGGGCTGCTTACACAGACCATGCTGAGAAGGAGCAAACAAGAATTTGAGATCTGAACCTTCTTTCTCAGCTGCCTTTCCAGTAACCCATCCGCACAAAAGGTTGCTGAAAGAGACCTCCCCAGGAATAGTTGTGGGGTTACTGAGATTTGTTCAGGTTCAGCGTGGTGGGACACCCAGAGCTGTCTCTCATAACGTTGCAAAGAGCAGTCATACAGACCAGACAATGGAGGGGTAAGGAATGAAAAGGTGATCACAACATAGCCGTGAAAAGATACACAGACCATGAAGAGAGCTGCTTGCCCCACTAGAAGGAACGATGATGAGGGCTGATAATATAACTTGAGAAGTTTCTCTGCTGTAGATCAAGACCTCTGCAGTTTCCCATCGAGATGTCTCGGTCAGGAAGCGCTGCCAGGTGCAAGTGCACGTTTGCATCACTCCCCATACTGAAAGGGAGACGTGCTCTGGGATGAACAGCAGTGATATGAAATTCATACTCCTGATGTTCTAAGGTAGTAGAGGAGATCACAGTAAGTAAAAAAAAGAAGAAAAAAAAAAAGAGTCCTCCTCGACACTGAACAGTGTAAGTTCTTTTTAATTCAGTTTATCTAATGCAAATCAGTTTAATAAGAAAGGAAGTAGGTGAAAGTCTAAATGACAACAAAGGTTCAAGCCAGAGCAGGAGGTTTAGGGACTTGATTTGCTATTGTTTCCTAGATCCTTCTCCTAATTTTAGAATGCAAGGAAATTCCAGGCAAGACATTGTGTTGAACTGCTAGAGTCCACAAGTTGGAAAATAACAAAGGGAACAAAACAGCTATAGTCCAAACTTCTAGCACTCCTGCCTACAGATTTTAGGCAGTCTCCAAATAGATGTGTGCACTTTAAAAAAAAATAATTTAGGATAAACTAGAATAAAATCATGCTGTGTGTTGCACTGCAATATATATGGGAAGCGTTTATTGACAGAATAGAGATTTAAAAGCTAACCATCTGTGGGGCAAACTGGTAGCTGTGAACATCGACTTCAGTTTTGCCTACAGTTAAGTTTTACTGTCTTAGCTAGACCGTCAAAATCAAAGCAACATAACAATTCATAATTGGTACAGCAGTTGTATCCATGCAGTTTATTGCAATTTAACAGAACAAACTGCATACAGGCCTTTTTACTAGCATAACTACCTTACTGAAAATAATCAGAACCTACACGCACACAGACCAAGCCTCAGCATTAGGCTGTCGTGACAATCTCACAATTCTTCCCATCCAAGTAAGTTTGCTTCAGGCAGACGTCTACTAAATATAATGTTCCAAAATACCTTGCTTTGTATGCAACTTTTTTGTATCAGTTAAAGAGCATTTCTTCTCCCCCAGCTTTTTCTTTTTTTAAAAAAAAGGTAACCAAAAAACTCCAAAACCTCACAGTGCTAACAGACTATTATCAGATCTGTGCACAAACTTCCATTGAGCAAACAGCAAGACAAGAGCAGTACATCCCACTTCTCAAGATTCAGTTAAGCTGGACTTGAGTAAAATGTTTTGATGTGACAAAAATTCAAGCTAGTCAAAAGTCATCAGTGGAGGTCACAAAAAACAAACGCAGAATTACAGCATTCCCATGCAAGAATTGAGATTTTATATTTTAAAAAAAAAAAAAAAGTAAGTTAAGCAGAACCAAGTAAGCCACCACGTCTACTCTGACTAGCAAAACTTTCTTGTTAATTTTTAGGTACCAGCCACTTACTCCTCATCATTAACCTCTTACCAACAGGATCGTGTCAGTGAAATACTGCTAGCCGAAGCACGGATACACCAACAAGTCTGTATTTTCCCTTGACAGACTGCTTTGCTCATGAATGTCTTTACTGTAGTGGCACAAACAGTTCTGCCAGCAGAGCGTACCAACGTTTCCATAACCCGTCTGCTAGGCTTAACGGCTGCTGCATCGCAGAAATGTAGAGGTAGACCAGCCCTGCTGAAGGGAATAAACACGCTGGTTGCTCAGCTGCCGACTGAAGAAGCACTTCAAAACGCAGAACAGATGCGCTTCCCACTTACACTAGCACAGCTTTTAGCAAGCAGTCAAAGTTTACTCTTACCTCTACTAGGACTGCAGTTAATATGATACAAAATATGGCAACATGATGTAATCAAGAACTGGTAAGACTGCAAACACTGTTTCTAACGATGCATATAATTTTCAGTTCTGTATTTTGTGAACTGGGTACTTCAACTCGTAAGTCCAACAGCCAAATTTTCAAAGCAAGACTGCCCAAGAGATTCATTTGTGACATTGGAAATGGAGAACAAATTAATTTAAAAATTGTTACTGGAACTAAGAGTGAAAACTTAAGCAAATGTCTCTTTGGAGACTGGCAATTATCCCTTTTTCTAATCAATGTTAACCCTGTTTCATACAGCTGGCAAAAAAAAGTCACAAATTTAGCACTATACTGAATGTCTCTATTAAGACGAAACACACACAACTTCAAGATTTTCTGAATATCAAAAAAGAAAAAAATCACCAAATCTGCATGACCAAACTTTCAGTGTCCAAACTAGACTGATATAAGATCAAAAATACAAGTTTGAAGAAAAAAAATAAGCAGCAACCTTTCACTGTTTCCTGGCATACCAGAAGCCTATAGACCACACAGAGCAAACACGGATTAGTACGAAAAGACTCCAGTGCACAGGAATTCAGCCAGCTCAAAGTGTGATGGAAGTCATCACAAATAAAAAAAAGGCTCAAGACAAACATTCAGGGGGTGTACTAATATATTAACAGCATAGTTGGGTAACTAGGGGGGGAAAAGCCTTGTAAATTAGAATACATTACAAAGATATTCTACTATTGAAGTATGTGAACTGTTACGGGATGCCTAAGATGGAAAACAACTACAAAATTGTCTTGCAAATAAGATTCAGGGGGCATAAAATCTCGCAATATCCAGAGCAGAGCAATTGCAATACAACAGATTGGAAATCCATAGGCCATTGTTCTCATTAATGTCCTGATTGGCTGAAAATTAGTGAAAGGTATAAAGAGCCTGTAAGCACTATAAGCCAACAGGTAATAAACACTCCGCAAAATTATAACATTGCAAAAAAGACAGAAAAACGTGAAATACAGGCTCTGCAGCATGTTTTCAGATGCAACATCCTCATTCAGCAGCCCCTCTAAAGACGAAAGCAGACAAACATATGAGAAGTCATTCAAGTTATCTATAATTTCTGAAAGAAAAATCAATTACTTCAATGTCTTTGAAAAAAAAGGCAACCTAGATCCGTGGATTTTTCCATCAAAACGGACAATGAAGTAATATCCTTCTAAACCTTTGTATATCACAGACCTTTACCGCAGAATCATGAAACAATTCAGATTGGAAGGAACCTTGGGAGATCTCTAGTCCAAGCTCTTGCTCAAAGTAGGGTCAGCTATGAAGTCAGACCAGGTTGCTCAGGCCTTTGTCTAGTCAAGTCTTTCAAAACCTCTAACAATGGAGGATCCAAAAAACCTCTGGGCCCCTGGGTCCACCAATTAATTATCCTAACAGTGAAGAAAGCTTCCTTGTACGCAGAAGGAACCACCTAGTTCAATGATACCCTGTGCCTCTTGTTCTCCCCCTCACCGGGCTCCGTCTCCTTGATAACCTCCCTGTGCACACTGGCAGGCTGCTATGAAGTCCCTCCGAAGCAGTCTCTTCTCCAGGCTGAAGAAGTCCTGTTCCTGCGGCCTGTTCTGTCAGGGCAAGTGCTTCAGCCCCCATCCACCCTGCAGACCCTCTCCTGAACTCACACCAGTTCGGCAATGCCATTCTTGGGCCCCGCAATGGATGCGGTATCGAGGTGTGGTCTACGGAGTGCTGAGTAGAGGGGAATAATCATTCCCCAGTCCCTGGGCATGCTCCTATCGGTATGTCCAGCACGCTTTGGCTCTCCGTGATGCTGGGGCACCCCACTAGACCCTACGAGGAGCCGAAGTCTGAATACACAGACCAAGGATGAAAGCCGAGCACCTTTGGCACAACGTCCAACAGGAAAGTGGAGAGGAGGTGGCTATGTATGCTAGAACAAAGAACGTTGCCAACGATGGTGCATGCAACATGAAGTCAAACTCACAGGCCCATTCACATAACCAAATAAAAAGCCTCACATGTCCCTTTTTGCTGTTGCAGGCAAATACTCAAGTGTGCAACCAATATAAACAATGGAAGAGAACCATCAAAACTTCAGGAGACTCCTGACTGTGACAGACCTTCCACAATTAAACCACACCAGTCACTCGGAAGCTACACTTAGGCGAGTTACACAGCTACCTGCTTTAAATGGGCTGGGCTCCCAAGAAACTCCAGGTAAGCTAATGGACCACCCTGAGCTATTTATTCTACTCCTGTTAGAATACACGACACTCACCTGTCAGCTAGGTCCAGCTAACTACAGTTAAACCAGAAAGACTTTACTTCTGTCTTAACGACGACTGATGCCTCAGCAGCTATGGAAGACCCACTTCAATACTGAAATATGGTGATATATGCAGAAGTGAGAAAGGATGAAACCCCAGTACAATTATTAATGAACCTCTTGATTCAGACCACTGCCTTTGGAGTAATTTTATAATGGAAAAATATCAGGCTAATAGAGCAGGATCACTGCTATGACAGTCAAAACTATCGTCATTGCAAAGGGAAAGAAATGTCAGCTTCAAATTGAAATATTACAGCCAGCCAAGCAGAGAGCCATCCTGGCCATATAGCACTCATCTTCACTGGTTAGGTCAGTCCTACTCAAGGAACACTTCCAAACAGCACATTGTGGTTTTATCTGAAGTTATCCAAAGAAACAATAACAGGCTTAGCCAGTTTATGAAAGCAAATACAGGCTCCATTTGGCAGATTCTCCTTTGGCTTCTGCTGAGGAGCTGAAATACCTGTGTATTGAGAAAGTCCTGAGCCTCATGTATTGATGTCAAGGCCCACTGATCTAGGATACATTTCTTACTGATAATGCAAGGATGCCTGACACCCCACTTTGCAGAGCTTCTCACCCTGTGAGACACAAAAGCACAGAAGTCCCTGATCTCATGGAGTTCAGTATACATGAAGCATTTTGCATGCACTGAATTTATAAGCCAGGTTAGCCTACGGCTCCAGCTTTGGTCAAAGATGAACTCTTACATGGGAAAGATCTTTGCGGGATCGACTACACCCTCAGCAAGTTTGCAGACAACACCAAGCTGAGTGGTGCGGTCGACACGCCTGAGGGACGGGAAGCCATCCAGAGGGACCTGGACAAGCTGGAGAAGTGGGCCCATGTGAACCTCATGAGGTTCAACAAGGCCAAGTGCAAGGTCCTGCACCTGGGTCGGGGCAACCCCCGCTATCAATACAGGCTGGGGGATGAAGGGATTGAGAGCAGCCCCACCGAGAAGGACTTGGGGGTACTGGTGGATGAAAAGCTGGACATGAGCCAACAACGTGCACTTGCAGCCCAGAAGGCCAAGCGTATCCTGGGCTGCATCCAAAGAAGCGTGGCCAGCAGGTCGAGGGAGGTGATTCTCCCCCTCTACTCTGCTCTGGTGAGACCCCCCCTGCAGTGCTGCGTCCAGCTCTGGAGCCCTCACCACAAGAAAGACATGGACCTGTTGGAGCGGGTCCAAAGGAGGACCACAAAAATGATCAGGGGGGTGGAACGCCTCTCGTATGAAGAAAGGCTGAGGGAGTTGGGGTTGTTCAGCCTGGAGAAGAGAAGGCTCCAGGGAGACCTTATTGCTGCCTATCACTACTTAAAGGAGGCTTAGAAGAAAGATGGGGACAAACTTTTTAGCACGGCCTGGTGCGACAGGACAAGGAGTAATGATTTTAAACTAAAAGAAGGGAGATTTAGACTAGAGATAAGGAAGAAATTTTTTACAATGAGGGTGGTGAAACACTGGCACAGGTTGCCCACAGAGGTGGTAGATGCCCCATCCCTGGTAACATTCAAGATCAGGTTGGACGGGGCTCTGAGCAACCTGATCTGGTTGAAGATGTCCCTGCCCATGGCAGGGGGGTTGGACTAAATGACCTTTAAAGGTCCCTTCCAATCCAAACTATTCCATGATTCTATGAAAGCAGAGTGAAGCCAGGAAGGAGGAAATACCCACCTGATTTAGAAATGAGCTTCTGGCCTCATGTGCTCCGTGTCATGACTGCTCCCCAGCAACACAGACGGGTGGCACTAGAGGTGGTGCTGGCCAAAATGAAGAGAGGGAAATGCCTAACTCCTGAGTAGAGTCAGAAATCTGACAGTCCCCTGTATCCCTTCCTCACTCATTACGTGAGGAACTGACTGTCCAACTCCAAAACTGGCTGTATCAGCCGCCCCCTGTTCTGCAAGAGAGAACGGAGCCAGCCACCACTGCCTTCACACACAGCCTCGACCAGCATGAGGCAGGCATCTCCCTGCCTATGAACACTAGCACAGAGCTCCCAGCTAAATTAAGAAAGCAGGGTAAGTTCCTAGAAAGCCGATGTCTGCAAAACTGCACAGGAGTATGTAGCAGGACAGTGAGTGAGGGATGCAGGTTTCCAAATACAGCAGTTCACTCAAAATGCAATTTGCACCAAGGAGGCAGGTCCAGCAGAACCACAGAATGGCTGAGGTTGGAAAGCACCCCTTAAGGTCAGCTAGTCCAACCTCTGCTCAAAGCAGGGTCAGCTATAGCAGGTGACCCAAGGCTGTGTCCACTCAGGTTTTGAATATATCCAAGAATGGACATTCTGCAACCTCACTAGGCAACACGTTCCAGTGTTCGATCACCCCTCCAGTAAAAAAAAAAAAAAAAAAAAGTGTTTCCCTATCTTTAAACAGAATTTCCTCCATTTCACTCTGTGCCCGTTACCTCTTGTCCTGCCATTGGACACACTACTGAGAAGAGTCTGGCTCCATCTCCTTTGCTCCCTGACATCATATACACGTTGGTAAAATCCCCCTCAGCCTTCTCTTCTCCAGGATGAACGGTTCCAACTCTCCCCATATCACAGATGCCCCAGTCTCTTAACCATTTTTGTGGCCCTTCACTGGGCACACTCCTGTACGTCCATGTCTTCCCTGCACTGGGGAGCCCAGCACTGGGCACAGTCCTCCAGATGTGGTTACCAGAGCAGAACAGAGGGGAAGGACCACCTTCCTTGACCCGTTGGCAATGCTCTTCCTAACTGCTGGTCAACTTGTGGTCCACCAGGACCCCCAGTGTTTCTGCAAAGCTGCTTTTCAGGTGGTCAGTCCCCTGCTTGTACTGCTGCATGAAGTTATTCCTCCCCAGGTGCAGAAATCGGTATTTCCCTTTGTTGAACTCCATGAGACTCCCATTAGCCCATTTTTCCAGCCTGTCAAGGTCCCTCTGAACAGCAGCACAACAATCCAGTACATGAAAAGTCACACACAGCATGTATATACACAGCAAAGTCATAAAGGGCCCTTGTAAGCCCAGTCTCTTGTCTGTAAGAGGCCCCAGGAAAGGTCTGAAGGAACTTCCATCCTCTCTGTAATTAGCATGCCTCCAACTAAGTTGTGTTTCTTCAGCTTGCTGACGTGATGTACTTTCTCCAAACCTCAATCCTGCCTCTTTGACTGTCAATGTTCATATCTGTGAAGCTCCCAGCATTAGTACTGAGGCTGCAGCAAAGCCCCAGGACATGAAAAAAAGGTTAATGGAACTATTAGGTTAGCCTAGAGAACCACAGTATTCAGATAGTGATGCTGGGAATTTGGACACCACCCCCAAGGGTTTCCTTTCTGCTGCAGAGTAATGCTTAGCAGAGCCTTGCCTTCTCCCCCTGCTCACTTATTCAGTCAGATCAAGGGGTGGAAAATGAAAAAAGGAGAAAGGACAATGGATAAAAGGATCAGAACAAACCCTCTGAGCTACCACTCAACTATGCCATTTCCCAGAAACAACAAAATCCTGAGGGCAGGCCTGGAAAGCCAATCACTCCCCAAATGGGATTAACGGCCAAAAAGCCAGCCCAGCTTGGCGGGGCAGACAGCACCGGGTAACCCCAGCCGCCCCCGCACTGCCACTGATGGCTGTTTGGAAGAGGCACGGTGGAGCTGGCCCCGCTGCTCTGGCAGGGGGAAGGGAAAGGGCTTCAGTCCCGGAATGACCCCAGCAGTCCGATGATGCACGGCAGGGTCAGGCACGCAGACCTACCGGGCCTACCGAGCTTCCCACGCAGACTGCTGGTGCCCGCGATGCCGGCATCCAGCCCGCGGCAGTCACGGCCACAGAGTCCCTGCCGCAAGGCCAGAGCTCTGTGCCCACCCACGATTCACGCAATGGCAACACAAGCCCATACGTCCTACAGCTCCCATCCCACCCGCAGAAAGATGCATCTTCACAGCCAAGCAAGCAGAAAAAGCCGTTTGGGTGCTGAAGCCTGGGACTTGGAAAACACTGACTGCTTCTGCATGCAGACTGCTCCCTGCTCCAGGTCGGCCCCAGGCCCAGGTTACTTTCATGACTCCTTTCTGAATCTTTGTTTTCTTGAGGCTACAGCAAAAGGGCTTCTGGCTACCCGAGGCTGCACTCCAGCTCTCCCCTCACCTGCCGCTGCTTCGGCAAGGAGATCCCCTCCGCACTCCCCACACTAACGTGCAACACTGAGATACGCGTGAAGCATTCCCACACATCTGGCAGAGGCATTTATCCCGTTTCACACCCCAAACGTCAGTCCCGCCAAAGGTACCGTGCCTAATCCTAGGGGAAGGGGACTAGGACAGGCGTCTCCGTTCCCCAGCACCACCTTGCTGCTCCCCTCTGACAGCCAGCCCCCACGCTCCCACCTGCAGCTGGAGGAGAAGCCATCTCCACAGCGGCCAAGAGAGAGGGAGGAGGGCAAAGGGATGCTCAGGCTCCTTCCTCTACCAGTTTCTCTGGAGAAGGAGCCACGCTGTTCTGCGGCACAGACAGCTCGCGGGGCTGCCTTGGCACCAGGACCCCTGCTGCAAACAGCAGACAGGAGGGAGGCACTGCCCAGTGCCATCGGGCTGTAGGGACATTTCTCCCCTCAACCAAGCATGCTTTAAGCAGGCTTCAGTGAAACGCCTCATAAAGATTTCTCAAGGTGAGATGGCTGCAGCGCTGCCGAAGGGAGCAGGACGTGTGCCAGAGGAAGAGCAGTCAGACACCCAACTTACACAACCATAGAGCCACAATGATCTTACACACAGGCCAGCATCTTTGAAATAAGGCAGTGACAATTTATACATCTGGAGACCAGGAACTGGGTCTACACTGTAAACACGGTCTTCACACTGGAATTGCGCAAAACCTTCTTGCTTCTGCAGCCAAAACTATCAAGGTGTTCCCAAGTTCTGCTAGCCAAACAGTGGGTCTAAGACACCTCCTTTTCCTCAAAAATAACCTGTGACAACCCAGGCTGCTCCAAGACAAAGGTCCAGAGCCAGCGGTATTTGGACCAGGTGATTTTGCTGCAGGGACTGAGCACACCAACAGTGCCTGCTGCTTCTCCTCCAACACAGGCTAAAGGGATCCAAGGCAGAGGTTTTGCTAACCTTTCCGATCCTGGAAGTGCCAGTGACAAGGACAGGTCCTCCTTACATCTCATTACTCTTAAAAGAATTTCAAGTCCAACTGTCAAACCCTGCTGGTACAGTCCCACCGCCTTCAGCAGGACAGCACATATTTAATTAAAGGCAGGATCAGACTGTGTAGCAGGAAAATAATTACAATTCTCCTGGTGATTCATGAGCAAGAAGAGAGCCTGTTTTCCCATGCCACCACGGCCTGAGCTCGCAGCAGCATGCAGCAGAGCTCCGTGTTCGTCCCCAAACAGAACGAATGCACAGGACTCTGCCGCTGTGGGCAGGAGGTGTCCATCAGCAGTGAAATGCAGCAGCTCGGGCAGCTCCTCGAAATGCTCACAGCAAAACCAGATCATGTATTTGAGCCTTGTGTTTCATTCACATTTTCCTGGTTAAACGTGGGCTTGACATCTTAAGAATTGCCCACGGAGGAAGCAGAGACTCTGCTGCGTCCTCCGCAGCCAAGGCGTCAGGACGCAGGAGCGCGTGTGTCTGCCTTTCCAGTCTCGGAGACCTACAGGTAGGAGAAGTGTGAACAGAACTGGGGTTCCTCCTTTTACATCTGTGATGAAAGAAAGAGCTGATCTTTGACGACTGTGCCAGTGGGATTGCCTTTGGGGAAAGCCAGATGTATGAGAGAAATTCAAGCGGAGCTGGAAGCGAAAACTGCAAAGCAAAACACTTGGGAGTTGATCAGCTCTAAGGTTAAACTCAGTCCTTCCAAGTCACTGTGCTCAAAGCCAACACCTTACAGGTGAGGCCACAGAACCAGAAAGACTTCTATCCCACAGCTGGGCAGCTCAGGCAGGACGCCAGTCCCAGAGGCTGTACAGCTCCCTTAGCAGAGCAGGAGTCAGTCCACTTCCAGCAGAGCCAGGCGCCTCCAGTGAGCACTAGGTTGCATCACCAGAGCAGCGAACCCAAGACGCCTTTCCCTATATTGAGAGGAACAGGGCAAGCAATGTATATTCCCAGAATAGCTAGATTCAAGAACAAGAATCACTCCACCTGAAATCTAGTGAGGGTAATGGAGTTAATGGTAGCAGAGGTCAAAAGAGTGATCACCACTGCTGAGAGATAAGAACATCAGTTTGGAGCTCCCGCGGAGAGGCCACACCTCAGCCCCCGCAGGGCAGCCCTGGTGCCACAGGGCAGGCACCACCACCACTACCCAGGTAGACCCTCACACCTGGGCATTCCTCAGAGATCCTCCTGCCCGTTACCCGGAGACTCAGTCTGACCCACCTAAGCAGGCGTGGGACAAGACCACCGGCAGCGGATACAGACCACTTGCCATCCCAAGCAAGGGTTCTTCCCAAATAACCGACTCCAACTATAGCAGTGTTTCATTCTCCACTCCTCGAGCCGAACTGGCTTCAGCCTTTTCTGGCCACAAGCGCGTAATCACAAACACCTGAAAGGCCACAACTCGGCAGCATCCCAAAGAGAAAGAGCTGATACTCCGCAGCAGCCGAACACCAGGCACAGCAGCCTTCGGCCAAGCTCGGGTTTGCAGCCAGACCGCCCCGGCAGGCCGCCTTCCCGGTGCTTCAGCAAGGACGGCAAAGCGGGGCCCTCCTCCCCGTCGGCCCCTGCAGAGCACAGGAGGAGGGGATGCTCCTCACCTGCCCACCCAGGCGGGCCCATGACAAGGAGGAGATGCATGGACGGGCCTGGCGGGGCAGGGCACCTCCCGGCAGGGCCGGGCAGGAGCACCGAGCGCACGGAACGCGAGCGGCTCCACATGCCCCTGCACACGCCAGAGCTCAGAGCCAGGGAGGAGACCAACCCTAAACACACGCGGGCTGCTCCCTGGCTGCCAGGACACAGCCCGCCCCAGTGCAGACTGGCCGGATTTCCGACTATTTAAGCCCACGTATCAGGCCCTGAGGAATGTATTTCAAATATATAAAAGCACTTAAGCATCAGGAATACATTCCAGCTAAGACAAAGCAAGTTGTCTCCAAGCCAAAGGCTCACCAGCTGCTTCTTCCCAGGCATTTCAGCAGGGACTGAGGAATGCAGTCCCCTCCGGGGCCGGACGCAGCAACTGCTCCCCTGCAGACAGCACGCTGCTTGAGGACGGCACGCAGGAGCAGAGCGGAATCTCTGGTTCCAATGAAATGACAAACCAATTCGGGACCACAGAAAGGAAATCCCCAAACCAGAATTAGATCACGACAGCACAATTAACACCTCACTCTTGTGAAGAGCTGTGGGGGGGTTTACTGCTGGGAGCAGTTCCTGGTCTCAGACTGCATCTTAAACACAAAAGCAGCAGCATACAACTGCGTGAACAGCGGGCCCCCCTACTGAAAGCCCCCCTACTGAAGCGACCTCCACCTCAGTCCTGTACAGTGGGTTGGGAGGAGTCCACACGACGGGTGCCACAGACACACCAGTACTCCCTGCGGCAGACACGGAGCATCCAGTGGCATTTTCCATTGAAATACTGCAAAAGCATTTATCTGGAGAGACTTGTTGAGATCATTTCATGGGACAGCATTCTGGCTACGAGTGAAGAAGCAAAACCTAATACACCCCGAGTACTATCCAAAGACCTCTGCCCCTTTCTTATCTATTCTACCATTTATCTCTTCCCAGCCCCCTCCCCTGCATACCAGAACCTCAGGAATGGCCTTCTCCAGTATAACAAAGGGACCTGGTCTACCAATCTAGTTTTCTTCTAAACCATCTTCTGACCAAAGAAGGGTCAACTAGCAATTACAAAAAAGTAATTTACTTATCTGTAATGCCACAAATATAAGCAACAGGGAAAAATGCCAAGAGTTATACAATAACCTGTTCCAATTGTTTCAAATAGGATTGTATTTTCTTGAAGCAGAAATCATATCACCCTATAAGTTTATATACAGATGCATCTCCAGCACTGAGAGGCATCATAAAAAAAAAACAAACAAACAAAAAACCCCCAACAAATAAGCTCTAACCCTGAAACTGGGAAACCGAGACAAGGCAGACGAGATCAAGTTTACTAGTTGGTACAGAGCAGGGTATTCACACTATAGCGGACTGCACCCTCGGGGTTCATGGAAGCAGGTTTGGGGGACTGGAAAAGTGTTAAAGAAGAGTTAAGTGTCCCTGAGTGGAAGGAGACAGCAGGAGATTCTCAGACACAAAAGACACAAACAACTCCTCTGAACAGGAAGAGTGCAAAGAATAGGAAGGTGCCAAAGCAGCTCTCAGGGGAACAGCTCAGACATACACCGTTAAATACCCTGAACTAGAAATGGAAAAAGGAGTCAGAAACCAGAGAGAACCTTGCAATGCAAGAGCTCTGCGGGCCGTCACATCCCTCTGCCTCAGCACGCAGCGTGTCTTACCATCCACCACGCTCTTTCACTACTGTTTCCAGCCTCATCCAAGTTTCTAGCAGGGAGACGGTGAAACAGGGTTATGAAATCCAGGAATATTCAGGGGAACATACATAACAGGTCAGAGGAGACCTAAAGAGGTTAACCTAGTCCTGCCTTTATCTCTAACCATCCATGAAACACCACCTAAATAGTTCCTGGCAGATATTCAGACAATAGCCAAAGGGAATAAGGAGAGATCTTAGAGGTGCAAGCAGATCAGGTAACGAGCAAATGTTCTGTAGGGCCACTGTGATACCAGGTTTACACTTGAGAGACAGTGTCCTGGAACGTGAGCAAGGGAAGGCCTCACCAAGGAACAGGAGGAATCCCAAAGGTGCAAATTTGTTCCAAGCAGCCAACTTAGCAGCCGATGCACCCAAAGATGTGGAAGATGTTATTAACCACACGACAGAGACGTATCTTGAGGTTTACAATAACCGGGTCAGCTGAACCCAGTGGAAAGACTGAGTAGGTGCTTTCACTGATGACCTCCCTACATTGAGGGAAGATTTGGTGAGAGGCAGCACTGTTTAGGCCACAGACACCTAAATCTTCATGAACTCTTTGCTTCACTGAGCGTCTTTGCCACCCAGTATGCCTTTTTACCTCACTGTTACACTCATTTGAACCTTCTCCAAGACCTGAGCTCCTTTTGAGATCCACATGGGACAGCACGCCCACACGCTGTTCAGCAAGGAAGATGACTACACACCTTGGAGCTCACAGAGAAGTTAATATTAATAGTCAATTCTTATCGGTAGACCTTAAAGCATAAAATCACTTCTGTGCTCCTCTTTGCTGTTCCCTTGTTTGTATGTCCAAGAATTGTATGTCTGAGAGTTTTATTAGCTCTTTTTTCCACAACTGAACCTACACTCAGCTATTCCCACTCCAGCACAAATCCTAAATCCCCCAAGTCACCACCCAGGATTTGTGAGACAGACAGTTACTGCGCAGAGAGAAAAGGATGAGGGTGAAATGGCCTACGCTTACTTCAACTTCTGGGCAGCCGCACATCCAGAATACCTGGCTTTTGGAGAAACAAAACCACATCCATTTGTACACATTAACTCATGCGGCTCCTGAACTCCTGGAAGGAATAGAGAGGAATGCCAACTCTGTGCACAGGTCTCATAACAATCAAGTGAAACCAGTTTCTTGACTGGTTTTGTTAAACAAATGCAGCTTGCAGTCTTGACAAAGCCTGTGATGCAAAGAATTCACATGCAGAACAAGAGAAGGTGCCCACCACACACTCAAGCCTTAATGGGCACCAAAGCTCGCTCAGTTCGGTGAACCACTGAGGATTCCAGTCACTGACGATTCGTGGTTCCCTGGCTTTCTCAGGGAAGGGCTATTAGCATGGAGAGATTAAAAGGAGCAGCTTTACTCCTCCATGGAAGTAAATAAAACCCAAGATCCTCCTTGCAGGCCCCAGATGCCAGGAAATTAAAAGCTACTCTTAATTAGCTTTGCAAGGCCCCACCTTGTCTTGGGAAAGTGACAAACACCGCTCTCAGGTTTCACCCTGCTGGTGCAGCAGGATCCCAGGCTCTGGACGAAGGACACCGATGCTCTTGCCCCAGCAGCCAAACAGGAGGAACCGCTGAAACCCGGACTGTTTCCACCAGCCTAGAAATGGCCTTGCCAAGATGCAAATAGCAACAAGCCAGAACAGGAAGGCGTCTGCACTGGACCCAAAAGGCCTCCTCTCCCTGGTGCTCTAGCCAGATGTCCACCTCATAATTTTCAGTGCAAGCTGGTAACAGTTCACTGGGCAGTAGAAAAAGTTTTCTGCACTGGGCCCAATTTGTCATGGGAGCTTTAGTAAGGAAAAAGCAAAGCAGAGAAACTGCAACCCCTCCATTAGACATCCCTAGGGCTTGCCTCTTCAGCACCACCACTGTTCAAAAACTTGGTATCAAAGCTAGCTCTTTAATTTCCTCCTTTTCCCCCTCTCTGCATGATCCCTCAGCCTGCCCCCCCACCTCACAACACCTCCTGCCCAGGTATCCTTCCAGCAGAAGTCTCCAGCGGCCAGTCCCTCTGCATACTCCTGCTGACACAGAAGAGGTCTCCTCCCTCCTCCCCATTGTCCCGTTCATAATTTCCAGTCCCTACTCAGCTCCACCCTCTCTTCCTCCTACACCAGGTCCTACAAGCTCTGCTCCACCCAGGTTTCTTCCAACCTCTCCCTTTTGCCTTCCCATACTCCAAACCTGAGCACTCCTCTGAAAGCCCACCAAGAGCCTCTGGATCCCTGTCGATCACGCTCCGCTCCTGGGCCGCGACCTGCTCCGTCCGCCACTTCCAAATCCCTCCTCCGAATTCCAGACCGCATTCATTCCTTTCTGGTGAGACCTGCACCTCTGAAGAGCTCACGGGGAGTGGACTCAATGAGTCAGGTGGTTTTTGTAGCTCTAATGTAACGATTTAGCAGGCTGTATCCCTGAAACCTACCACCCTAGCTGAAGGACCTGATATTTATCCTGCTGCTGTAGCGTGCTACAAGCTCACAGTCCTGCAGAAGCCACTTCATGCAAGCCAGGTAGAGCAGAAGTCAGCCCAGAGCAAGCATTTCCTCCTCTGGAATTCAGACACCCTCATGAAGAGCACGGGGAACTTGTCAAATGGAATTTATCATTTTCCATTAAATCATGCTGTATCACCCTGGCAGCAAATCCCTGCAACAAGGCAGCAGATCCTCCTAACACAGATTTAATCTATCGCTTCAAACAACCGGAGTATAGCCACCATAATGAAAAATCTGGACTCAAAACAGGCAAGATTCCACGTGGGACAAATAAAAGAGAAGCAAGTGCAGACAGGAGAGTATTTAGCACGGCAGGACAGAGAGATACAAGCATTCACTTCCACAGCTTGGAAGAGAGAGTTCAGGACAGCGCGGTGGTGTCATTCAGAAATGCCAGGAGGCAGGCAGATCATCTCATCACACCAAGAGCAAAGCAACAGCAGGAAAGGGACACGGGAAATTCTGGTACAGAAGAAAGAGCAAGAGACTGCCAGTGTTTCTGGATTCTGGAACAAGCAGAATAAAGACAAATAAAAGCATGTCAGACAGAGGTGGCCTGGTAGTGGGCGCTAGGTAAGAAAACCCACAGAAGAGGAGTCAAATAAATTCAAACATTTTCAAAGGAAGTTGTTTGCTAACTGTAAAACAAGATGACCTTTCCAAAAGCCAGCCACCCCTCCATTCTTTTGCTTCAAAAGTCACCTTCACATGGAAGCCTTCCCAAAAATCCTGCCTGAGCCCTTAAAAACAAACTTGCTGTGGTCAAACTTGCTACCAAATACTGCATATGCTCTTTCATTCACATTTTTTCTAACTGATCTCCATTTGCTGCTCTCCTCTCCCACCCCTACACGCACACCTCAGTACCCTTTAAACTCTGCTCCCAAGGAATGGGTACACACAGCCCTATTCTGTGAAACAGTGAAGCACACTTCCCTTTCCCCCCATCTTCCTTCGTGGTGTGCACAAATCCTCCTCCCAGTCTCTCTCTCACACAAAAGTTATGTTTCCATGAAGTGCTCCTCAACTGGAAAGTGTCGTCCCAACTCCAACGCAAGACTTCTCCCATTGCCCTCCCTCAGGGAAAATACGTGCCCAAACTGATTATTGCTGTCCTCTCTTTCCCTGGTGGAAG
This sequence comes from Calonectris borealis, assembly GCF_964195595.1. NCBI lineage: Eukaryota > Metazoa > Chordata > Aves > Procellariiformes > Procellariidae > Calonectris > Calonectris borealis. The sequence goes on from NC_134313.1 coordinate 289,666, forward strand.
GGCAATTTATTTTCAATTTTCATCCCATATCCACCTTGTATAACGTGCAGATTCTTACTCGTACGTTAGGTATCTGTCCCCACCCACATGGCCCCCAACAGTAATATCCTTAAATAATGCTCTTCCTGCACATGATTTGTGTGCCTGGGGCTAAAAAGTGCCCCTCTTCGCTGCTCAAGTAAGCTCTATTCGCACACACCATTAGGGCACATGTTGGATCAAACCTCAGGTGGATCCACCCTTGCATCCTCATTCCACCAAACTGCAGACCTCCTCACCAACTGCCTCCGGACCACTCGTGGCACCAGCTGGAGCGAACCCGGTGGGGAGCTGGAAAGGGGAAAGACTGCAGGGCCTACTTCTGCCCACTCTTCCTGACGTGTCTCCAGGGCACAGCATCTCTAGGCAGCGTCCACCAGCTCCTTGGCTTTTTTCAGGAGCAGTTTGCACTCAGGGGTGCTCTGCTTGCTTCCCCTCCTGTTCCCCAGCTGCACGTCTTTGACGCTCACCTTGCTTGTGAGGGAGAGGGCCTTTAGGTTTTTCTAGGAATGGGCTGATACCTGTCACGACTGGAGAGAGCCCATAGCAGCTGCAGACAGTACTGGATATGAAAGAGTGCGAGTACAGAAGTCCAGAACAACGCTTCCTCTAAGTCTCGCCCAGGACATGCAGCACAGGCAAGATGGTGTCTTTGCTTCTACTCATTTTTGGTCGTTTTCTTTTCCATGAACGGGTCCACTTCTTTCCTGAGCTCATGTAAACTTTGAGCATCCATTACGTCATATGGCAAGTAGTTCCACACTTCAGCTTAACTACATTTTGCATGAAAAATGATTTCATTTATTCTGAACTGAGCCCTTTTTGGTTTCACTTAATGGCCTCCAGTCCTCCTGCAGGAAGAAACAGTGGCCAGTTGCTCCCTGTTCATTCCCTCCAGGCCATTTGTGATACTCCAGACCTCTGTCATCTGATGGAGGAATGGCACTATCTTTTTCAGACAGACTGAAGAGATCTTGTAAACATTTATTTTCCTTGTGCAAAAGCTGTTGCATAATGTCACGCCATTTTCTGCTCCCCATTCTCTGTACCTCTTCTGACTTTACGACACCTCTTTTGAGACCAGAGGACCGGAATCTTATCCGTCTGTTCTCTGTTGTTTTTCTAATAATTCTTTGCCAGAAGAGTCTAAAAATCTGGGCAAACTCAAACACCAGAGAGGAACCCATGACCCCAGGATAGGTCATGGCAAGAGCTCTCATGCTCCCAAGCCGAACAGACATAACAGCTGGAGTTAAACAACAGTGTTCAAATACAAGCGCTTTGGATGACAACAGGAAGGAGACACAGTGCTTAGGACAGACACGCAGTACCTGCTTTCACAGGCAGGATTATATCTATCTGATCACAGACTAAATAAAATGTCAGTATAAAATTTGCATTTATAATCCAAAAGATGCTCTTCAAAAGCTAATCAAAACCCAGTAATATCTCGGTCCAAATGGGTTCATTGTAAACACAAGGTAGGACTGTGACTGTAGGACTGTGACTATTCCGCAGGACAGGAATGAATTGAGCAGTGCGAGGATCAGCAAGTTCACTGCAGATATGTCACAACATATCCTCCTCTACAGAAGAGACTTACACTCCTCCGTAAGCCCTAACCTGCCTATTACACACATTTTCCAGTAGTTTGAGAAATATCCCCACCTAAAGTATAACAAGATCCCAAGCTACATGATGGAAGAGAGCTGATAAAGTATCATACGAGCGTCTCCATACCTGAACAACACACCCTCACAACCGAGTCCCACGACCAGCCTGGCTCACAGTAATTCAAAGGAAGACAAGCACGAAAGAGAGAATGCAAAAATCAGGAGAGCAAGAACCTGCTGTTTCTATACAAGAGAATCTGTTTACGTAGGAATGCATAAATTGTACAGTTTAACAAAACTGAACCAATTTACTTTGGCCTGAATCAAAAATAAGTTTTTGGGTTTTTTTTCAGATTTCATGGCAAATTTCATAACACATCAGTAATTCAACAGAAACTTTAAAACAAAAAATAATGACCTATTTCTCAGGTTTTTTTTAATAAAAAGGTGACTTAGTCTATATTCACTGACGAGCATCTGTCCAAACAAGCTACAGTCAAATACTTTCTGGCACAACTAATACTGAACTAACTTTTTAAAAATGGTACAATTTCCACAGGGGATATGTGGTAAAACTTACTCCATAATATCCTATAGCCCAGTAATGTCTTAAGGCCTTCTCCTTCCTGAGAGGCAGGTTCAAATTCCAATCCTTGTTTGCAGTGTCCTGTGCTCCAGATTACCCAGCAGAATAGGAACATCACCGTTTCGGTTCCTGCTGAACGGTACTTCAGGGCGCAAACACGAGAGCTCGGCCAGTACCCAAGACTCCTGCCTTGTGAAAGCAAACCCTTGGGAGTCAAGAGAGGTCTGGGTCCAGCCAGCAGCTGTCTGCTGCGCAGATCTGCAGTCCCCTGCTTCTACAGAGGAGTCGTGTCGGCACGGTGTGTGGCAGCACACTAAGGATTCATCACAGGCGTTACCTGTGCAGAGAGCTCTGTGGCTAAACAGAACTGCGGAAAAAGTTGCCAGCGCAAGCTGAAGCTTATTTGATACCTCTTGTGGTTTGCGGATAAGCCGGCTTCCAAATTCACACTGTATTTTGCTTGGCAGTAAGCGTGGCTCACAGGACTGCTGGCTTAGGTAACGCGCGTCTCCTTCGCGGGCAGGAGACCCCTTTACCGGGCAGACGAGCTCACCCTCTCAGCGCCCACCAACCCGCCAGGCAGCGAGCGCTCCCGAAGCGAGGGGCTTCCCTTCCGCGGCAAGCCGCAACGAGCCAGCCGAGCGTCCACGGCCGCTGGTCCCCGTGGGAAGGGCGAAACCCACCCGGGACTCCCACTCCCACAGCGGAGGCACTTGGCCCCGATGGATCCGGCGGCCCCTCTGCTCCTTTGCCCGGGCCCGGACCGCGCGAGAAGCACGGGGAAGGCGGCTGGAGTCTGGACAGACCGAAGCCGCGCTCCCCACCGAGGACACGGGGGAAGGGAAGCGGCGCAGCCGGGAGGAGGCCGCTCCCGGGAGCGGGGCTGGGTAGGCCGGGGCAGCGCCCGCCTGCTCCGCTCACGGGCCACCGAGAGGCGGCTGAGGCGAGAAGGCGCCGGCGGCCTCGGGCGGCCCCGGCAGAGCGGCGGAAAGGGGCGGCCTCCCGCGAGGCCCGGCCGGGCTCCGCCCGCCTCCAGCCCCACCAGGCCGGGCCGGGGCCGCGGGGCCGGGCGGCGGCCGCGCTCCCCGGGCCGCAGCGGCCCGAGGCCTCCACCGGCGGCCCACGGCCGCGCGCTCCAGCCGGGCCAGGCCGAGCCAGCGCCGGGGCGCGGGAGGCCCGCGGCCTCACCTTGGGCAGCTCCCGGAGTTGGTTGGCGTCCAGCAGCAGCTCCTCCAGCGAGCGGCTGTAGCGGTAGATCTCCTCAGGCACGGCCTGCAGCGAGCAGTGCCGCCGGTCCAGCGCCTCCACGTGCCGGTTGCAGCGCCAGAGCGGCGGCATGCACCGCAGCATCGCGCCGGGCCGCGCCGGGACTCGGCCGCGATCGGCGCCGGGCGCGCAGGGGCGGGCCCGGGCGGGAGCCGCCGCGCCGGGAGGGGGCCTGCCCGAGGGAGGGCCCGGATGTGCGGGGAGGCGGGCACTCCGGCAGGGCCGCGCCGGGCTGAGCCGCGGCCCCGGATCCGCGGTGCGGCTGCTCCCCAGCTCCGCGCCGCTCCCTCGGGCCTGGCTGCTGCGCTCGGGCCCCGCCGCTCCCCGCCGGGCCCGGTCGGCTCTTGGGGCCGCACCGCCCCCCGCGAGCGTCCCTGGGAAACGGAGTCCGCTCCCGCCCTGCCCCGCGCCCGCCTCGGCCCCGCCCGGCCGCCCCCTCCGCCCTGGGGCCGGGCAGCGCCGGAGAGCCCGGGCCGGAGCGCGGGGGCTCGCCCGCCGCTGAGGCGGAGGGGGGCGCCCGCCGCCGCGGGCCGGGCCCGAGCGGGGCGAGAGCCCGGGTCAGCCCCGGCCCAGCGAGGGGCGGCGGCTGCCGGGCGGCAGGCGCTGCGCTGGCACCCCTGGGTGCCGCGGCAATGAACCGGAGCCGGCTTCGAAAGCAGTACCCGGCCTTGCTGCGGCGGGGTCTTACCGCCGCCGCGCCGCGCCTCACGCTGAAAGCCAGCCCAGCGACGCCGAGGACCGGTGCAGCCAGCCTCCGCCCCGGGGGCTCTTCGCCTTCACCCGCGAGAAGCGGCATCCGAAGGGAAAAATAACCCCAACTTTTATTTATATAGCGAGAGCTGTGATGGTTTCCTAAATACTTTATCTTTGCAGGCACACACACGCTCCTAACTGGCAGCTGCTGGATATCAACTTTATAATGTGAGACATTATTAGGAAAATACTTTGAAAAAAGCTTATGCCACTGTGTAAACTTCTGCGAGGCATAAACATTTCTCTTGACTAGTTAGACTAAAGACGGTATATGAAGGCAATCGGAAGTATGAGATGGGTTCTCTATAAAGAGCTCAAGCAATGCCTACATTCAGAAGAACATGAGTCAAGGGGGACAAAACAGGCTTGTAAAACACGTGCTGCGAAAGGAGGAATAAAGAACAGCAATTGCCATCTCCATCTCCCCCGCACACAGCAAGGCACGATCACGACAGTAGGTTTAACGTCTACATGTGCATTCAGTTCTGGGACATGTGGCCTGAAATGTTGCTTTGCGACAAAAGCTTGAAGTCCAAAGTAAGTTGTTACCTCTAAGTTGTCCTCCTTGTTCTCGTCCTGTATTGCTTTCACAGTTTCCTGGTCTCTTTATCACTCTTGATCTTCCTTGCCCAGTTATTTCCACTCATTTAGGTTTTTCACCCCTTAATTTCCCACTGCCAGCCCGGCTGTGTCACCCGGTCATTACACTCATCTCTCCAAACAAGATTCTCCATCCCAGCTGTCTTTGCCTTGCACACAGGTCTCCACCTCCACACCAGTTCTTAGAGCGGACATTTATCTCACAGTAAAACTTTTAAATTGTTCATTCCTCACTGTTTGCATGTGGCATGTCTTCACACACGCACTAGTGTGACACTGGGCAGAGCCCAGCACCCCGGGAACAGCCTTGGGCACCGACCAGCCCAAGGCAGTAGCCAGGCTCCTTCTGTATCCTCTGCTTTCCTCATACTGCAGAGTCAGAAATATTTCTGCAACAAATAGAAGAGTGAGGCACTGGCACTTGTGAAAAGCAGGAGGTGGTTATCCAAGCTACTGCAGGGTCTTTCAGCCTCACCATTAGTAATGGGCAATGGCTGTGAAATTCTGAAGGAAGGAATTTTTAAAATTTTAAATTTTGGGTTTATTAATCTTTCATTTGCGTCAATTGGAGTGTATTCTATAATAGAGAATCCATGCCGCATGACTTAACACAATTTTTTTTTTCTGGGCAAAAGTAAACTAGTGTAATGCATCAGTTGGGGTAGTACCCCATCGGAAATCACGAAGGTAGCTAGGAAAAAAATGGGGGTGACTACAGGAACTGTAAGATAGACGATGTATCAGCCATCAGGAAATAGAAAGATGAGATTTGAATTTTAGGACCAGCTCTTAGCATTTGTACCAAAATGTAGGAATGTCCCAGCTATGTTTCCTAGAAAATGGAGGGGCAGCACAACAAAGCAAAAACTGTGATATTTTGACGACGGTTTCATTAATAAGCCTGCCTAAATTTCAGCACAAGTGCAAGGTTGTGTTAGAGACAAAGAACAAGAATTTCCGTTATGCATAAGCTCACAGGTTAGACATGGTGTAGGAGAAACAGAAACAATTCACCCAGAACAGAAAGCAACCCAAAAAAGGTGCCTGTGAGGGAGCTGAAACTACGAGGACTGGATGTAGTCATTGGAGGTATCCAGTGACAGTAGACAGGTAAGCAACTGATCACAGAGGTACTTGTAGACATCTGAACTGCCTAGGTTCTGGTCACTTACAGTTCAAGAAAAAATGAGCTTACAAATCGTGTCCCTGTTCAGACTGTCTTCTAGAATGATCAGAATAACTGAAAACTCTTAAGGAAGGAGATTTTATAAATTTGATTCACCTAGCCTACTAAACCACCAATAATAGCAAGAAATCATATTCTATGAAAGTACACAAATAAGGGTAAAAACAAAACAAGACCCATCTAAGCTAAATGAAGATGTTAATACAAGAGCAGGTATGAAACTGGTTGCTCATGTGAGGTTTCCAACTTGAACAAGTTGGAAAAATCTATCTGTAAATCTCAGCATTTAGGATCATGAACTCTGCACATCTTCCCAGTGCTAACTTCATTTTGATACTATTCTCAAGGGCTCTGTAAGTGGGAAGAAGATGGTTTTATTAAAGAGTTAAAATCTTCAAGGTAGAGCAAAAATTCTGTAATGGCTTCAAGCAATGGAAGCCATTTAACAGCAGCTACCCCAACAGGAAAGCATTTGCAAGCCCAGTTATGGAAGCTCTGAATGCACCTAACATTGCTCGTCTTCCAAACCATTGAGAGATGGAGATGCCGCTGAACCTGATTGATCCTCAACAAAACAAGGATTTGATGTGCTTTTCTCTGGAAGCCTATCTTCCCTAATTGGTAAAGAAGGAAACTATTTTCTGTTTGAGCTTCTCTTGCTCTATCCAGCTGTTACAGGTGCAGCACTGAGCCAGCTCTGCCTCCCACACGCTGAACCGCTGTCAGGGTTTTATCATCCCACCACAGGAAGGCTCTGATGCTTTCACACACTGACTTGCAAACCAAACTGAGGATAAAGGTTATCAAAGATTACTGGAAAAGTCCACCACAGCCTTGTCCCCATCTCTGTGTGGTGCTGTCTTAATTTGCAGGACGAAGTTTCTGAGACAACCAGCGTTCTGTGACCATGCTTCATTATACCTGAATGCTTGGCTGCTGCAGAGCAGACACTGTGTAGAAGAACGCTGTTCCTCTGCCCTGCAGCGCTTGAAAATTCAAGCCATTCTGTTTTCTGTTTTCACGGGAAAACTGCACCCTATTTGCCACGCAATTTCATGAAATGACAGGTTCATCAGGAAGCTTGGACCTGGAGCACGTCCTGAAAAATAGCCAGACAGCTCTTTCTGTTGCAGACTGCTGCCCTGTATCCGCTGGTTTTGCGGGTACTCTCTTCCTTCAGCCTCGGAACCCCCATATAATGTTGTTAGATCTATCACCCATGGAGGCATCTGGAACAGCTTCAGTGGGAAGTCTACTGAAACAGGCCCAGAGGAAAAAACTCTTTTCTAAGAAGCCCCAAGTACTTCAGCTTCCTAGCCAACTGGAGGAAGTCAAAGAAAGTGGGAGAAGCCGAGCTGTGTACAAAGGGCTCTGACGACAGCCACCCTTGACTGCTTCAGGGGAACTTGCATCCCAGGGATTCACCAAGGGATTCACCAAGTCCAGTGCTGCAGTGGAAAACTGAGGATCTAGCTAGTGGTGCAGGGATTGACACAGCCTCTAATTTAGGAAAACTCTTACCTGTAAGTTGTTGGCATCGGAAGCATATTCATTCCACGCTTGCCCTATTCTACACTTTTGTCTAGGAACCTGCACAGGCCACTGCCTTGGGCGGGATGGGCCCTTCATCTGAACAGCAGAGCTGTCACCTGGTGCAAGTCCACTTGGTTTATTCGGTAGGAAGTAAGGACTGGGCTTTGGAAGAACAGAGGCAAACCTCAAGTGATACAGTCCCTTTTATGGAAAACTAACCAATTGTCCAGGCAGTTTTATCAACACTGTGGGGAAAAAGACTGTCAAGGTGAGATGAGCTGGGTCAAAGAGAATAGGAAGACCCACAGCTTCAAGGCTCAAGCTCTTCTGTGCCAGACCCCAGGAATTACAGGTTAGATCCAAGAGGAAATATGGGTACCCCCAGTGCAATATGCGCGTGCGAGAGAGAGATCTTTGCCAGCAGCAGCTGCACCAGGTCTTTGCAGGAAAGAAGTATCATCACCAAGAGGTCTAACGTCAATGGGAACAGAAGGGATAAAGCTGAAGCTCTACTTCAGGATGTGTGAGAGAGATCCAGGCATGGATTGTCAGGAAAGACTGACAGACTGCTTTGGTAGTAGCTCTCCACAGACTTGCCAATGAAGTCTGGTCATTAGCTCATACAAAAAATAAAGTAAAAAAAAAAAAAATCCTTGGCTGTAAATTCAGGTTATTTCAACTACTCTTGTGTTTAGCTAGAGATAAAGGACTATTGTTTTAGAAGCATGAATACTAAGCCTTCTACAGTACTATTAACTCCTCTTTTCTTGTTAGGCATGCTCTTTTAGAAGGATGGGACACTCCTGCCTGTGTTCGCAATATACAGTCCTGTCATTCTGGCTGTCTCCCTGAGAGCCCAATAGCCATAAAAATGAAGATCTACACAAGAGGCAGCACATACAGGAAAATGCTGACAAATCAGGATTTTACTTTATTCATCACTTTATGAACCATTTACCTGGCGTGAAGATGATATGGACAGATGGTCTATCCAAGTACTGACGAGATATGAAAAAAAACCTTCTTGTGTACCTATTTTGCCTCAGACTGCCACTTCCCAAATTATTTGGTCTCTTCCTGCTCATCTGCTCTGCAGGAATACACCAGTAATCCACCGGATTTACAGACTTTAAACTTGTACACCAGTCAACAACAGGAACTAGACGAAGAACAGCATCGCATGGGTTAAGCCCCTGAAACTTGAGGACCTGGGCCAAATAAAACATCAGTGGTATGCAGCTCTATAATTAGGTGTATATATGCAGGATTTAAGCTGGGGATTAGTTATCCCTTTTGCCCAAGCATTCAAATCTAAAGGGAGTCGGGAAAAAGTGTTTCAAAACTGGGGTAGGTAGGGTGGGGAGAAACAGAAGTGACAGATAGAGGAACGGCTGGAACCAGTTTAAGATGGATTTAGATGAAAGTCTCCCAGTATCATGAAATACCTGACTGAGCTCACTCGAGCACCTGTATCCACCGGGGTGAGACTCAAGCCTTGTTTGTCAGGGAAGCAGTCCTACGGAGGCAGGAGAGGTTTCTCAGCAGAGAGCATAGGTGCAGGAGCTCGCAAGCTCTCTTTTCTGTGTTACGCTGAAATGATCCAATGCAAAAACCTGAGAACCAATCCTGCACAGCTGGTACCAGGCTTCTGTGGTGCAGTTATTTTTCTCACCTCCTCTTAAAGCTGCATCCTCTTTAAACCAGTGCCTTTGGGCCTACAGAGAAGGCCCACAGTCTTACAAGAGCTAAAGTTTCTGACCTCTCTGCTGACAAGGAACCAGTGACAGAGTCAAGACGTGAAAACCCATCTAGAGCAGCCTGCTGGCCTCTACTTTCCACAAATGCTGTTTCCTTTAGGGATTAGAAAAGTTGAACTCTTTCCTGGTTGGGCCCATCTGTAAGCTCCAGCACTCAGGCAAAAAGGTTTCATCCTTACCCCAAACATTTTTGGGATGTTTTCAGTAAAACTTAGAGCCTCCTCTGACAGTTGCCACCAGACAGAGACATTCAATAGCTTGTGCAGCTGCACCCAAACAACTTGCTGCTATAAATACGGCAGCAAAGCATCCCAGCTGCTCAGTTCTGCTTCTGTTCCATCAATTCTGGTACTAGGTAAGTTACACACACTCTGCTTCAAGATATATATGGGCCTCTGCGACACACCACAGCTGCCAGTATGATTATCATTCCGTATCGGCATACCTGAACATACAGACTCCAGGAACTACGGGAAAACAAACTTGGACAGGTTAGGCCTTCTGTCCTTCGGGCAACTACTGCAGACCTGTGCCTGAATCTTAACGGGATCAGCATGGTTCTCTGTTGTAATTTAGGCTTGCAAACCTAGGAAAGTCCATTGGTGTGGAATCACGTGGCAAGGTTTCCAGATGTTGAGGTTGTTTCTGCAAAAAGACCATTCTGAATTGCCCACATTTTTCAAATAATTCACCCTGAAGACCAATGCTGTCAAAGGATCAGTTGAGAAAGCCCTACACAGATAAAGCTAGCTGAAAACTCTTACTCCGCAGAGGGGTGTATTCTGTCAATAGGAAAAGTCTGGAAAAGCCTGAAGGTGAAGTAACTTGAAGACACCTTGTTAGTTAGTCATCCTATCAGAAAACTGTTCAGACTACAACCATTTAAGAGGAGTATCAAGAAAGATTGAAGCCTGACTAATAGGCTAATGTAGAGGAACCCATTCTTCCGTCTATACTCCTACCAGATCCATGCTGCACCTGAAGACATCTACAACTTTTTCCAGTTTGCTGAGAAAGCATGACACGAAATACAATAGTTGGAAGAATACATGATGAAATGGGAGTTGCTGATTGCACAGACATCTCTGAAGCATCATATATGAGGGAACGGGGAAGGAATGGTGAGAGGCCATCAATAAATTCAGAGAAGGGTCCAACACGATCAGTGTTCCTGGGGACCAGCAGCCTGCCGGTTTCTCCAAAGGGAGGCTCTCACAGCGCAACTTTGTGCTCCTCTGGTCACACATGTCATCCTCTTAGTCACCGACAGCTTTAGGCTTGTACAGTCACCTAGAAGGCTAACTGTACGGATGGCGAAACCCCCAGAACTTGCCCCAAGAGATGAACGCCACAACATCCAACACCACATCGCACACCCACCGATTATCCCCGTAACCTTCTCATCCTTTTCCAAGTTACAGCTTTCCAAGTCAGAATCCCCCATTGCTGAATAAACCATTTTAAACACAAAACAAAGCAGACTATATCCATTTATGCCAAGCCTAACATGCTATTGACCTGCCATGCTAGCCTGATAAATGCGTATTTCTATACCTGCTTCAAAATCCTACATCATTAGAAACGTCTACATTTGGCCTAAATCAGATTTCTATTAAGATCTATTACGATATTTGGGTGTTGGACTGGATGACCTTTAAAGGTCCCTCCCAACCCAAACTGTTCTATGATTCTACGATCCCAGGGAAAAAAAGCCCTTCCTCATTCAATGGTTTGATTTTTTTTTTCTATTTAGGATTGTATTTTTTTGGTCAGCTATTCCTTATTAATTTGTGTTTAGCTCAGGCTATAGCATTTTAATTACAACATCTGATCTTAGATTCATAGAATCACAGAATGGCTTGGGTTGGAAGGGCCCTTTAAAGGTCACCTAGTCCAACTCCCCTGCCATGAGCAGGGACATCTTCCACTATATCAGGTTGCTCAGAGCCCCGTCCAACCTGGCCTTGAACACTTCCAGGGATGGGGCATCCACAACTTCTCTAGGCAACCTGGTCACCTGTATCACCACCCTCATTGTAAAAAATTTCTTCCTTATGTCTGATCTACGTCTCCCCTCTTTCAGTTTAAAACTGTGGCCCCTTGTCCTGGCACTACAGGCCTTGTCTTTCCTTGTCTGTCTTATAAGCTTCCTTTATATATTGAAAGGCCACAACAAGGTCTCCCCAAAGCCTTCCCTTCTGCAGGCTGAACCACCCCAACTCTCTCAGCCTTTCTTCACAGCAGGTGTTCCAGCCCTCCGACCATTTCTGTGGCCTCCTTTGGACCTGCTCTAACTGGTCCATGTCTGTCTTGTGCTGGGGACCCCAGAGCTGGATGCGCGATAGTGGAGTAGAGAGGGAGAAATCCTTCCTCGACCAGCTGGCCACACTGCTTTAGATGCAGCCCAGGTAACACTTGGCTGTCTGGGCTGCAAGCGCACACTGCCAGGTCATGTTGAGCTTCTCATCAATCAACACCCCCAAGTCCTTCTCCCCAGGGCTGCTCTCAATCCATTCCTCCCCCAGTCTGTACTGATACTGGGGATTGCCCCGACCCAGGTGCAGGACCTTGCACTTGGCTGTTGAACCTCATGTGCTTCACCCTGGCCCACTCCTCAAGCCTGTCAAGGTCCCTCTGGATGGCTTCCCGTACCTCCAGGGTATCAACTGCACCACTCGGCTTGGTGTGATCTGCAAACTTGCTGAGGGTGCGCTCAAGCCACTCTGTCATTAATAAAAATATTGTACAGCATCAGTGCCAGTATGGACCCCTGAGGGACACTGCTCATTACTGATCTCCATTTTGACATGGAGCTGTTGGCTGCAACTCTTTGGATGCGGCCATCCAGCCAATTCCTTATCCATCTGATAGTTCATCCACCAACCCCCTCTCTCTCCAATTTAGTTACAAGGGTGTTGAGGAGGACTGTGCCAAAGGCCACACAGAAGTCAAGATAGATGATCTTTTGTCAGACATGCGACTTGTCAAGACGTTTACGAAGTTACTTTTCTAAAATATTGTCTTGTCAGCCAAGTAGGATTAATCGTGCACAAAATCTTTTTGATTAACACTTAGGCTGTCATTCTTTAATCTATGTCTCCCCTTGCATCGTTTTTATCCACTTTGTTTTTTTAAACCATCAACACGACAAGGAAATTTCTAGTGCAGTCTTTATACTCCTAAATCCAGCCAACAGAACAGGAGCAAATAGCAGAAAATAGAACTAGACAGACCAACTAAGTCATGGGAGAGGTGTTTTGATTTTCTTTAGGAGGAATAATAAAATTCTGGAACAATTAAAAATAGTGAATTTTCTCCCGCATCACAAACAAAACCAGCAAAGAAGCTGTGCTGCATTGAGAAACTGGGGCAACTGTGAGCTACCAGTGTGCTGTGGCTGTGAGAGAGGTCAGTGGGATCACAGGTGGCTGATCATCCCTATCAGACGGGACGACGCGTTTCCAGCAGAGATAAGGACAAATGCCACTGTACAATATATTCAGCAGGTCTAACCAACTGCTTTCAAGAAAAGGAAATTCAAGCTAACAAATGCAAAGAAGGGCTGCGAGGGCAGATGACCAGGGAAAGAACAAGCTGATCCCAAGAGATTTCGGCTATCAAAAGACAAGTTGAAAACAACAGGCTTGCTATTAACTTAGAAGGGGTATAAAAACAGGGAAGAAAGGTTATTTAAACTAACAGGCCATATTAGTACAAAAAGAAGTAAACATAGATTAATCATAAATAAAGTTAAACTGCAAATAAAAATTTCTAACCTACAATAGAAGAAAGGTTCTTTTGAGTGTTTCAAACAAAACAAAAAAATTTAATTTTAAAAATATCTCCAAGCTTAGAAGCAACCCACAGCTGCAGGCTCAACTCAGAATTCCCTACTGAAGTTCCTTTGAGATCATTCTTCCTTTATTTAAATTTCTAAACTAAACCGATTATTTTCTTCAGACCAGTTATGCATAACAAGCAATATAATAGCCCCTTACATACTTAAAATATTTAAAATAATTAACATAAGCTAATTCTGTTCCTACTCATTAACTAGACAGAAAAATTACTAAAATAAATGCATTTAAGCTTTGTAAATATTACTAAAGCTTTGAGTCCTCAACAAAAAAACCACCCCAAACTTTCCTTTCAGGCAAGGCACGTGTTCCGTACCACTGTCCATAGTACAAGGGCTGGATGTTTATTTCGTAAATGCAGTTTAGGTGCTGCAAATCAACACTACTCTTATTCTCAACCCAGCTGCGATGCCTGCAGCCTGACTTGCTATTCATATTTTGGCACATTAAGGAAGGGTAGCTCTGACCCATCAATAAAACTGTGAGGTCCAAACTATGGTATCAGAACAAACATGACGTGAACACTGCAAAAAGGCTCAGCTGGTTCAGTTCTGGGCTCCGACCCGTATTTGGGCTCCTGAGTCCAAGCTCAACACGCAGATCCTCAGCAGAAAAGCTCCCTCCCAGCACCACCCAAGCTACCCTCCTTGTTGTCAATACAGCAGCATTCAGGGTGCTGCTGAAATACTCCATTCCAACCATTTATGGCCCATCTCTGAAGAGAACTGCTATTCCAGCCCCTAAAAGCTGCAGTGGGATCTTGACCTGAGTGTTTCTGAAGTGACCACAGTGTAAGCAGAAGCACAAGCTGCAACCCCTCTTCAGGCTCTGGCCCCGCTCTAGGTGGATGAGGCCAGACCCTCGCCAGACTCAGCTGACGAGATGTCAGCCCCTTTAACACACACACAGATGCACACAGCTTGCTTTGCACTTTTATCCAAACTACAAGTACATCACAGAGATTTGTGCCCACCCTGGAGCGTTCTTTACACATGGCTAAAAAAACCCCAGACAGGCAAAGGGGGCAGGGGCGAAGTCTTTCAAGTAGAGTTCATGCTGACAGGTCACTGTTGTCAAATCTCTCCTGGTCATACACCTCTGCTACCACCTTTCTTCCTGCAAACCAGCGCCCATTCAGAGCCTGAATGGCTTTGTGAGTCTCTGACGCCATGGAGAACTCCACAAAGATCTTGACAATGATCTCAGCATCCTCCTCTTCTCCTTGCTTCTCCTGGTAGATGATGACCCTGTTTACAGCCCCAAATTTGCCACATTCTTCTGTCACTTCTCCCTCTAGGTCGTCATCAATGTCCTTTGGATCCACCATGTTGCGAAGCACCATCACAGTGGACTGCAGAGAGAAGGCCAAGACAAATTAATTAATATGCCTAAGAGACATTGAGATTAAATTTGCAAAGCCACATCATATTATGCAGCATGCCTGAGCACCAACAGATATTCCAGTGCTATGTCATTACAAGCATATTCCATGAAACCACTAACGTCTGGAGTTCTCAGGGATAAATCAGTAAATTTTCTTCCCAGGCATCAGAAGCATGAACAGATCTCATTCACTGACAGCTGTGCTGTGGCGGGCCTCAGTCAAGAAAGCTGTGTGCCACCTCTTGGGCTTTTCTTAGACATATCTTTGAAGCACAAGTGACCTGGAGACCTCTGTAATTTCTTCTTGTGCTGTTCCTATCCAGTTATTTTTTTCTTTCTTATCTTCAATATCACTTCCATGCATTTTTTAAAAAATTTGTCCTCATCTCTAAATAAAGTAGAAGGATTAACCAGGTCTTTTACACCTCTGACAACTGATGGTTGACCAGGTACTTCCATTACAGGGGATAATGACATACGAGTCCGTCAGAGTGCCTGCAACATAGCCCTCATAGGCCTCCTCCCATCAAGCCCTTTTGTGACTGAGCATCTCTATCACAGAATGGTTGAGGTTGGAAGGGACCTCCGTAGGTCACCCGGTCCAAGCTGCCCTGCTCAAGCAGGGCCACCTAGAGTTGCCCAGGACCACGTCCAGATGACTTCTGAATGTCTCCACAACCTCTCTGGGCAGCTTCTGTTTTTGTGCATTACACTCAGCTCCACCACATCTCTTCCTCACAGCTCTCGCCGTGCCCAACATCATAGACCAGCAGACATGGCATTCCAGGCTCAGTATAATTTTAAAATACTTGTTCCAGTTCTTATTCACGTCTGTATAATTGCCTTTAACAGCCTACTAAAAGAACAGCAAAACCAGAAGGGTACTTATAGGTTGAGAATGCTAAGCAGCTTTGAGAATGGTGTAGTTTAAGACTCATTTTCGACACTGCTAAGCTTTTTTCAAGCAAGTATGCCAAATGAACTGGATTCTTTGGGAAGGGTACTTGTGACAGAGGAAAATTGGCAGAGGAAGTCAGAAGCTCAAAGATGTATTTAAAATTACGTACCCTTTGAAAGTAAAGGAGAACACTCACTAGCTAACTCATTGTCCTGGTCATTGTCTGGGATAGAGTTAATTTTCCTCCTAGTAGCTGGTAGAGTGCCGTGTTTTGGGTTTAGCATGAGAAGAATGTTGATAGCATGCTGATGTTTTAGCTGTTGCTCAGTAGTGCTTATGTAGTCAAGGACTTTTCAGCTCCCCATGCTCTGCCAGGTGCACAAGAAGCTGGGAGAGAGCATAGCCAGGACAGCTGACCCAACTGGCCAATGGGGTATTCCATACCATATGACATCATGCTCAGTATATAAACTGGGGGAAGTTGGCTGGGGGGCAGCAACTGCTGCTTGGGGACTGGCTGGGTATTGGTTGGTGGGTGGTGAGCAGTTGCATTGTGCATCACTTATCTTGTATATTCTTTTATCTTTATTATTATTATTATTATTTTCCCTTCCTTTTCTGTTCTATTAAACTGTCTTTATCTCAACCCCTGAATTTTACTTTTTTTTCTGATTCTCCCCCCATCCCACTGAGGTGGCAGTGAGCGAGCAGCTGTGTGGTGTTTAGCTGCCTGCCGGGTTAAACCCCAACACTCATTTGCGTCCTCCCTTATGAAATGCATGTCAGCATTATCCCTATTTAGCAAACACCGAAGAAACATTGAGTGTTAAATCTCAGGAAATCTGTGTGTCAGACAGGAAACTCAATCATGCACAGGAACAAACCTCTGGTCATGCCCAAACAAGAAGCCTGATGAGATTATCAATACAGCCCCCTCCCCCAAAAAATCTATGAATCTATTTTTCTGTTTCATGTTCTGACTTTTCTGTCATTCATTCTTGTCCTCTTTCCCACGGTAACTTCTGTGAAATTTTGTTTTATAAACACCTCAGAGTTTCATCCCACAGTAACAGGTTGTGGGGAAAAGGTGGACTCAACCGTTTGGAATAGATTGCCCCTGACCATGTGCCAGTCTCACTTCTTTAAATATAAGCCAAAAGGCCGTCATGGTTTGCTTTAATGATGCTAAGTAAACAGTTTAAGCAGAGACACTTCCTAGCCAAGCCTCTTCTGGCCTAGTGACTGGTCTGAATCCTCAGAGAAACTCCGAGAAGATCCTAAAGGAAGAATAAGAACCATCGCAAGCAGTTCATAAACAGGTAGCCTTTGTAGCCCCACATGAGCCCTGTGGGGTACCTACCATGTGTGCTGCAGGAAGCCTGTTCCACACACAAAACCGCATAGCTGTACTCACACTAAGACAGACCTAAACCTAGTAGTCTCATTTGCTGACAACTGGAACCGGCTCAGGGCAGTCACATCGCACTCACCTCCTGTTTACGAAGCAACTTCTGCATCACCATATGACGGGCACTGCTGCCAGATATGCTCATGTGCTCCTGTTCACTCAGCATCTCTGGCCTCTCCGACTCCTGGAATACCTCCTCTTCTTCCTTCTCCTTTTTGACCTCCATCAGGCCCAGTGCTGGGGGACTAGCCAGGATAGGATTCACAACTCCCACTTGTGGAATAGTAACAGGAATGGGGGGTCGGGCAGGGGTTACACCTGTAAGAGTACAAACTCTGTAGCATAAAGAAAAGAAATGATGTTCTGCAAGATTTGGGTACACACCAGCCAGTGATAAAGAGAACCTAGATGGTTTTATTTGCTCTGCACCGACAACAACCAGGGAGACACAAGCAGCAACTTAGTCAGCATATAGGACATAAGCACTCAATACACGCATCATATACTTGCCCAGAAGGGAGATAGAGTGCAGGGTTTTGCATGGAGTAACAACGATCCAGATTTTCACTCAGAGTGCCATGCACTCCTGCTGTGAAGTTCATGTCCCTGTCGTATCTATTATATACCAAAATACATTCCTGCTGTGCTGCATAAACAAAAAAGTTCTTGACAAAGCAGGGCAGGGAGGAGGATTTCAGCTTCAAATTCTCCTTAGTTGTGACCCTAGCTGTAGAGAACCGTGCTTTGGTAACAGGTACACAAATGACGAAATGAGGAGTAAACATACCTGTAATAACTCCTGGTGCTTGTGCTGCCATTACAGCCTGTGGCAACGCTCCTAATGGCTGGGCCAGAGTCAGTGCTGGAGATACCAGCCCAGGGGTTGCCAAAGTCCCAAGAACCGCAGCTCCTGCCACTGCTTCCTACAAGACAAAAAAACCCAACAAAAAACCCGTAAGTGTTAATTCTGCATCAAGAAGTCATACTATGGGTGCATTCATCTGAGGCTCAGCTTTTTTCACACCTAAGAAATATCAGATGTATAGATTCTGAGGATGACAGCTCTCCAGCGCTACTGTAAAAGAAAAAGAGTATGCCACCCAGCCCACCAGGGAAACATAGAAACTACAAGACACCAAGCCTTGAAGAAAAACGTTCTCTCTTGCAATTCAAATCCACCCATCCTCTCAAGCCGCTAGGTCAGTTACTGAATGAAAGACACCAAGGGATTCAATACATGGTTTGAAAGATACAGGCAATACCAGCGCAAGAGGAATCTCTACTTGCTTCTACCTTCTACACAAATAAAGCTTTTTATTCATGCCATGGAATATGATCCATTTAAAAAGATTGACGGGAGCTCCCATTCCACCCCCTGTGATGACAGCACCAGGACTCCGCGGCCATGTGACAAACCAGGTGAGGGAACTATTACAGCTTAAGTTTTTCCTAAGTGATGTGGTGGAAGGGTAATCCTTGGAAGACTGTATTTCAAGGAACACTGTAGTCAAACACACTACTGCAAGCACAAGGGACAGGGCAAAAGAGAGCACAATACTGCTATTTTCAAAAGCTGCACACTTTTAGAGCAGTTTAAACCAAAACTCTTATCTCTCTACTTCATCCTTTAGGTGCAGACAGCAACACAGCACTGAAATTGGCCTTCATGATCATGGCAGCTACAAACAATTACCACATTAGTAAATTTCTCAATGAGACAATCATGTAACTAACTTTTGCCACCACCGTTTTTACTGGTAAGACCCTACTGAACTTTATCGCTTTCGATGACTGGAAACTTTCTCAAACTTCCAGCCTTGATAACTGAAACATTTTAGAACCACTTCCTTTCGTCCGTGTTGTCTGTACCTCTTCTCCCATCCCATTACCTACTTGCGTCCATACAGACTGTACTTAAGCAAAAATCTGATGCACCTTTCAGCATTCTTCTACAGTGATACCAAGCCAAACTTTTCTAGTTTCTTCCTGTATTTCAGGTTTTCCAATGCTCCCAATAATTGCAGTACTTCTCTATACCTTCTATAATCCAAATAAACATCCTGACTCTAGATGACCAGAATTCAAACAACTTTTGAGAAGAACACTTAGTTAAATGATAAAACACTTCCATATAACTACTGAAAAGAATATGCCTAAAATATACCCTAGGATCCCATTTTTTTTTTGTTGCTTTAGTTACCCAGATCCTTCTCTTCATTGTTTTCATGGGGCTCCTATAAGCGCTGACACCATGAAGCAAAAAATTCTAAGTTTTTTTCCTTAAATGCAGTATCTTGTACTCTACTACTAAATTCTGCATATATTTCTTACTCCAATCTGCTGCGATATTCCAATTCTCTACATTAATAATGCATCTCACCTCTGTGTTGCCAACTAATTCCATTAGTATTATTCTCCTAATGCCTAGATTAAGGCCACTGATATTTTTATTGGAGATGAAGTAAGACCTATCTGTAAGTAATTTCACCAGCAGAGCAAAGGGTCAGCAATTTCCAGCATAGCTCATGGCCATCTCTTCTTCTCACTTCATTGTAATAGTGTTGGTCTCGTCTAACAGCTTCTCATAGGAGTCTCCACCAACTCCTGAACTGTTGATAGGATATGCTTTAATCTTTTTTTTTCCTAACGAAATATAACAGTAGCCTTATCAAAGAAACTTAAGTTCATCTAGCAGGGGTATTTCCCTAAAACACCCAAACATTTTGCATATCTGTTTCTTCTGAAAATTTTGTCCTTCCTTTAAAGCTTGTTTTCAATCTTTCCCTACCACTGGGGTGAGAACAAAGTCTGCAGATACCAGTTTTCCATGCTACCTTAAATGCAAGTTTGCTGTTCTTCAGCCATACAGCAATAGCCCTGACATGACAGACTTACTACAAAACCCCCCCCAAAACTATTAAGTGCACATCTGCACATGACAAACTCCAAGCTTCACACCCACCTAGGATGCATCATTAGCCAGTCTGCCTTATGCTTCTAATGAAGGGAGAAAATGCTTATGTAACCCTTCAGTGCTCTAACATGACCATCATAATTTTTGACCACACTGGTCATTAGCTGCCCCCACTTTTTACTTAAATGGCTAAAGAAACTTTTCCGAATAGCTTTAATTCCTTAACTTCTTTTGCAAGACTGACTTTTTTACTGTCATTGTCAAGACATTAACTATCTGTGCTACTCAATACTTCTCTCTCTTCATAGTTTCACTTAAGTGCAGAGACACGTGCTCCTTCCTTGGCTGGCATGCTAATTCCAGACTAAAGGTGCAGTTCTGATTGCAGATCCAAAGTTATATCTCTGACTTCAGTTTCTCATGTCCATGATTTCTTTAGCTGCGCTGAGTTTACTGATTAGCTTGTGTTTAAAAAAATTGTGACATTAAAGCCCTTGCAGACCATGACTGCGTATGTTCTCATTTAAAATAAGCTGCTCCATACAAGAACTATGCTAGGAGCATAAATAAGAGATATTGCCTTCTGTAACTGTTCTTACTCTTTTCCCTAGTCATTTACAACTACCCACATGGCAAACCAGAGAGGTTACCTAGATGT
The DNA here is from genome assembly GCF_964195595.1 of Calonectris borealis. Lineage (NCBI taxonomy): Eukaryota > Metazoa > Chordata > Aves > Procellariiformes > Procellariidae > Calonectris > Calonectris borealis. Next base: position 310,117 of record NC_134313.1, read on the forward strand.
GTACCATGTCTAAGTAAAGGCAACAAGACTGCCGAGTATCTCTGAGGTCTTTCAGAACCTTTTTTCTATATATGGAATTTTAACTTTTCCTCACAGTAATAAATCATGCAGTATTTTGCAGAAAGAAACATGTCTGTAACAGATCTCTACCATTTCACTTAAGAGAAGAGTTAATAGTTCTTTCCCAAAGTGATTTTGATCCAAAAAATTCTTCTAGCCATGCTTCAACTTCCTTCCTTAGCTGACTGCAGAGGTTCCCAGACTTTGTGGACTTTTTACTGGGGACATACAAACCACCTGAGAGTTTCACATTAGAGGCAGCTCCTCCCACTTCTGCCTTTACCTTGTGATTCAGAGACATATTTTCAAAGAAAGAGCTGTTTACAAAACCATCAGTGCCTACTGGTCATAGTCAGGAGCTTCTGTTACTTCAAGCAAACTAAATTTGAGAATCCCTAGGCTCCTGCATCAACATCCAATTCTGCTCCATCACTGCATTTCCTTGATTCTGAACAGCCTAAAGCCATTACAGTCATCTTCCACCTTACTACACAGGCAGAGTCTTTTCAACAACAGAGAGTGCTGCTCATGCGACTATTACTGCCCTCCTTAGTCTGCCCCCTTTCATGTACTTTCATGCATTCTTTTAGCCTCTACTATAACCATTTCCCTAATCATTGGTTTGCCTATCCAGACAAGGAACCCCCTCCAATCTTCGCCCATCATTTCTTTAAATAAAGTCCTGATCCGCTGTGCCAGAATCCACTGCAAAATGCTGGTGTATCAGATCCTCACAAGTGTCAGGGGCAAGCTTCTACATGTGAAGTCCTGGGAACAGAGTAAGGTCTAGGCCAAGGGCTTTCATTCAAACTAGTGAATACAGCTGGCTGGAACAGTTTGTATGCTTGTTTCTAGCAGGGTCACAACAATCATCCGCTTGGTTGAGTCATACCAGCCCATGCCTTACCTGTGCCGTGATCTTTGCTGTAGCAGCTGCTGCAGCGACAGCGGCTGCTGGAGGTAGTCCTCCTGGCGTAGCAGGTGTCAGGAGAGGCATTGGAGGAGTCACAGCTTTACCAACTCGGAGATACTGACCCCCAAGGTCAAAGAGGTTCATAGAGGAAACAGCATCTTGAGAAGACTGTGCTTTCTCATATTCTGCAGTGAGAAAGAGGAGTATTTACAAATGATCCTTTTTACTCCTAAACTCAGCCGCTTCTCATCACATAGTTGTGATTTGTATTTGCACAAAACGACTGCTTAGGGTTCCAGTGAGAAGGGTTCCCCTCAGTGCTTAGCTCACTCATCTCACCCCTCTGATCACACAAGCATTGTTGAGAACAGTCAGAATAGCAAGATCTCTCAACCTACATAACAGTGAGTAAAAATACTGGCTATTAATTATATTTCTAAGTTCAGGCACAGATCTGCTCCAAATTTATTTCTATCCCATTGCTTAATGCAATTCTTCCACTAGAGTTTTTAAAAAAAAAAAAAAAAGAGCGCGATAAGGATGTTCCCAACCACTCTCCCTACCCCACAGCAAATACCAGACAGCCGTTTTACCAATGAAACCATAGCCTTTGTGTTTTCCTGTCGTGGGATCCCTGGCTAGTGTGCAGGATTTAATCTTCCCAAAGGCCTCAAACACACTCTTGATGTCATCATCTGAAAGGTCCTGATGAACAGATGCCACATAGATGCGGTTGAAAGCCCGTGCCTCTTCTGCTAGCTGGTCTATAATTGGTTGCGCCTGACCTATATTACTAGGTCTCCCAACCTACAGAGAACACAGCAAACAGTCCATTAAGCATTCTGAAGAGCAGCAGCATGACTCACCAAAGTTCCAGCAGACAAGCACTCCGCCACCTGACCGTCTTTTCAAACCAAGTAACACTTCATAAGGCCATAATTAGCAAAGGGCAACAGCTGACTCAGCTCTGGGATACAACCTGCACTGCAGGGGATTCTAGAAGTACCGAGAGCCTGGACAGACTCTGCTCTCTCTTCCACTATATTTCCCACATTTATGTTCCTTGACCTGCCAAAGACTAACTTCCAGGAATTGAAAGCAAAACTGATTGCTTCTACATCCTTCTTTCGAAGGTTCCTAAAACCCCCCTAGAAATCAGACACTGCAGATATGCAGAGGTATCAGAGATACAAATGCAAGATATAAAACACTTTGCAGAAAGTGCTAGTTTCCCCCTCAGTTTCAATCCCCAAAGTTTCACCTTTGCAAGATCCCCTCTTACTGCCTGAAAAAACACAGCTACAATCCTTTGTTCCTTTCCGTTTGTGCTAAGTGCCTCCTTTTTGTATGGCAAGGGTGGACCTCTACTTGAAGTCCCTCACACTATCGATAGGCACAACTTATGATACTTATCTACCATCCACACAATACAATATAAGAAGAAAGCGTTAAAATATCAAGAATCACCTTTGTTTCGTCCTCAAGAGACTTCCATTCTGTGTGTGGGCGGAAAAAACTGAGCTAGCTTACCAGAAAAGTTTCTCGGTTTTATTAGCATGCTGAGGGTTTCTCCTCAGGCAGAAAGGGACTCAGAGCCACTATGTACTCAATGGGCTGAATATCAAGGTCTATCAAGGGACAGACTTCAGGTTACCGTTCACATTACAGTGCTGAGGGAAGCACTTCTAGACATAAAATCATTATTCACAGTAAAGAGAACTAAGAATTTTCAGAACATGCCTACTACTCACCTTTATATTTCTTCCCCCCAGCATGACAGAATTCATCTGCTCCAAGGCCAGCTGAGCGGCTTCAGGTACCTCATATTCCACAAAAGCAAAACCCTAGGACAATAGGATACACTTGTTGAATCATACCAGCTGTATTTTGTCTCGAATCTAGTGCCAAGCTAACGCAGCCAAGACTTCCCACGTACCAGATTCCTACTATCATGGCCTGAGAAGATGTTTCCTTAAAGAGGCTTTTTATTAAAGCAGAAAATTGCATGCAGAAGCACTGACACAAGGCTACCTGCTTCCAGAGCCTCTCATACTTGGAGGCCTAATAGCAAAACGCCACCGCCTACAGGACTGCTAGCTGTTTGGCACCTTTCATGCACACCAACCCCTTGCACATCTGGTTCCCACTAAAGAATCCCGCAAAGCTAAGTAGAGCAGGCAGCTATGAACGTTTATTTCAAAGTTAAAGTGCTAAGAGCAGCCTGCTCTCTACAAGGATAAAGGCTCCTTCTTCTCCTGGATACATTCAGGAAGGCCTTGGAGAGAAGAAAAACACATCACTCAAGGGCTGTTAACCAACCTTGTGTTTCATCGTAACAGAGTCCCAGGACATATCAATGCTTTTTATAGGTCCAAATGGGGCAAAGGCCTGACGAATGGTATCTTCTCCCAGTTCATAGTATATGGAGCCCACATACACACGACACATGATGGCCAGGGCGCGCTGCCTCTGAGCTGCCATCTGTATTGGAAAGAAGAACTGGCTGGTTAGGTCAGGGGGTGGTCATGGATGTCAGGACCTCTTCCCCTTCCTCCTTCCCTCCCAGGAGCTATGACCCAACATCAGGTAGCTCCTCACTGGGCTGCAGCACAGCCTGGCACACGTAGTAATAAAGAAGTATTTTCCTGCTCAATGCACAGACTGCTGGAGCGGATAAGCAGTACAGCTCACTCCCAGGGGCAGTCAAATCTTTGATGGGGTCTGCCACCTCAGGAGCCTGAACTCCAACCCCACCGATAAGGTCTAGCCCTCCCCAGCCTGATCACATCTCCAGCAACACTTGCAGGAGGAGGAAATAACTTCATTCTAGGACAGCTTCCCCCTCCAGGCAGCAAAGGTCTCAATTCTAGACACTATTAGCAATCCCTCCCATTCCCTCCCGCAAGGGGCAGCAAGAGATCCAATATCGGGCACCACCTAGTCACTCCCTCCCCCCACCCCATCCTCCCAGGCAGCAAAGGATCTGGAATTGGGTACCTCCTCCCCGCTCCCTCAAGCATCACACACCGCCTCCTCCCCCACCCCACCCCAGGCAGTACGAGATCCAGTACTAGGCACCACTTCCACCGCACAGTTCAAAAGCAAAGCAAAAGAAATTAAATGGTTAAATGAAACTTCTTAGGTAAGTGTGTGGTGCTAGTACTTATCACTGCCTGTCGTTACTGGCTCAGATAGTGGTGCAGCCCCCAAAGGCTCCGCCCTTATCAGTTTCGGTGCAGAGAAGGTCTCTGTGCTACTTTCTCCTAAGTATGCCTGAAAACCTGTTTGCAAGACAAATCCAGAAATTTCTTACAGCAGGTATCCAAAAAAGCAGTTTTTCACCCTTATTGCAATTCTAGAATTGCTACTACTAATGAACATTATTCTAGGAAGACGCTGCCTGCGAAAAATCCCAGGTTTGGCCAGCATATCCTAGCAGCACGTCTTGGGACCAAGGCAGAAATTAGGTCTCTGTAGAGGCAGCTCCCTATGATCAGCAAGACTGAATTACAGTGCGTTGGAGATATGCACAGGGCTTCATTCCTGTTCTGCGTGGAACAGATGGAACAAATGTAAAGCAGTAAGGGCTACGGACTGTTGCAGAGTAGGCAAATGCAGCTTTAAGCTCGATGCCTCTCTCTTCCCAGCACCACAGTGCTTGGCACCAAAGCAGGGAGCTCTGAACAACCACCTCTTCCCCACCAACACTCTTTAAGAGGGTCTTTAATCAAGGCCTTTACAGGAGGCCTACTATTCAGAATCTGTAACAAGCATGAGCACAATGAGCTCTGACGTGTCCAGGGATGCTGCAACTCAAACGGCAAAATAGAAGGGACAGCATTTTATCTGTGATAGCCACAGAAGCGTGGACACAAACTGTACCTGAGGAAATCCTTCTCCCTCATAGCACCCACATGTGAGTGACACTGACCATAGGAGGAAACAAACTGTAAAGGTTCAACTCCTATTATTCAATACAGCAGGGATACTATAAACAGGAATGGTTCTCACCCCATACTGCTGCTCCTGAAGTGATATTAAGCTTGCCTCTTGACTGGGTTTAAGTATTTCACACAGTTAAAAATAAGCTGTTTTTCAATTTACTCTGCAATGCTGTGACTAGGAGGACTATGGCACGTGTACACGCAGGACAGCTGACGTGTTGTCTCCCAGGTTCTCCAACACATTCCCAGCTTTGGTGCAGGAAAGCCAGTGATCAGTAGCCCCTCAGTCTGTGTCGTGTGTCCATTTATGGGTTCAGAGCCATCACCGTTCTAACCCAAAGTGTCCGAGTGAAGTGCCTCACACCCATGGTGCCACAGACTGTGATAAAAATTTAGTGTTTTACTAGGAGTGCTTCTAGACAAGACACTGCAGCCTTCACCAGGCAGAGGGATTTTTTCACCTTCTGAAGGGTCTATATATACACAAAGAGGACATTCCCTTCTTTTCAGTTATCAATGCAACAGGTGCAAGAAAAATGGCATTTGTCCTCTCCCATGGCAGCAACCTTTACAGGAGGAAATCCACATCTTACCCTGCTGAAGAGATCCTAACAGAATAGGTGGGGTGGAGCTAGGAGGACTCTGTTACATCAGCAACATATTAGAAATTTGGACCTACAAAACGCAGAATTGAGGTGGACCATGATGCCTACAGGCATATGTGGATCACTAACAGGAATCAGTAGCATCAAGTTAGGGGAATGATGCAATGTACACCTGTGAACTAAGCAAATGACAGTGTCAGAAACTCATGACGAGAAATCTCATTGTTTTCACTAGCTACACTAAGTAGATTTTACTGGCCACTGGCCCTCTTTTTCCACTTATAAAATGGAGTTTAAAGCATCTGCAACCTTCATAAAGGCAGCAGCTAATAGTTGTATCTATGTAATGTTGCTGTTCAGTGCTTGTGAAGGTTATTTTAAGGACAGGCCAAAATATCATCTTGGAGTACTTCTTTAAACAAAGGAGGTGATGCAAAAACATAACCACTAGCTTCAATTTTAATACAACAACGCCAGGAAATTGTGCTCATCTTGCTGAAGTGACATGGAAATTTTGAGCTGTAATACTTGAAGGATTAAGTAGACAGGAAGCTTTAATCTCAGGCACTAAGATACCGCAATAGGAAATTCAGGCTGCACTTCCTTCATGTAGGAATTGATGAATCTTGTCAACAGGAAAAAGTGTTGGGCAGAGGTCTGTTTGCATTTTCTACATTCCTGATGGGCTTTGGGATAAAGCATTTGCTGAGGACAGGGTATCCTAACTACACTTGAACTGCACCATAGCCGAATGATTCGGAGCAAACTCCTGCTTCTAGGTTCTGTCCCATCAGCAGTAGTCTCTGATTCCCTAGAGAGGGAGGAATGTCTTAGGAAAAAGGATTCACAACACTGACTATGCCCTCGAGGCTAATGAGAAATTAAACATTTCCTGTTACATTATCAGTACATGCTTTTCATCTGTTGCCCAGCTGTGAATAATGAGCCAAAAATTTTTTTAAGCAAATTGATGGAGTTATGCTATTAAGTAAGCATCTACATTAATTGGTAGAAGTTTCTTGGGCATGAGGGTTCAGAAACCAGCTATGCCAAGTTCACATCAAGATATATGCTTCTATTCCATTCCAAACTTACACACCCCCATAAAATTTACTTTGGCTCCCCTGCTGACACACTACCTACTGTGGCAGTGTCAAAGGAGGGAAAACAGGTGACTTTAGTTTTAGTGCATCTTTCATTTTGGAGTACAAGCCTCCGGTTGCATTTTACACCAAGCAGAAGTATTATATTCCAGCACGACGGAAAAATATTTACAAATTTTCAAATGAATTTACAAATGAACGTTTGCATGCAGAGTGAAGCTTATAGGACACTTTCTGCAGTGGCCATCGTCCAACACGTCTAGGAAAATGGAGGGGATGGATAATCCCAGGTAATTAATTTGTGGCATCTGATTAGAAATTCCAGCACTAAAGGACTGCACAGGTTCTCTGAATAGTCCTGCAGTTCTGTTACTTCCATTCTGCTTTTACTTTACTTGAAACATGCCATATTCACCTAGTCTGGAAACATGCACAGTAAGAGCAGTCTTACACCTGGGCTACAGTATGTTCTGCAAACCTATAGTGCCCCAGTCCTCCCCAGCACCTCAGCTGCCAGGTCTCCAGTGCTGTGAGTTTGCTTCGTAAGAAATTGCCCATTTGTGAGTTACCTTGGCAGTTAGTTTTAGGTCAGGACCTCAGAACTGTAGCATCCCTAGAAATGCAGCTCCCACAATTTCACAGGTGTGTTCAGAACTGTTCGAAATCTAAAGCTTTCTTTGCCAACTGACTCCAGGACCCCGACTGCCAGTGTCACAGCAGACTGCACCCAGCCTAGGGTCTTCCTCTGGGGAGTTTACACTTTGCCTCTGCTTGTTGTGCTTGTCCATAACAGGTGGGTATGTGGGAGGGTTGTGCTGGGTTGAATTAAGAGCATTGTATTACCACTACATACTTCCCCACTCTAGGCCCTGACTAAGACAAAGTGCCCAAGAAGAAGTGAATATGTCTATTGACCGATTGTAAAGGTGAGAGAGGATCTCCAAAGCCCATTGTCACTGCTGCCATCTGAAAGACAGTAAAGACAGAGTTCAGTCTGTTGGAGCTGAGCATACTACGGCTGTTTGTAAAAACTCAAGCAGAGCGGCGGCACAGGGAACCTGCGAGAGAGGCCTCTCCTTCCTTGCCCCTCACTGCCTGGTCCCAAGGACTGTCCGGCGCTGGGACCCTGCAGATTCCAGTCCCACCAGGTCAGGGTGGAGTTGTGCTGCTGCCACTGCCTCAGGAAGCAGGGTCTTCTCCCAGGGGGGACTCAAGGCAATAGTAACCTCTGCAACCACTGTCGTTGATTCACCCCCAGCATTTAAAAAGGAGCCCCTCAACTAGGTCAGACACTCAGAAACATGCACAGCCCTGAAAGGCCAGAGCTGCCTAATGTGGCAAGCCCACCCACAGTGATTCTTCATTAAAAAAAATCCAACATCCCAAAGCCATTATTCTGGGTTTCCTAACTTTGAGTGGGAAGTAAGGCAGTGAGATGTGTTCAAGAAACCTCTGAAGGAAGGGAGATTTAAATATCAGTTAAGGGCTCTCCCACTACATAGGCATTCCAGCATTTGCAGGAATAGCCAACGCAACTTCTCTGAAATTGAGAGAGCACCTGGGTGAAGGGGAGGGACATGGGGTAGCACTGTCAATAACACAGGAGAGACAGGTACCCTCCCCTCAAGCAGAAGAGATGGTGAAAGGACACTGTTCCCAGTAACCCTAGACACCACCTTAAATCTAAGTTGAAAGTGAAATCCACAGCAAATCCTTTGGCTTCTGGCATTTCAAGAAGCATTTGCCAGCCAACAGGAGAGAAACTCTTAAAAATTTACTCTTTGAATGAGTGAAATTTGGGGGCAATTTGTGCAGGTCAGTAAACGGGGTTTTTTTAGTGGGCTGAAGACAGTATACTTCCATTTCACTGTGGAAACACCAGTGCATGTACCTGGCTCTGGGCAGGCCTCAGGGCTGTGCTCTGGTTCTAAGTGCAAAAAGAACTCCACCTTGTTGGGGAGAGTAAGACACAGAAGGAGCATCTCAGAGGGTCTCTCACCTGAAGGTTGGTGAGCTGCTGTTGCTGGTGGGCGATGGTTTGCTTCACCAGCACACTCTTGATACTCTGCTCCATCGCATACTTCTTTGCCTAGAAAGAAATACAGACTCTGTAGTCACGGGACAATACCACAGAGCGGGGAACGATGTTTGATTTTACACCACAGTTCCCCAGAACCACACAATGGGCTGCCAATGGAACTTTCCGGCGCTCCAGCCCTAAGCACTAACGCACTGTACATTAGCCAGCGGCCAACAGCTTACTAACATCTTGGTCTGCATCTCGGAGTCGTGAGCCCTGAAATACAGCATAATGCTTGAGCAGAGGATTGGATCTGCAGCAGACGCAATGTTAGGAAAGCAGCATGCACTACACACTTAGCATTTCCCCTCTTCCGCCCTCTGCCCCTTAGATCCCACCATAGCACCTTACCTGCTGGGATGAGGGCAGGACAGAAAGCCTCCTTCAAGTCCTTTCCACTCAGAGAACATCTGGACAAAGAGGTTCTACAAAAGGGAAGGGGGCTCCAAATCCCCATGTCCAGTGTCTTGACTGGGCACTTCCCCTCTCTTTTCTTACCACATCTGGCCTATTCTAGTTTGGAGAACCCACTGCTTTTGTTCACTAAAATACTCCAGCTCTCCTTCTCTGGTTCCTAGCCTGCAGACACAAGCCTGATTTGTCTTTTTCTTTCAGTCTTCTACAAATTTGACAAAGCCTGAGCTTTACACCCAGTGGTGTTGACGTGGAGGCTCTTTGTCAAGGGAAACCTAATACCCACATATGTGCCTATTCCCAGGGGACGGTACAAACACATTCAGCCAACCCCTCAGGCACCTGCTTTCCATGGCTGTACGTGTTTGGGAGGTGCCAGGGAACGGTAGGCTCTAAACCGTGGATTTGAGACGTGTGCTTCGGAAACCTGGAAACGGACAAGGGGATTTACATCTGTCAGCTACGGAGAAGCCAGAGGAAACGAGGCCGTTTCACACTGTGAGCCAAACAACACACACACAAGCAACTTCAACATTACGGGAACATTCACGCGAAGCCTACGTAGAACAATACTATACTTGCCTCACCAGAATACAGAAGACACCTAGCCCACAGTTCCCACATCCCCTGGTTTTGTTTTCTTTCCCCTCTTTTCCCAACTCTGCTCTCCTCTCAGTAAGCCAGGCCTCACTCACTCCCATCAGGAAAGTGGGGAAGAAGTCAGAATAACCTCCCCACCGGCTGCATAAAACAGGACCAACAACCAGAAATCAGAGCTGGACTGAAATTTTATCTACATTAAAACAGGTTGGCTCAAATGGGTTGAAAATACTTGCTACTGGGTCTCTTTACAGCAACATGGGAAAGAGCGTAAGGGAAAAACTGAGATATTTCGTGATGTGTTCTTGTGTGGACAGAATAAAAGACCAGCTGGAGCTTATCAGAAACCTATTCCTTGTGGAGTACAGGCTGCTCCTCGCAGTAACTTTGTGGCAGTTGCATATTGTCTTAGAATTACAGTGTGATCTTAAGATGTTATTTACTTATTATTCTGATTTTTTTTTTTTAATTAAAAACACTCTCCGCACCCCAACAGAAAATTCCGTATCATGCTCCCCAAAAGCATCTATAAACTCTAAACCGAAACAAATAGTTCTTGGGCACAAATTTGAAAGCCAGAATCCACACACAGCAAGGCCATTACCCCCAAACATATTCTTGGTAGGTGAGTTCCCTTTTATAACATCAGTAACAGATGCTCATTTGAAAAAAACAACAAACCAAAAAAACCCAAACAAACAAGAGTGCTAAGAAGCAAATTCACATCAAGTTTACTCACTTTCTGGAGAGCTTCCTGCTGTTCTGGTGTGAGGGGAGGAAGCCCCAGCTTAGCTGCCGTGCTTTGTCCATTTTCCATCTTAATGGACTCTGTACCCTGAGAAAATAAAAAATACTCATGAAAAAACTGTTCTCATGAAAGTGACCAATTTCTTCATTCCCAGAAACCCAAAACACTTAATGTCAGAATGTCATAGTTGGCTAAAAAGTCTTCCCAAACCTAGTAGTAATTAATGAAAACCTGTTAATATGCTAGCCACTCCTTATGGGAGAGTTATCCCATCAATTATACAAAGTGATGAACATGTTGGATACTTAAAGAGTTCCCTAACCACCAGATTTTCAGCTAAAAGAAAATTAAGTAATCCCCAGTCTTCACTCACATCATCTCCATCCTACCTCTCAACAGTCAAATGTACCCATCTATTTTCTCCTTCCATCTCTTCCTATACTGGTTTGTCACCCTTGGTTTCTCAAGTTCTCTTTTCAGAGATTTTAAAACTTTTCCAAATCTCACATACTGTTCCAGGTGCTGAGTAACATAGAAGAACTATTCTCATACTTAGTATAAGATGCACACTACTTGCCCAAGCAGATTCCCAAACCCAACATCGGAATAGGTCTAGAAATAAGCTTCTGGGCCACTGAACCGACTTGTAGCTAACAAATGTTAGCCCTCTTTGTGTTTTAGGTATTCTACTGACTTCTCTACCTCATGCTCACGTTTTACACTGAAGTGTAAAGTCCATTCCTGTGAAACAACTGGTCAATTATTCCTACCATGTTAAGTAACAGTAGGTTTCTCCAAGGTATACCTATCAACCTGGTTTTGGTTAAAGTGATTCAGCAGCTTATGTCTTTCTCGTAAGCATCCACTAACTTGTATCCTCAGGGTATTATTCTTTGGCATCCCCAAAAGTGCCATCACATTATTTCCAGTCAAAATAGGGTTCATCACTAAAAGCCTATGACAGATGTCTCAGTTCTCCAGTAAAAAAAAAGAGAGAGAGAGAAAAGTAAGCACTCTGTAACAAGCACAGTACAGAAAAAAGGAACAGACCCATTCAGATGGCAAAACAAAACCAGCTCTGCCGGCACAGGAACAAAGCTGTCACTTGGAAAAGATATAATATCAAAGTAATTGGCATTTTAGCAGAAGGAAAGCGAGTATTCCCTCTAATTTGGTTGCCATTCATTCAGAACAATCGCTTGCTCATGGCACTTGCGGTACTGGCTAATGACTTAGACATTTCCTGTGGGCACAAATGTCTCTGAAAGACCACTGATGATCTCCTCCAGGAAAAAAAAAAATCTTACAGGTACATCAAGGTCTTACGAATGTAATACCAAAATGCAGAACAGCAAAAAGCTATTTTTTGGCTATATCTGAAGCCTCAGAGAGAAAAACATGTCTTTCAGAAGCAAAAGATCCTACATCAAGGTTGCACACAAATTGCGTGTTTCACTGCATCCTCTTTATCCTACCACAAGGCAAAGGGGAACACACACTGATAAAAGAGATGAGCTGCTGCAACAACTCTCAACAAGACATAACAGAACTGTCAGATACACTTAGTGATAGCAGAATGATTCAGGTAAAAGTACACACACATTTCCACGAGGAGAGCCACATACTGTACATCTGACTCCTCAAGAGAACACCAGCCCAGTTCCTGCACTGTGTCTACTGCGGTAATAGCCAGTAGACAACAGACCAGTCACTCATTTCCTCCAGAATCGCAAGTTCCCTGACAGTCCAATTTTTCACTTACAGTATTTTCATATTTTTTCTATATATTGATATGTAGAATGTTCTGTTTGTGACGGGGGGGAAAGCGCAAAACAGTTAAGATACTTTAACCACATGAATTCTTTCCACAGTAAATGACAGCTACCACCTGAGTATAAATGAAGCTCAAGCACATTCACATGGTATTCTCAATTTAGAGTAATAATTTAGATTTTAAAAATTACTATGGAAATAACAGAAATTGCCAAGTTCAAGAAGTAAACAGCAGCAGAGAGGAGAAAAGCAGCAGCTTCTCAGAAGGCACCTTGGCCCAGGCCCAGGCCGAAAGTAACAATCCTCAAGTCCTCCCACTAAAAAGGAGGGGAACGCAGAGCACAAGAGCCCCAAAACTCAAGGCCTCCTAAGTGTCTGCTTTATCTATAGTAATTACAAGTTCTAGCTGTAAGAACAGAAGCTTCAATGTGACAGCCCTTCCATTCCAACACCATTAAGTCCCTACCATGAAGGCTACAATCCCCGGCTGTATCTACTGGCCCATGTGCTCTTGTTGCCCGTACACCGGACGCAGGACTGTGACATTATGGAGCTCTGCACAATAAACCTCCCCAGCTGACATCCCTCCAAGCTGCCAGAGGGACTCTGCACCTACTTTTCCCTCCAGGCAGGGCTGCCACCAATCGTTTCCCCCAACTGATCAGGGGGGATTAATGCTGAATCCTGCTCAGTCAGCTCATTAACCAAATTTTTTTTTTTTACTCACTGGGTATAAAGTAGGGTCCCATTCCTTTCAAACAGATAAACTCTAATTTGTGCATGCAGTAAAAAAAAAGCTATTTTACAACCTGTCACAGTGCACACATAATCAGTTTATTTTCCCCACCATACACAATTACTTTGTATGTTCTAACATGTTAAATGCAACATTTGCCACCACATTGCCGAGTCATTCTTTATCTTGAGATCCTCTGGCAATTAATTTACCTAAGTGGCAGTGACTACTGGACTAGAAACAACTTTTCATGAGGTAAACTGAATTCATCTTCCCAACAGAATCTTGTCCATTTCTTGTGAGGATGCAGAGCAGCACTGGTCTGACTGATTCACACACTGCACCATGGGGGAACTCTATTTTCCTACCAAATCAATGCAACAGAGGAAGAAGTGAGAGTGTGACTACAGCACGATGGTCCCATCGTTGGAACCATCCACTTCGCAACCTCACTGCCTTCTCAGCTTAAAGCAGCAGGACCTGGACCTGCCCTTGTTGTTCACGGTAAGTTCTGTCATCAACATCCATCAAAAGCAGAACTAATTTCTTCTGTCAACTCAGTGTTCACCGTCAACCACTTAAAATACCAGAATGGACAAATACCCTAATCTGGTCAATAGTAGACACAGATTAGGCTGAACAGACTTCTGTCTGTGAACACTACTGGTTTCAGTATAAAAATTATCATGGGAAAAACCTAAGTTAATAGTAGAAAACAAGAGTTTTTTGAGCACTTCCTTTACCAACTGCAAAGTTTCTCCCAGATTAGCCCACTTGTCTCAGCCTACTGGCGGCTGCAACCTGCATGCTGCCTCCTACCAGGCTACAATGCTTCCTTTGTTCTTTAGTCAGACTATTAAGGGTGAGGAGCAGGAGGAGCAGGAGCTCACCTACCTTGAAAGTAAAGAAAGCTGCAGGATGAGTTCGCTGATGTTCAGAGAGGTATGTCCTAGATCATTCTTACTCTCTATTTTATAGCAACAATTGAGACTTCTGGATTTATGCATTCAGTCTCAAGCTCACCATAAGGGGTTTGTGAGCATTTTCTAAGATCAATGAACATAGAGCAGATGCAAAATAAACCCCCCTAACATAAAAACATATTCTACAAGTATCTGCATACAATGTTCTAGAGTTGCAGTTACTTCACTGGTCCCTTCAGTTCATAGCTACACTGAGTAACACACAAGGACCTAAGGAGAATAAAAGTGCAACAAAAGCAAGCTGACACATGAATAAGAACAGAGGTAGTTGGAACCATTTAATGGCTGCAAATTGGGACACTCAAGTGCACACTACCAATCAAAAGATACTATTGCATAGTCCACATGCAAACTGGAAACAAGTATTAGCAAAACGATAATAGTGATGGTGATCTGTTTGGTACAGGAAGGCTACATCATCTCCAAGATTCATTTTGATTGTGGAATATTCCAAAAATAATTAAAAAAAAAGAGAATCATTCTTTTTCTTAACCAACTGGCTGGAAAAAAAAAGTTTTCTACCCAGCTCTCCTGGCTTCCCTTCCCATTTGTTTACATCTTACCTATATGCTATCATACAGTTAACTCCAGAGACTTCTTTAGTTTTCTGCAGACAATTTTAAAAGCCCACACCTTTTTCTATTGCTATTTCCATTTCCTCTCAGCTTTTAAAAATTGAATTATTGCAATTTAGGAGCTATGAGACTTGGGAGAAAAAAAACATAGTGGAAGGGCTATCAAATTTAACCATTCACAATAAAAAGAGCTACTCCATTTATTATAATTTGTTATGATTCTTTAAAAATAAAGACTATTACATATCTACATTTAATGTAATTTAGACATTCGAGCTCATTAAATGGCACAGCTTCCGAAAACTGGTTGATAACATCCAATCTCCAGCATGCAGGGTAAAATCAAAACTAGGGATGATGAAGTGATCTAGAAGTGACGAAGAATATCCAACCAGCCAGACCCAGGCCCTGCTGGTTCCAAGCTCTTTGCCACCATACAACCCTCTGGAAAGAAACCAAAGATACGTGCCTTTGCTGATCGATGGTACAGCTGTAACAGAAATTTATCATCATGTACCCTTTAACACCGAGTTTCTTCAAGGAAGACTACAACCCTCTGTTACTCCAGTCTATATGAAAAGCAACAGATTGTGTAAAATAATCCCAATCTCTAGTACCATTCACAGAGAACCGAGACTATTGCTTCTCTCTTCCCTGGCACCTTAGGGTAATACCACCACCAAGAAAAGGCCCAGCACAATTAATTTGAGTCTGCTAGGCAGTAATGTAACAGTAACAGTTGAAAAGCAGTTGGTGCTTTATACTAAGGCTGGCCGCCTTGAAAACTGCCTTACTTAAATGCACTATAACAGTTAGGAGGGAACAAAAAAAATGGGAGAGAAGTTGACAACAGAAGCAGGAGAACAGGGGCTTCTTTTGAAAGAGAAATAAATAGAAACTGTATACCTGTTGCTATGAACATTGCTTCTGACCGTTGCTTGGCCCTTTAAGGTGGTTTGAACTCCAAGAGTTCAGGCACATTCGTTGGAAATTTATTACATGGCTGAGAATTTCTCTGAAGTATAAACACACACAAGAGAAAGAAAAACACAGAATCTTGTTTATTTTAGGAACCATAACAAGCAAACAACACAAAGATCAAATAAAACAGAGGTGGAAAAAGGACTGATGAAGTACCTGGCCAGTATACTCAGTTTAATCCTTGCTCTACCACCTGCATCAGTGCTTCGGAACCTGTATTCATCTGAGCATTTTCATGCTACAACACCCCACATCAGTAGTGACGCTGGAGGAAGCATCACCTGAGCACCTGGTCAAAGGCAATGTTTTTACTTGCACAATAGGTTATTTTTCAGAAAAGGTCCTTCTTCATGTATATAAATACATTTAAGTATTTTTCCCCTATTTACTGTCTAAATCTTTGTGGATTCAGCTGTAAACTCTGTACCTTTGCAAGCCTTTCTGTGCACAATGACAGTTTACTATTCATGTAGTTCTTTAGCAACTGCTCCTTTCCACCCCCTATAGAATACTTTTTTTTTCAAATGGGAAAAGCAGTGTAGCAAGTTAATTCTTTTGTTATTGTTAGCATGTGCAACTAATGTACTGCCAAAATCTAGAGCATGGGGCACGTGCAAGTTTTTTCCACCATCCTACCAGATGTGTACTATAGAGAACAGGAAGGGGTTAAAACCTTTCAAAATGTGTCATTTTTCTAGCATCTCATGACCAAACCGTTTACATGCCTGCGTATTTGGCCAGTAACATCTCTTCTGTTTAAATGAACAAGGAGATTCTATGACAAATTTCACTAATGTTGTCCAGGAGCATAATGTAGTTCTTCCAGAGCACCAAATTCTATGCAAACCCAACATCTGAAAACATGAAGTCTTAAATACATGCACACAAGTAACCTATGTACCCTTGAAACAATTCCTTGTGATGCCTTTTTACCGCGTTTGACAGAACTCCTCCCCACTGGATCAGCACTGAGAAATTTAAAAAAAAAAAAAAAAATCTTCTGGACATTACCTTAATGCTTTGCATTATCACTTATCTGTCATGGAACTCAGAAATCACCTGCACCTCAATTTTCAACTCTCAAAGGAAGAAAATTACTGTTCCTGACAAACCACAACACAGTACTAAAATATATCAAGACACACATGATCCTCTGTCTCGATTACAAACAGGAAAGTAAGACACAAGGAAACATATTCCTCTCCCCCAAAAGGGATCACCACTTTCCCTCACCTTGTTACCGACGAACCCTTTAACTAAGCCTTCTCCATTTAATGCAGCAACAGACAACACAGTAAGCGCAGCGAGGCAGCTTGCATATAATTTCCATGCTGGGTTCCTGTAAACCACAAGTCCTCGCCATCACCTGCTCTTAGCAGAAGACAGCTCTCTTGCTGTTATTTGACACTGTCAGGCTCCAAATGACTTTTGCCAATGTGAAACACGATTGAAACTCTTGAGATTCCCAACACAGCTTATGTCGTACATATAAAAAATTTCTGCCAATAAAAAGCTAATGAAATCCAAGGAGGACAAATGCTACATCCTGCACCTGGGACAGACTAACCCCCCGCAATGGTCCAGGCCAAGGAGTAGCTCTGTGGAGAAGGAACTAGGGGTCCCAGTGGTCAGTAGGCTAAACATGAGCTAACCCTCCTTGCCGCCAGAGTGCACTAACAGCAGCACCCTGGGCTGCATCAACAGGACAGAGCCCACAGATAGAGGCAGTAGCCATTGCCCCTCCACTCAGCACTCCTTAGACCACACCTAGATACCGCATCACTTTTGGAGCCCCTAAGACAAAATACTGATCAACTGGAGCAAGTCCAGCAAAGGGCCACCAAGACTGTGGAGGGTTGAAGCGCCTGCCCTGTAAGGAGAGGCTGAGGGAACTGGATTGTTCAAATAACGCTCAGGATTGCCACAGTACCTGTGATGCTGCAGGCAAAAAGCCCATTAAGAAGTATCCAGTAACCATTTCCACAATTAATCCTTTTAGGACGAGAACCTCGTAAAGGGTGCTAAGTTAAAGCCTCACAAACAGCTGGTCCAGAACCCCCCCGGGCGGTGAGGGCAAGGAGGCGGCCTGAACACGCAGAGCAAGAAACTCCTCAGACTGACTGCAGGCTGCTCCTCTCTCCTGCTCACCCTCCAAGTGAAAGCTCCAGCCGTCTCTAGCGCCAAGCTGAGCCGGCAGGCACTACACCCATACACAATTTCCCCTCCTAATTAATTCTCAGCTCTGTTTAAAAATTAACCACCCTGATAAGGAGTATTCACAGTAATTTCATCTTAGCCTCATTAAAATACAAACACATTCAGTAGACAGATCTCTTTTCCCAAATCAGTTAAAAGAGAATCCTGCGGTTACATCAGTGCTCCAGAACTGCACAAAACATCTAAGTGAACTTAATTTTGGTTGATAAAACTTACTGTCACTGAAGTCACCAACAGAGAACATGCAGCCCTCCTGCGAGAAAGGACAAATTATCTAACTCACTTGGGATTTTAGGAATGCAAAAAGAAAGACAGGCAAGCAACCGCACGAGTGTATTATGCGATGGCAAAAAGGGCTAATAATACTACTGAATGCACAGAAATAACACTGTAGTGTTTTTATCCTTAAAAATGGAACTGGCAAGACAAATAGAGACATACTGTAACCATTTTTGGTGTGTATATATACATATTTTAAAGAATGTCAAGAGTCTAGAAAAAGTCTAAGGAAAAATACAGAAGTCATGCAAAAAAATTCACAAGACCAAGAAATCAGATAGATACCAAAACGAAAAGCACTGCACATCATCATTCTGAAGTACCATCACAGGGGGTGAGGAGGCTACCATGCACTAAAGGAGCATTTACAATGGAAGTGTATCAAGGACCAGTGCCTCAAGCTGTTACATACAGCACTTTCACCGTACTGATATCAAAGCAGTGGCACCAAATGTCTCAGACTATTTAATTGGTTTAAAAATATAAGTTTCTTTAGCAAGACATTAACGATTTAATCAGTTATAACAGGTGATTCCATTTCTAACACTAAAAGGTACCAATCAAGTTATTGAGAAATTTCATTGGAATTATATTAACTTACTTTCATAAGAATTTTGCATTGTTGCCCACTCAGTCGCCACAAGCAGCACATATAAAGAGTCCACTGCACGTTACAAGCATATCTTGCTTGTGGCAGTAATGCAGAAACGATGAACTATTTCAATCATGCAAGAGGTTTTAATTAGATGAGGTTTAAGGACTACTTCAGGTCAAAAGAACAAATATATGCAGTCTTGAAATAACTTGTACTGGTCCTCATAAGCTTCATGGGGAAGTTAATTACCTATTCCAGGCTAAGAAAATTTATCCCATAAATACCTTAGTTGAATTTTAGATCTCAAATGCAGATACACAACTACTTCCGGTAACACATGACTTTGCAGTCAAAATTAAGAATGGTTAGTTTAACTTTCACAGTTAAAAGTATTTGAGGATGGCCTATTGTTATTAACATCTTTATTGTAGCTGCTTGCTGCTGCTAATTGTTTTCTTGCTGAACAATGCACATGTGCATTGTTGATGTTCTTAAAAAAACCCCTCCAAATTCACATGCAATTAGTAAACTGCAAATTTGTTAATCTGTAAAATGTTAACTACTGGAAATATCTGTGCAGGATTGCCCTGCAGTAATTCTGATCGCTCTCAATATGGTGGACTTACTACAGAAAACAATCTTGCAGATGTTTCAATAAATTACTTGCGCTGCCTGCAGACTGCATGTTCCTTATACCAAAGGCAGCAGCAAGAGCAATCTAACAATGCAAAGGTGAAGTAATTTCAGTAATGTTAGGAGAAGGAAAAAAAGCTGAAGCTTAGCTCTCCCCCAG
The DNA here is from genome assembly GCF_964195595.1 of Calonectris borealis. Lineage (NCBI taxonomy): Eukaryota > Metazoa > Chordata > Aves > Procellariiformes > Procellariidae > Calonectris > Calonectris borealis. The sequence goes on from NC_134313.1 coordinate 329,516, forward strand.
TCAAATCCTCTCCCAGACACGCTCTATCTTGTCTTACAGATTCCCTCAGCAACTAAATTAAATGTCTGCTACATTTGTCCTAGATGTACACTTTAACTGACTCCCACAGTTACTGATGAGAAGCAGATAAAATACTTACTTGTTGGGAAGATAAAGTTTGCGCTAGGAATAGCATATGGCAGTCCTTTCCCTAACTACATCCCTCACAGGGACACGGAAAGGTACTTCCTTTGCTCTGTGAATTAACCCACATACTCCCACTGACAATTGGGCAGTGGTGAGTGAGTGGCTATAAATTAAAAACAAAAAAATATCCCATGAAATGAAACAAAGAAAAAGACCCCTTGGAATTACTGAATTTGTATGTGTCCCCAAAAGGTAAACTTTATCATCATGATCATAGTTTCAGTGCCACTTAAGGACCGTGCTGGGAAAAAGAGAAGGGTGCTGAGAGTTCCACTTGGTTCTTGGCCCTACCTCTGTATGGCCTGGCACCTGCCACAATTACATACGTGGTTGATGATTACTTGGACGCTGAGGGCACGAGACACCAACAGGAAAGCAGCACATCCCGCAGATTTTTCGTGAGAGGTAGCTGTAGGTCCAATGGGGAGCCACTATCATGAAATAGCTCAGCAACTTGTTTCTCTTCCTCCTATCCTTAAGTAAACCAAACCACTGAACAGTGCATCAGATGCACCTGAGGTTGTCCAGATTTTAAGGAATACCTGGGAGGGGGACGGGTGGTATTGGGCATTGCACACCTTCATCTTACATGCACATACACTGCTCATGCAGACTGACTGGGTGTCCTGGTTCCGGCTGGGACAGAGTTAACTTTCTTCCCAGTAGCTTGGGGGGTGTGCTGTGTTTTGGGCTGGCCAATGGGGTATTCTATGCCATGTGACGTCATGCTCAGTATAAAAAATGGGGAGGGAGGGTCAGGCAGCGGTCGGCGAGTAGTTGCATTGTGCATTGCCTGCTTTGTGTATTCTGCTCTTGTTGTTGTTATCATTGTTATTATTACTGTTCTACTTTGTTTTATTTCAATTATTAAACTGGTTTTATCTCAACCCACGAGTTTTCCTACTTGTGCCCTCCCGATTCTCTCTCCCATCCCACTGGAGGCGGGGGGGTGAGCGAGCGGCTATGTGGGGTTTAGTTGCTGGCTGGGGTTAAACCACGACACTGGGCACATATGCAGACTACGTGCAGAGAGGAAAAAAAGTGTTACAGCTCTGACATCAGGAGGAAGAGAGCTTGCCATATGGGAAATCTGCCTGTATCGCAAGCTGAGGGGCACCGCCTATGGCAACAGTGTGGGATTCAAAAGCAAGTGTCGAGAAAAAACATGCAGGTGGAAGAACAGATATAGCCAGTAAAGCTAATGCAGGACAGCAATGCAGTGTGCCACAACTGGGCAACAAAACACAGTAGTACAGACCTGTTACTGTAATCAATAGCGTTTGGCACCAATTAAAATTATAGTTGCCAAACTACTTCAGAATAAAGTCTAATTCTACCTAAAATTCAAACGAGAAATAGGGACACTTTTTCTCAGTGGCAGGAGGACTAGAAAAAGAACAGGCCAGGTAAAGTAGTGATGATTCCCATCTTGTATTCTAATCAAACTGCATGGCTTTCCCATAAGATGCATTCAATAAATGTTTACTGATGGACTCAATGTAACGTAGATTTATGACACCTGATAAGCATATGCTACACTTGAAATGCATCAAACATTGTGGAACTCTGAATTATGATACTAAGACCCAACTCAGTCTCTTTACAAGATGCGCTCCTTTTGACAAACAAAAGCCCTCTGCTTCCTATTTTAATTATTTTTCCTATTTAACTGTTTCCAGTACAACAGCAGAGCCTGAACTGCAAACCTACTTTCAGAAAGTTAGCTGAAAGCAAAATCTAAGTCTACCAAATTCCAGAACTGGGTTCTTCTTAATTGAGGTTACTTTGACCTTAATTCTCAAGCTTTTCTAGCCAGCGTTCATGATTTAAATTGTCCCAGAACAAAGTAAATGTTGCAGTGTTGTGATAAAACTGCAGAAGCACTGGACTTTCTTTAGGCCAATTTCCTGGTCACATCATAGAGCAGCCAATTTTCTTTCCAGCATGGAAAGGAGATTTAAAACAGATGGAGGTACTTGTGTTGAACTCAAAAAGAAAGAAGCCAAGGATCATGCAAAAGGTGCTTCTGGGGACATTTGAATTGGGTCTTCATTTTAAGGACTATTAAGACTAAGACCACGTGTCAATTCTTCAAGCACAGCAAGGTAAAACACATAGTGGCAAAAATGCTGTTGAATTAACACATGATACTGGATGGTCAGATTCACCTTATTTCCAACAAGATGAGAACTAAACTCGCATAAAGAACACACAGTTTATGAAAGATCCTATTTGAAAAAAAAGTGTTTTAACTCATTGTGTGAAGCTGGCAAGAATGAATGCTCTATTTAAGATGTTTAACAGCCCTGAAGTTTAAAATAAACATCTTCCAGTCATACTACAAAAGCCCATATGGAATAAAAGCATGCAATACTCAGTCAAGCTGGAATTCTTGTTCCTGGGAGGCTGTCTCTTACACTATCTCATTTAAACACTGAGATACCACCTAGTCTGGGAGCAAGTGAAATAAAAAAGCTACTCCCTTCCATCTCATGGCTTGTATTCTAACACAATCTTTCGTCTAACTAATCCTTTTCATTTTCTTCGCTCCTGATATCTACTGCCTCTTGTCAAAACATGCTGGAAGTGACAGATGTACCAACAGAGACAGAGTTTACATCAGCTATTCTGAATTCTTTTGTAGCCAACGCTGCTGAATAACGTCAGCGTATTCAAAATATGCATCTTGTTCCTCACCTCCCGTATCTGTCACAGTACTTGCACACTTCCTTCAGTCATAGGACTGCTGCTGCCAATTTCTTGTGCTCATCTACAGGCCATCGCTACCTCCTTGCTCCTGCTGATACAGCCACCCACTACAGCCACACCAGCTCTGAAACTAAATTTCAAGTTCCTGGGGCCCGCATGACTCTTGCTTCTAGCCCCAAGAATAATCACAGGTCCCTCACAAAGGCGATCAGCTCCGGTGCAGGTGCGTTCCACAGCAGAGTGGGGGATCTCGGTGTACAGGGAAGTTTCCTGAGCCGGGGAAATCCCAGGGGAGCGCAGAGACGGGCCAGGAGCCAGCAGTTCTCATGCGAGGGGCTGACGAGGCATGCGCGAGGCCAGGAGTAACGGCGGCCGCCCCGCACTCACACAAAAGGCAGCCCCAGGGAGCACGGGCAACCAGGAGCGCTGCAACCAGGATGGGCAAACAGGGCGTGGCGCGTCAGCCAGGGCGTGGCGCAGCAGTTTGCGTGGCAGTTTGCGCAGGGAGGCGCCTCTCTGAAGGAGGGGCATTCTACTGGTCGAGTGGGAGACCTGAAGTACACATAACCCAGCAACCGGGCACCGTTCTGTGACCATCTGCACAGGTCAAGGGCACTCATCCTACCTGACCCTCAAGGCAGAATGGCGGGCACTCGTCTGAGAGCAAAGGCCACGGCTCCGGCTGGGTGGTCTGCGCCATCCACCCCAGCAGTGGCCGATGCCTCTGCCCAGACGGAGTCGCTGAAGGGAGAGGCTGCAGTGCAGAGCTCAGACTGCAGGAAGTGCCTACATCTTTCTCCTGGGGCAGGGACAGGCGGCAGACCTGCCTGCAAAAGGGTGCCCAGATGGAGGACCTCCTGCAGCAGGCGGCTGAGCTGCAGGAGGCGGTGAGAAGGCTGCATAACATCAGGAAGGCTGAGAAGGAGTTAGATAACTGGTTCCAAGCACAGTCTGCAGCGGACCCACAGCGCACGGCCAAACAGCCAAAAACTCCCCTGCCGGCACACACAGAAGGAAGGCGGGGCAATAATGCAGAAGAATGGATGGTTGCAACGGCAAGGACCAGCAGGAGGAAGAGACTTCCCCCGAAGCCTGAGGTGTCTTTGCAGAACCACTTCACCGCTCTGCAGGCTGAAGAGGAAAGACCTGTCACACCAGGAGAGACGCTGCAGCTGAGTAAGGCAGCCCGATCTGCCCCCGTGTAACAACCAGCGCAACTAAGAAAAGGCGATGGGTGATAGTGTAGGCAACTCTGTTCTGAGAGGTACAGAGGCACCCATTTGCCGACCTGACGCACTCTCTAGAGAGGTGTGCTGCTTTCTGGGGGCTCGTATCAGGAATGTCACCAAGAGACTATCAAGCCTCGTACAGTCCACTGACTATTATCTGCTGCTGTTGTCTCACGTGGGTACCAGTGATACAGCCAGGAGCAGTCTGAGGAGTATCAAGAAGGATTACAGAGCCCTGGGAGCAACGATAAGGGACTCTGGAGCGCAGGCAGTTTTTTCATCAATCCTCCTGGTCAAAGGGAAGGGGTTTGAAAGGGCCAGTCGAATCTGGTGAATCAACAAATGGTTACAGGACAGGCGCCACAGACAGGGGTTTGGCTACTTAAGAGCATGGGACTCGCTTTGAGAAACCTGGTCTACTAGGGGCTGATGGGGTCCATCTGTCAGAGAAGGGGAAGAGCATCTTCGGTCATAGGCTTGTCAAACTGGTGAAGAGGGCTTTAAGCTAAAGTTGCCGGGGGAGGGGAACCTCAACCCATCCCACTCCTACCAGTTTGATGCCAGTACCAGCAATAGATGCCCAGAGCCTGGAGGAGGATCACAGGTCAGCAGGAGAGCACCTGAAGAGCAGCACAAAGGAACTCCAGCCAGTAAGTCAGCTTCATGGGGGGCCCAACTTAAGTGCCTCTATGCAAACACACGTAGCATGGGGAATAAACGAGAGGAGTTAGAGACGTGCGCACGCAGACGTGGAGGGGCTCCTGTGACTGGAGTGTTGGAACGAAAGGATACAGGCTCTTTAGGAAGGACAGGCAGGGGAGACGAGGAGGGGGTGTTGCCCTCTATGTCGAGGACCAGCTGGAGTGCATGGCACTCTGCCTGGGGATGGATGAGGAGCTGACCAAGAGCTTATGGGTCAGGATTAAAGGGAGGGCAGGGACAGGTGACATTATAGTGGGGGTCTGCTACAGGCCACCCGACCAGGAAGACTGAGCGGATGAGGCCCTCTATCAACAGATAGGAGCAGCCTCATCTTCACAAGCCCTGGTCCTCATGGGGGACTTCAATCAGCCCGATATCTGTTGGAGGGACCACACGGCAGGGCAGAAGCAATCCGGGAGGTTCCTGGCATGCGTCAATGATAACTTCCTTCTCCATGTGACAGAGGAGCCAATGAGGAGAGGTGCTATGCTGGACCTTGTTCTCACCACCAAGGAGGGGCTGATGAAGCTCAAGGGCAGCCTTGGCTGCAGTGACCATGAAACGGTGGAGTTCAAGATCCCTAGGGCAGCGAGGAGGGCGCACAGCAAGCTCACTACCCTGGACTTCAGGAGAGCAGACTTTGGCCTCTGCAGGGATCTGCTTGGTAGAGTGGCACGGGATAAAGCCCTGGAGGGAAGAGGGGCCCAAGAAAGCTGGTTAATATTCAAGGATCACCTCCTCCAAGCTCAGGAGCGATGCACCCCAACAAAGAGGAAGCCAGGCAAAAACACCAGGAGGCCTGCATGGATGAACAAGGAGCTCCTGGACAAACTCAAACACAAAAAGGAAGCCTACAGAGGGTGGAAGCAAGGACAGGTAGCCTGGGAGGAACACAGACAAATTGTCCGAGCAGCCAGGAATCAGGTTAGGAAAGCTAAAGCCCTGATGGAATTAAATCTGGCCAGGGATGTGAAGGGCAACAAGAACAGCTTCTATAGGTCCGTTGGTAATAAAAAGACGACTAGGGAAAATGTGGGCCCTCTCCGGAAGGAAACAGGAGACCTGGTTACCTGGGATACGGAGAAGGCTGAGGTACTCAATGACTTTTTTGCTGTGGTCTTCACCGGCACGTGCTCAAGCCTCACCGCCCAAGTCGCAGAAGGCAAAGGCAGGGACCGGGAGAATGAAGAGCCGCCCACTGTAGGAGAAGATCAGGTTCGAGACCATCTAAGGAACCTGAAAGCGCACAAGTCCGTGGGACCTGATGAGATGCATCCGCAGGTCCTGAGGGAATTGGCAGATGAAGCTGCTAAGCCACTATCCATCACATTTGAGAAGTCATAGCAGTCCGGTGAAGTTCCCGCTGACTGGAAAAGGGGAAACAACCCCCATTTTTAAACAGGGGGAAAAAAGGGAAGACCTGGGGAACTCCAGGCCAATCAGTCTCACCTCTGTGCCCGGCAAGATCGTGGAGCAGATCCTCCTGGAAACTATGCTAAGGCACATGGAAAATAAAGAGGTGATTGGTGACAGCCAACATGCCTTCACTAAGGGCAAATTCTGCCTGACAAATTTGGTGGCCTTCTACAATGGGGTTACAGTGTTGGTGGATAAGGGAAGAGCAACTGACATCATCTACCTGGACTTGTGCAAAGCATTTGACACTGTACCGCACGACATCCTTGTCTCTAAATTGGAGAGACATGGATTTGATGGATGGACCGGTGGATAACAAGTTGGCTGGATGGTCGCACTCAAAGAGTTGCGGTCAACAGCTCGATGTCCAAGTGGAGACCAGTGATGAGTGGCATTCCTCAGGGGTCGGTATTGGGACCAGCGCTATTTAATACCTTCGTCAGCGACATGGACAGTGGGATTGAGTCGACCCTCAGCAAGTTTGCCAACAACACCAAATTGTGTGGTGCAGTCGACACACTGGAGGGAAGGGATGCCATCCAGAGGGACCTTGACAGGCTTGAGAGGTGGGCCCATGCAAACCTCATGAAGTTCAACAAGGCTAAGTGCAAGGTCCTGCACCTTGGGTTGGGGCAATCCCAAGCACAAATACAGGCTGGGTGGAGAATGGATTGAGAGCAGCCCTGGGGAGAAGGACTTGGGGGTGTTGATTGATGCGAAGCTCAACATGACCCGGCAATGTGCGCTTGCAGCCCAGAAAGCCAAGCATATCCTGGGCTGCATCCAAAGAAGCATGGCCAGCAGGTTGAGGGAGGTGATTCTCTCCCTCTACTCCGCTCTCGTGAGACCTCACCTGGAGTACTGTGCACAGCTCTGAGACCCCCCAACACAAGAAGGACATGGACCTGTTGGAGCGAGTCCAGAGGAGGGCCCCAAAGATGATCAGAGGGCTGGAGCACCTCTCCTATGAAGACAGGCTGAGAGAGCTGGGGTTGTTCAGCCTGGAGAAGAGAAGGGTCCAGGGAGCAGCCTTCCAGTACCTGAAGGGGGCCTATAAGAAAGCTGGAGAAGGGCTTTTTACAAAGGCATGTAGTGATAGGACAAGGGGTAATGACTTTAAGCTGAAAGAGGGTAGATTTAGATTAGATATAAGGAAGAAATTCTTCACTATGAGGGTAGTGAGGCACTGGGACAGGTTGCCCAGAGAAGTTGTGGATGCCCCATCCCTGGAAGTGTTCCAAGGCCAGGCCGGATGGGTCTTTGAGCAACCTGGTCTAGTGGAAGGTGTCCCTGACCATGGCAGGGGGGTTAGATCTAGATTATCTTTAAGGTCCCTTCAAACCCGAACCATTCTATGGTTCTATGATTCCATGATCAAGACTCGCTTGGACTCGATGCAATGCGAATGTTCATTTTAACGTGACAGTGTAAGCTAACATGTTTAAGCTTGAATGCCTGGTGTTTGAAGTCAATCAAACAAAAATAATCAAACTCCTTACTCTCACTGTACTCTGCTCAGCTCTTAATACTCAATCCGAATGGCAGATTTGTAGAAAAGTAACACAATAATTTCTTTTACAGTGTTGATTAAATTTGTTTATAATAGCTAATATACATAGATAAATAGAAATTCTGAAGCAAGCTCTTTATCTTTCTGTTTACGTTGTAAGGCCCTGATAATTTACTGTAAACACTCTTGCAACTCTGACAGGCACCGCATCATTTCACTCCCATGCAGCAAAACCATGCAGTGGCTGGCAGCTAATTATGTTGGTTTTGAAATGTACGCATTGTCATTTTTAAATACGCATATACCAAACTACACAGTGACAGTAAACAAACTGGCAGAAGCAGTGTGCTATGAAATAAAGGACAGACACTACCTTACCTTTGAGGAAAAACAAAATTCGATGTCCTCACACATCCTAAACAATATAACATTCCTTTGGTTTTGACGTCTTTGGAATGATATTTAAGCTCACATGCTCATTACTTGGAATACTCATTCCCAGCGTTAATCTGGCAAACCTCCTAACCTAATGAAGTCCTAATTAAGCAAAGATGAGATGGGAAACAAAGTGAGAGTGATTCATATTTGCTCCCAATTATGAGCACCAATATTTGTGAATTCAAAAAAGGAATACCGTGAAAGACAACTCCTTCAGGGTTCAAAGGCAGACCCTTAAAGAAAAACAGAGCATCTTTAGAATTAGATCTATTCATGAGAGAAATCCAATATTTTCTACGAAAACAATGATGGGGGGAAAAAAAAAGGTAGAAAACACAAACACATTAAGAAACATCCTGCTGTGTAACACCAATGGTCTATCCAACCCAGTACTCCATGTGCTCCTCCAAGTATCATCAGATGCTTATCAGCCTGGCCACCCCCCTTGTAGTTCCCTAGCATCCACAATTATATTACAGACTACCTTCCCTGGAGGCTTCACACTTAAGAGATCTCATATTTCCATTCTACACAATTCCATAGTTAGTCAAAAATAAAAGGACTGGTCCAAGGAAGGCTGAATAGCGCCCCAGTGAAGTACTTTAATTTCTTCTATTTAAGGCTAAGTCACAAAGAAAACAAACAAGCCTCTGAAATGAGAGTGGTGCACTGCTTTCTTACAACATTAGCAGTCCATTCAGGAAAGCTCTAAAGAATGTTCCCGAAAACACAAAGAACTCTTATAAAAATCAATACTGTTGGGATGCTTTCATGAATGCATAAAAGAAGCAATAGGAAATATAAAAATAACCACCACCCATTGGGCACCTAACCCGTTTTGTCAGGAAAGGTGACCAGCAGTTCACATTTTAACCTCACGCTACAAGGCTCTGGGAGAGAGAAGTCTCTGCTAAACACTTTTTAAAAAAGCCCCAGCACCTAGCCAGATCTTTTTAAACAAGTGAATTTTTGAAACCAGCAAACAAGACCCAAAAAAGTAACATGCACGTATCGTAGCACAGTGAAAACCTACTTCCTCAGCACCAGTGATGGTATGAAGCACGCGCTAGATACCGACGGTACCTGGAAAGCACACGGCCTGCGATGGTTAAACCCCAGCGGCCGCCCCGAGGAGCCCCGCACCGCTCGCTCGGGCCCGCCGCCGGGACCCCCCGGCTCCAGCCCATTTCAGCCAGTCACCCCGGCGAGCTCCGGCGGGTCGGCCGTCCAGGACAGGCCGCCCCGGGGCGCCCTCCCGGCAGAGAAGCCACCGCTAAGGCGAGGCAGAAGCCCCATCCGCTGCACCAGCGGGACCTTCAGCGACTCGGCCGCCAGAGGCGGAAAGCCGCGATCTCCCTTACTCGCGGGCCCCAGGAACGGGCCGGCACAGGCGGAAAGGCCGCCCGCGAACGACGAGAGGCCCGCAGCACCCCGCGGCAGCCGCCCCAGCCCCCCGCGCCCAGTGGAGCAGAGGCCCCGAGCGGCGGCCAGGCCCGACGGGACCCCAGCCTGCCGCACGCCCCCGCACCGCCAGCCCGCCCCACCGGTCCCCAGCGGGGCCGCAGGCGGGCCCAGCGGGGCCAAACGCACACGACGCCCCGCGGCCGAGACGAGCCGCCCCCCCACTTCCGGCCCTACCGACGCTGCCCAGAGCGGGTGGGCCTGAGCCCGCCACCCCGGCTCGCCCGCAAGAGGGCGGCGGCCGGCCTGCTCACCAGGGAGATGGTCGTCGTAGCCGCCATCTTGTCCACCCCGTCGGCAGTCGGCGCGGGACTCTCGCGAGAGCTCTGCAATGCGCGCGAAACGGGAAACTCTCGCGAGTGCTCCCGCGGCGGCGGGGAGAACGTCTCGCGAGAACCCCGGGGAGTCACGTGACGGGGGCGAGGCCCCGCCCCGCTGCCACCAGCGCCGTGGCGGGACGGGCCGGGGCGGCCGCGGGCGGGGCTCGGGGACCTGCGAGCGGGCGGAGACCCTCAGGTCAGCTCGGCTCGCTCGCTGCCGCCGTCAGTGCCCCGTGGGCTCGTCTGCCCCGCCGCCGGGGCGCGGCGGGAGCCCCGGGGGATCCCGGGCCGCCGTTGTAGACGCCTGTACGGCGCCGTTGTCACCCCCGTCGGCAGCAGGTGCGGGACTGGGGAGTCGGAGCCTGCAGCGATGCTGCTGCCGCGGCCGGAATCCCCTCGGCGGGGGAGGGTCCCGAAGCTGTTGCTGCTGCCAGCTGCAAGGCTGGCCCGTCCTGCGGGCAAAGGCTGTGTTGTAACGTGCTAGAGGCGCTAAACACGGGGCCCCGACTGTCACCGGGCGATCCTTGGTCGCCGCGGGGCATCCAGAGTTAAGAGCCCTAGTTACCTGCTGTGGGAGATGAGCAGTTCCTGAATATGCAACCTGAGCGCAGATCCAGGACCCATCTGCTGAGAACTGCTGAAGTGGAACGCCACGCCGGTATCTGGGTTTGTGCCCGGCCTGTCCCTGTTACGCGGTTCTTTTCAGGTTGGTCCAATCTCTGGCGTCCAAACTTCAAGGCAAAGGCAAGGCCAAACAGCCTGGCAGAGGTAATCTCTGTCAGAGGGGATGGAAGTGCTGCTCTGAAATAGGAAGAGCCCCAAAAAGACGTCACTTCCCAAGGTGCGTTTCTGCTTTGAAGAGAAAATGCCGCTAGTGACGGACAGATATATGTGCTGTTACACCTTGCACTTAATTAAACTGGCATGGGAATGTTGTGGCCTCTTGGCCCCACTACAGAAGAGATTCAAGACTGAGGAAAATCTATGAGAAGTTTACAGATTCTGAAAGCCTATCTTATAAAAGATTTAGAAAGTTCAGGCCAATAAAGCTTATCAAAAGCAGTTAAAAGATGACTTAACATCTAATTACCATTATGATAAGAAAGTCCTGCATTGCAAAAGTTCTTTTCATCTAGGAGATAAAGGTACAATATCTGAATCGGAACATAAAATGGTGTGCCTTATTTCTAGCCTAAATTTAAGTGACAGCAGTTAACCACTGGAAAACATTATTATTGAGACATAGTGGATTCCTACATATGCAGTCTTTAAAGTAAGACTGGATACTACTAAAAGGTGTGCATACGGCAATTACAATATATGGGCAGGAATTACAATCCTAATTAGCTGATCAGACTTGACTATCAGTGTCTGAGGACACATCCCCGTTCCTGTATGACAGGACTCCAAACAGTCGTGTCTGACTTGCAAGTGTGAGGGCAGGATTTCCATTCTTGTGCTGGTGCCAGCTTTGTGAAGAAGGACGTGTCGTGCCGGACACCAAGCTGACTGTGAGCCAGCAATGCACCCTTGTGGCAAGGAGGGTCACTGGCATCCTGGGCTGCACCAGGCAAAACCGTACCAGCTGGCTGAGGGGACTGATCCTTCCTTTGCTCAGCACTGGTGAGGAGGCCACATCTGGAGTGCTGAATCCAGTGCTGGGCTCCCCAGGACAAGACAGACATGGACTTACTGGAGCAAGTCCAGTGAAGGGCCACCAAGATGCTGAAGGGATTGGAGCATCTGTCATAGGAGAGGCTGAGAGAGCTGGGGCTGTTCAGCCTGGAGAAGCCTCGGGGAGGATCTCATCAATGTGTACAAATATCTGATGAGAGGGTAAAGAAGATGGAGCCAGGCTCTCCTCAGTGGTGCCCAGTGACAGGACGAGGCAATGGGCACACATAGAAAAACGGGAAATTCCACTTGAACGTAGGAAAACACTTTTTTTTTTTCTGTGAGAGTAGTTGAACACGGGAACAGGTTGTGCCCAGAGACACCCCATCTGTGGAGATACTCAAACCTGACTGGACATGGACCTCGGCAACCTGCTTTAGCTGACCCTGCTTGAGTAGGGGGGTTGGATTAGATGACTGCAGAGGCTGGAAGGGACCTCGTGAGATCTGGAGCGGTCCCATCCAACCTCAACTGTTCTGTGATTCTGCGAGAGCAGCCTGTCGTGTATTGGAAACACCCTGCGGTAGCTTGTTAATGAACGCATCATTGCTGAATGCAGCACAGCCATTAGCAGGGAAATCTATTGGTCAAACTGAGCTGTGACAATGTTAAATCAAACAAAGACTTCAGCCGGGTGAAATGTGTTAAAGAAGAGCTAACTAGCTCATCAGGGAAATGAAGCAGTTGGTATATGAAGGAATTTCTGTTTGCAGAGGCAAGTGCAAGCTTGTTCTGGAGAAAGAGTGATTTCTGATTCAAGCAGCTGTATGTTTCTCCACTGAATTCCTTCTCTACCCATTTGCCTGACTTTGTGGGTAAGTGTTGAACTCAGGGAAGCTATTTCACATCTTCTTAGTTTAACTGTAAGAGTGACTAAGAAATGATTGAGTGGTTTGCTGAGTGGAGTGCTCTGATGAGATAAGCTACTTTCAGTGGCTTTATTGATTTGTCAGTTTGTAGAGTTGGCACAGCATGGCACAGCATAGCACAACTGGGAAATACAGCACAAGTCGGCAGCTTAGCATCCTAGCATGGCAAACCCAGCCTGGCATGATACAGTTGGTGCAACACTGCAAAGCACGGGCAGCGTAACGCAGGCAGTACCACATGGAGGGCCTGGCACAGCGCAGAACACCAGCACAGCGCAGCATGGTACAGCGGGTTCCACATGGCACAGTGTGAACAGCATGGAGCAGCACTGCATGGCTTTTGCGACACAAATAATTCCTATTTGCACTTTTCACCAACTGAACTTGATGTGCGCAGCAGCTAAGATGATTGCCCCTTTCTCTGACTGAAGTTCCAAACACCACAGGAGAAACAGGGAAGGAAGAGACATCAGGGTTTTTCCCCTTAAGATGCCGTGAGATTTTGGAAGGCCGTAAGACAAACTGGGGAATGACAAAGGTTCTGTTCAGCACCAGTGAGGTTTCCGCTGATACGTATGTTTGGATCCAGCTAGTGGGTTTGGATTTCTGGAATTTCTTCTCATGCCATATCAAGTCCAGCTCACAAAGTCCTCTCTTTAGCTTACACCAAGATGTGCAATTCTAATTACAAGGCATCACAGTGGTTCATCTGTGCTGGGGAAGCCTTAACAAAACAGGAGAAACTGGGTATAAAGATTGGAATGTGGCAGATTGGAAACTGTGCCAGAGCTTTCCAAGCCTGCTCCTTTCCTCCCTTCCGCAAGTATTAACAGCTGGCAAAGAGGAAAAAATAGCTTTGGGACCTGCAGTGAAAAAAGCTATCATTCCCAGAGGGAAATTTATCAGTTTGGGCGATTCTTGCAGCAGCTTTGCATCTTCACAATCACCATGGGGAAGGGGCTGCAGGGGGTGCTACCCCACTCCCCCACACCTCACAACTCCCTTTGGCTTGCTGCTTCAGGAGTGGGGGCCAGAACACGTACTCCTGCTTGGTCCCGACTTCTCTTGATGCACATGTAATTTCTCGTGTTTGCTGATTACTCCTCCACTTGCTGTTGTCTTTTCACACCACAGCCCAGACGTGCACCTCTCATGTAAAGGTTCAGTCAGGAGTGAGTGCCCGGTCAGTCCTGCTGGAGGAATTTCGGTCAGGAGCCCTGCAGTTTCTTTTAGTCTGGTACACTTTCCGTCCCCTGGGGTACAGGGGGACCACTCTGTCCCAGACTGCAGTGAGGTGACTCACAAGGGAGGAGACCGGTATTTGTGGAAGGCATTTTCCAGGAAGTTCGCCAGCTTTTCACAGTCGTCCTAAAATAAAAGAAAAAACATGCCAACAGATCAGTTTGGCTTGGCTACCTTGGACATCTCCTTCCTTATATGATTGCATCCCAAGCCACCAATTTCACATCTGAGTTTTGGTATGGGAAGAGAACAACTCAGAAGCACATCTGGAACATACTACCAGTAAATATCATATTTACTGAATAATGCCAAATGACTAATGAAGAATGGAACCTTTTTGTGTCAGGTGCAATATAAAGGCAAAATAGCAGACAGTTCTTTGGAGCTTCCAATCTGAAGGAACAAAACAGGTCCAGCTTTTGTTTGGTTTAATTTCAACTTAATTAACTGACCACTGGATCTAAAGTTATTTTCTATGGCCATCTGTTTTATAATATCCTCACTGCTAACAAAAATAAAAATTAATGTCACTTTTTGTTGGTCTGGTAGCTATTTTGTACACAAATCTCTTTTCTGACACATTCAGGAGTAGGTGGTTTCTACATAATTAGAATGTTTATTCCTTAAGAAAGAAATGACTGAAATACACAATGATATGTAAAGGATGCAAAACACCTCCACCTTGTATCATAGAAGGGTTTTGGAATTGCCAGAAACAAACTCAAAATTCTCACTCAAGTGAAAATTGCAAAATCAGTTGTTTTCTTGTTGCTTAGAGGCACTCCTTTGTCACTACTGCTGCTAAATTACTACTTTTCTTTTAAGAAAAACCTTGGATTTTGAAGACAAGATTTGTACAGCATAGGTGGTATCTTTTGTTAGACCAACCACTATAGTTGGAAAACCAGATGAGCATTTGGGTACACAAGTCCTTCAGGTCAGAAACAAGCAGCATACTTCCAAGCTAAATACAGGCTCAGGACATTAGCTCAGAGTTTAATATGGCATGAATCAGTTATACCATCTGAGAGAAAAGGTAGTCGGTACCTGTGGAGTAGAAAAGATGTTAAGAGAGGGGAAGACATGTTAAAAAGAGGTTATCTCCTAGGAGAAAGAGAGAGAAAGGTAATTTACAGTCCATGGAACACGGACCTATGCGAGGTATATTCTACATACTAGGTTGCCCCAAATGCCATGTATTTTCCAGAGCACAGGAGAAAGCACCCCAGTGTGTCCGTGCCAAGCTGCACAGTCTCCATGCTCAGATGAAGAAAGGAAGAACGTCTAAGTGTACTTTTTTCCAGATGTTCTCACATAAGTTTTTCACTCAGTGAAGCTGACCCCTTCCTTGTGTAATGTCAGCAGCCAGAATGAGGAATTCTCCAGAACTTTGCCTACAGCCCCAGAATTCCTAACTTGTACAAAATAAAAATAAATGTATTTTTAATTCTCTCCATGCTGCCTTTCCTGGAGGCTATGCTGCTGAGTAGTCTGAATGACTGGGCTGCTCTGAATTATTTCTTGTGACTGCCTGCAAAAACCTAAGGGAGAGCCTGGAAGGTTGATACTGGGGTAGGCCATCTCTTCTGGCCGGCAGAAATGCAACGTGAGTTAAAAGCAGCTGTCCAGGCAACACCAGCTATTGGCACAATTCCTCTGGGAGATGGGAGGTAGCCTCAGCTTCCTTCCCTTGGCACTGCTGGTTCTCGCATTCAGAATCACTGCCAGGTTGAGGTAATTAACCCTGCCATCACAATATGACTGTGCCTCAAAACAGCAACCTGGAGTTAGGCATGAGCGAAGTATGGAGGAAAAAAAACCCACAATGAAAAAAGGATGCGTTGTCACTCCCTGCAAGGGGAGCGAGTACAGCACAGCGCTGCGGGCTGGCCTCTGTGACCGCTCCCGGGCTGCTAGATGGGGAGTGGGGGAGCGCTCACTCCTCGGAGGCATGAGGTGTCACACGGACTTGGGGACCGCACTGGGTAGCACGGTGCTTGCACACCAGATGAGAAGGAGTGGCAGGAGGCTTACCTCGTGGATGAATCCATAATGCACCAGCTCTGTGGCCAAGTCCTTGGAGTTATCGGCTGCAGAGACAAGGAACGGTGAGAACGTGAAAGTTCATACGTGTCAGTTCCTTCTCTACCAGAGCCCCCATCCCAACCCGTGGCACACCTGCGTTGTGCTTCACCATGCTCTAGGGGCACATGCTGTATAATTCTGGTTGGCTAAGTAATTGCTAAGTAATCCTGGGGCAAACAGAGCACAGAGGTGGACAGTGAATGGGAGTTGAACACGGTACTGGGCAGGAATGAGCTCCAGTCCCAAATCACACAAAGCACAACAGTCTTGGCAATGTGTCACTGCAAGATTTTTTGCTTGTTTTGGCTCAGCATAAAAAGCAGGCAGGCCACTACCTGTGGGCAGAGAAACACAAGGAGCTGGTGAAGCAGCAACTCCCAAGCAGCTTTATGCTTTAGCTTTGGCTGTAAGGCAGTCAAGGAACCCCAGCTGCGTGGCCTCCAGAAGGCTCCTGCATGTTTTTGGAAGGAGCCTGCTGGGCTAGACCTACTCTGAGGAGAAGCACACTTCCCCAGAGCCATGGGGCTTCCTCAGAGGAGAGGCCACTTTCTCCTTGGAAAGGTATTGCAGAGACTGCACCAGTGTTGGCAACGAGGGAAGAATTCACCAGTGTTACCCCACGAACTGCATGCCACATGTCCCAGGGTGAAATGCGTGTGCTTGATGGCTGCTCACTGGACGCCCAAAGTTCACTTTAGAGTGCAGGTTACTACCACATGCCAGAGGCTATAAGC
This sequence comes from Calonectris borealis, assembly GCF_964195595.1. NCBI lineage: Eukaryota > Metazoa > Chordata > Aves > Procellariiformes > Procellariidae > Calonectris > Calonectris borealis. The sequence goes on from NC_134313.1 coordinate 346,091, forward strand.
TCAGTGTCCGAGTGGACATGAACTGGTACCAGATAGATATCAGGGTTTAGTCTGCTCTCCCAGTACAAAAAGGAAAGAAAAGCTGCCTGTAAATACAACCTGTATCTAACAAAATCTGAGCCTAAACCTGACCAGGGCCACCAGACAATACTTCTGCATTCAAGCACAAAAATTTACTAGCAAATAAACCTACTGGGCAGCAAGTCGTAGCTCAACTGTCGATGCAATTTGTCCTCCAGGATCAGCAGAAGAGTAAGCTGCAGAAAGAAGAGAGTGCTCTTTACAAACACCAGTTTCTCCATAGGAGAAAAAGGTGCTGACTTTTCCATCACACTAGAAACTGCTGGCAGTGGTGAGCAGGGATGATGTTGATAACTACCGAGATGCTGGCTGTCTTTGGCAGGGTAGTTTGAGTGTCTTATGACACTCAAATGTTCTCTCAACAGTTACAGCTAACCTGCAACTGTTAAACTAGAGAGAAGTAGAGTTAAAAGATGTCCAGACAAAGATATCAAGGTCTTCCTGTCCTGCAGCCAGAGAGGGCTGGTGGCTTCATTCTTCCTCAGGCTTCTTTGATTATAAAGGGACAAGAGTAAGTCCTTTGGGTACTGCAGCACACCGGCTGAGATGAAACTTTGTCCCAGTCAGATGCCAGAGATGGGTACAGAGAGCAGGTCTTGTAGTGCCTCATGTAGAATAGGAGCTGAATACTTACGTGCCACTGGGTCTTGTCTTCATTCAGCTCCATGTTACATTGCATTTGCACCACCTAGAAGAGGCCAAAATCAACATCAGCTTGGACACAGTCCCTCTGGCTCCCACAGGCCTGCTTTACTTCTGCTGTCCAAGCATGACTCTCAAATTCCTACTTAAACCAGCCTGACCTTCCACTTCTTCCCACATTTCTAGGAATTGTCCAGGTGGAGCAGCTGAGGGTTAATTTAGTCCAGTATCCAGCTATGAACCGTGGCCATCATCAGCTGATTGAGAGGTGGGCAAGGGAGTCCTGTGCAAGGTGCAGTTCTGGGAAAACTTTACAAACCAGGATGGATTTCTTCTGCTCCATTTGCCAGGGGTAGGCTTCCCCCTAAAGCTCTGCCCAAACTCTTGGGTTACGTTTTAATATTGTACTTGTTCATGTCCTTATGGGATGACCAATCCTTAAATCAGACAAAAGAGCAAAACTGAAATCTTGAATATTATTAAAATGACATACGGATTTTCTCTGGAAACCCCGCATTGCATCACAGAACATTCAAATGTGTTAGATAAATATGGCATTTTATTAGTATGTCAGCTTCAAGTTCCTATGAAGGAACTGGGTCAGCCTCAAGCTGGATCAGCTTCAAGTTCCCATGAAAATGGTTCACACCAGAAGTCGTGTTGTCTGGGCAAAGGAAAGCCAGAGAGAGCATGCAATTGGTCAGCCCAAAATACAGGAAACCCAGCGAAGAATCAACATCCCTGTTTTCTACGCAGAGTTTAACAGGGTTTCATTTATATTTCTCGATTTCAAGCTTATGCTCAGAGGTGAATTATGTGCTTGTTCCTTCCTCTGATCCAGCACCCCTCTACTACAGCTCCTCCCTGTGACAAACATCCCTGGGCATTTAGCTCTCTCCGTCAGGAAACTCGCTGTCCTCTGACCTTTATCATCTCCAGGCCATCCATCGCTCTGAGAAGAGCTGACCAGTGTGACTGTATGGCCAAGGTGGGTGCTCTGTCCTTACTCACTGTCTGGCCATGTGCTCCTTTATATACTGAATTACACTGAACTGCGCAGCATTTGCAGACATCATGTAGGTGGGAAGGGACATCAGGAGGCCTCTAGTCCAAGCCTCCGCTCAAAACAAGGCAAACAGTGAATTCAGACCAGGCTGTTTAGAGCTCTACCCAATGGGTTTTGAAAATCTCCAAGGAGATCCCATAACCTCTCTTAGCCCCTGGTCCACTGTTTAATTATCCTCACCATGAAAACAATTTCCTTGGATCCATCCAGCATCCGTATTCGGGTGCCTCCCAGAATAGACAAAGAGTCTGCACTGTAGCTACACTCATTTGGGACTTGCAGGTTTGTCCTGCTGCAAGCTTTTGCAAAATCTGTAGAAACTCAGTGCCTCTGAGATTACTAGTCCTTTGTCAAATCGGGTAAAAAATACACATTGGTCAGACAACGCACTTGCAGAACTCACCTTGGGGCACTAGGTGAAAAAGCAGCATATAAGAAATGCAAAGAGGAGGAAAGACATAACCGCGTAGGTTTACATTGATATTTCTCTAATGTCTCCGATTGATCACCACAGCACTCTCACTAAAAATAAGCACTGAGCAGTATGAATAAAGCATAAGTTAAGTGCACTGAAAGCTGATTCTCAGACAGATATGAAGAAACCACTGCGGACGTGCTTTTGAAGGGAGGCGTTTCACGGGATCTTGCAGAAATAAGAATTAGGTTTAACCCTACAGAGCAATTTTAACAATTCAATGCAAGTGTGAAATTGCATCCGTACCATCCGTGGTAACACAATGACAGTGCCACAGGTGATTAGTGATGAATGACTGCAAGTGTCGTTACAGGGAAATACCTGCACAGGGAAATACCCAGTCCAAAATGGGTTTTTAAGACAGAGAGATGCACACAGACCGATGAGTTGCTCTGACTGCTCTCAACGATGGCCGGCAGTTCAGGAGACAGAAGCTGTTGTAAGGAGTGCCATGCCTGAGGTATGCCCTGATGATGGTGGCCAACAACCTTGTCTCCCCACATGCATGTCAGCAAGGACAAATGCCAACTCCTGCCCTTGGAAAGGAATAATCCCTGGCAAGGACACAGGCTGGGACTGCCTGGCTGGCAGGAAAGTTTTACTAGCTCTGCTGGAAAGACTCTGGGGTCATGGTGGGCAGCAGGTGGGACATGAGCTGCAATGTGCCTTAGCAGCAAGGAAGGCCAACAGCATCCTTGGGCACAGCCAGGATATTGAGGGAAATAATTATTCCTCTCAGCACTCGTTAAACTACATCGAGCTACTGCATCTAATTTTGGGCCCCCAAAACAAGACAGACATTGATAAACTGAAGCAATGGAGGGCCATCAAAATGATCCTGGGCTGGAGTGCTTGCCCTCTGAGAAGAGGCGGAGGGAACAGGGCTTGTTCAGCCTGGAGAAGAGAAGGCTTTGGGGGCCGTAACGGCAGCCTGCCCATACCCATGAGGGGGTTAGACTGTAGCGTTGAACTGCTCTGTTCAGCAAGGGATTACACCATGCTTTTGGAAGGCTTCACTTCTGCTCCAACACCCCTGCACTGTGTCAGTCCTTCCCTGCCCTCCCTGCCTGGCACCCCCTCCACTCCCCTCGGGGGTCCATAAACCCACCTGCAATGACCTTCCTGCCCATGACTTCAGTGTCAGGGTGTGCAGTCCCACCCGTGCAGTGCCAGGCAGAACAGGGCCTGATCTCAGGTGGCATCTCAGCATGCCGCTGCAGCGTCAGGATCAAACAACGATGGGATTTCAGATCTACACCCCAGCAACGAGGCACAGAATACGCCGTGCCACAGAGCTGCCTGTGGATGCGCGAGGAGGGAAGGCAGGGCCAAAGAATCGGAGGCAATGGGGCTGCTCCAGAAGGTCTCAGGTGAAACGGACCTCGCTAGTTCAGCCAAAGGGATTGTCGCAGTCCTGGAGCAGCCAATGCAAGGAGAAGAGCTCTCACCTGGGCTGGAGTTCAGAGCACGGCTAAAGGGAGAGGCGTTCCTGCAGCAGGGTGTCAGGAATGGAGACCGTGCACCTACTCCCAGCAGAAACTCTGTCCCCACCTGATCTGACCTTACCTTCCTGGTCTCCACATCAAAGGGCTCTGGGGTGGGAGTCTTGGCTTTCTGAGGGTCCTCCTGGGGCTGGGAGAGTGCACGTGGGAGGGCATGGGGTCTGGAAACAGCGAAGTTCATCAGGGGATAAATCCCATTCCTGGTACAGACACAGAGGGAGGACAAACAGCTGAGCCCTGTCCCGCTACAGCCCTGGCAAAGGTCAGCTGTGGAGGGCCACGACCCAGACCCGGGATCTGCACCCGCAGAGGGGCAGCGCTGGCAGGCAGGCAGCATGTGAGGAGCTGGCAGGCCACAGAGCTCCTCTCGCCTGGCACTGCAGCCCAGGTCTGCTCGCCCCGCGGGGGGACCGCAGAGGGGATCACACACAACCGAGTACCGCTGTACAAACGGGACGCTCTACGTGTGCTGCAGCACAGTCCCTTGACCCGGGCTCCATGCGGCCCAGGGAGCCGAGGGCAGAGAGACGCTGGGGACCAGCGCTGGGTGGACACGTTACAGGTCAGCCAGCACCACCTTCACGTGTGCCATCAGGGCTATTTCTCTTCCTGGAGCTGAAGCAGTGCCAGGAGTGCTGCAACTCAATTGTCTGTGCTTTCAAAGGCTTAGCGTGGTCCCTGGCACGGCTGGTCCAGATCAGCTGCCGCCCTCCCAAACAGCCCCCAGGAGCTAGGAAGGAGCAGGGAACAGGCAATTCAGACGTAGGTGCTGTTCCGGAAAGAGAACTTCTCAGCAGGAACACAGGCCCAAAGAATGAGGTGAGTGAAGGAATCCCAGGGACATGCCCACCACCCACCTGACATCTTCTAAGAATTTGTCGAGTTCCAGGAAGGAGACCTCTGAGTACCTGGGAGAGAAACAGGACAGGAAGATTACTGGCGGAGGCAGGAGAGAAGAGCGGTGTGAAGGACTACTATGCCATGACACCGGGATCACCAGGCTGGGTGCAAGTCCTGGGCTCTTTGGCTGTGGCTGCTCTGAAATCTCGCCACTAATCCTCACCTCCACTGTGCTCCAGGCCGACCCTCTCTCCGGATCTCTGCCATCACCATGTTCAGGTCCAGTTCCTTTATCTTTTCCTCCACCACATTCTCTGGCATCAGATCTAGGGCAGAGGCAGAAAGGGGCGGTCAGCTAGGAGGTCCTGTAAAGTGGACTCTGCAGCACAGACCTCAGGGAAGGTCTGTGAGTCACTGCCTTTCTCCCAGGCTCTTCCACATCCCCAGCTCTGCTGGGCAGCAGTACAAGCTCAGATAGGACAGGGTGGTCTCATGGTTACTCACACTGGTTGTTGATGAAGCAGTGTGCTGCCAGCAGCTTAAGGGAATGGACCTCAAAGAGCACCCGGTGGAAGAGCAGGTTATTAGCTGTTGGTCGCTTGTCTGGGTTGAGCGTCAAACACGACAGAATGAACTCCTGAGGGTCAAAGAAAAGGCATAAACTGGAGGCAAAGCAGGACCTTCCCCTGCTTCATCCCCACTGCTGCCAGCCCCAGCTCCCTCTCACACTGCATTTCCCGGGAAGCAGATCTGAGTGGCTGTTTCTGCCAGTGGGCAGCCCCAGGGCAAGGCAGGCAGCGTACAGAGCGCCCAAGCTGAGGGAGGCAGCAGTGCTGCGGGCGGGCAGCATGCTGCTGGGTACCCACCAACAGCCTGGCCACAGGACCTCTGCTCCCTGCTTGTTCTCATCCAGGGAGGAGGCTGCAATGCAAGTCCAGCAAAAGGCTGTAAGGAGAACAGGCAGGGGTGCATCCCGGCTGCCACCCCGGATCAGCTCCGAGAGCAGCAACCCACCAGGAAAGAGGCCGGTGGGAGGAATTTCTGACAACGGCAGGATGGGAGGGACACATCTGCCCGTTTCTGCTCATTGATGGCAGAAAAGCAAGATCCTCTGCCTCTTCTGCATGCTGCATTCTGGGGCCTGTCCTCTTTAACTGCTCTGTACAGGTCTCTGGCTAGGGCTATTCAGAATAGATGGAAAGACCAAAAAATCATCAGAAGGAAGATGTCAGGGCGGGCACCCACACAACCTAACCCCTCCAGATCTGATGGCCCCGAAGACCATCAGAGGTGAACAGTGACACCGTTTACCCCTGGTGCTAAAGGCTCATCAGAAGGAACACTCTCTGGGACATCATGCAAACAAGGGGACTACTGCATCAAAGGGGTTAGGATTTACTGTGGGGGGCCTGGGGGAATTCTGAGATCAAACGAGAGCATTTGTGGAGTGTACAAACTTACGATGGGATGTTTTGGAGATGGGCCAAAAGAAGAGCAAGGGAGGGGTTGAGGTAGGTCAGGGAGGAAAATGGAGGGGGATAAAAGGTGCCAGCTGCCTGTAACCACGCTGCTGGTCAGTACACTTGTCTGGCTGAGCCCTGCGTCTGATCGCCTCAGTCTATCCTGCCTTCTTATTAAACGCTATTCCTAAGTATTTACAGTGTAAGTTTGCCCTCTATTCCCTGTGAGTGCACGTGGTCCTCTAGTGAATGTCAAGCTGGACCAGCTGGTAAGTGAGATGAAAGCTTGGGGAGGGGGCGTAGCTACCAGACAGACCATGGGTCTGATCGATAACAGGTAGACCCGTGAGACGGGGCCAGATGCCACAGTGACCTGTGAAAGGGATTGCCCTGAGCATCGATAGTTAGAAGCAGAACCCGGCTGTTCATGCTGCTGTGCCCACGGACACGGCACTCCCCTGTCTGTGCTGAACGGTCTGCAGCGGCCATGTCTGTACGGAGCATCTGCACATGCACGCGCGTGTGCACCTATTGGGAATTCGCACTCAGCCCTCCTGCTGGTAGGGCTGGCAAACAGGGGTGAGGACCAGCCTCTCATCTCGACCAGCCCAGGACGGGGCAAATCCCCCCGTCCTTCAGCCCACCAGATTCGGCTGCCCTGAGGTTTGCAGTAGGTTGTTGTCTCTGTTCCCCTTTCCCCAGCACTAGCGTAACCTGGAGCACGCAGGCATGCACACAGGCTGGCTCTGACGTTCCAGATACCAGCCAAGGGGAAGGGCGCTTATGGGGAGATTTACACCCCAGGAGGGACGCCTGACCCATCTGTGGGCCAGACTACAGCCCGGTGGCCCTGTCGCCGAGGCTCGGCCAGCTGCACTCACCCGCATGTTGGGATCGTCCAGAGAATGCCGTGCCCGCACTATTGCCTCCTCCGAGACCCGCGTGTCCCCGTTAGTCTGGATCTCCAGCACTGCCATCTGGGGAAGAAGGAGTGCAGCCATGTCTGCACACAGCCAAGCCCCGGGTCAGTCCTTGAGGGCTTCCCAAAGGGACATCCCTTGGCAGGGTGGCAGCCGTGGAGCTCCTCACCAAGACACACAGCCTGGCCAGGCCTGCCTCTGGCTCTGGCCACAACCCTGTCCAGAAGGTCCAGATCCCCTGGGCTCCCCAGGGCCCCCTGGCTGCCACGTCCCTGCCCTCGGGGCCCGTTTCTTGCCTACCACAGCGTTCCAGGCTGCTCACAGCTTCCCGGCAGGGCAGACACGGGAGGCTGCTCCCTGAGCATCGTGCAGACAGGGGGACAATGCAGACAGCACCAATAGCCCCACAGTCTGCCCCAGCAAGCTGTGCTTGGCAGAGCACGTTCTCTCGGAGCACCACCGTCTGTCCCTGCCCTCTGCGCCCTCCCCTTCCCAGGGCTGTCACAGCCCGAGGAGGAAGAGGAGGCACTGGCAGAGACGGACGAGAGGCACCAGCCGAGCATAGGAGAGGTGAGCTAAGCCTGTTACTGCACCCAGGGCAGGATGGGCCATGGCAGCAGAAAATGTTCTGCTGAACCCAGCAGAAATGTCTCCATCGCTGCAAGGGATCCCCACAGCTCACAGTGAGGTCTGGAAAAGGACAAGGAGACTCCTCGGGAAGCCCCCCAGGCCACTGCAATCCCCAGCAGGCTCAGCAAGAACAATCCTGCCCTGTAACCAGGGCGTCACTGCAGGTTCCCAGGTGCTGCAGCCACCCTGCTCCATACCTCCAGTGCACACATCCCGAAGGAGAAGATGTCCACAGCAGTCCCGTCAGCCTTTTCTGCAAAACCAAGCCAGAACGACATCAGGCCAGAGGTACAGGCCACCACTCACTCACTCTGGGAACAGCCCCCCGAACCCTGCCTCATCCCTACAGATGCCTCTGCCCGCACACCCCTGCCCTCACCCCTGCCCACGCCTGACCCCCCTCTGCCCACGCCTCTGCTTATGCCTGCTTCCCCCACCCCGGCACACATTTTCTCACAGTTCCCTGCACAAACCTTTCCCATTTATTCCCATCAAATTTGCACCAAAATATTCAAGATGGGGATCACAACATGAGTTTTCACATGGCAGAAAGATTCTTTACTCCTTTTTCCCTAATTGTAACATTTTACATGCTTTTGAGTGTTCCTGAGCCATAAGCTGACCTTTTCAGAGCTATCCGTGGTCATGCTGAGATCTCGTTCCTAACCAGTAATTGCTAACGCGGTCCATTCCCACGTAGGCACAGCTGTTTTCCCACGTGCATAGCTCTGCACTAATCAACACTAAATTCTACCTACAATGTTATCACGCAGTCATTCCTTATCACAAGATCTTCTATGACTCATGGCCAACGGCTTTAGTTATGAATGCACTGAATAATTCTATATTGCCGCAAACTGTGCCCGTGCCTTGCACAGGACCCCCCTCCACGCCCCTCTGGGCACCCCCGGCAGACAGACCCCGCACTCACGGCCATACTCTGGGGGAAAGAAATGCAAGTTGCGTAGCTCTTCCCTCTCAATCTTGATGGGGCTTCGCAGGTCGTCCGGGAGGGCTGCCTCGGGGAACGAGAAACGTTCTGCGTCACAGATCTAAGCTGTTTCCCCAGGGCCGTGAGCACAGACGGTGCTCCGAGGTAGCAGGGACGTCTGTGTGCGCTCCTGCCCACACAGAGCACCCGCGGGGCACTCGCTCCCCCCGGAGACCCCTCTGCTCCCACGACGGGAGCAGCAATTCCCTGGGGGACAAAGGTCGCCCCTGCCTGCAGAGCCCAGGACTGCTCCTCCGTGCCGCAGCGCCTCACTGGTGAGGGGTGCCCAGGGCCCACGGGGGGGGAAGATTGACCCAGGGACAGGACTGATATGCTGGGAGAGGTGACGGAGGGACACTCACCATTTGCAAACACCCTGTGCCAGACTGCCGGTCAGTGCCGATCCGGAAACAGACGAGTAAGGAGGCATGGAGCAGAGGACACAAACAGAAGAGAAGGTAACTCCGAGCCTTGCACAGGTGATCCCCTGAGGGACCCTGCAGCTCTCGCCTCTTCTGCCCAGCTGGAACCCCCTCGGCACACCACCCCGCGTGACCCCGCCTCGTCCCTCGGTGGGCAGCTTCCTCCTGCTGACTCTTCTCATCAGCACTTGGAGCCGCGGGCCTGCGGCTTCCTACCTGAACCAATCTTGATGAGCCCGTTGTGCTGGATGAAGATGGTGTCGCTGGTGAGGTTGCCGTGAATGATGGGAGGCTCACAGGAGTGCAGGAAGCTGGGGAAGGACAAGGCTGCCCTGAGCACGGTGCCTGTGCCCAGCCTGGCGAGAAGCAGGACAGCTGGCAGTGCAAGCGACGGCAAGCTTACCTGAGAGCAGACAGGATCTGCGTGCACCAGCGCTTCCAGGCCTAGAGCAGAGACCAGAGCTCTCCGTCAGATGAGACGCCCATCAGAGCCCAGCAGCCGGATCAGGTCATTCCTACCTATTAGCCAGTGACTAGGGAAATCAGCCCTCCACTAGCCCTGCAGAGACCTTTGCTCAAAGATGAGCCACACGCTGTCCCAGCCACAACAGTCTCCTTTCTAACCCCTGTTCAAAGAACACCATCAAAGCTGAGAATTCAACCTTACCGGCAGACAGAACTCTCCTGAGCCCCAAAACCCTGGTGGAAGCATGGACAGGCACACCACAGAGGGAGCAAAGCTAGCTATGGTTGTGGGGTCCATGCATATGGTTTTCTCTGTACACACCAACAGTGAGTCGCAATTCTAGGAGTGCCTAAATGCACTGGTGTGATACTGAGCTCAAACTTCATGGGAGGGCTTGCAAGGTCAAGCACAGGGCCCCCAGAACGGTCACGCAGCTCCTCAGTCACAGCCAGCTGAGACCTGCCTGCAAAACCATTAGTCAGACCATACTGCGTGGGTTTGCAGGTGCAACTGGTCCCTTCAACCCAAGTATTAACCTAGTCACAAGCCCACCGTCCCTCGTTGAGGGTGGTGGAGATGCAGGCCTCCCGAAGCATGATGCAGACCCAGAAGCAGTCAGCATCACGCAGCTGAACCTCGCTGCGGCAGCTTCCAGCAGGTTCCCCACCCTCGGGGTCAGATCCTGAAGCAGGATCCATTTCTGGGCTGTCCTGGTGAAGTTCTGCTCTCGCTCCGGCCCTCACCAAGATGCCATCTCCCTAGAGTGGAGTGTCCCTGGGTAACTCAGGGAGCAAGCATACCGACTTGCTGTGCCTTATAAGAGACCAGAGACCCCCGCTGTGCCAGCAGGCACAGAGCTACCCACTTCACCTGGGACATCCCGTGCTGCTCCCAGGGAACCTACCCTGGCATTCATGGCCTTGTGGTTTTTCTTGGTTTTCTTCAGGAACTGTTTCAGGCTCCCTGAGGACACATATTCTGTGATGAAGATGACCTGGGAGGGAAGAGAGGCGTCAGCCTCCCTGCAGAGCCAGCGCCGTGTGCAGCCCGGGGGCTGCAGCAGCCAGCAGCACGCAGCCAGCACCGGCCCCGCAGGCGGCTGAGAGCGGGCTGCTGGCAGCAGAGTCCTGGGGAAGGAAGAGGAGTCCTGGGGAGCGGAGAGAGGAGCAGAGCTGGGATCCCCACCTGGCTCCCACCGGCATCCCTCCCCCAGCCTGGGGACCCCCAGACATTTTGTCTCCCTGAGTCCTCCCTACCCGCGCCTTCGAGTCTTTCACATCCAGCCAGTATTTGTGGAGCTTTACAATGTTGGGATGATCCACAAGCACCAGCTGCTCAAACATGGTCTTGATCTTCTCCTGCGGGCAGAGAGAGGACAGGTGAGGTGGCAGGTCCTGGGACGTGGACGTGGCCGGACACCTCTGAGAGCAAGGGAACCCGGGGCTGGGGAGCAGGCTGTGCCCCTGGTCACAGGGAAAGCTCTTTTCAGGGTGCAGAGGACACAGGGAGCTGTCTTTGAGAGAGAAGCCAAGGGAAAGCACAATGCCACGCAGACAGGCGCACAGCACGACAGGCTGTGATTAGCTCTGCTGACCAAGGTGTGCTGCTGCCCACTGTCCTGGTTTCGGCTGGGGTAGAGTTAATTTTCCTCCCAGTAGCTGGTAGAGTGCCGTGTTTTGGGTTTAGCATGAGAAGACTGTTGATAGCACGCTGATGTTTTAGCTGTTGCTCAGTAGTGCTTACATAGTCAAGGACTTTCCAGCTCCCCATGCTCTGCCAGGTGCACAAGAAGCTGGGAGAGAGCATAGCCAGGACAGCTGACCCAACTGGCCAATGGGGTATTCTATACCGTATGACGTCATGCTCAGTATATAAACTGGGGGAGTTGGCCAGGGAGCAGTGACCGCTGCTCAGGAACTGGCTGGGCATCGGTCAGCAGGTGGTGAGCAGTTGCATTGTGCATCACTTATTTTGTATATTCTATTATTATTATTATTATTATTATTATTATTATTATTTTCCCTTCCTTTTCTGTCCTATTAAACTGTCTTTATCTCAACCCACGAATTTAACTTTTTTTTTTCCGATTCCCTCCCCCATCCCACTGTGGGGGGGCGCAGAGTGAGCGAACGGCTGTGTGATGTTTAGCTGCCTGCTGGGTTAAACCACAACACCCACGAACAGAGGGACTGGCGCTGCCGCCCAGGAAGGTGCAGTGGGTGGTCTCATGGGAGGTGGGCATGGTCCCGCCGGGGAGGGATAGCTCACCTCGTGTGCTTTAAATGCCTTCTTGTCAGTGAAGAGCAGCTCGTTCCACACCACCTCCACGCCCTCCTCTGTGTCCATGGCAAGGAAGGTACTCTGGATGCCCGGCATGTTCCCCTGATTCACCTGTGAGGCACGGGAAGGCATGAGACAGCCCGGCTGCAGCCCTGCCGATGGCTCCTAGCCCCACCAGCAGCCCCTTGCGGACGAACGTGCTGTGTGGACGGGTCTCTGCTACCGCTTCTGCGGAGGACTCCAGCCTGCAGGATGCTCTGGCCAGGACACAGCAAGTGGAGCAAACCCCCAGCCCGCTGCCTGTCCTGCCCTGCCCTCAGGACCTGCCTGCTTGGGAGCTCAGGCATCGCAGCAGCCAGCACCATTTCTCCAGGACGTGAGGGCACAGGAGAGAGCCAGCAATTCGGAGCAGTTCCCATGCCAGCCCCTCTCGACTCTTCTAGCCCAGTGAGAAGCTGGCAGTGATAGTCACCTGCTGGCTGCACTCCTGCACAGGGATGGGGACCCCCACGCAGACCCCACTTCCCAGCAGCTGTGGGGGAGCAACACACACCCACAGCTGATGGTCACACTCATGTTGGACAGGGCAAATTAGAAGGTCCAGACAAAACAAAGCCAAAACATCATCTCTTTCAACATCCCGAGGAGACTGGGGGCAAGCCCCCATGCCCCAGGGTCTGTCTGATGAGTTTCCATCCCCAGAGGCCACAGAGCTGCGTTCCAGGACCCCACGGAGAGCAGCTCTGCAGACATCACCTCCACAGGCCACGTCCAGCACAGACCCAGCCGTGGCAGCCCCGTCCCGCTGCTGGGTCTCCGCCGATCTGGATCTCTGCTCTTGAGGGCAGCACCAGACCACCGGTCCCCAGGCCAGCCAGGACTGCAGAGTCCCGGCTTCAGCCCCGGTAAAACCTGCTCAGAAGGAACCCGGTTCTGACAGGGGCTCAACAACACAGAGACGCCCCACGCCAGGACCGGGGGTCCTGCCTCCCGGGAGCGGCACCTGCTGCATCCCAAACCGCCGCCTGCACTGGGGTCTGCGCAGTCGCTGCCCTTGCTCTCCCCTCGCAAAAGCATCAATGCACGGGAGCAGGCCTGCAGCCCTCAACCTGCCCCCTCCCTCCTCCAGCGGGCCCGGGGGCCGCCCGGGGCTGGGGCCGTCCCCCGCTTCAGCCCCAGCAGCTTGGGCAGAGGCAGCGCTGCCGTGCGGCCGGGGCAGCGCGGAGCTGCCGGCAGCCAGATGAAAAGGGGGATTGTTCTGCTGCTTCCAGGGGCCGGTACGCAGCGTCCTGCTGCCGGGGCTTGGCCTGCTGCAGCACGGAGCAGCTGTGGGCGCAGGCGCGGGTATGCAGCACCCCCAGCTCGTTAGCAGGGCGCAGACGGGCAGCTCGTGGCCCAGTTCCTGCTGCAGACACACAAAGCACCTCTGTTACTTGTTCTCTCCACTCGCAGGCTCCACACGCTTCACACAAAGCCCAGCACGGACAGCCAGCGACGCGGCCAGCTGGCCTCACCGACCACAGCCTTCCCTGCAGGTCCCAGCAGCCTCCCGGCGCTCCCAGTGCAAACACGGCCAGCGCGGGAGCGCCCAGCAAGGGTACTGCTGGGGGAGCCACGGCCGGGGCGCAGCGGGGAGACGGCTCAGCCCTCACCCGGATGCCTCCACAGCAGGGCCGTCACACCAGTCGCTGTGAACCCCCAGCCACGGTCCTTCTGGAGAGGCTGACGCTGCTGGTGGGAAGCAAGGGTGGGCTGCGACAGGAGGGACTGCCTGGCCAAGGGGGGTCAAACCGCCCAGCGGGAGCTCTCAGCAGCTAGTGCCAGGCTGAGGCTCAGTAGAGGCTGTGCCGGGAGGCAGGGCGGCCGGGGGCAAGCGCCCGTGCACCACAAGGGTCCACTGGTCACAGGGCACTCTGTGAAGCTGCTCTTCCGTCTCTCCCCAAAAATGCCACTGGAAAATCAGCTCGTGAAAAATCCTGTCCTGAAACCAGTGAGTGGCCACAAGGCTAACAACAAGGAGTCAAATCATAGAATCATAGAATCACAGAATCATACAGGTTGGAAAAGACCTATATGATCATCGAGTCCAACCGTCAACCCAACACCACCATGCCCACTACACCATGTCCCTAAGCGCCTCATCTACACGGCTTTTAAATACTTCCAGGGATGGTGACTCCACCACTACCCTGGGCAGCCTGTTCCAAGGCCTGACCACTCTTTCAGTAAAGAAATTTCTCCTAATGTCCAATCTAAACCTCCCTTGGCGCAACTTGAGGCCATTTCCTCTCGTCCTAAATGGAGAGCACAGACCCAAACAGCCTTTCGGTTACCACAAGGACATGTGGGAGCAACATAGCTCTGCACAGAGGTTACTGATGCCCGGCTCGAAGGCACAGACAGGTCTGAAAACCTCAGGTGCCACCTCCTCACCTGCCTCGCTGCAGGACCACAGTGTTCCTGTGTGCAGACACTGAGCCTACGGCGGGACCCAACCTGCAGGGCCACCTCACCCCGTGCCTCCCGTCCCCACGCCTGGATGAACTGCGTACCTGCCAGCCCCCTCCCGTCCCTGGGCAGGCAATGCTGCCTCCGCTTCCTCAGACCTCGACGTGAGAACAGCCAGGCTGAATCGGACCAGCCGCCTGTCTGAGAGTGACCCACAGCAGAAGTCCGGGGTCGTCCCTCCGCCGCAGCCTCCCAGCTTTGAACAACCTGCTCTCTGCGCCCGAAGTGGTATCCTGGTGCTTAAGGCTCCAGACAGTGGATCTGCTGGTATCTGGGAGGCTCTGGTATGTGGCAAGGAGCATCAGACAGGCCTACAGGGGAGGAAACGTTCCCTCTTCCATGCAGACGTGAACATGCTCAGTCTTGTGCTGAATGACAATAAAACTGATACTGAACAGCTGTCTTGTGCACCGAGCTCTGAGACTGCATACATGAATAAACAAATGCTGCATTATAATCACAGAGGTGACTGGGGACAAAAGCAACCCGCCACAGGTCACCTTGATTATCTCACGCCAGGAGTTCCCGGCAGCTCCGCGTGCTGCTAATGGTGGACACCACGTGGAACAGGCAAAGCTCCAGAGCCAGACTGGGCAAACTCCCTGCTAGGCTGCTTCCAGAAAGCCCTTGGCAGGAGCTGAGGCCAGGCTGGAGACATCACTGGGGACAAGTAAGCGAAGGTTTACAAAATATCAGATTGCATCTTACAATGAATCGCTCCCTTTTGAGCTTTTCACGTCAGCAAGGACTGAAACAGTCCACAGAAAAAGGCTTAGTGATCCAGTCCTGGGGCCCTGGGAGAAGAGCTGTTAAACAAGGCAGGCGTGGGGCTGGAGAGCAACGGATAGGCACTTCTGCTGCCACTGGCATTTAGACCTGATTTGGAGAAGACAATAAGGACAAGGCGGGTTGTTACCTTTCTTGGGCTGCTCTGGGAGACTGGGGAAAAGGCATGGCCACGGTGCCTGGAGAAGAGGGCACTCTGCTGGTCCTCTGCTTCTCCCCAGACACCCGTACTCACATCCTCAGGAAAAGCACATCTCTCCGCAGGGACATCCTGCTGCCCTCCTGTTCCCCCCAGAGCACCCCTCCACACCCCTGGACCAGCACACCCCAGCCACCCATGGGACACTGAGGACAGAGCTGTCCCAGAGGCCTCCTCTGCTGGTGGCCTTGCTCCCGGGACCTCAGCTCGGGAGCAGGACCAGGGCAGACAGCTTCTGGGTGAGGGAAGCGGTCCAGCCCCCAGCACAGCTGTGGGGACCAACCACTGGACCAGGGCACTCTCCAGTGCCCAAGCCCCTGTCTCGCACCCTCAGCCCCCAGCACAGCTGAGGAGACCAACCACTGGACCAGGGCACTCTCCAGCGCCCAAGCCCCTGTCTCGCACCCTCAGCCCCCAGCACAGCTGTGGGGACCAACCACTGGACCAGGGCACTCTCCACTGCCCAAGCCCCTGTCTCGCACCCTCAGCCCCCAGCACAGCTGTGGGGACCAACCACTGGACCAGGGCACTCTCCAGCGCCCAAGCCCCTGTCTCGCACCCTCAGCCCCCAGCACAGCTGTGGGGACCAACCACTGGACCAGGGCACTCTCCAGCGCCCAAGCCCCTGCCTCGCACCCTCAGCCCCCAGCACAGCTGTGGGGACCAACCACTGGACCAGGGCACTCTCCAGCACCCAAGCCCCTGTCTCGCACCCTCAGCCCCCAGCACAGCTGTGGGGACCAACCACTGGACCAGGGCACTCTCCACTGCCCAAGCCCCTGTCTCGCACCCTCAGCCCCCAGCACAGCTGTGGGGACCAACCACTGGACCAGGGCACTCTCCAGCACCCAAGCCCCTGCCTCGCACCCTCAGCCCCCAGCACAGCTGTGGGGACCAACCACTGGACCAGGGCACTCTCCAGTGCCCAAGCCCCTGCCTCGCACCCTCAGCCCCCAGCACAGATGCCTTTCTCCTGCACCTGCCCCCCCCGCCCTCCTGCCTGCCAGAGGCAGGAGAAGCACCCAGCGCGGCTCCCACCCAACGGGCAGCCCCTCTGCGAGGCAGGCCAGTTCCTGCCTGCAGGTACTTCACCCAAATAATTTCCAAAGTCTGGTGTAAGTTTACTGCTCCAAGGCAGCCGAGCAGGCAAAGCCTCAGCCCTCGGCCCCCATGAACGCCAAGCAGCAGCGGGGTCACGTTACCAGCCCCGGCTCCCCGGGACCATTACAAGCCACACAGCAGGCCCTGCCTGGAAACCTGGCTTTGGATCGGGCGCCTCACTGTGCAGAGGAAGGACAACCTGGAGGTCGCTCAGGAACGAGGCAAAGGCACTGAAAAAGCTCCCTCGGCCTGGCTCGGCAGGGGCTGCTGGGGAAACGCAAGCGCAGACCACGCCATCGGCCGGGGCGAACGCCAGGAGGGAAGGCGGCTTCCCGCGGCACCGCAGGAGAGCCAGCGCAACGGTGCAGGCAGGGCAGGCAGGCTGGAAAGGGCGTGCCAGGCAGGGGGCTGCAGGGGCGAGCGGTGGGACAGCAACCCTCACCCCCCATTCCTGCAGGGTCCCTTTGCTCCCGCAGGGCTGTCGGTGCTGGGCAGGGGGTAAGATGCAAAGCAGCAGCGGGGAAGGGGAGGGAAACAGCGTGTTTCCTTCTCACCTCCTGAGCCCGGGCATCGCCGTCACATAACCATGCCAAAAAAGACTGTACCAACAGAAACACAGTAGGGCTGTTAGAGATGCCACCGGGAGACACCCGACCAGGCTGGAGGGTACACCAAGAGGCTGACCCACAGCCTCCGTGCATCCTGAGGCTGGAAGGAAGAGGACCAAACCTCTTCAGGGATTTTCTGGACTGGGGCTGACCCAGGGGCCAGGGGAAAGGTGAAGCTTTGGGATTCAAAGGTCCATGAATGGGCACAAGAGCAAGGCAGCTGCCAGCACTCTGCACACCTGCCTTGTCCACGCCAGAGCCGAGACGAGTTCACCTCCTGAGCTGCTGCCCACCTCCTGCCTGCCTGTGGCACACAGGGGCACGCAGCCCGTGCGGGACGGAGCCCTTCCTCACCCACTGCAGGCTGGCAGCAGCCCTGCAAGCACCCGTAGCCCTGCCGCCTGCCCGTCTGCTGCGTAGCTGTCCCTGGTGCAGCAGCCACCACCCCAGGTGCTGCGGATGGCCCTGGGGACAGAAGGCCAGGACATAAGAAATGGCACCATCTGGAGGACACAGGGCAAAGCCAAAGAGACACCCAAAGAGAGAGCCAAGCAAGAGGAGGAGCGGTTACCTGGATTACAGGGCCCCAGGCTCTTCAGGCTCACTGAGACCAGCCATGCCATGCTGGCAAGAGCACCAGGACCCATGTGGTCGTACGGCAACAGCAGACACGTGTTGATGCCACAGGTCACAACCCCCACGTGCTTCTGTCAGGGGAGCAGTGCCAGTACTGCTCTGCCACAGAGCAGAAACCCCTGGTTGCAGGTAACGAGAGGAGGGCTAGCAGGACATGAAGATGGTGATGCTCACGGCGTGCAGTTTACCTGACTCCTTGTGACACTGTGACGTTATCCCATTTGGCGCTGGGAACTGGCAGGATTTGCTGGGGCCACAAGGCTGAGCACGGAACACGATGTGCCTGGGAGAGCACTTTTGCAGAGTAAATCCCAACCTGGCTCTCCGCTCCAGTATCTCATAAGCCTGGGTGACAGTAAAGGCTGTGTCTGGGCTTCTCAAGGGACTCCTGTTCAGGTTACAGTTAGCAAGGGGGTGCGCTAAGGCACGGGGACGCACCCTAGGCAGCAGAGAGTGTCCTCCCAGAGCACTGTGCGCAAGCAGCAGAGACGGAGGGCTGTGCCTCTGCAGGGACTCCCTTTCCAGCCCGCTGCCTGAAGCTGGCCTCCCCTGCCTTCTCCAAACCACGTTCCCTGACAGAGGCCGCACTCCTCTCTCCACCCCCCATGCTATGCAACATGCAGGCAGGGGTGACCATTGCAACATGGAAATAATTTTTTAAAACATGTAAAACGAAAAAAAATGGGCTAAGAGGGCTGAGGCCCCACTCTGACAGCTGTGCTGCTTCCTTCAGCTTAGCAAGGGACAGGGACAACGAACAGCAGTGGCAGGCAGAGCCTGCCTGATCACCGCTGCGCCAAGGGGCAGAAGCTGGAGCAGGTCCCACAGAGGCAGCGGCGTGCAGGCAGCGGGCACCCAGGGGGCGAGGGGGCCTCATCCACAGTCCCGCGGGCACGTGTGATTCTCTGGGTGAAGGGCTGATACATCCCTGGGATCGCTGGGAGCGCTCTGCCCAGGGTCTGCGCCTCGGCAGCACGGCTCTGGGCGCTCTGCTTCCAGGGCCCCGTTTCAAGCACCAGACCTGCCACTAACAGCCCCTTTGTCCCCAGGACCGGCAGCAGCCCCGAGCAATTATGGAGCAATCTGCTCCCGAGCCTGGCTGGGCTGCTGGCTAGATTTCACCTCGTGGTACGCCAAAGGCTGTGACAGAAGAGCCAGCTGGGTGACATCCACCCATACTGCTATCTGCAGTCCACAGCAAAACAACAGATCGAGCCTACAATGTTCTGTGGCTCTGCAGGAGCAGGACGAGGGATCTGCAGTGCCAGATAAACCTGTTCTCTCTGTGTGATCGTGTTACACAATTAGCAGGTGAAGGGAACACACGAGACAGAAAATATTTTGATTCCAGTGAAGCATTTGATCCTACCTCTCACAAAAGCATATTCTCAGCACTAATTCAGACCGGTGTGGATACAGGGCTAATACACTACCAGCTGGAGAGACCTAGCGAGCAGGGATGGTGGCGTGCCACTTACAGAGCTGGGAGGCAACGGCACAGGTCAGGGCAAGCTCTGCTGCCGTTCAACATCAGTACAATCATGGGGAGAAGTGAGGCAGGTACAGGTGAACGGCACTCGTCCTGGACAACGCTGGAGGAGCGGTGAACCTCAACGAGGAGAGAAGGAGCAGAGCTATGGGCAGAAAGCAGAAGTGGAGTTCAGCCAATCAACCAGGAAAAATAACCAGCTGCGCTGCAGGCAGGGGAGACCGAGGGAGGGAACACAGCAGGATGTGCAGCGGCAGAGCTCTCCCATCCCAGGGCATGAGGGGCACCCACTTCATCCAGCCCTTTCCCATGAACTCTCCCTACCCATCTCCAGAAGATCCCCTGCCTGTCAGCAACAGCGGGGAGGTCATTGTTTAATACCTGTAGACAGGAAGAGGAAGCCTCTCCCAGCAGGACCTGGAGCAGGCCTCCGAAACGCAGCCACCCGCCAGCCTGTACCCTCTGCCGGTGGGAGGGAGGGCTGGAAGTCTTTCCTTTCCCTCCATACCCACGGTTGCCCTTCCCTCTTGCCCAGCAGCTGCTGGAGCAAACACTGTGATCCCTGTTCTCTTCTGGGACAGAAGAGTATTTTTCCACTGCCCAGACAAGAGCCAGAAGAGATCCTGCGTGCTGAAGGGAAGACCAGCGTTATTTCCCGGGCAGGAGACGCACCACTGCGCACAAGCCTGGCCCGCGGACGGGGCTGCTCAGGAAACGGCCTGACGGGAAGCCGGGGCAGGGAGCTGCTTGCTTTACCCCCAGGGCACCGCGAGCCCGCGGTCAGCCAAAGCTGCGCGCTGCCCAGCCCAGGCAGCTTCGCTCCCTGGCTAAACCGCACCTCGGAAATTCACCGGCAGTACCGCCGAAACCCGGCACGCCTGGCCAGCAGCCCAGCAGCTTCGCAGCGGGCGCTGCAGAAGGCTCCGCAGAATACAGCAGGAAAGGGAGAGGATCCCTGCCACCAGCCTGCACGTGGGCACCAGGCAGGCAAGCAGAGCCCGTACGGGTTGGGGTGGGAGGTGGGAGCAGGCGGTGCCCGAGGACACACTGGGCGTGCAGAACCCCCTCCCGCTGCTGCAGGCCCCCAGTGCCCGCCAGTCCGAACGGGGGACAAATGCCCAGGGAGAGGCTTTGCAGTGCTCATCCAGAAAGCAATGGACTGCGTTGGCTGGTCATCCAAGCCCAGCTGGAAAACAACAAACAGCAACCCTTTACGAGTCAGGCAGGAGACCGGTGACCAGTGTGACTTAGCCCAGTTAACAGGAATTTGGTGTGATTTACGCTGTTGACTGCGCCAGGAGGGGGATTTGCCCTCCTGCTGCGCTGGCACAGAGCAAACGCAAGCTGAACACTAAGCTGTCAGCAGTGCAGTTTCAGTGAAAACTAACAAAAACACCTTGCTGACCAGAATCTGACTGCTCCAGGGGAATGCTGAAACACTGCCTTTCACAGGCTTACTGTCGATGTTAACTTGTCCAATGGAAGAGCCAACCAACGTGCATTTCATCATTTTTTAATCCATTTTATAACACGACCGTGGGACACCTCCCTTGTCCCAGAGGTAAAATATAAAAGCCTCTGGGACTGTGCGTGTTCTCTGGTTACATCAGAAAAAACGGAGAAAGGAGACAAGGGACACAAAAGGTGTACAAGCCTCCAAGACTCATATACAATGTCTGGCCACGGTAAACAAAAATACCTGCACGGGGAAACCAATGAAAGAGCAAAAAAAGCTTGGTTAAAAACAGGAAAGGGAACAAAACATGGAGAATACCGGTAACTGTAATACTCCCCTTTCGTGTCTAGTTTGGAGGGAGCACAGAAGGAGCAGCCTGGGAAGCGCTGAGCTGCGCGCATTCGGGACATGGCGGAGAAGCTAGAGCAGACAGGTAGTACCTTAGGAGCACACCAAGTAGCCCGGGAGCAACGAGCTGCAAATAGAAGGGCATTCTTGGGGAGAGTATGAATGGGAATAAAAGAGCACGTTACCACATGAAAAAGGACAAGTCCCTGCACTAACCTTTACCACTCGCTGACGTCACCTCCCTCCCCAGCAGTGAGAACAAGGCAGAGGATTGTTATGACCGGGTAAGATCATGAAGGATTAAAGGATCCTTGAGATGGAGAAAGTAGCACAGGGAAAGCAGACCTGACGCAAAAGGCAAAACAGTCCCTGCGCATCGCCCACACGACGTGGAGGGGTAAGGAGGAGGACACGAAATCATTAGGACACTAATGGGAAGTCTTGTTTGTTGCCAGACCCACAGAATACATGCTGAGAAGAGGACTTCACTATCTGCTTCCAGCAAAGTTTATCTATTGGTGAGTTATGTCACCTTATTTCAAAGAATTTCACCTTGCTTTCACAAATATCCTCAATTAAAACCATCTGGGTTGCCCCACCTCCTATTTGGAGCACAGAGCAAAGCCTTATGTTATTAACTTGTCTGATCAGCTGACGTCAGCAGGTTCACAAGTAAACTCATCCTGGAAAATTAAACAGCAGCAAACAAAAGCTGTAAAACCAGTAAGGGGTAGGAAAAAATAGATGGCATGAAAAGAAAGAGCTAAGTCCTTCAGCTGATCCTCTCTGCTCTGGAAAAGCACTTCACAACAGAACACATTTCAAGTCCCAGTCTCCTGGGAGGGCTGGCAACAAAGCAGCTTTTAAAAATAACTCTGGTGGCAAATATTAAATAGTTGGATGCTGTCCAAATAATCTCTCACAGAACTGGTTATCCTCACTGCAAACTGCAAACATAATTAATACCTAAAAAAACGGAACCCCCTTGCACCTCAGTGTATTCAAATGCTTAGATTATTTTTCCGTATTTTGTTTTCATTTTCTGATCTGCGGGAACCTATACCAACACTTCAAAATCTCCCCCTCTTGCAGATTTTTTTAATATCACTTTATTTTCTTTAAATTCTGCTTCAGCACTTCTTCTCTTTCTTTCTATTATTGTCTCCCTTTTTCCTTTCTTTCATCCTGCTGGTTTTAGAAGTTAAAGCTCATAGTTCAAGGGCTCTGTATCACTACACATTCAGTCATTAACCCTTTTACTAAACAAGGTGACCAAAAGGGGAGCAACGGACTATTTCAAGCGCAAATGCAACCGGCCCTGTTTTAGCCACCAGCAGCTGTGCTAGAGCTGCCAGCACCGCAAAGCGGAACCCCGTGTCAGAAGCAGCGGCAGAGTTACAAGTGGAGAAGCAACTCTAAAATTTGGTCCCATGAAACACAGCTGAGCTTTGCCACAGCAAGCACACGCTCTCATCCAAAGGGAAAGGGCCCTGAGGAATACCAAAGGCAACCCAGAGCACGATCGGCCCAGGACATTCCTGCAGGGAGCACAACGGGCAGAACCGACAGGCGGGGGCACCCAGTGATGGACGGAAGAGATGCTGGAGAGGTTGTTTAAACAATAGCCTGAACCTGGTCTATGTTACAGATTAATGCGGGGGCACCAGTGCTCGTGAACAGCAGAATCAACAAATATCTACCGGTCGTAACAGTCCCCTTTCCAAATGGATAAAGGTTTTGCAAAAGCAAAGCAACATGGATAAAACCATGTTTGATCTTAGTAACAAGGTGCTAGGGTTCATTCAAGAAACTGTATTCAGGCAAGGAAAGTTGCAAAACTTTTCACATAAGCAGTAAACCAAGTTTCTTCTTCCTTGCTACTCTTACTCCACAGGGTGGATGGAAAAAGTCAATGAAGTCATCAAACCAATGCTGAAAAAAGCATATCTTCCTAAATGGAAAAGTCTACAACAGCAACATTCCTTTGCTGCACTTTCACACTAACAGCAGGGAGAGAGACCAAAGAAGCAGAACACGGGTTGTGCTGACACTGAACGTGAAGTTACCGAAGGATTCATGTGACTATTTCTCCACATAAGTTGCAGAGATACTGTAAGTGCTTTCATTTCCTGAACGGCTCGTTGAAATCTGTGACTTCATATCCATCATGAATATATGCATCATAAATAGGCAAAGGAAGTTGTGAAGGGAAATATTTTCTTCTTTGGTGGGCATGGCCAGAGCCAGCACAGCATTAAGATCTGGCACCGGAGCCACGGCACATTTTAGCTGTTGCGTCCATACCTGAAACTGGTGTAATGATGCACAGTAGGGTCATGAGCCACCGCTCTGCATTCTCCCAGCGGAGTACGGCTACAACGGCCATGTGTAAAACCAAAGGCATAGTCCTTGCGTACATGTAATTAATACATACACATTAGCAATTTATCATAACCTGCTTCTCAGCCTATACCACTGAGCACCACGGTTTAAGCATTAAAACACTGTACGGAGCGCTTGCCTCTGCCCGCTTCAGAGCCTGGGCTCTCCACCTGCCACAGGCAGCTCTCCCACCGCTCTGGACCCATTCTCGAACAGCAAGACCTTAGATCAAGCACAGCACTGTGGATCCCACACAGGACTCGACTGTTCTGGTAAAAGCAAATTAAGGAGAATAAATAATTATAATGAATCATCAGGATAGGGAGGGAAAATCCCTATTGGTAAAAATACTTGAAGTGCTTATGGCAATCAGAATGCGTGTTAAAGAGAATGGCTGTTCATCGATGTTAGAAGATACCATATCGACAGCTTGCAGACAGCAAACGGTGTTTTTTCTTCCTGGTACGTAACTAAGCATCTACGGATTTGCAACAACCTAGTCTCTTACACAAAACTTCCTTCACTTACATTTGCAATTTAGGCAGGGCTACCACTTCCCTGTTCAAGTTCATGTGCATTTTGTCACAGCAGCTTTACAGATCCTGGACCCTGAAACCGGCTTTTGCTAAACAGGCCACTCTCCTTCAGGTCCGTCACCTGAACGCTCGCTTCCCCGGGGGTACGCAACCCTGCCGCGGCACAGCAACACGGACCCGGCAGGCCTCTTGTATTGCCAAAGATGCGACTGCAGCACTGCAACTCATCGCTGTGATGTGCGACGTATCACAAACCACTGAGACTCATGAGCCTTCCTGCCACTGCCTGCTGTCCTGCGACACTCAGGAAAGGCCAACCCACCCTTCCCAGCTCTCCAGCAAGAAAAACTCCCTGCAGATGGATAGCACGGCACAACGACCAATTACCACAACGTCTCCGTGGAAATGTCACTGACGGGGCTGCGCTCTGCATTTGTTTCCACTTCGCCCACAAGCTGCACAAACCTCCGGGGGCCAGTTCCAGCCACTGGTACACCACTCCAGAAAGCTCCCTTGTCGAAATTAAATGTTAAAATACGAGTTATTAAATGTCACCATTAGGTCAAAATAGACAGAGATTGCTCAAATGAGAGATGACCTCCATGTCATTTCTTTGCGAAGGACAACTAGGCGTTTCAGGCTGTTTTGGTGGGTCACGGACTAAGACGCATCATCCAAGAACCATGTGAAAAAACATAATGCAACTACAGGTCAGATGCGATTAAATTACAGGGCCTTATCCAGTACCTACACCACATGTTTCCACCCTGGTGCTTGTTTCCAACATACAGTGGAGGTAATTTTAAGTCTGTAAATCTAATTACAGCAGCATCAGGGTATTCTCAGCTAAAAAACTAGTTTCTGCACAGCTTTCCTCACCTCTTCCGCTGTCCCGCAGAGCCACCCTGGCAGACAGACCACGGGAGAGACAGGGTCTGTCTGTCAGCTGTGCCTGTACCATTACCCCACGCCTCATCTGCGTCCAAAAAAGATAAATGAAACAACACAAGACAAAGATACAGCCGGCTCCAACACCTCGGATGTGCCACAGGGGTGGGATCTGATACTCTGGGAGCACCAAGAACAAGCAGGGGAAGGAGCCATGGGATTTTGAACGTGGTGTCCTGGCACTCACCACGTGGCATGCATGTGGGACAAGGCTCAGACAGCAGCCACGCGGCAGGTACACCCTGATGCAAGGCCCTGATGTAGAGAAGATGTGGGCAGAGGTGGTAAGGTAGTAGGAACGGAGATGGAAGGGTGATGTGTGGGTGTGGAAGCACAGAAAGCACAGAGGGACATAAGAAGGGCAGGTGCCGATGGCACTGACATTAGTAGGTTATCAAGACCTCAGCAAAGCCCAGACTGGGAAAACATCCTAAAACATGGACAGCCTGCAGCCAGACTAGAGCAGCTGATGGTGGGAAAATAAAGACAGGATTGGCCTTGGATGGGCCTTTGATGCCTGTCTCTCAGTGCTGTCCCAGCCCTGCCTGGGGTCAGGATTCACCCACTGACTTTGGTCCTGTTCCTGGGTGCCCTGACAGAGGCAGGGAGACTCAGGCTCCCCTTTCAGTGGAGATGGTCGTTACACTAATATGGGGGACACATCTGGAAGAGAGAAGGCAGTGAGTGATGATGGGAGCACTGCAAAACCCTGGTGGACATGCTGCAGGAGGGCTGTGCTGAGCCCTTGGGCTGGGAAGATAAGCTGAAACAGTCTAAACCCCTTGTCTGGAGAGGAGGAACCAGGTTCTCCAGCCCTGGAGGCAGTAGTGCAGGGGCCAGCACCCGTCACCACCATGCCCCACAATTTACCCGTCAAGTCCTCATTCCCACAGGAGCTGCTCTGCCAGTGATCCATGGTTACCGACCTGCCACCCGCACCGCTGCCACCAGGCACAGCTCAAAGACCGAGCCCAGAAAAAGCCTCCAGGACCAGGCTCAGCGCTGGCTCCAACAGCATCCGGTCTCCTTCTGACAGGGCCCACGAGTGGGCTGCGAGCGGGCGGCCCAGCACGGCTGGTCCCTCGGGTATCGGTGCCCTCTGCTGCAGGCTGCAGGCCTGGGACTCCCCTGCTCCCTCGGGGTACGGCCCAACTCCCTGCATCGGGACACCCCGCACCGGGGCACGGCGAGCCCGGCTCCCTGCACCGGGACACCCCGCACCGGGGCACAGCGAGCCCGGCTCCCCACACCGGGACACATCGAGCCCGGCTCCCTGCACCGGGACACCCCGCACCGGGACACCCTGCACCGGGACACGGCGAGCCCGGCTCCCTGCACCGGGACACCCCGCACCGGGACACATCGAGCCCGGCTCCCTGCACCGGGACACCCCGCACCGGGACACCCCGCACCGGGACACGGCGAGGCCGGCTCCCCGCACTGGGACATCCCGCACCAGGGCACGGCGAGCCCGGCTCCCTGCACCGGGACACCCCGCACCGGGACACCCCGCACCGGGACACGGCGAGGCCGGCTCCCCGCACTGGGACATCCCGCACCAGGGCACGGCAAGCCCGGCTCCCCGCACCGGGGCACCCCGCACCGGGACATCCCGCACCGGGACATCCCGCACCGGGACAGGCAAGCCCGGCTCCCTGCACCGGGGCACCCCGCGCCTCCGGCGCAGCTCTTCGCATCGGCCTCCGGCCATCGCCCTTGCCCTGGCCACCTGCGGGAGCCGACCGGGTCTCGGGAGGGCGCCCGGGTGATGCGGCCGCCGCGGTCCTGGCCCCGGCCGGCGGGACACGGTCTGCCGGCGCCGCCTGGCCCCGAGCAGGCTCCCGCGGGGCGGCCGCGGGCGAGGGGCAGCGCTCGGTGCCCCGCACAGCCCGGGGCTCCGCAGGGCCCGGCCGCGGCGGCGGCATCCGTCCCGCAGCGCCCCGCGCCCACCTGCTCGCGGCGCTTCTGCCAGCGCCCGCAGGGGCTCTCCTCCAGGATCTCGCTCTCCTCCTCGCTCTCCTCCTCCTTCTCCTGCGCCAGCCGCGCGTCCGGCTCCGGCACCGCCATCCCCGCGCCGAGCCGCCAAGCCGAGCCGAGCCGAGCCGAGTGGCGCCGAGCCCAGTGGCGCCGAGCCGCTCCGAGCCGCTCCGAGCCGAGCCGAGCCGTGCCGCGCCGAGCCGAGCCGCGCCGCGCCGAGCCGCGCCGAGCGGAGCGGAGCCGCGCCGCGCCGAGCGGAGCCGCGGGCTGACAGCGCCGCGCGGGGCCCGCCCGGGCTCAGCCCACCCCGCTCCGGACGTGCGGCCGCGCACGGCCCGCCCCGCCGGGAGGGGCCCCGCGCACCCCCGGCCCGGGGATGCGCCGCCGGGACACCGCGCCCCGCCCCGCGGCCGCCGCGCTGCTCCCGGCCGCCCCGCCCCGCCGTCGGGGCCGGCCGGCGCCCCCGCAGCCCCGCTTCCTGCAGGACCCGGCGCCGCCACCCCGCACCTGCAGGCTGCTCCCCGCACGTACCCCTGCCCGGGGAGGCTCGGAGCCCCGTCTCCCAGGCCTGACCCATCCGTCTCAGTGGCTGTCCCATCCCGGCCACCCGCCGGCTGGCCCTGTCTTTGCCCCAGCCTCCGTCCAGGCATCTGCCACCTTTCCAGTCCTCTCTCGGCGGGGCCTCCATGTTCCCCCGGTCTTCGCAGCAGCCCTTGCCTTTAGTCCCGTAGTGCCTCAACGCTGCCGCCTCGCCATCTTCCCTGAACAGCCGCTGCTCCATGCGGGGTGCCGGGGGCTGCACCCCAGGCGGGAGCAGCAAGCTGGGCTCCCATGCCCGCCCAGGCACTGTTCACCCAGAAACCGCTTCATGAGCTCCGAGCAAGAAGCCTTACAGATGTTTTCACTCCTCTGGAAAGTTTCCGGCTCCTCGTTTTTCTTCTCTTTCTGGACGTCTTTGGTTTCTTTTAGCGCGTTCATTATTTGTTTGACCCTGCTTCTGTGTAAGCACTGGTGCCTGCTTGCTGTTTTGGGAGACATTCTCTCGCCTCCAGACCGTTACTGCTTTTAGCCGGTGTGGTTAACCAAGAGGGACCACGGTGAGGGTGGCTATTGGACGAGGAGGCACTGATGGTGCACACCAGATATTGTACACAAAATCCTGTTCCCTGAAATACAGTATAAATGAGCAGGAGGCATGTCCTTGTAGGGGCCACCACCAGGTCCTGCCTGGCTGCTGACTGGGCTGCTCTGACAGTGGCACCAGGGTAACTGGTGCCATCAGCTACAGCCCTGTGCCACTGCCCTGGGCACTCTGACAGGGCTTGAGCTGCTGCTGCCAGCTCCCAGTGGCATACCCTCGCCTGAGCCCACCTGGGTAAATCCCTGCTGGAAGGCTGTTGGCTGTCAGTGTGAGCCCCGTGCTGACCCTGGCAGACCCTGTCACCACCTCCTGGACTGCGAAAGCACGTCCCGGGCCACAGCCACTTCCAGGCACACACACCCTTTACACCACCCTACTACCAGTCTGTAAGCCAGGTGCCACAAGCTCCCATGGTAGCCTTGTCCTGTGCCTACTGGCCAGGACTTGTAGGAAAGTAAACCACTGGTTCTTATCAGAGTGGAAGGCAAAAGTTCAGCTGGGAATAGGTACAAGGACAAAGAATAAAAAGGTTGGAACCAAACATAAAATACACAGCACACCCCAGGCGCCTTTCCTATCTGCCTATGTCTCCACAAGCCCCCGTGGCACTCCTGTGACAGCCTCCCATCTTCTGTGGACTCTGGTTCCCTGTTGCTGTGCCAGCTCTGCCAATTGTCGGCCAGTTTAGCTGTACCTGATGGGGAGATAGCCTGTACTGGGGGTGACCCGTCAGTTTTAAGAGACATCCTCTGCAAATAAAAGCTCTGCCCAAACAAGGAAGATAGGCCAAATGTACACCAGAGATTTTGACAAATAACTGGCCAAAAGGTAAAAAGCAGTGCTCAAAAACACTGAAGGCAAGAACCTGAGCAGAAGACACATAGAGCCCAAGGATGATGAGGGTGACTAGAGAGACAGGACTACAGTGAAAAAGCAAAGTTCCTTCTCTACTGTAGCATTTACTCTGTAGGAAGCCTTTCTTTACAGGACAGTCAGAGGAATTGTCTCAAAATGAGGTGACAAAAGAACAGATTATATAACAAATCAATAATATGAATGGTGACAAATTGCCAGGCTGAGATATTTGCCCAAGAGGTTTGGAGGAATGCAAATGTTAAATGGCCAGAGAATCTACTGTGGCACCTAAGGCAGGCTCAGTACCAGGCGCTGCTTTTCAACACGTTCATAAACAATCCAGAAAATGGATGAACAATGAGTTCGCAGAGTTTGCTGATGACACCAGCTATTCAGGACAGTCAGCTCTAAAGCTGGCTGTGAAGAGCTGCGGAGACTTTTGTGACAGAGGAAGGGGTAACAGAAGTGTGGACAAGCTTTCACATGAAACTAACTGCTCAGCTTGGGGAGCAACAGCTGAGCCGGGGATACACAGACTAAGAGCATCATGAACGGCATGGAGAGAGCACGTAGGAATGGTTATTCACCATTTCACACAAAACAGTAGTTGGGATGCGTGAGGAAAAGGCTAAGCAAGAGCTGTAAAACACATGAAAGAGTAATTTTTTACTGAGTGTTTCTTGGGGTAAAATGTTCATGGGTGACATATTGTGGAATTCACTGTCACAGGGTGTTTACAGCAGCCAAAGTAGAAAAGGATTTTAAAAGCCATTAGGCAAATTTGTAGGAGAAAAATTGATTAAGGGCTATTAAACACAGAGACGCAGATGTAGCCCCTGGCTCAAGAGGGCTCTAAGCTGCGGATTGTCAGAAGCCGTGAATCTGCAACAGATGATGCAACAGAGCTTGGTCCCTGCTCTGGTTCCTGTGCTCTTCCTCTTGGGATCCACTATTAGCAACTTGCAAAAATAGGATGCGGGGATATTCAGGGCTTATGTTTGACCCAGAGGAGTTACTCTCACACTGTCTGCTGCTCCATGCTTTCTGGGGAGGAAACACTTTTGGTCTTCAGATGTTCTTTGTGGACCTCTGCTGTTTTCATTTCACATGTGCTGGACATGTCCTTAGCTGGATGTTGCTGTGTCCCTGGACTGGCCACACTCTGTGCATAGGCAGCTCATACACAAATCTTTAAGGTCCTTTGAGGTATGTAAATTGCATCCAGCAGCATGAATTGGCTAGGTCCTAGGTCTCTGTGTTCAAACTCAGTCCTTTGAGTGCAGTGTTCTCAGCGTGTGATACCCTTGACTTCTTTAGACACATTACAGGAATGACAGGAGGCAGAGGTGATGCTGGATCAGTGGATGTTCCCACAGCAGTGATCGTCCTCTGTATCATCACTCCCTGCCCTCTCACCCCATCTGGACAATGCCCCTATATCCCACTACCTCTTTCCTCACCCCCTCATCCTCAATGCCTCATCCACATAGAATCACAGAATCATTTAGGTTGGAAAAGACCTTTAAGATCATCGAGTCCAACCGTAAACCTAACACTGCCAAGCCCACCACTAAACCATGTCCCTAAGCACCACGTCTACACGCCTTTTAAACACCTCCAGGGATGGTGACTCAACCACTTCCCTGGGCAGCCTGTTCCAAGGCTTGACAATCCATTCGGTGAAGAAATTTTTCCTAATATCCAATCTAAACCTCCCCTGGCGCAACTTGAGGCCGTTTCCTCTTGTCCTATCAGAGTAAACTTCTTTATCTTCCTTCTATGACTTCCTTTTTCTTTACTGGATAATACGTAGTAGAGCATATTTGTCTTGCCTGTTCATTTTCGGGCATAAGTCATATGGTCTTTCATTTGCTGGTTGTCCTGACTGTCACATAACCAGCAAGCAGGAGAAACCTGGTCCGTCCTGGTGGTCTCCACGTTTTTGTACTGACCGTGACCTCCTGAAACAGCTATCTGCCCTCGGCTGTGCTCCAGGGTTCAAGCTGTTAGCCGTTTAGCTGTGAAGTCCAACACTCACCAGTGGGTAGGGCAGTGCAGACACCCTCCCTTGCGCTCGGGCCCCTTCCCCGAGGTAGCTGTCCTGGGGAGATTCAACACGACAGGCTGGTGCACCTCCCAGCCTGCCTGTGCCCAGGAAACAGTAGGCTTGTGCCCACAATTCATCTTTCTGCAGAGCTCCGCTGTCCCGCTCAGGCTCAGACAAGCAGGCTGTGGTAAAGCAGGGGCCCAGACCTGGGTTTCTGCTGCCGAACACTGCCCATGGGATGCTATTGAAGTGTAACGCAGAGGCCCTCATCTCCACCAGAACAGTCAGGGCTCTGGTCCGTGCGTGCATTTGGAGCCCAGGTCTCTGCCTGCCTGGAGCCAGGTGCTCTGCAGCATAACCCTGCCCTTCTCCTGCCCTAAGAGCTGGCTGCCATTTCCTTCACCAGCCCCTAAAAGGCAGTTTCCATTGGGGATCCCCTGGTGTATGGCATGCTGCAGAGACCTTTTGTCACAGTCTTTGTCCTGTCCATCTGCCAGGCCTCTCTTAGGTTGGTCCTCTGCTTTGTCTCACCTCACCCTACCACCAGTTTGCAGTCACGGACGCTGGGGAAGGTCTGCATGCATCCTGCAGCACAGTGCCACGGAGGGAGTGCTGCTGGCAGTACAGCTCACGTGGCTTGCTGCTGCCTTTAACCCCTCTTTCCTTGAACTCCTCTTTGGTTGTCCTGAGCAAAGGAACACCTCTGGAGTGCCTCCATTTGGGCTGGGGCTCTTGGCTAAGGAGGTTAGGGATCTCAGGCAGTGAGATAACGGGTCTAAAGGTACAGGCTTCGGTTTCCATTCAGGATTCCTGCATGCGGGAGGTGAGGCAGGAAGGATTTGCTGCTCGGGGTGAGTTTTCCTTTTACACTGTCTGGAAAGGCCAACGGACTGGTTCTGCTTAACAGTTCCCCGGCAAGGGGGCACTTGGAGATGTGGAACTGGGGCTCCTTTCCAGTCTGATTCGGTTTCACCAGGTGACCTGGGCACCGCTGCCTCAAGGACTGTGGCTTGAACTGCACTGCTGTGCTCTTAGCCATGGTATGACTGGAAGAGTGCAGAGGATCTGAAAGCTGCTTTACAGGATGGCAGTCCTGAGGGGTTTGTCTTGCATCAACGTGCAGCTAGCCAGGAGCTCCTTGTTTTATTTAATGTGGGTCCCAGGTATGTATCATTGTGAGTGTGCTCCGACTTTAAATTGCCGGAGCCTGAGGGGATTTTTGAACCCCTGTCAGGGTTAGTTTGCTTTTATTCCTTTCCAGAATGCTCTGCAGGATCTGGGTTTTGCGGGAAAGCCCAGGTGACGCCGTGCAGCTGGGACCATCCCTCCCTGCAGGAGCAGGGCACCCACATTGTGCTGCCCAGCAAGCCGGCTCCAGGGCCAGGGGAGCGCGGGCTCCTGCAGGGCGCTGGTGTTTATGGTACCAAGGTCTGGGCTGAAGCTCCCTGTCTGCCTTCCTCCCCTCCCTGCTGGGAGGCCCCTCTTGGCTTGCTGTCTATTTTTATCCGCATTTGATGGATAGGGCTAGGATGTAATGACATCACATGTTTTTGCACAACTTGCACTTTGTTACGGTTTAAGGTTCAGTCTAGGTGCCAGACTGACTCTGTGAAGCCGACAAACATCTTCCCTGCTGCTTTGTCTTCTTTCAGCACATTTGTTAGTGGTTTCTGCAGGGCAAACATGTGGCCAGCACATAGCTTCTCAGGAATCTATTTGTGTTTACTGAGTTAATACATCAGGCTCTAACCTGAGGTCAGGCCAGAGAGCTTGGTGAGGGGCTGCAGACTTTTATACTGTCTAAGCCCTGCTCATTCCAGCTCTGCCTGTGTTCCCACTGGCAGCTCCCACACAGTGCAGGAAGCACATACCCAGCTCTTCCATAAGTGCTTCCATAAGTGGAAAGAAAGCCAGCGTGTGTAACAGTGCACCGCATAAACAGCGGTGAAGCTGACCACAGAAACAGACGCAGTGTGTGGGTATGTGCTGGGGTGAGGGCATTTGCTGTAACTGGTCACAGCTCAATGCTAAAAATGGGATAGTTTGAATCCTCTTGGGAAGGCCCATCCATCTGTGAGGGAGCAGGGCGATGCAGGGGACAGCAGCCAGGCTGATGGGCAGGGCAAAGCAGAGGGAGAGGCTGCTTGCAGTGGATGGGGCAGTGGCTGTGTGACCATCTGCAGATGTCACAGACGTGACATGGGCTGCAGGACAGGCTTTGGGTGATGGAGGAGCTGGACCTGGTGGTCAGAGGCAGAGGGGCATCGCCGGGAGGGAGGAAGGCATCCCTGTCTGACCAGAGGGGTGGAGGGAGGGAGCCCGGAGCTGTGGCACGGAGGGGCCAGGGTCGAGGGCAAGGATGACAGAGGGAGGTGGGGGTCAAAGCCCTGGGAGCACCATCAGTAATTGCCCTGCAAGAGCCAGCTGTCAGAGCGGGCTAGGCTGCTGCTCTGGCTGGTACTCCCACCAGAGAACGCTGATTTTACTTTGGTCGTTGCTTGTAGATGGTCATGCACAGAGGGTGCCTGGTTTATGTCAGACCTCATTGCCTGCTCTCCCTTTCTTGGCAGGCTCCTTCAGGCAGCTGGAAGGGGTCGGTGCTGCTCTGCAGCCTTGGCAGGGGATTTGATCAGAGTTTCCTGACTCCTGGCCTCTTTTGCAAAGAGGGGAGCCTGGCTGCAGGTAGTGCTCTTGGCGGAGGACAGCGTGTTCAGCGCAGCAGCACACCCTGTGCTGTGCGCGGCTGAGGTGGCCCCTGACCCCAGTGTTTCCATGTCCCAGCCTCCTGTGTTCGGCTGCCAGGGTATTTCCTGCTCTTCAGCCTGTGGTTTCCTTTTGTAAATCTCAGCAGGTTCCTTTAGGTTCCTTCCCGCTTTGCCTCCCTCTGCAGCCCCGCTGCTCCCCAGGACCTCCTGAAGGAGCCCCTTGTCCCTGGGCAGAGCTGGCCAGCTCTCAGGTGCTGGCCCTGCAGGACGCGGGTGGATGCAGGCGAGCAGGGACAGGCGGTTTCCATGGCTGCGCAGCGGTGAGATGTGCAGGCAATGTGAACAGTGCAATGAAATGCTTCAGCTGCTGGGGCCCTGCAGCCAGCTTGAACCTCTCCCCACCCTGCCCACATACAGCCCTGCAGCCGGTGTGGGGTGAGGAGAAAGGGTGCCTGCTGCTGTCTGGGTGGCTCCAGCCCAGAGGGCTCTGAGGTAAGTAACCCTACCTTTGCTGTTATAGCAGTAAGCAGTTAAGTATAGCTTGGGCTATCACATCATAGCTGAGGAGTTCCCTGTTCCAACAGCCTTTAAACACTTTTTTGACCTTTTATTAAGAAAAAGAAGTAGAACAGTTAAGTGGAAAATTAAGCAAGGCTTTCATCATAACAATATCTTTTGTTCCTTTTTCTCTTTAGGTTAAAAACTTGCAT
This sequence comes from Calonectris borealis, assembly GCF_964195595.1. Lineage (NCBI taxonomy): Eukaryota > Metazoa > Chordata > Aves > Procellariiformes > Procellariidae > Calonectris > Calonectris borealis. Next base: position 380,298 of record NC_134313.1, read on the forward strand.
TAGGAGAAACTTACAGACTTTCAGCTGAGCATAAAGATGATGTTAGCTGTCATCTTTGGGGTGTGGGGGAAAAAGTTAGTGGAGACACCGTGGAGGTATGTTGCTAAAATCCCCTCTTTGTTCTGTTAAGACAAAACCAAGACAATTGCACACAACAGCAGATCATAGCTGTAGTGAGGACAAAGAAGTAACTTCTGTCTCCTGCAGCAGCCTTGCTGCTGTATAGATGTAGACAATCCCATGTCCTGTCTGCCACTAGGAGACTGAATTGTGCTGAAAGGGGAATTATAAGTGAGAATATGGGCTCTAAGAGCCAAATTAAATTAATATTAAAATAATAAGAGCCAAATTAATATTTTTATCAATGACTTTGTCATAAAATACCAGGTGCGGGTCAGTGAGCTTAGCTAACAGGTGAGGTAGTGAAATGGTAGAGCAAAGGGCTGGAGTAGCATTCAGGGGCAATGGGTGACATTGAAGGCTGAACTAACAGTCATGGGAAGAAACTGCATGGTACAAAATGCAAAGTCATGCCCTAGAGTCACTGAACAAACATTTATGCCATAAATTAGGCTCCCAGTTTGGAAGTAATTAAAGAGGAAAAGGCCTGCATGTGTTCAGCAGCCTCAGGATGAATGTAGGCTGCCAGGTAATGCAGCCACAAAGACCTGGTACATTCTTAACTCTATTGGGATGTATTTCCAGAAGAGGCAGATAGTGCCAGTGCTGTTCTACAGAGCATTATTTACAGACCATGCACCAGCCATGCTAAAAAACATGAATTCATTGTAGAAAAGGTGCAGAGAAGAGCAATGGAGATGGCTGAGGGAATGCAGAGAGGAGATGAAAGAAGCCCAGCTTGGTAGCTCGTCAAAACAGATGTTGAGGGCAGATAAGATTGCCCGGGGTAGCTTTATCAGTGAAAAACACTGGAGCAGGAGGAGATCTGCTTAAACTGATGGATGGGTTTTGCATAAGAGGAAATTGGTCTGAGCTGCCTGAAAACTAGGAGGACGTTTCTAGCTGCTGGAGGTGGCAGACTGGAATGAGGTCCCAGACCAGAGGTATAGGGAGCCTGCCCATTTTGCAGAAAGATTTCTATGGGAAGCTGCTGCCCAGAAGGGAGCAGGCATGCTGACCCAGGAGAGCCCTGCCAACCACATTTGCTTTGTTCAGGTGGGCTGATGTGCTCCAGCTGGGGTCATGGACCTGGCTGGCTCTGTGTCCCACAGTTTAGGGCACTGTCGTGGAGGTCTATGGCCCCCATGGGTGGGGAACACCATCACTCAGCAGGGAAAGCTGCTGTGCTGCAGGCACTCTACCTGCTTCCCCACTCATGGCTGTGGCTTCGCCTGGCCTGCGGGTACAGCGATGGGTTTGCTGGTTTCCTGTTCCTTTTCCAGCAGGTCAGGTCCCGGGGCTTTTGCTCTCAATCCCAGCCTTCTCCCATGAAACTGAGACGTTACCCAGCGCATCCACTGTGGTGCGATGTTCCCGCAGGGACTGGGCAGCAGACACTCGGACTGCCTGACCCTTTCTTTTCCCCTATTGCCCCCATGCCTCCGAAGAGTATTCAGATACTCTTCAGATGCATTCAGTTATGCAACCAGCTTTTAACTATGCAAATGTATGCAGCTTTTCCCTTACACAATGTCCTGTTTTCTTTCAGCTTCTTTTTTGGAAATTCAGCACTTCCTGTGGGAGTGCAATCTGAGTCCCGGCAAGCCATCTGGAACCCTCCCAGCTTCGGATCCCCAGGCAGGCTGGAGCTGGCACTGACTCCTTTCAGCAGCTTTATCACCCTGGCTGCTTGAGTCCTCCTGCCCACCACCCTCTGCCTGCCTACACAGTCCAGGCCTCTCAGTCCACCCCAGAGCCAGTGGCACAAGCTGGTGCCAATTCTCTGCAAGAAGCAAGAACACAGAGAGGGGCTACATCTGCACAGCCTGTACAACTCTGTAACCTGGCACCAGCCAACAGCAAGTGTGTAGGAAGAAGTGTGAGAAGGCGGCAAGTGTATACCAGCACTTCTCTGGTATGTCCTCACAGGCCCCAGGGGTTTGTGTCTCTGGGAGCTACTGAAACAACGATCTCTCTTGTTATTTAGTAGCCCGTGATGGATTTGTCCTCAATGGCTTACTCCAAATGCTTTTTGAATCCGTAGAAACTTTTAGCACCCAGAACATCCTGCAGCAGGGAGTTCCTCAGCTCAGCTACCCAGAGTATGCAGAATTACTTCTTTCCATCTGAACTGGCTTCATGCTGGATTCTGCAATAAGCCTCAATCCTTACGTTGGAAAAGGCAGTGAACACATCTCCCCACTGCCAACTAGCATGCCATCCACCTTGGTCATCTCTCCATCTGTGGAGTCTACTCTGTCCTTCCTCTTTCCTTCCCTATGTTTCATCATTCTTATGCTTCTCTGAGTCCTCACAAGATGGGACAATGAGATGGGACAATGAACACCTCAGGAGATGGTATTCTGTTCTCTGCTTCCTTCCTAGTAATTTCTAGCAACTCCAGTCCCTTTGTGAAACGGAGTGGGTAAGTCTGGGAAGTCCCTGTGCTGCTGCATGCCCATATTAGCCCTGTGTTAGTCTTTTTGTTAGTAAGTCTTTTCTTGTTAGTTAGTCTTTTTGTTAGTAAGCTTCCATTGATGGAGCGGCTCTGCTGCCCCTGGGACTGAAGCATCATGCCTCATGGGAACCTCTGCCAGCACCTTCCTATGCCTCCCCTGCTGCCGCAGGCCAAGACCCAGGGCTGTGGGCTCTGTGTGGCACACAGGGCTCCTATGGCTGTCCATGTGTGTAACGTGAGGGCGGCTGGGATGAGACCATTCAGCCAGCCCCAGGGACAGCCCGTGTGCCTGGCTCTCCTTGTGCTCTCGCATGGCTCCAGAGCTCTGTGCACATGGAACCCTCTCCAGAGGCACCCACAGCTGTGGTAGGCACATCCAGGGGTCCTCCCTTAGCCTCTCCCTGTGGGTGACACTCACTGTGGCTTTGGCCATGTGCCAGCCACACCATGGGCAGCAGAATGGCTGAATCTGCCCGCAGCTCTGGGGGAGGCTGCAGCCTTTGCAGCTCTCAGGATCTGAGCAGGCCCCAGAAACATGCCACCATCCCCTGGAGCAGTGTGACCTGGCGGTGGGCCTCATCCCTGCGAAGTTTCTCCCTGGCTAAAGGACTGGCTTGCATCCTCCCTGTCCCCTTGAGAGCGGAGAACTGACGAGGCAGTGGGCATGGTGTGGTGTGTGAGCTCCAGAGCAGAGCGTGGCCCTGCAGCGCAGTGGGGTGCTGCTCCCCATCTCCAGGTAGGGCTGGCAGGGCTGGAGCACACATCCCTGTGTGTACCAGAGCCCTGTGGAGCCCCTCGGCCCCAGTGCCATGACCCTGTGTGAATGGCAGGGGGTTTGGGGAGCCCCGACAGGCCCTGGCACTGGGGTGCACAGCAGGGAGGCCATGCCATGCCCAGTACCAAGCCCAGGGGCAGGGGTGCCTCAGGAGGGGGACTGTGGGGACCTGCTGGGTGGCTTGATGAGACCCTGCGGGATGGCAGGCCGAGGGCAGGCCTGCGTGCCCTGGTCAGGGCTGGAGCTATGCACCTTGGACTACGGGGTCTCTGAAGGCCCCATGATGTAGGAGAGTCTGTCGGTGGGACCCTGGTGGGCCTTGGGGTGCCCCCGGCTAGGGGGACCCATCCTGGGATGCCCAGGCTGGAGTGGCTGGGCTGGGGCCGGGGGCTGTCTGGGGGGCCCAGCTGGGGGGATCACTGTAGGGGCTACGCTGGGGTATCTGAGCTGCGGGGGGCCGTGCTGGGGGTCCCCACTCTGGGACTCAGACTGGGGGCAGCTAGCGAGTGGCACGGGTGTGCGAGCCCGCCCTGCCTCCACAGGCTGTGCAAGGTGTCACTGGTCAGAGCCGCCTCCCTGGCTGAGCAGTACCAAGGACTGCAGGTGGGCTGAGAGTGGGCCAGGCCCCTGCCCGCGAGGGGCTGACTCGGCCCAGCCAGGCGGGTTGGGGTGCCAAGGGGGAGGGCGGTTTTGCCCAGAAGAGTGGCGCAGGGCGGCCACGAGGCCCTGGCCTGAGGGCCGCGGCTGAGGCTCCGGCACGGCTGAGGCCCCAGCTGAGGGCTTGGCCTGGCTGAGGGGCGGGGTGAGGGCTCGGCCCCAGCTGAGGCCCTGGCTGACGGCCCTGGAGAGGCCCTGGCTGAGGGCCCGGCTGAGGGCCCGGCTGAGGCCTCCCGTGTCGGCAGGGGGCAGCAGCTGCGTCACACGCGGCGTCACAGCCAGAGGGCGCCGTGTGTTACACAGACAGACAGACAGACAGACACAGGCATGGGCACAGGCACGGGCACGGGCACGGGCACACACAGCCACACACACAGCCACAGGCACAGCCACAGGCACAGGCACGGGCACACACAGACACACACACAGCCACACACACAGCCACAGGCATGGACACAGGCACAGGCACGGGCACACGCAGACACACACACACAGCCACAGGCACGGGCACAGGCACAGGCACGGGCACACACAGACACACACACACAGCCACAGGCACGGACACAGGCACAGGCACGGGCACACGCAGACACACACACACAGCCACAGGCACGGACACAGGCACAGGCACGGGCACGCACAGACACACACACACAGCCACAGGCACGGACACAGGCACAGGCACGGGCACACACAGACACACACACAGCCACAGGCACGGACACAGGCACAGGCACGGGCACACACAGACACACACACAGAGCCACAGGCACGGACACAGGCACAGGCACGGGCACACACAGACACACACACAGAGCCACAGGCACGGGCACAGGCACAGGCACGGGCACACACAGACACACACACACAGCCACAGGCACAGCCACAGGCACAGGCACGGGCACACACAGACACACACACACAGCCACAGGCACACACAGAGCCCGGTAACAGGGACACACGGAGACACAGACACGCACACCGCGGGCTGTGTGCTCTGTGCCCCCCCCCAGCACCCCAACAGCACAGGGCTCCCCACTGCCAGCCCCGTTCGCGGCTCTGCGCACGTCTGTGTGTGACTGCGGCACGTGGCTCTGCGTACCTGCCCGCACAGCTTGGTGCACACTTTCTGTGGCACATGCGTGCACTGCTCTGCAGCGCGCACCCGTGTGGCACATGCGCATGGCCACAGAACATGGCTCTGCAGCACACGGCTCTGCACCACATACATGCACAGCTCTGCACATGGCTCTGTGCATGCACGCAGGGGTATGGGGCAGGGAGCCACGCTTGGCCCCCCCACTGCACTGAGCAGCATGGGGGTGCTCCCATGGGTGCTTCTCCCTCTGTGATGGGCAGTGACCTTCATGGGCACAGGGACTTGGGGTTCCCCTGGCATACACGGGAGCAGTCCTGCCCTGCGCGCGGTGTCCTTTCGCCCCGCAGAAGCACCACCGCTCCTGTGAGTGCACCCAGCAGCCCCTTATCTTTGCAGGCATCAGAGCCCTGGCACCAGAACGCCTCTCCCCCCAGTGCTCAAGTGCGGCGAGCTCTGGCAGCCCAGCAGACCCCCACGACCCCAGCCTGCAGCAGCAGAGCCAAAGGACAGGTCAGGGCTAAATGTCCCATGGGTGACCACAGCCACACATGCTGCCCCCGCTACTTGCTGTTCGGCAGGGCCAGGGTCCCAGCTATCTTGAGCAGAGGTTGTCTGTCCCTCTGCAGCTCTTCTGGGGCTGCCAGTTGTGCTGCCCACAGCTCCTGCTCTGGGGTTTCTGCCTGCTCCCGTTTGTGGCAGTCTCTAACCCATCTGGCTCAGGTCCTGCCTGGCATTTCCCTGTTCTTTGTCAGTGTCTGTGTGTGCACAGCAGAAAGCCGCAGTCACAAGCCTTCCTGGACCCTCCCCAGAACCCCTCCAGGAAAGCTTTGTTGGGCAAAAGAAATCTCAGCAAAGTGGTAGTTGAGACAGCAAGGAGTTTAACCAGGTGCCCACCCCGTTCCACACACAGGTTTGTAACCGCTCTTTCCTGCCCGTAATTGAGTTATGTGGAGAGCAAACTCTCACAAGAGCCCAGGCCATGCCTGCCCCAGGAGGCCGAGCTTGCTCCTCTTCTGGGGTGGGTGGTGCTAGTGGTCCTGGTGGTGTCTCTTACGCTGTGGGCCTGTGATGACGGTGGTGGTGATGGTGATCTTGTTCACAGTCAGCCCTCCTGTGCCGTAAGTGTCGAGATGTGCCTCTCGTTTGTACTCGGAGACTTGCTTGGTGGAGAGGAGCTCCCACACTGACACCCTCTGCTCCTGGAACGGGCCAAAAGTAATGTAGGAGCCCTCAGACTGGAGGAGATCCACTGTCTGCTGGGGAAGGGTTGCAAGATGCCTTTCTTTGCTGTGTGTTGCAATGCTGCTGGTGGTGTTGACCAGTTCCTGAACGGTGAGTGTCCCTGCACGGTACAGCTCCAGGAGCTCCTGCCTTTTGTCCTCAGGGATGTACCTGGAGAAGAGCAGGTCCCACACAGAGACCTGCCTCCCCTGGAACTCATCCACTGACATCTCAACGGTGGTGGACTTCAGGGTCTCTTCCCAGGTCCTGTCCTCCTGCAGGTGGGTGTGCTCAGCTTCTGCAACTGTCAACTCTGCTCTTGGACTACTTGCATTTGCCAATTGCTCTGCCCTTGCTGCTTCTGCCTTAGTTACAATAGTGCTGACAACGGTTTTCACCTGATCAAGTGTTAACTCTCCTGCCTGGTACAGCTCCAGCAGCTCCTTTCTGTTCTCCTCGGGAATATACTTGGAGTGAAGCAGGTCCCACACAGAGATCTTGTGGCCCTGAAACTCCCCAACTTCCATGTCAACGACTGTGGTTTTCAAGGCTGTTTCCCATGGTTCTTCTTTGGGGGAGTCATCATTCTTCTCTCCTGCTGCTGACACAGTGTCCTTATTGGAAGTCTTGACTGCAATTAGGAATTTCCTGCCTGTAGATTCTTTTTTCTTAATGAGAGTGGTAACAACAATTATTAACCGCTCCAAGGCCAATGTCCCCGCAGAGTATAATTCCAGAAGCTCCTGCCTTTTCTCTTCAGAGATGTACCTGGAGAAGAGCAGGTCCCACACAGAGACCTGCCTCCCCTGGAACTCATCCACTGACATCTCAACGGTGGTGGACTTCAGGGTCTCTTCCCAGGTCCTGTCCTCCTGCAGGTGGGTGTGCTCAGCTTCTGCAACTGTCAACTCTGCTCTTGGACTACTTGCATTTGCCAATTGCTCTGCCCTTGCTGCTTCTGCCTTAGTTACAATAGTGCTGACAACGGTTTTCACCTGATCAAGTGTTAACTCTCCTGCCTGGTACAGCTCCAGCAGCTCCTTTCTGTTCTCCTCGGGAATATACTTGGAGTGGAGCAGGTCCCACACAGAGATCTTGTGGCCCTGAAACTCCCCAACTTCCATGTCAACGACTGTGGTTTTCAAGGCTGTTTCCCATGGTTCTTCTTTGGGGGAGTCATCATCATTCTTCTCTCCTGCTGCTGACACAGTGTCCTTGTTGGAAGTCTTGACTGCAATTAGGAATTTTCTGCTTGTAGATTCTTTTTTCTTAATGACAGTGGTGACAACAGTTATCATCTGCTCCAGAGTTAATACCCTTTCACGGTACAGCTCCAGAAGCTCCTGCCTTTTCTCTTCAGGGATGTATCTGGAGAAGAGCAGGTCCCACACAGAGACCTGCCTCCCCTGCAACTCACCAGCTGGCACATCAAGGGTGGTAGACTTCAAGATGTTATCTAGTTCTGCATCTTGTGTTGAAAAATCATCTCCATTTTCCTCTGCCCTTGTCACCGCCTTGTGTGGACTTCTGGCATTTGCCATGAGCGCGGCATTTGCAGCTTCTGTTCTGTTTATGGTGGTGGTGACTGCAGTAGCCACCTGTTCTGGGGTCAGTATCCCTGCTCTGTACAGCTCCAGCAGCTCCTGCCGCTTCCCTTGAGGCATGTATTTGGAAAAGAGCAGATCCAACAAGGAAATGTTTTGCCCCTGGAACTCACCAGCAGTGACATAGATAGTTGCAGACTTTAGAGACTTTCTCAACTGTTGCTCCTGGGAGTGCATATCCTGAACAGGTTGTGATGCTCCCACCTCGTTGTTGGATATAACTGTGGATGAGCTCAGATCCCCGTTTTCCATTTCTGCCCTGGTGATGATGGTGGTGAGAATGGTGATCATCTCCGGGATGGTGACTGTCCCTGCCTTGTATTTCCTCAGCAGCTCCTCCCTCTGGTGATCAGGGATGTAGCGGGAGAAGAGGAGCTCCCAGACGGTGACGCTCTGGCCCTGGAAGAGCCCCACGCTGACGGTGGTGCGGGCGGCCTGCAGGGCTTTCCGTGCGTCCTTGTTCAGCTGGTAGAGCACGGAGCCCTTGTCCATCACATGGAGCATGAGCAGCCCCGTGTCCGGGTCGGGCACGCAGCGGCGGAGGAGCTGTGTATAAGTGAGGTTTTCATGCGTGTTGGGGTCGAAGCAACTTCTTGTTTGATTCTTGGGGTTAGAAAGAAACTGGCACATCTCCTGGTCAAAGTAGCCACGCTGGCAGGCCACCTCCACAGGGACGCGGTGGCAGTACACGGGGTCGATGATGCCGCCGGTGGCAATCTGGGCCTCGAGCAGGCGGATAGCATGCTCCTTCACGATGAACTCTTTCTTCATGGCCTGGAAGAGGGAGATCTTGTGTCCTGTGTACGGCTCTGTGTACCCTGTCACGGCTCCTTCTGCCGACAGCAGCTTCTCATAAAAATCTCTGCCTATGAGTCCTGCAGTCAGTGCCTCTTTCACCGATAGTTTTTCGTTCCTCACAGGGTCGGTGAGGAACCCTGAAGCAGCCTGCGCCTCCAGCAGCACCAGGGCCGTACCTGGTGTCAGGAGCCCCCTCATCATGGCATCATAGATACTCATCTTCTTATTCATGGCCTGGATGAAGACTCCAGCTATGAAGTTACTCCCACCCCCACCCGTCTCTTTGTGTCCACCTGCAATCAGGTTACTTCCCATGTTGCTTGACTTGTTGTTCTGAGGGCATCCACTCATCTTCTGCATTGTCCCTGGGGAACAGTCCTGCTACTGTGGGGCACTGTGTTTGTCTGAGGAGAGAGAAAAAAATGACTTGGTAAGACAAAGGTTCTTGTGCAGTTTTTATGGTGTGTGTGAAGAAAGCCATCTCCCCGGATGTGGTAGCAGAAGCCCAGAGAGAAGCGGTGAGTGGGGTCTGGGGCTTTGCTGCCATCCTCCTTTCTCAGCAGCAATCTCAGGGCCAAGAGTGCCCCTTGTCCAGCTCCCTCTCGAACAGTGGATGAGAACCCTCTGGAAGCAGCAGTGACAGCCCGGCCAGCGTGTTAGCCTGTTCAGCGTGCTGTGCACCTCCCAGCTGCAGTGGCGAGCTCTACACGTCTCTGTGCAGCTGGTAGTCTTGGCGCAGCAATGCAGCACTGTCATGACTAGAAGGCTTGATGCCTATGCCAAAGAGCTCCTGCACTCAGGGCAGGAAAACAAACAGTGCTGTGGAGGGGAGCGGACAAGGGAAGTGGAGCTGAGCAGCACCTCAGGCACTTGCTGCCAGAGAGGTCTGAGCACCGTGTCACAGAGTGGCAGGTTTAGTGAGAGACATGCGCTCTGCAAAGACGCATATCGGCAGCATGGATAAGTTGGCCCCACTCTGGGCCCCCTGGGAGCCGCCAGCACTGAGAAGGTGGCAGGCACGCCTAGCTCATGGCTGTCCGTGGAGATCTTTCTTATGCTGTGTGATCCCACACCACCCTGGCATGACACAGGACATGGGAATGGTCTTAGTGACAGAGGAGTGGCTGGTGAGATCCACATGCAGCAGTGTGTTTGAGCTGGCAGAGACCTTCTCTAAGGCTGTGCCTCTGCTGAAGTTGAGATGTGCCTAGGTCTCTGCTTGTTCTAAGGCCACTGGGTTGGCAGAGCTTCCAGCCCCCATCCTGTTACACTCTCCTGTCCTCCAAAACTGGGATCTGCTGCCACAGGCATGCTGGCACTAGTCTGGGCCCACGCTGACTTCTGAACTGCGCACGGGCATTGTCTGTGCTAGTTGGCTGGTGCCAGACACCATCCTGGGGACCATTCTAACCAGTTCCAGCAGGCAGAGTCAAAGTGAGGGTTCGTCTGATTGAGCGTTCTCTCTGCAGCAGGGCTAAGATGCTCTCTCCTGATATTTAGGGAAACTGCTCTAGGAACAGGATGGTAGAGAGAGATGCTCCCTCTGGCCGAGCCCTCTGGCACACAGCCCTCCGGCACACAGCCCTCCGGACATCCAGCTTGCCCTGGACCGCTGTCTATAGCCACCACAGGCTACAGACCTCCACGGACCTCTGCAGTCACGTCTGCGACTCCAGGTCTGGTGTCAGCCTCTACAACATCCTGTGGCAACAAGGCCTGTGATTTAATCACACTTCGCAGGGAAAGTACTTCACTGGGAGCTTCTAGCTCCTGAGCCACAGGAGGTCATGAATGATCAGTCTTTGTTATTAGCTAATTGTTATGTAGGTAAAATGGTAGATAAAATTTTTTATATATATATATTTATATATACACATATATATAAAAATTAGACAGTAGTGAGGGACTAGAGCAGGTACCGCAGGGAGCCTGCTGTAAGTGGCTGCTAGCAGCGGTCTCTCGCATTCAGGCATGTACTTTGCAATTAGTGTGACCAGTCACAGTCAACCCAGCGGGTGCCCTCGCCCCCTCACCCATAAAAATGCAGCACCCTTAACCAAGACACCAGTTGCGCTGTCTGAAGTGTTTCAGAGGAAGGCAGCCGTGTTCTCAAGCAGACATCAGAACAGCCGTGCAGAGTCAGGCGAAGGGGCTGTGTAGCCCAGAGTCTCGTTTCTATCTTGAGCCATAAGTGGACAACAGGGGAAGGATGAAGAATGGGGCAACGTGTGTAGTATTTCCCTGGTTTCTATGTCAACCTCTGACTATTTTCAGCTCAGTGGATTTCATGAGCTTGGCACATTTTGAGTCTGTGTAGTAATCCTGGGATGTCTCCCATGTGGTCACCTGGTGTCTTCTGGAAGCCCTGTAAACTTTCAGCATCCACAACTTTGTGTGGTGATGAGGCCACAGTCTCGTAAGAACAGCAAAAACAAAACCCAGAACATTTCTTTGGAAACACCCATCTCCCATAAACTGCAGTGACTGACGTTAATGATATGTTTAACTCGTTATCAGGGTCACAGCTTAATTCTCTGACTGTTTACCAAACTGGTCTAAAAGTCTCTGAGTCATTGCTTTTGATCCATTTAAATATTGGATTGATGCTGGTGTAGATAGATCACTTTAGGGGAGAGGTATAAGCCAGCAGTTACAGACCAGCCTCTGCCTCTTTGGGGACCCTGCCCATGGCTTCAGGCTCTTTTACAGCCAGTGGCTCTGGTCCACCTTGTGGCTCCAGCCATAGAGAGCAGATTCTCTGCCCTCCCCTGCCTGATGCAGCTGAAACCTCCCAGAAGGTGATGGGCTGGTTGTGCTGCCTGCTCCGGTGGCACTTGGTCCAGGACAAAGCGGAGTGCTGTGTCACGCCCTGGAGCAGGTGACACCTATATAGGACACAGATGTCGTGTAAACAACCTATACTGGAAAGACATTGCCCAACTGCAAGCTATCATTAGCTGGTTTCTAATCAGACCTCCTGATGCTGGGGCTTGGCTGCACACACAGCTCCCGGGGCAGGAGCTGGCTGTCCTTTCAAGTTGTTGCAGCAGCCCAGCCCAAGAGGCCTCAGTGGAAGCGGTTTTCCAGCCGGATTGAGCAGGGGTGGCCCGGCGGTGCCGTGGTCCTGAGCCCTGCCTGTGCCTCAGGGAGTGAAATCGCATCAGCCCCCCAGCCTGGCGCTCACCTTGCAGCCTCCTGCCGCCGAGCTCCCAGCCAAAACCCACCATGCGAGTCGGCAGCCTCCTGTCTCGGGTGCCTGCAGGCTCAGGCAGGTCCCACATCTCTGGTTGCTTCCCTCCCATATCCCAATGTCCCAATCTGCTCAGCTGAAGTGTTGAGGATACAAAGCGCATCGCATGGAGCAGCAGCTCCATCCAGCCCTGGTGCCACTCTGATGCTTTGTCCCTTCTTGGAAAGGACCAAGTCATGCCTGGAGACCTCCTGCTCACCAGTCCCCTGGGCCTCAGCAGCTGCCCTCCGAACACCAGGTTTTGGGGTAGAGGCAAGGTCCCCGCATACCTTGCAGGTCCCTGGTATCTGCATGGAGGGTGCCATGCTGAAGGGGGGCTGTGTGGTGGCCCAGGTGCCCCCTCCACATGGGCTCTGTCCTACCTGCTGGACACGTACCCAGAGTGGCTGGCTCCCCGGCGGGCTCTGGTCCTCCTCCTCCTCCTGCTGCCTCTCAGCCAAGATGAGCAGCCAAGACAAGCGCCCAATTTAAATCCTTCCCTTCCCCGCCCCTGGGGATGACACGGTAGCCCTGCCCTGTGCTGAAATACGGGAGCACAGCTGAAATGCAAACATCCGACCACTGCAGCATAGTGTCACGGGAGCCCCAGCCCCGGTAGCCCAGGTAGGGTGGCAGGGGCAGAGGCTGGGGCACAGTGACCGGCTCCGGTGAGAGATGTGGGGCATGTCTCTCACTGGAGCTTGGGCGAGTGATGGCTGTGGAGAGTGCAGAAGCACAGTGAAGCTTCTGGACTCTCTACCACCACTTTCTTCTGACAGATGCCCAGCATGACTGCTCGTGGACTGCCCTGGCCGTGGTCCCGGCTGCCATGGAGGTCTCCACGGATCTGGGCTTGTTTAATCTGTCTTTGCTCTGGCTGAGTCCCTTGGCTGGGGCTGGGAGCTGCAGCCACCCTCCTGCAACTGTCCCTGCTCCCCAGCTGGGACAGAGACCGAGCCTGTCCCTTGCTGAGGCCATGCCTGGGACGGTGCAGGCACCGGAGCTGTGGTGGCTGCTGGCATAGTTCGCAGTGCGTGGAGTGGGTGGTCAGTGCCTCCGGCTGAAGCAGCCCCAGAATGGAAACCTGTCATGCTCCTGGTGAGCAGGGAGGGCCAGCCCCATGTCGTGGCTAGTGTTTGCCGAGGAGGTTGGGGCACCCAATCAACTACTTGCTTGCAGAGGGCTTGCGCTGGCCAGCCAGCTGGCAGAGGCAGGCTTGTGGCTCTTGCCAGCTTTGGGCTGAGTCAGGCTGAAGCTCGGTCCCATGTTTGGGTCTGTTTCTGTGTCGGCGTAGGATGGGCCACATCCCATCAGACCACAGCCACAGCTCTGGTGAACAGGCTCCCCTGGTGCCCGCTTCCAGGACAAGCGTGGTTTTGGTGGGATTGTTCTGGTGTGCAATCATTTGTGTAGCTGTGTATGTGCTTGGCTGTTGACCATGTCTGTGGGTGAATGCATTTGTGACTGCGTATGTGCTCCCATCAGCCTGCACGTGTGTCTGTGCCTCTAAGTGTGTGTGACTGTATGTGCTCGTGTGACTCTGCGTGTGGGTGACTCCGTGTGAGTGTGTGCACATGTGACTCCGTGTGTGTGTGTGCAAGGGGGAGACTGTATATATGCGTGTGTGAGCCTGCGTGTGCAGCTGCACATACGCAGGTGTGTGCGACTCTGTGTGCTGGTGTGACTCTGGCTCTGTGTGGGTGTGCGTGACTTGGTGCCTCTGTGCGGAGGAGGTGCTGCCTGCCCCTGCCCTTTCTTCCCTGGGTGTCCTGCTTTGGGTGCACATTCCTGCCTGCGTAGGTGCTTGCCAGACTGGATGATCAGCACACAGAGGCATTTTCCGTCTGACTCACTGAGGTCGGTTTGGCTCTGGGGAACACACCTGGGCAGGAGGTCCCCCTCTTCACAGGGTGAAGGTGGACACAGGACCCATTTCTGCTGTCTTTACTCCCTCCTCAGAAGCCCTTCCTTGCCTGACATCTATTTTCAGCTTGCACTATGTTGGCTAGTTACTGATGCCACAAATTTACTGCTAATTGCACTTCACTGTAGGTTCAGCTATTCCGGTTGGGCTACAGCAAAAGCTTCATTCTGGGCTGCATCCCTGGCAGGAGTGGAGTGTAATGGGGTGCAAAGGGTACCTGGCCTGGGCCAGGCAGGAGGATCCCGTCTCTCTCTTCTCTCAGCAGCCTGCTCTGTGCAGCACAGACCCCGCGCGCAGTCCTGGCCAGATGAGTACCCGCAAGGCAGCGTTGATTTGCTCTGCGTTGGCCCCCCCACGCTCCTCAGGCATGGCACAGCACTGACCTCAACCAAGCAGGGCACTCCTCTGAGCTGTACCAGTGACACTGGGCCACTATCTGGAACTGGCCCAGCTCGTTTAGACACCTCTGAGGTGTTGGTAGTTGGCAGCTTCCCTTGAAGGTGCATTACTTTGCATTTGTCAAAACAGAGGCTGTGATTTATCTCCCCACAGTGGACGCCTCCCGCTGAACGGGAGCCCAAGTCCCGTTATAGCCGTGGAGAGCACATCAGGATGCTTGCCGGAGCCCAGAGCATGACTACTCTGACCACTTGCACATGTCTGCCATAGGATGTGTCCACAAAGCAACCACTGGCCACATGGACCTGCTCTCCCTTGGCTGCCCCGGGGCAGCCGGGGTGACCTGCACTGCACACAAACATCACCTGCAGTGAATCAGCCCTGAACGTCATCTTCTCCTGCACGTGCAGGTCTCTGAGCAGCCCCACCTCCCTCACAGGCACCAGCTGGCTTAAACAGAGTTGTACCACATGGAAACACTGGTGCCTCACCTCGACCCTGTTCCCAGATTGTCCCCTCTTTAGCGGAGAACAGAGCCCCCTCTCCCCCGACGAGGACCAAGTATTTAATCCTACTCTTCTCTCCCTACCTCCTCGCCTGTTTCTGAGACATGACAAAACTTCTTCTTTTCAGCCCTGAAGCAGCTTAGTTCTTTCACAGTCTTCTCTAAGGCGCTGTGAAAGGCTTTTTGGAGATGGATGAAGTGAGCTGAGCTCTGCTGTGTCCAGTACTGTATTCAAGAGGTATTTCCCCAGGGGAACAGGATGATGCTGCAAGTGAGCCCTGTGCCTGAGCCCCCGTGCCTGCCAGTTCCTGGAGCCACCAAGGGGCCTGCACCCACTGGCACAGGACAACCTGGCCCTCCACGGTCCCGGGGCTCACCTGCTCCTCTGCCACCCCCCTGAGAAGGGGTGATGAAGAAGGGTGCCCACAAGCACATCTCCAGGAAGGTGGCCATTCCTGTGTCCCATGGGTGACTCCAGTGCCTCCACCTCTTTCCCAGGGAAAGGGAGCACGGCAGAGACTGCTCTGAGCCTCTCACCTTTGTAAATTCCAATCCCTATGCTGCAGAGCTGAAACCCTGGTCCTCCTGGACAGGGTGGCATGTGTGCTGCGTGCCAGACCTTGGTCCTGTCTAGCTTGCTTACTGCTTTGGCCACCTGCTGTCAGACACACAGGGCATGTATCTCCTCCTGGCCCTTGTCTTTGTCTCTGTGGCTTGGGGTGAAATCCTTTCAGCCCGGTTCCCAAAGCTGCCGTGCACTGATGTGTTAAAGGCACAGGGACGCTTGCCCCTGCCCAGCAAGGCAGAGCCCAGCTGGAGTCTTGTGCAGCCAGTGCCTGGGTGTGGGTGACTGTGCTGCCTCCAGACCTGCCTCCATCCCTTCCCCCTGCTTCTGGGGCTCATAGTTAGACTTGAGACTTAAAGGAGGGCTCCTGTGTCTCTGTCTGCCACCTGAAAATATCACCAGCATCTTATTCGGTGACACTGATGTCATGGGGCCCATTCCCCATTCTCTTGGCACTGGAAGGCACCAGCCCAACTCTGACACTTGGCATTAGCAGCTGCAGCCAAGTACTGCTGACCACGAGGCCTCACAAGCAAACACGGGGGTTGTTCTTGATGACGGAGTCCTGATTGCAAAATTGGAAATGACCTGCAAACTTGGAAACAGAAGAACAGCGTAAGGAAGTTGTATGTCAGTTGTCTGTCCCTTGGGGAAGCTGTTCCTTAGAATCATGGAATTATAGAATGGTTTGGGTTGGAAGGCACCTTTAAAGGTCATCTAGTCCAACCCCCCTGCCGTGGGCAGGGACATCTTCAACCAGATCAGGTTGCTCAGAGCTCCGTCCAACCTGACCTTGAATGTTCCCAGGGATGGGGCATCCACCACCTCTCTGGGCAACCTGTGCCAGTGTTTCACCACCCTCATTGTAAAAAATTTCTTCCTTATATCTAGTCTAAATTTACCCTTTTTTAGTTTAAAATCATTCCCCCTTGTCCTGTCGCAATAGATCCTGCTAAAAAGTTTGTCACCCTATATCTTTCTTATAAGCTCCCTTTAAGTACTTATAGGCTGCAATAAGGTCTCCCCGAAGCCTTCTCTTCTCCAGGCTGAACAACCCCAACTCCCTCAGCCTTTCTTCATACGAGAGGCGTTCCACCCCCCTGATCATTTTTGTGGCCTCCTCTGGACCCGCTCCAACAGGTCCATGTCTTTCTTGTGGTGAGGGCTCCAGAGCTGGACACAGCACTGCAGGGGGGGTCTCACCAGAGCAGAGCAGAGGGGCAGAATCACCTCCCTTGAAATGCTGGCCACGTTTCTTTCGATGCAGCCCAGGGTACACTTGGCTTTCTGGGCTGCAAGTGCACGTTGTCGGCTCATGTCCAGCTTTTCATCCACCAGTGCCCCCAAGTCCTTCTCGGTGGGGCTGCTCTCAATCCCTTCGTCCCCCAGCCTGTACTGATAGCGGGGGTTGCCCCGACCCAGGTGCAGGACCTTGCACTTGGCCTTGTTGAACCTCATGAGGCCTGCTCCCAGTCTGCACCAAGTGCTGGAGACGTCTTGGAGAGGAGGCCTTTCGGGTCACCCCCAGCCTTGCCACTCCAGGTCCATCGCCAGGCGGATGGCATGGACCATCTTAGTGGTGTGCATGCTGTGTCCTTGCTGTAGCTGCGCAGTCTGCGAGAGCACTGGTGGAATATCTGCAAGTAATTTGGAAACTGGTATCCTTGCTGAGCAATGCCGATTGGTTCAGCCATTTTATCTTCTTGCTCTGGAAGACAGCTGATTTGCCACTGTAAGCTGATGCTGTACCTCTTGTGATTTGAATATGATCAGAGGCTTTTGAATTGGGCAGCAGTTCCTATTTTGATTTACAAGCCAAAACACAGTGACTTCACATTTCACTTTCCTTGAAGTGCCAGGAGCTGGATATTTGTGAGAACAAAAATGAAACTGCGCTCAGGTTGTCTCGAGGAGGAGCATTGGCTTCAGGCCTGGGGAGTTAATTGACCTGCAGTCTCCCCGGCTTCCCGCTTCCCAGACAGCTTGACCAGCAGTACAGACCTCCCGGGGCTTCACAGCACTGCCTCTTACATCTCACGGACCCATCATCCAGCCAGCATTTCTGGCTGTGCCGCACTGTGAGCTCTGGTAGGGGCTTGTTGGGGACACCACCTCCTTATTCAGTGAGTTGACAACTGGCTGCCGCCCTTCCCCTTTGACCAGAAGCAGGGGATGCAGTTGGCACGTACACGAGCAGCTGGAGCTGCACTGCCCGCGAAGCCCCGAGTCAGCTGCTGCGGCACCTACCAGCGCTCTGTGCTTCCATGCGTGGTAGGGCGTGCGGGTGTTCGAGTGACGACACGTCCTGCACTCAGCAGAAGGCAGGGAGGGGACAGCATCACCGTCTGGGGAGAGTTTGTGTCTCGTCAAGATCTGTACATGTGGCACTGGATTGCCGGGGCTGCCGCCCAGCTGCAGCCAGCCGTACGTCTGGCCTCAAAGCTGTTGGGTATTAAAAGGGCAGACGGGCTTTATACTAAAAAGAAGGAAAAAAAATCAGGCGAGTGTGCAGGTGTCGGGGAGCGTCTGAAACACAACGATGTGCTGCCTCCACCTCTCTAACTGCTCTACGGAGAGCAAAGCCAGGATGCAGACCTATGGGATGCCCCTGTCCTCCGCTGCGCTCGGTGACTCACCAGCTGGTCCTGCAGCTTCCCGGGAAGCCTGGCATGGAGATACCTGGGCTCAGGTATCTGCAGCCTGGTGGCTCAGCCTCACCTGCCGGAAGGTGTAGGTGTCCTTGGCTGAAGCAGCCATGAACCACATCAGAGAGCTGGGAGATGGCTTTCTCAAGGATGCTTCAGCACTGGGGTGTTTGGGGAGTGTTGTTTTCCTTCAGTGTTTGATTTGGGAAACCTCCTCTGCCAGGGCTCGGGTGCTGACACGACTCCCTTCCAGCCGGTCCCAGGAGCATCGGTTCCTGCAGCCGCGCAGCTGAGCCCCTGGACGCCTGGCTGCTGGCACCGAGCAGCTCAGGGATCACTGCAGAGGGGGGCGCACATGGCAGGCAGCAGCCTCGTGCCTGACGTGGGGAGGGCGGCCCCGGTGCCCGAGCAGCCCTCCTGGGACATCCGTGCACAGGCAGCCCCTGCACACGGCAGCGGACAACATCAACCAGAGAAAATCAGCAGCAGCCAGTGCCCCTCTGCCTGATGCGACCCACGGTGTGGAGCTCGCGCACTGGGGTTCCCCGCGGCAGAGGTGTGCTGAAGCTTGGAGCGGCCCATGCACCGTGTGGGTGCTCCTGGCAGGCGTGCAGCTGACTCGGGACTTGCAGGGCTGTGTGAGCTGGCGGTGTTGGACCTGAGGGGGAGCTTCCCTTTGACTGCAGGTACCTGATGCTGCCACACCTGCTCTGCCTGTTCTCGCTCAGCTGAGAGAAGCAATGCAATGTACTTTTGAAGGGAAGAATAACAAAAATGTCCTCTTTCAAAACCCACAATGAACCAGCCAAGCCCAGCACTCGAGGGATGGGCACAGGCAGGTAACCATGGACAAACAGAAAAGACAAAAATCTTTTTTATTCTGCCTTGGAGATATGTGATTGCACAACTCTGATCTCTGTGGGAAAGAAGCTCTCAAGCATTTTCTACCCTGACACGTGATTCCTGGGAAACAAGGATCGGCGAGACTTTCGCTGGTGCTTCAGGCCACCTGGTCCATGGCAGGAGCAGGGAGGAGGATAAGCCAGGGGCACTGGCGTGGTGCCAGGGGTGTACCATGGCAGCAACTGCTTCCTGCCACCCTTTCGAGGGAACTTGCTTATTGTTTGGCTTCCCAGCTTCCTGGCAGAAGAGTTTCCTTCTGCAGCTGGGCACAGCAAGGGGGAGGATGCATAGTTATGAACTGGCCCCGGTCCCCCCACCCACACTCCTGTCTTCCCCTGAGGGCACATTGGGAGATGGCACAGGTACAGCTCTCTGCTTGTGCAGCTCCTGCTCTGGTGGGGCCATGGGGTCCTCAATGCACCACAGCCTGTGCAGAGCAGAGCCTTGGCTGTTGGGATGTCCACAGAGCTGACCTTGGGGCACCGCTGGGATGTGCAGAGCTGAATGAGGCTGGTGGGGTCTGCCCTTCGGTCCATCTCCCAGCTGGCAGACAATGCAGCTCTGCTGCCCTTCTCTGAGAGTCAAGCATCTGTCCTCCCCCCCTGCTCCTTGGACACGGATGATGGATGGTGGTCACTGGCAGAACAGCCTGCTGAGAGCAGCAAGGGAAAAATCCTGCTCCAGAGACCATCGCTTGATGAATGGGCTCCTCGTAACATGAGTGCTCTGTCTCTGGGCTGGCTGAGCTGGTGCGCGCTCCCTCCTGCTGAGTCTGCCACCACCCGTGCTGTACAGTGGGATGCCCGGCTACCGACACCTTCAGGAAGATGGCACCACACACATGGCCACTGCTGCCAGACGAGACACGGACAGAGGCCTCTGGGGATTTGCAGCCACTGTGCTGATTGCTGCCATTCATGGTGCTCAGCCGAGCACTCCTGAAACGCGCCCACCAGGGCTGCACACAAAGCAAAAGCAGATGTCCCTCTGCCAGGAGCTGGGAAATCCAGGAGGTGCTCTGGGACATGGGGGCTGCTGTGCTATGGAGAGCCAGGGCACAGGGCGATCTGACTGCACCCCTCCATCAGAAGGCGTCCAGGGCTTCCCTAGCAGGTCCGCTTTTGGCTGTGGGTCTCTACCCGTCTACGCCGTCAGCAGGGTCTTCAGTTCTCATGTTTACCCCTTTCAGCTTTGCCAGCAGCTGATCCTCGAATGTGCCACTGGGCACTGTTGGGGCTGTTGGTTGGGTTGGGTATATTGAGGTTACAGAACTGCCCCCAGGCCCCAGGGCTGCTCGACCAGTGAAGGTGCAAGAGCTGCGAGTTCGGGGAGGGTGGGAGGGGTTGAGCACAGGCCCCACAGACCGTGGCATGGGGTCATATGGGCAGCTTCCACATAGGTGGTCAGGGCTATGAGCCCTCCTTGCAGGGGACAGGGAGCTGTCAGTTGGTGCTGCTGCCAGGACCAGCCAGGCGAGGGTGGTCCGGCACCGCCAAGCATGCGGCTGAGCTGGGTGGGGAAGGCTGGTCCCACCAAGGAGCCGCTGTGCCCTAATGGGGAAGAGGTGCTGGGGCGCTGGTGCAGGATGGCTCATCCCACCCAGCCGGGCCGGATGGCTCCCAGCTGACTCACAGGGCTCTTGTTCTGCAAGGTGGGTGTCCAGGGCGGGGGAAGTCCTGGCATGGAGACAGTCCCTATGCAGAGGGGCCAGGGAGCATGCGGGGGCTGTGACACCCAGGCTTCAGGTGAGAGACCAGCAGAGACCATGGTTCAGCCTGTAATGGGGCTGGGGGCAGCTCAAGGGGGCTGGGGAGGCAGCTGAATGGCTGAGCGGGTAGGACCCCTGGATCCACCCTGGCCAAGAGGAGGACAGATCTAGGAGGCACGAAGCTGTGCAGCAAACGTGCAGCCCTGGGCTGGGACGAGGAGCCCGATGGTGGTGGCCAATAGGCCAGTGTATGGGAAATGCTGCCAGTGCACATGGAGATGCTTGCTGCAGGACTGGAGATCTGACCACGAGTGAGACGGGGGGGCAGGAAGGCAGTGAGAGCTCAGGGGAGAGGACTGTTTGGACTAGGAAGGAAGGTGGGGAGGAAGGCAGGGCAGGAGGCAGCATGGAACAGAGGGCAGGGTACACAGCTCTGGAGGCAGTCAGGGCGCAGGCACACCTGGCTGCTGGCGGGTGCTTCGATCTCCTGGAGGCCACAGCTCAGCACGCTTCGGGCCCAGGGGCCAGCTTCAGGAGCTGCCAGAGACCAGTGTGGCCGGTGCACCATTCCTGCGTGCCTGAGGCCCTTCCCCAGGCGTGTGGTGCGCCGGACCACGGCACAACGCGGCTCTCCCAGCCCGAGGCAGGTGGCAGCTGCAGGGGCACCGTGCTGCTGCCAGCATAGTCGGATGTTACACCCAGAAATGTGGCTGCCTGCCTGGCGACCTGGCACTGGCTATTCCTGTCTGCCGTCGTGAAAGAGGAAGTCAAGCTTCCAGGAAGGGTAAAATGAACAAAAAGGGAGGGAGAGGCTTTGAACAAGCAGCCGAAAAAAGGCCAGTGGGAGCTGGTCTCCCAAGAAAGGCCACCCAACTTCCATCCTGGTCCCAAATAAAACATTTTGGGGCCCTCCAGCCTGAAGTGGGATGTGGCAGGAAGTGTGGCAGAGTGCTATGCTCATCGTCCATTGACGGTTGGACTCGATGATCTTAGAGGTCTTTTCCAACCTTAATGATTCTATGAGTCTATGATTCGCAGCTTTGGTGTCTAATTATCCACAGTAAGTGTTAATTACTGCTTGGGCATGTTCCTTGATGGAGTGTCTTTTGCAAGGCACTGGTTCAGCATGGTGAGCAGGGCCATACTGGTCCCCAGGTGGAGGAGAAGATGACCAGATGAGGCTGTGGCATGTCCTGGAGCAACAAGAGTGCTGCCATGCTTGGGCTGGAAGGCATGGGCCTTGGTGACGGGCAGGTGAGGTGTAGAGGCTGGAGCTGCTGGGACCACACAGTCCATTCTACTGTCTTAAAAAAAAAAACAACAGAAAAGTGGGATCATGGAATAATTTAGGTTGGAAGGGACCTTCAGATGCTCTCTGGTCCAACTCAGAGCAGTTCTGATCAGATCAGATTGCTCAGGGCTGTGTTCAGTCAGTGTTGATCACCTCCAAGGGGAGGGAAGGGACCTCTGGAGATCCGTCCCCTCTGCTTAAAGTAGGGTCAGCCACAACTAGCCTGAGGTCCTGAGGTTCCTCAGGACCATGTCCAGTTGGATTTTGAGTATTTCCAAGGACAGAGACTCTGCAAGATCTTTGGGCAACCTGTGCCAATGTTTGATCACCTTCACAGTAAAATAGTGTTCCTGATGTTCAGAGGGAACCTCCTGTCCTGTCTTGCCTCTTGGCCTGTCACTGGGCACCACTGACAAGAGCCTGGCTCCATCTTCTTTACTCCCTCCCTTCAGGTATTTATATACATTGATGAGATCCCCTGAACCTTGTCTTCTCCAGGATGAACAGTCCCAGCTGTCTCAGCCTTTCCTCATAGGAGAGAAGCTCCAGTCCCTTCATCATCTTCCTGCTGGGCTGTCTCCAGTATGCCCATGTCTGTTGCACTGGGGAGCCTAGAACTGGACCCAGTACTCCCGGTGTGGCCTCACCAGTGCTGAGCAGAGGGGAAGGATCACCTCCCTTGACCTGCTGGTCTAATGCAGCCTTTGCCTAATGCAGCCCAGGAGGGCTGCTGGCCGCCTTTGCTGCAGGAGCACATTGCTTCTTTTCCAGCAGGATGGCCAAGTCTTTTTCTGCAAAACTAGCTTCCAGGAGGCCACCCCACCCTGCACTGATGCCTGGGACTGTTTCTCCCCAGGGGCAGGACTGGGAATTTCCCTTTGTTCAACTGCATGAAGTTCTTTCTGAAGTTCGGCAAAGGGAAATGCGAAGTCCTCGCTCCTAGAGCTCTGTATCCACTGTTGATATCCTCCAGGTCTCTCCTGGCAGTATCATTGGTGCCCACATGAAAGGGAAGCAAGAGCTAATAGTCTGAGTCTGACAGATCTTGTTGGTATCTCTGCAGCATCCCAGATCCTGGCCCCAGGTCTCTGTGAAGACCCTGTAAATCTCCTCCTCATTTTCCCTGATGGTGCACAGTCTGCTCAGATGCCCCAGGCACTCTCAGCAGTCCCAGACCTTGATGGCAGCATCCACCCTCTGGAACTCTGGGCTGAGGCCTCCATTGTGCCAAGGGGATCAGCACCGGTCCGTGCAGGAGCGTGTGTCCTGCAATGCATTGAGAACATTGCTGCTGGGTCTTCAAGAAGCCCTCAGCAGAGATACTGGGCACTGTCATGACAACAGCTATGACTCCTGCTACATCCTTGCCAGCTACACTCTCCAGTGGACCCAAAGGCACCAGAAGCAGCTCCCAGCGCAAGTGGGAACAGAGCCAGAATTGCTGTGCAAACAGACAGCACCACCGGCAGCACCAGCCCTGGCAGCGTCCCCGCACCGTCCCGCCAGCTGCCCCACTAGCCACTGAGCATCTGCTTGCAACCCCTGTTTGCAGAGTACCTGCTAAGGGATGACTGGAGCAGCCACCACCTCCAGCCTGGCCACTGGAGCCCAGTAGTTCCCAGTACAGACCAGTAGCGCCCAGTGGGGTCCTGCCCAACTGCTGGAGCCCACCCGGGGTCTCTGCACAGGCTGAGGGACATGTCTGCTGCCCTCCCATTTGCAAGTTCAACCAGCTGCATGTGTATCCCAGACACGCAGACAGACACATACAGAGAACACTGACATGACTGGTCAGACTGCCGCAGAACAAGGCACTGCCGTCAGCAGCACCCACAGACAGGACCTACATCACTCACGAGCAGAGACAGCCACATCCCCTCCTCCTCTGGGGCTTGCAGAGGCAGGAGGGCACCGTGCAGGCACAGACACGAGACTGTCTGTGTTCACAAGCACACACACGCTCGCGGGTCCCCTGAGTACCAGCACAGCCCCTCTGTCTGCCTGGCACCCCTGCCCAGATCCTCGCCCATGGGTCCAGCTTGAAGTTTGCTGGTGAACACCCCTCCACACACACGCGCCAGGATTGGGAAAGACACTCTCTGCCCCCCCAGTAACTGGCACAAGGCACAAGCTGCCTGTGATTCACGGTCCTGCTCCATCTGCCAGCGTGGAGCCCTTCACTCACACCAGTCCCCCTCAGTAGCTGGTTTTTGGAACACAGTCTGTGGGACGCTCCCCAGATCCAGAGAGCTGAGACCCCTCCAGCTGCTGGTGCTGAGACCTTCAGGGTTACATCCATACCAGCTGCAAAGTCCTGGTGTGCCTGCAGTTTCTTGATAGCCCATCAATTAGTGCCACTGACGGGGTTTGTTTCTGGTTATTGTCTTCGTTAACACTAACGGGTTAGGTTTTATGTCTCTGTGTTTGCCTCTCTCCGTTTCCTTATGTCCTGGTTCCGGCTGGGACAGAGTTAACTTTCTTCCCAGTAGCTGGGGTAGTTAACTGCTGTCTCTTGGGTTTGGTATGAGAGGCATGTTGATGGCCCGTTGATGTTTTGGTTGTTGCTGAGTGGCGCTTGCACAGGGGACTTTTTGGCTTCTCATGCTCTGCCAGGTGCATGGGAAGCTGGGGTGGGGGGCATAGCCAGGGCGGCTGACCCGGCTGGTCAGTGGGGTACTCCATATCATGTGATGTCATTCTCAGTATATAATTAGGAGGCATGGTCCGGGAAAGGGGGGGCTCTTGCGCTCGGGACACGTGGGGCGCCGGTCAGCGGGTGGTGAGCAGTTGCATTGTGCATTGCCTGCTTTGTATATTTGTTATTGTTGTTGCTATCATTATTTTTATTACTGTTCTACTTTGTTTTATTTCAATTATTAAACTGGTTTTATCTCAGCCTGCGAGTTTTCCTACTTGTGCTCTCCTGATTCTCTCCCCCATCCTATTGGAGGGGAGGGCTGAGCAAGCAGCTGTGTGGTCTTTAGTTGCTGGCTGGGATTAAACCATGACACCTTATCATCTCAACAGAAGAACTAAACATCTTCTCACTCCACACATCCTGACCGATTGATGCGGCTGGCCAGGTTTGTTCCCATGACCGCCTCCCGTATCATTTGTCAATCAGGTTTGTCCCTGTATGTTCTTGTTGATGGCTCCCTTGACCAGATACCCTCAAAGGAGCAGGTGATCTCCTTCCACACTGCCTTACACCAAGGCTGGGCCACTGCTGAGATCCTGATTGCAGCCCCACCAAGGAGCTTGGTCTCCTCTCGGGGTATGTGGTGCCTTTGGATGGACACAGCCTGTGTGCCTTATCCTGGCATGGACACGTTCCTTCCCTAATCTTAACATTTGATTTATTCTAACTGCTGCTGAGCACACATCAAATAATCTGTTACAATTCTTGCTGCTAAACATTAACAGCTCAGAGCTGGGTATGTGGACACTAGGACTGCTTCTCCCCATGTGTGCCTTTTTACCTACCTTGAACATAATTTGCCATTTTTATTCCAGTCACTGTATGTTGCTTGGTCTTCCTGCAGTTTTTGCAGCTGGCACTTTTCTTTACTAAGCTGAATAATTTAATACCATCTGCTCCTTCACTGTTCACAGCATTTCCCAGACCATGCCTGCATGTGTTAAACAGCCCAGCTCTCACCATGGGTCCCTCTGGGCCCCACTGGTGACTCCCTCGCTGAGAAGAGAGCTCACGTTTTCTTGCCTTTTCTTTCCCTTGAGCATTTGCAGCTTTTGCCTCCATGACATCCCAGCAGCAACTGCCACAGTTTAACTGTGTGCAGAAATCTTTCCTGCTGTTTTCCCACAACCTAGCTCTTATGGAAAATAGCAAATATTCATTCCCCACTTGCCTTCTCCATGTTATTTATGGTTTTACGTTCCTTCTATGTCCCCGCTCAGGATCTGCCCTTCCTCCTGACTGCAGAGGACACTATCTACCTAGCTCAGACTCCACACAGACAGCCGCTGCCCCTTACGTCCGTCTGCTCACCTTCCCCTTGCCCTGCTCCCTGGAGCTGGGATTTCGGTCCAGGGTTCGCTGTTGATGCATTTGTGACTTTGACCCGACTCTAAGCTCTGTGATAACAGCCCCACGCTGCCACCAGCACACCCTCCTCTACGCTTTTATACTTTGGTGTCACAGTGTCCTCCTGGGGAGCCTCTACCAAGAAGCCCATGGCGTGCCGGTATTTCATTGAAGATGACAGATTCCAGTTCGTCAGCCCTATATATTATATTTATCTTGGTTCTCTACTTTATTTCTGTATTGTTTTCAAACAGGATTCTGCTTCTTTAAACTGCCTTTCCCTTTTCCTTTTCTCCATGCTGGTTTTCACCATATTTGAATGGTGCGAGTTTGGCCTCTCCTTTGCTTGGAGATGCAAAACTTTTATGACAATAGCTTTTCAACTTCTCAGTCCCATTTTATGAATTCATGTCTCTGCTTTACTATCTGACCTCCACGTGGTACCCGGACCGTTTCAGGGAATGCTGTCATGGAGGGCCTGGCTTTCATCTTCCTGCTTGAAGCCTACATTTTAACGCCAGAACCTCTTTCCTCCACCTTCCTCTGTGTGGGGCCCACAGTCACTGTCTCCTCCCCAGCACTTATTACAAGCCTTTCCAGAAACCTCCTGGGATCTGGCCACTGTGCGCCCTGCAGGTGAGTCACGATGTGACCCTGGATCACAGGCCCCAAAGTTTGTTTTGCCTCAGCTCGCTCTCTGGGTCCCTCATCAGGGAGAACTGTCACCGCCACCACATTCCTGTTAGGCTTCGCTGCCTGACCTGGGACAGGAATTTCTTACAGAGATACTGCTGGCTCATGGCTGTCCAGCAGGCTCCTGAAGTAAGCCAGGATGGTCCATATAGCCATGGAGGCCCCTGTTGCCTTGCCCAAGGAAGAACTGATTGCCCTTAGCCAGGCGGCTTCTGCACCTGCCCGTAGCCTCCAGCCCAGGGCCAGGCTAACCCGCCACCCGGGACGGCTGCTCCAGCCGCAGGACAACCCTTCAGGGCTGCCTCCAGCAACCTGCCGAGCAAAGCCGTCCGCTGCTCCCTGCACAGTCCTGGGAGCAGCACAGTGGGGAAGGCAGCCAAGCTTCGGTGCTGGGCCCATGCTGCAAGACTCTACCCTGTCTTCCTTGCCTAGGTGCATGCTTTTCATCCTGTGCAGTCCTCCTCCCATTCCTGTTCTCAGCGTGAGACTGGCTTTTTCTACGTCTGCAGTGCCACAAGGTGACAACAGCCAAGCTTTGAGGAGCTGACCGTTAGCCGATGATGCTCTGGCCCAGGGCTAGGAGACTGATAACTTCAGAATTCTAACCGAGAGGTTTCCTCTCGGTTCCTTTTCTCTTGTATATCCTAGCGGATATATAAAAAATAAGCCATTAGCTTTCAGTTAGATGTAGTTAAATGGCTTTTGGCTAGGTGTATGAGACTGAAGATCCTATCAAGAAATGGCCTTATAGTGGTTAGGTTTAGTACAAACATGGGACAGGAAGAGCTTATCACCAGAAAAGAGACCCTGGAAAGGGGAAGGGCTAAACCACAGCTGGAAGGTTGCAAGCATCCATCCTGCTTCACAGGGATTGCTGGGTCGCCATGGCTTTGCTAGCAAGGCACGAGCTAATGAACAAGAAGGCTGGGAAATGGGACACTTGGAGATCAAGTGACAAGTGTGGCGGAGGTTGAAAGATGTGGAACTAGAGACTGAGAGGAGACAGTCCGAGGGCAAGGGTTGTGGGCAGGAATATAGGAATGGCTGAGATGGAGCAGGACAAGAGCCTGTCCATCCGGGTGCTGTGTCTTGCGCAGCAGCCGGTAGCAAGCCCTCTTACACTGTAGTAGCATGCAGGGCTCTGAGATCTGGAGCTGGCACAAGGCTAGAGTGTGTGAAAGACACAGGTTGGCCATTCACCCTGGATTTGGCTAAAGCATTTTCTATCCATTTCCAGGAAAGAGCAAAAGTCTAGAGGATCAATATGAAGCCTCTTGGTTGACATGGGAGCCTGAATCATTGAGGCCCTCTGGAGATGGCATTACAGTGTCTGCAGGTCGGCGTGGGAAGAAGCTGAACTAACCCCAGTACGGAGTGTGGTGAGACCTGAGAGCTGTAAAACTTCCCCGTTACACTCTGGTCCTTTGGGTAAATTGTGGCATTTCTGATGCTTCCCCATGTTCGTAATGCAGATGGTGGTAGGACAGTCGCAGTTATACCAGCCCAGAGCAAAGGTCAATGTCTCCACTATGCTGCAGCCAGCTCTGTCCAGTATCAGAGTCTGCACTAAGCATGTAATAGGAGCGCAAGCCCATACCGACACCTCCCGGATCCATCTTCCAGTAACTTGCTGAGGGACCTCCTAAGACAGAGGTGTGTCTTTGCATTTAACAACCCTCAGTGGACTTCTCTCCCATTAATTTGTCCCATCACTTTTGAGCCCATGCAAAGCTCCAGGCTACACAGCAGGTTATGGTAAGGAGTTCCATAGCTAATCTACACTTGTTTCCAGTTAGCAGCTATACAAGCTGTGGCAAAATACCCATTTTCCAGGACATTACTGGGTTAATTAAGGCAAATAGCCTAAGGTAATGCATTTAAGGAGAGTACGTTTCCTTCTATTAAACAGCAGTAGAATTATTCAGCCCTGAACTCTGTGGCAGAGTGGTTCTGGGCTGCCTCCCCTCCAGGAGTGTGGCACGTGGGCTGAGTCAGCTCAGGACACAGGACGGCAGAAGGAGCTGAGAAATGCGCAGAGGCCCCAGCTAGAGGGAACGGATGCTCCGCTGCCAGCTCCCCTGACCGTGGGTGGATAGACTGAAAATACAGCATGACAAGGTACACTGTGGGCTCTCAGCTTTTGGGTGGACCCCACCGTACAGCTCTCTATAGAGGCTCCATGGAGAGCTGGAGAATTGGAGGGATGGAAAGCACAGCAAGCAAGTGAATTGAGTGTACATATCAGTGAGAGACCAAACCACTCTAAGCTGAGGGTGTACGTAGTCCAGACACCCCCAGAAAAATTAGACAGGCTGAGGCATTAAGAGCAAACACAGGTAATGTATTCTACTCCAGTAACACCTAACACCACTCTGACATAGTGCCTGCACAGAAATATACTCCCCATGCAAAATTCAGGTTTGAAAACGTTCAACTCTAGTAATGCCCTGCAAATATGCTAAGAAAAAGAAGTTCTTCATGCATAAGAAAACAGACTAGAAGGAGAATAAAAATACCATTCTGATTACACCTCACACAACACAAAAGACATACTTCCATTTAAACATGGATGAGGAAAAGGAGGGCAACATATTTCATGAAAATGACTTGCGATAACCGAGTCTGATTCCTGTGTTCATGAAGGACTACAGAAGACAAACGCTTAATACGCTATACCACGGTATTCGGGGGAGTCACTTAAAAGCTATACCTGATGTGGGTAGGTTATTGAAAGGGAAAGAGAACAATAAGGAAATTCTCTGAAAAGAATTAGAATTTTAAAATATAAGATTTAAAAAAAAAAAAAGGAAAATAACAGCAGCAAAAGAAATATTCACAATAGCTATATTCGTCACCAATGCAATACAAAACAAAAAAATGGAAAAGAATTAAAATTATTTTCTAAAAACATTAAGGAAATAAAGACCAGTGTCCGGGTCGGGCACGCAGCGGCGGAGGAGCTGCATGTAGGTGAGGTTCTCGTGGGTGTTGGGGTCGAAGAAGCCCTTGGTGTCGTCGGTGGGGTCGGAGAGGATCTGGTTCATCTCCTGGTCGAAGTAGCCGCGCCGGTAGGCCACCTCCACGGGGAGGCGGTGGCTGTGCACGGGGTCGATGATGCCGCCGGTGGCGATCTGGGCCTCGAGCAGGCGGATGCCGTGCTCCTTGACGATGAGCTCCTTCTTCATGGCCTGGAAGAGGGAGATCTGGCCGCCGGTGTAGGGGTCGGTGTAG
The DNA here is from genome assembly GCF_964195595.1 of Calonectris borealis. Classification (NCBI taxonomy): domain Eukaryota; kingdom Metazoa; phylum Chordata; class Aves; order Procellariiformes; family Procellariidae; genus Calonectris; species Calonectris borealis. The sequence continues at coordinate 410,168 of NC_134313.1, forward strand.
CCCGTCACGGCCCTCTCGGCCGACAGGAGCTTCTCGTGCAGCTCGCTGCCCACCAGCCCGGACGAGACGGCCTCGTCCACGGAGAGCTTCTTGTTGGTGAGCGGGTCAACGACGAAGCCGGTGGCAGCCTGCGCCTCCAGCAGCACCAGGGCCGTGCCCTGCCTCAGGATGCCCTTCCACATGGCCTGGTAGATGCTCATCTTCTCCATCTTGGCGGGGTCGGCCTTGGAGGGCACCAGCACGCCGGCGATGCAGCCCGTGCCGTCCAGGTAGCGCTTGACGGAGGCCATTTCCGTCACCTCCTCCACCGTCTTGGAGCCCTGGACGAGGTCGGCCAGCGTGTCCTTGTCGATGATGCCCGAGTCCAGCAGGTCCGAGGCGGTCACCTGCCTCCTGAGGCCCGTGAATTTCACGTTGCTGCTCCGCTCCGCGGCCTCCTCGACGAGGACGGTGAGGAGCCTTGCCAGCTCGTCCAGCGCCAGGCTCCCGGCCCGGACCTCCCCCAGCAGCTCCTGCCTCTTTGCCTCGGGGGTGTACTTGGAGAAGAGGAGCTCCCACAGGGAGACCTTCCTGCCGTGGAAGCCGCCCGCCGAGACCTCGACGGTGCGGGACTTCAGGGACCGCTCCAGCTCCAGCTCCCGCTCCCGCTCCCGCTCCCGCTCCTGCTCCTGCTGGGAGTCGGCGGCTTCGCCATTCTCGGCTGGCGGCGGGGCCTCCCGCTGCGTCGGCTTGTGGGCCAGGGCAGCGCCGTGGCCCTGGCCCTCAGCCCCGGTGATGATGGCGGTGAGGAGGGCGATCATCTCGGAGATGGTGACCGTCCCCGCCTTGTACTTCCGGAGGAGGTCCTGGCGCCGGTGGTCGGGGACGTAGCGGGAGAAGAGGAGCTCCCAGACGGTGACGCTCTGGCCCTGGAAGAGCCCCACGCTGACGGTGGTGCGGGCGGCCTGCAGGGCTTTCCGTGCGTCCTCGGTCAGCTGGTAGAGCACGGAGCCCTTGTCCATCAGCTGGAGCATGAGCAGCCCCGTGTCCGGGTCGGGCACGCAGCGGCGGAGGAGCTGCATGTAGGTGAGGTTCTCGTGGGTGTTGGGGTCGAAGAAGCCCTTGGTGTCGTCGGTGGGGTCGGAGAGGATCTGGTTCATCTCCTGGTCGAAGTAGCCGCGCCGGTAGGCCACCTCCACGGGGAGGCGGTGGCTGTGCACGGGGTCGATGATGCCGCCGGTGGCGATCTGGGCCTCGAGCAGGCGGATGCCGTGCTCCTTGACGATGAGCTCCTTCTTCATGGCCTGGAAGAGGGAGATCTGGCCGCCGGTGTAGGGGTCGGTGTAGCCCGTCACGGCCCTCTCGGCCGACAGGAGCTTCTCGTGCAGCTCGCTGCCCACCAGCCCGGACGAGACGGCCTCGTCCACGGAGAGCTTCTTGTTGGTGAGCGGGTCAACGACGAAGCCGGTGGCAGCCTGCGCCTCCAGCAGCACCAGGGCCGTGCCCTGCCTCAGGATGCCCTTCCACATGGCCTGGTAGATGCTCATCTTCTCCATCTTGGCGGGGTCGGCCTTGGAGGGCACCAGCACGCCGGCGATGCAGCCCGTGCCGTCCAGGTAGCGCTTGACGGAGGCCATTTCCGTCACCTCCTCCACCGTCTTGGAGCCCTGGACGAGGTCGGCCAGCGTGTCCTTGTCGATGATGCCCGAGTCCAGCAGGTCCGAGGCGGTCACCTGCCTCCTGAGGCCCGTGAATTTCACGTTGCTGCTCCGCTCCGCGGCCTCCTCGACGAGGACGGTGAGGAGCCTTGCCAGCTCGTCCAGCGCCAGGCTCCCGGCCCGGACCTCCCCCAGCAGCTCCTGCCTCTTTGCCTCGGGGGTGTACTTGGAGAAGAGGAGCTCCCACAGGGAGACCTTCCTGCCGTGGAAGCCGCCCGCCGAGACCTCGACGGTGCGGGACTTCAGGGACCGCTCCAGCTCCAGCTCCCGCTCCCGCTCCCGCTCCCGCTCCTGCTCCTGCTGGGAGTCGGCGGCTTCGCCATTCTCGGCTGGCGGCGGGGCCTCCCGCTGCGTCGGCTTGTGGGCCAGGGCAGCGCCGTGGCCCTGGCCCTCAGCCCCGGTGATGATGGCGGTGAGGAGGGCGATCATCTCGGAGATGGTGACCGTCCCCGCCTTGTACTTCCGGAGGAGGTCCTGGCGCCGGTGGTCGGGGACGTAGCGGGAGAAGAGGAGCTCCCAGACGGTGACGCTCTGGCCCTGGAAGAGCCCCACGCTGACGGTGGTGCGGGCGGCCTGCAGGGCTTTCCGTGCGTCCTCGGTCAGCTGGTAGAGCACGGAGCCCTTGTCCATCAGCTGGAGCATGAGCAGCCCCGTGTCCGGGTCGGGCACGCAGCGGCGGAGGAGCTGCATGTAGGTGAGGTTCTCGTGGGTGTTGGGGTCGAAGAAGCCCTTGGTGTCGTCGGTGGGGTCGGAGAGGATCTGGTTCATCTCCTGGTCGAAGTAGCCGCGCCGGTAGGCCACCTCCACGGGGAGGCGGTGGCTGTGCACGGGGTCGATGATGCCGCCGGTGGCGATCTGGGCCTCGAGCAGGCGGATGCCGTGCTCCTTGACGATGAGCTCCTTCTTCATGGCCTGGAAGAGGGAGATCTGGCCGCCGGTGTAGGGGTCGGTGTAGCCCGTCACGGCCCTCTCGGCCGACAGGAGCTTCTCGTGCAGCTCGCTGCCCACCAGCCCGGACGAGACGGCCTCGTCCACGGAGAGCTTCTTGTTGGTGAGCGGGTCAACGACGAAGCCGGTGGCAGCCTGCGCCTCCAGCAGCACCAGGGCCGTGCCCTGCCTCAGGATGCCCTTCCACATGGCCTGGTAGATGCTCATCTTCTCCATCTTGGCGGGGTCGGCCTTGGAGGGCACCAGCACGCCGGCGATGCAGCCCGTGCCGTCCAGGTAGCGCTTGACGGAGGCCATTTCCGTCACCTCCTCCACCGTCTTGGAGCCCTGGACGAGGTCGGCCAGCGTGTCCTTGTCGATGATGCCCGAGTCCAGCAGGTCCGAGGCGGTCACCTGCCTCCTGAGGCCCGTGAATTTCACGTTGCTGCTCCGCTCCGCGGCCTCCTCGACGAGGACGGTGAGGAGCCTTGCCAGCTCGTCCAGCGCCAGGCTCCCGGCCCGGACCTCCCCCAGCAGCTCCTGCCTCTTTGCCTCGGGGGTGTACTTGGAGAAGAGGAGCTCCCACAGGGAGACCTTCCTGCCGTGGAAGCCGCCCGCCGAGACCTCGACGGTGCGGGACTTCAGGGACCGCTCCAGCTCCAGCTCCCGCTCCCGCTCCCGCTCCCGCTCCTGCTCCTGCTGGGAGTCGGCGGCTTCGCCATTCTCGGCTGGCGGCGGGGCCTCCCGCTGCGTCGGCTTGTGGGCCAGGGCAGCGCCGTGGCCCTGGCCCTCAGCCCCGGTGATGATGGCGGTGAGGAGGGCGATCATCTCGGAGATGGTGACCGTCCCCGCCTTGTACTTCCGGAGGAGGTCCTGGCGCCGGTGGTCGGGGACGTAGCGGGAGAAGAGGAGCTCCCAGACGGTGACGCTCTGGCCCTGGAAGAGCCCCACGCTGACGGTGGTGCGGGCGGCCTGCAGGGCTTTCCGTGCGTCCTCGGTCAGCTGGTAGAGCACGGAGCCCTTGTCCATCAGCTGGAGCATGAGCAGCCCCGTGTCCGGGTCGGGCACGCAGCGGCGGAGGAGCTGCATGTAGGTGAGGTTCTCGTGGGTGTTGGGGTCGAAGAAGCCCTTGGTGTCGTCGGTGGGGTCGGAGAGGATCTGGTTCATCTCCTGGTCGAAGTAGCCGCGCCGGTAGGCCACCTCCACGGGGAGGCGGTGGCTGTGCACGGGGTCGATGATGCCGCCGGTGGCGATCTGGGCCTCGAGCAGGCGGATGCCGTGCTCCTTGACGATGAGCTCCTTCTTCATGGCCTGGAAGAGGGAGATCTGGCCGCCGGTGTAGGGGTCGGTGTAGCCCGTCACGGCCCTCTCGGCCGACAGGAGCTTCTCGTGCAGCTCGCTGCCCACCAGCCCGGACGAGACGGCCTCGTCCACGGAGAGCTTCTTGTTGGTGAGCGGGTCAACGACGAAGCCGGTGGCAGCCTGCGCCTCCAGCAGCACCAGGGCCGTGCCCTGCCTCAGGATGCCCTTCCACATGGCCTGGTAGATGCTCATCTTCTCCATCTTGGCGGGGTCGGCCTTGGAGGGCACCAGCACGCCGGCGATGCAGCCCGTGCCGTCCAGGTAGCGCTTGACGGAGGCCATTTCCGTCACCTCCTCCACCGTCTTGGAGCCCTGGACGAGGTCGGCCAGCGTGTCCTTGTCGATGATGCCCGAGTCCAGCAGGTCCGAGGCGGTCACCTGCCTCCTGAGGCCCGTGAATTTCACGTTGCTGCTCCGCTCCGCGGCCTCCTCGACGAGGACGGTGAGGAGCCTTGCCAGCTCGTCCAGCGCCAGGCTCCCGGCCCGGACCTCCCCCAGCAGCTCCTGCCTCTTTGCCTCGGGGGTGTACTTGGAGAAGAGGAGCTCCCACAGGGAGACCTTCCTGCCGTGGAAGCCGCCCGCCGAGACCTCGACGGTGCGGGACTTCAGGGACCGCTCCAGCTCCAGCTCCCGCTCCCGCTCCCGCTCCCGCTCCTGCTCCTGCTGGGAGTCGGCGGCTTCGCCATTCTCGGCTGGCGGCGGGGCCTCCCGCTGCGTCGGCTTGTGGGCCAGGGCAGCGCCGTGGCCCTGGCCCTCAGCCCCGGTGATGATGGCGGTGAGGAGGGCGATCATCTCGGAGATGGTGACCGTCCCCGCCTTGTACTTCCGGAGGAGGTCCTGGCGCCGGTGGTCGGGGACGTAGCGGGAGAAGAGGAGCTCCCAGACGGTGACGCTCTGGCCCTGGAAGAGCCCCACGCTGACGGTGGTGCGGGCGGCCTGCAGGGCTTTCCGTGCGTCCTCGGTCAGCTGGTAGAGCACGGAGCCCTTGTCCATCAGCTGGAGCATGAGCAGCCCCGTGTCCGGGTCGGGCACGCAGCGGCGGAGGAGCTGCATGTAGGTGAGGTTCTCGTGGGTGTTGGGGTCGAAGAAGCCCTTGGTGTCGTCGGTGGGGTCGGAGAGGATCTGGTTCATCTCCTGGTCGAAGTAGCCGCGCCGGTAGGCCACCTCCACGGGGAGGCGGTGGCTGTGCACGGGGTCGATGATGCCGCCGGTGGCGATCTGGGCCTCGAGCAGGCGGATGCCGTGCTCCTTGACGATGAGCTCCTTCTTCATGGCCTGGAAGAGGGAGATCTGGCCGCCGGTGTAGGGGTCGGTGTAGCCCGTCACGGCCCTCTCGGCCGACAGGAGCTTCTCGTGCAGCTCGCTGCCCACCAGCCCGGACGAGACGGCCTCGTCCACGGAGAGCTTCTTGTTGGTGAGCGGGTCAACGACGAAGCCGGTGGCAGCCTGCGCCTCCAGCAGCACCAGGGCCGTGCCCTGCCTCAGGATGCCCTTCCACATGGCCTGGTAGATGCTCATCTTCTCCATCTTGGCGGGGTCGGCCTTGGAGGGCACCAGCACGCCGGCGATGCAGCCCGTGCCGTCCAGGTAGCGCTTGACGGAGGCCATTTCCGTCACCTCCTCCACCGTCTTGGAGCCCTGGACGAGGTCGGCCAGCGTGTCCTTGTCGATGATGCCCGAGTCCAGCAGGTCCGAGGCGGTCACCTGCCTCCTGAGGCCCGTGAATTTCACGTTGCTGCTCCGCTCCGCGGCCTCCTCGACGAGGACGGTGAGGAGCCTTGCCAGCTCGTCCAGCGCCAGGCTCCCGGCCCGGACCTCCCCCAGCAGCTCCTGCCTCTTTGCCTCGGGGGTGTACTTGGAGAAGAGGAGCTCCCACAGGGAGACCTTCCTGCCGTGGAAGCCGCCCGCCGAGACCTCGACGGTGCGGGACTTCAGGGACCGCTCCAGCTCCAGCTCCCGCTCCCGCTCCCGCTCCCGCTCCTGCTCCTGCTGGGAGTCGGCGGCTTCGCCATTCTCGGCTGGCGGCGGGGCCTCCCGCTGCGTCGGCTTGTGGGCCAGGGCAGCGCCGTGGCCCTGGCCCTCAGCCCCGGTGATGATGGCGGTGAGGAGGGCGATCATCTCGGAGATGGTGACCGTCCCCGCCTTGTACTTCCGGAGGAGGTCCTGGCGCCGGTGGTCGGGGACGTAGCGGGAGAAGAGGAGCTCCCAGACGGTGACGCTCTGGCCCTGGAAGAGCCCCACGCTGACGGTGGTGCGGGCGGCCTGCAGGGCTTTCCGTGCGTCCTCGGTCAGCTGGTAGAGCACGGAGCCCTTGTCCATCAGCTGGAGCATGAGCAGCCCCGTGTCCGGGTCGGGCACGCAGCGGCGGAGGAGCTGCATGTAGGTGAGGTTCTCGTGGGTGTTGGGGTCGAAGAAGCCCTTGGTGTCGTCGGTGGGGTCGGAGAGGATCTGGTTCATCTCCTGGTCGAAGTAGCCGCGCCGGTAGGCCACCTCCACGGGGAGGCGGTGGCTGTGCACGGGGTCGATGATGCCGCCGGTGGCGATCTGGGCCTCGAGCAGGCGGATGCCGTGCTCCTTGACGATGAGCTCCTTCTTCATGGCCTGGAAGAGGGAGATCTGGCCGCCGGTGTAGGGGTCGGTGTAGCCCGTCACGGCCCTCTCGGCCGACAGGAGCTTCTCGTGCAGCTCGCTGCCCACCAGCCCGGACGAGACGGCCTCGTCCACGGAGAGCTTCTTGTTGGTGAGCGGGTCAACGACGAAGCCGGTGGCAGCCTGCGCCTCCAGCAGCACCAGGGCCGTGCCCTGCCTCAGGATGCCCTTCCACATGGCCTGGTAGATGCTCATCTTCTCCATCTTGGCGGGGTCGGCCTTGGAGGGCACCAGCACGCCGGCGATGCAGCCCGTGCCGTCCAGGTAGCGCTTGACGGAGGCCATTTCCGTCACCTCCTCCACCGTCTTGGAGCCCTGGACGAGGTCGGCCAGCGTGTCCTTGTCGATGATGCCCGAGTCCAGCAGGTCCGAGGCGGTCACCTGCCTCCTGAGGCCCGTGAATTTCACGTTGCTGCTCCGCTCCGCGGCCTCCTCGACGAGGACGGTGAGGAGCCTTGCCAGCTCGTCCAGCGCCAGGCTCCCGGCCCGGACCTCCCCCAGCAGCTCCTGCCTCTTTGCCTCGGGGGTGTACTTGGAGAAGAGGAGCTCCCACAGGGAGACCTTCCTGCCGTGGAAGCCGCCCGCCGAGACCTCGACGGTGCGGGACTTCAGGGACCGCTCCAGCTCCAGCTCCCGCTCCCGCTCCCGCTCCCGCTCCTGCTCCTGCTGGGAGTCGGCGGCTTCGCCATTCTCGGCTGGCGGCGGGGCCTCCCGCTGCGTCGGCTTGTGGGCCAGGGCAGCGCCGTGGCCCTGGCCCTCAGCCCCGGTGATGATGGCGGTGAGGAGGGCGATCATCTCGGAGATGGTGACCGTCCCCGCCTTGTACTTCCGGAGGAGGTCCTGGCGCCGGTGGTCGGGGACGTAGCGGGAGAAGAGGAGCTCCCAGACGGTGACGCTCTGGCCCTGGAAGAGCCCCACGCTGACGGTGGTGCGGGCGGCCTGCAGGGCTTTCCGTGCGTCCTCGGTCAGCTGGTAGAGCACGGAGCCCTTGTCCATCAGCTGGAGCATGAGCAGCCCCGTGTCCGGGTCGGGCACGCAGCGGCGGAGGAGCTGCATGTAGGTGAGGTTCTCGTGGGTGTTGGGGTCGAAGAAGCCCTTGGTGTCGTCGGTGGGGTCGGAGAGGATCTGGTTCATCTCCTGGTCGAAGTAGCCGCGCCGGTAGGCCACCTCCACGGGGAGGCGGTGGCTGTGCACGGGGTCGATGATGCCGCCGGTGGCGATCTGGGCCTCGAGCAGGCGGATGCCGTGCTCCTTGACGATGAGCTCCTTCTTCATGGCCTGGAAGAGGGAGATCTGGCCGCCGGTGTAGGGGTCGGTGTAGCCCGTCACGGCCCTCTCGGCCGACAGGAGCTTCTCGTGCAGCTCGCTGCCCACCAGCCCGGACGAGACGGCCTCGTCCACGGAGAGCTTCTTGTTGGTGAGCGGGTCAACGACGAAGCCGGTGGCAGCCTGCGCCTCCAGCAGCACCAGGGCCGTGCCCTGCCTCAGGATGCCCTTCCACATGGCCTGGTAGATGCTCATCTTCTCCATCTTGGCGGGGTCGGCCTTGGAGGGCACCAGCACGCCGGCGATGCAGCCCGTGCCGTCCAGGTAGCGCTTGACGGAGGCCATTTCCGTCACCTCCTCCACCGTCTTGGAGCCCTGGACGAGGTCGGCCAGCGTGTCCTTGTCGATGATGCCCGAGTCCAGCAGGTCCGAGGCGGTCACCTGCCTCCTGAGGCCCGTGAATTTCACGTTGCTGCTCCGCTCCGCGGCCTCCTCGACGAGGACGGTGAGGAGCCTTGCCAGCTCGTCCAGCGCCAGGCTCCCGGCCCGGACCTCCCCCAGCAGCTCCTGCCTCTTTGCCTCGGGGGTGTACTTGGAGAAGAGGAGCTCCCACAGGGAGACCTTCCTGCCGTGGAAGCCGCCCGCCGAGACCTCGACGGTGCGGGACTTCAGGGACCGCTCCAGCTCCAGCTCCCGCTCCCGCTCCCGCTCCCGCTCCTGCTCCTGCTGGGAGTCGGCGGCTTCGCCATTCTCGGCTGGCGGCGGGGCCTCCCGCTGCGTCGGCTTGTGGGCCAGGGCAGCGCCGTGGCCCTGGCCCTCAGCCCCGGTGATGATGGCGGTGAGGAGGGCGATCATCTCGGAGATGGTGACCGTCCCCGCCTTGTACTTCCGGAGGAGGTCCTGGCGCCGGTGGTCGGGGACGTAGCGGGAGAAGAGGAGCTCCCAGACGGTGACGCTCTGGCCCTGGAAGAGCCCCACGCTGACGGTGGTGCGGGCGGCCTGCAGGGCTTTCCGTGCGTCCTCGGTCAGCTGGTAGAGCACGGAGCCCTTGTCCATCAGCTGGAGCATGAGCAGCCCCGTGTCCGGGTCGGGCACGCAGCGGCGGAGGAGCTGCATGTAGGTGAGGTTCTCGTGGGTGTTGGGGTCGAAGAAGCCCTTGGTGTCGTCGGTGGGGTCGGAGAGGATCTGGTTCATCTCCTGGTCGAAGTAGCCGCGCCGGTAGGCCACCTCCACGGGGAGGCGGTGGCTGTGCACGGGGTCGATGATGCCGCCGGTGGCGATCTGGGCCTCGAGCAGGCGGATGCCGTGCTCCTTGACGATGAGCTCCTTCTTCATGGCCTGGAAGAGGGAGATCTGGCCGCCGGTGTAGGGGTCGGTGTAGCCCGTCACGGCCCTCTCGGCCGACAGGAGCTTCTCGTGCAGCTCGCTGCCCACCAGCCCGGACGAGACGGCCTCGTCCACGGAGAGCTTCTTGTTGGTGAGCGGGTCAACGACGAAGCCGGTGGCAGCCTGCGCCTCCAGCAGCACCAGGGCCGTGCCCTGCCTCAGGATGCCCTTCCACATGGCCTGGTAGATGCTCATCTTCTCCATCTTGGCGGGGTCGGCCTTGGAGGGCACCAGCACGCCGGCGATGCAGCCCGTGCCGTCCAGGTAGCGCTTGACGGAGGCCATTTCCGTCACCTCCTCCACCGTCTTGGAGCCCTGGACGAGGTCGGCCAGCGTGTCCTTGTCGATGATGCCCGAGTCCAGCAGGTCCGAGGCGGTCACCTGCCTCCTGAGGCCCGTGAATTTCACGTTGCTGCTCCGCTCCGCGGCCTCCTCGACGAGGACGGTGAGGAGCCTTGCCAGCTCGTCCAGCGCCAGGCTCCCGGCCCGGACCTCCCCCAGCAGCTCCTGCCTCTTTGCCTCGGGGGTGTACTTGGAGAAGAGGAGCTCCCACAGGGAGACCTTCCTGCCGTGGAAGCCGCCCGCCGAGACCTCGACGGTGCGGGACTTCAGGGACCGCTCCAGCTCCAGCTCCCGCTCCCGCTCCCGCTCCCGCTCCTGCTCCTGCTGGGAGTCGGCGGCTTCGCCATTCTCGGCTGGCGGCGGGGCCTCCCGCTGCGTCGGCTTGTGGGCCAGGGCAGCGCCGTGGCCCTGGCCCTCAGCCCCGGTGATGATGGCGGTGAGGAGGGCGATCATCTCGGAGATGGTGACCGTCCCCGCCTTGTACTTCCGGAGGAGGTCCTGGCGCCGGTGGTCGGGGACGTAGCGGGAGAAGAGGAGCTCCCAGACGGTGACGCTCTGGCCCTGGAAGAGCCCCACGCTGACGGTGGTGCGGGCGGCCTGCAGGGCTTTCCGTGCGTCCTCGGTCAGCTGGTAGAGCACGGAGCCCTTGTCCATCAGCTGGAGCATGAGCAGCCCCGTGTCCGGGTCGGGCACGCAGCGGCGGAGGAGCTGCATGTAGGTGAGGTTCTCGTGGGTGTTGGGGTCGAAGAAGCCCTTGGTGTCGTCGGTGGGGTCGGAGAGGATCTGGTTCATCTCCTGGTCGAAGTAGCCGCGCCGGTAGGCCACCTCCACGGGGAGGCGGTGGCTGTGCACGGGGTCGATGATGCCGCCGGTGGCGATCTGGGCCTCGAGCAGGCGGATGCCGTGCTCCTTGACGATGAGCTCCTTCTTCATGGCCTGGAAGAGGGAGATCTGGCCGCCGGTGTAGGGGTCGGTGTAGCCCGTCACGGCCCTCTCGGCCGACAGGAGCTTCTCGTGCAGCTCGCTGCCCACCAGCCCGGACGAGACGGCCTCGTCCACGGAGAGCTTCTTGTTGGTGAGCGGGTCAACGACGAAGCCGGTGGCAGCCTGCGCCTCCAGCAGCACCAGGGCCGTGCCCTGCCTCAGGATGCCCTTCCACATGGCCTGGTAGATGCTCATCTTCTCCATCTTGGCGGGGTCGGCCTTGGAGGGCACCAGCACGCCGGCGATGCAGCCCGTGCCGTCCAGGTAGCGCTTGACGGAGGCCATTTCCGTCACCTCCTCCACCGTCTTGGAGCCCTGGACGAGGTCGGCCAGCGTGTCCTTGTCGATGATGCCCGAGTCCAGCAGGTCCGAGGCGGTCACCTGCCTCCTGAGGCCCGTGAATTTCACGTTGCTGCTCCGCTCCGCGGCCTCCTCGACGAGGACGGTGAGGAGCCTTGCCAGCTCGTCCAGCGCCAGGCTCCCGGCCCGGACCTCCCCCAGCAGCTCCTGCCTCTTTGCCTCGGGGGTGTACTTGGAGAAGAGGAGCTCCCACAGGGAGACCTTCCTGCCGTGGAAGCCGCCCGCCGAGACCTCGACGGTGCGGGACTTCAGGGACCGCTCCAGCTCCAGCTCCCGCTCCCGCTCCCGCTCCCGCTCCTGCTCCTGCTGGGAGTCGGCGGCTTCGCCATTCTCGGCTGGCGGCGGGGCCTCCCGCTGCGTCGGCTTGTGGGCCAGGGCAGCGCCGTGGCCCTGGCCCTCAGCCCCGGTGATGATGGCGGTGAGGAGGGCGATCATCTCGGAGATGGTGACCGTCCCCGCCTTGTACTTCCGGAGGAGGTCCTGGCGCCGGTGGTCGGGGACGTAGCGGGAGAAGAGGAGCTCCCAGACGGTGACGCTCTGGCCCTGGAAGAGCCCCACGCTGACGGTGGTGCGGGCGGCCTGCAGGGCTTTCCGTGCGTCCTCGGTCAGCTGGTAGAGCACGGAGCCCTTGTCCATCAGCTGGAGCATGAGCAGCCCCGTGTCCGGGTCGGGCACGCAGCGGCGGAGGAGCTGCATGTAGGTGAGGTTCTCGTGGGTGTTGGGGTCAAAGAAGCCCTTGGTGTCGTCGGTGGGGTCGGAGAGGATCTGGTTCATCTCCTGGTCGAAGTAGCCGCGCCGGTAGGCCACCTCCACGGGGAGGCGGTGGCTGTGCACGGGGTCGATGATGCCGCCGGTGGCGATCTGGGCCTCGAGCAGGCGGATGCCGTGCTCCTTGACGATGAGCTCCTTCTTCATGGCCTGGAAGAGGGAGATCTGGCCGCCGGTGTAGGGGTCGGTGTAGCCCGTCACGGCCCTCTCGGCCGACAGGAGCTTCTCGTGCAGCTCGCTGCCCACCAGCCCGGACGAGACGGCCTCGTCCACGGAGAGCTTCTTGTTGGTGAGCGGGTCAACGACGAAGCCGGTGGCAGCCTGCGCCTCCAGCAGCACCAGGGCCGTGCCCTGCCTCAGGATGCCCTTCCACATGGCCTGGTAGATGCTCATCTTCTCCATCTTGGCGGGGTCGGCCTTGGAGGGCACCAGCACGCCGGCGATGCAGCCCGTGCCGTCCAGGTAGCGCTTGACGGAGGCCATTTCCGTCACCTCCTCCACCGTCTTGGAGCCCTGGACGAGGTCGGCCAGCGTGTCCTTGTCGATGATGCCCGAGTCCAGCAGGTCCGAGGCGGTCACCTGCCTCCTGAGGCCCGTGAATTTCACGTTGCTGCTCCGCTCCGCGGCCTCCTCGACGAGGACGGTGAGGAGCCTTGCCAGCTCGTCCAGCGCCAGGCTCCCGGCCCGGACCTCCCCCAGCAGCTCCTGCCTCTTTGCCTCGGGGGTGTACTTGGAGAAGAGGAGCTCCCACAGGGAGACCTTCCTGCCGTGGAAGCCGCCCGCCGAGACCTCGACGGTGCGGGACTTCAGGGACCGCTCCAGCTCCAGCTCCCGCTCCCGCTCCCGCTCCCGCTCCTGCTCCTGCTGGGAGTCGGCGGCTTCGCCATTCTCGGCTGGCGGCGGGGCCTCCCGCTGCGTCGGCTTGTGGGCCAGGGCAGCGCCGTGGCCCTGGCCCTCAGCCCCGGTGATGATGGCGGTGAGGAGGGCGATCATCTCGGAGATGGTGACCGTCCCCGCCTTGTACTTCCGGAGGAGGTCCTGGCGCCGGTGGTCGGGGACGTAGCGGGAGAAGAGGAGCTCCCAGACGGTGACGCTCTGGCCCTGGAAGAGCCCCACGCTGACGGTGGTGCGGGCGGCCTGCAGGGCTTTCCGTGCGTCCTCGGTCAGCTGGTAGAGCACGGAGCCCTTGTCCATCAGCTGGAGCATGAGCAGCCCCGTGTCCGGGTCGGGCACGCAGCGGCGGAGGAGCTGCATGTAGGTGAGGTTCTCGTGGGTGTTGGGGTCGAAGAAGCCCTTGGTGTCGTCGGTGGGGTCGGAGAGGATCTGGTTCATCTCCTGGTCGAAGTAGCCGCGCCGGTAGGCCACCTCCACGGGGAGGCGGTGGCTGTGCACGGGGTCGATGATGCCGCCGGTGGCGATCTGGGCCTCGAGCAGGCGGATGCCGTGCTCCTTGACGATGAGCTCCTTCTTCATGGCCTGGAAGAGGGAGATCTGGCCGCCGGTGTAGGGGTCGGTGTAGCCCGTCACGGCCCTCTCGGCCGACAGGAGCTTCTCGTGCAGCTCGCTGCCCACCAGCCCGGACGAGACGGCCTCGTCCACGGAGAGCTTCTTGTTGGTGAGCGGGTCAACGACGAAGCCGGTGGCAGCCTGCGCCTCCAGCAGCACCAGGGCCGTGCCCTGCCTCAGGATGCCCTTCCACATGGCCTGGTAGATGCTCATCTTCTCCATCTTGGCGGGGTCGGCCTTGGAGGGCACCAGCACGCCGGCGATGCAGCCCGTGCCGTCCAGGTAGCGCTTGACGGAGGCCATTTCCGTCACCTCCTCCACCGTCTTGGAGCCCTGGACGAGGTCGGCCAGCGTGTCCTTGTCGATGATGCCCGAGTCCAGCAGGTCCGAGGCGGTCACCTGCCTCCTGAGGCCCGTGAATTTCACGTTGCTGCTCCGCTCCGCGGCCTCCTCGACGAGGACGGTGAGGAGCCTTGCCAGCTCGTCCAGCGCCAGGCTCCCGGCCCGGACCTCCCCCAGCAGCTCCTGCCTCTTTGCCTCGGGGGTGTACTTGGAGAAGAGGAGCTCCCACAGGGAGACCTTCCTGCCGTGGAAGCCGCCCGCCGAGACCTCGACGGTGCGGGACTTCAGGGACCGCTCCAGCTCCAGCTCCCGCTCCCGCTCCCGCTCCCGCTCCTGCTCCTGCTGGGAGTCGGCGGCTTCGCCATTCTCGGCTGGCGGCGGGGCCTCCCGCTGCGTCGGCTTGTGGGCCAGGGCAGCGCCGTGGCCCTGGCCCTCAGCCCCGGTGATGATGGCGGTGAGGAGGGCGATCATCTCGGAGATGGTGACCGTCCCCGCCTTGTACTTCCGGAGGAGGTCCTGGCGCCGGTGGTCGGGGACGTAGCGGGAGAAGAGGAGCTCCCAGACGGTGACGCTCTGGCCCTGGAAGAGCCCCACGCTGACGGTGGTGCGGGCGGCCTGCAGGGCTTTCCGTGCGTCCTCGGTCAGCTGGTAGAGCACGGAGCCCTTGTCCATCAGCTGGAGCATGAGCAGCCCCGTGTCCGGGTCGGGCACGCAGCGGCGGAGGAGCTGCATGTAGGTGAGGTTCTCGTGGGTGTTGGGGTCGAAGAAGCCCTTGGTGTCGTCGGTGGGGTCGGAGAGGATCTGGTTCATCTCCTGGTCGAAGTAGCCGCGCCGGTAGGCCACCTCCACGGGGAGGCGGTGGCTGTGCACGGGGTCGATGATGCCGCCGGTGGCGATCTGGGCCTCGAGCAGGCGGATGCCGTGCTCCTTGACGATGAGCTCCTTCTTCATGGCCTGGAAGAGGGAGATCTGGCCGCCGGTGTAGGGGTCGGTGTAGCCCGTCACGGCCCTCTCGGCCGACAGGAGCTTCTCGTGCAGCTCGCTGCCCACCAGCCCGGACGAGACGGCCTCGTCCACGGAGAGCTTCTTGTTGGTGAGCGGGTCAACGACGAAGCCGGTGGCAGCCTGCGCCTCCAGCAGCACCAGGGCCGTGCCCTGCCTCAGGATGCCCTTCCACATGGCCTGGTAGATGCTCATCTTCTCCATCTTGGCGGGGTCGGCCTTGGAGGGCACCAGCACGCCGGCGATGCAGCCCGTGCCGTCCAGGTAGCGCTTGACGGAGGCCATTTCCGTCACCTCCTCCACCGTCTTGGAGCCCTGGACGAGGTCGGCCAGCGTGTCCTTGTCGATGATGCCCGAGTCCAGCAGGTCCGAGGCGGTCACCTGCCTCCTGAGGCCCGTGAATTTCACGTTGCTGCTCCGCTCCGCGGCCTCCTCGACGAGGACGGTGAGGAGCCTTGCCAGCTCGTCCAGCGCCAGGCTCCCGGCCCGGACCTCCCCCAGCAGCTCCTGCCTCTTTGCCTCGGGGGTGTACTTGGAGAAGAGGAGCTCCCACAGGGAGACCTTCCTGCCGTGGAAGCCGCCCGCCGAGACCTCGACGGTGCGGGACTTCAGGGACCGCTCCAGCTCCAGCTCCCGCTCCCGCTCCCGCTCCCGCTCCTGCTCCTGCTGGGAGTCGGCGGCTTCGCCATTCTCGGCTGGCGGCGGGGCCTCCCGCTGCGTCGGCTTGTGGGCCAGGGCAGCGCCGTGGCCCTGGCCCTCAGCCCCGGTGATGATGGCGGTGAGGAGGGCGATCATCTCGGAGATGGTGACCGTCCCCGCCTTGTACTTCCGGAGGAGGTCCTGGCGCCGGTGGTCGGGGACGTAGCGGGAGAAGAGGAGCTCCCAGACGGTGACGCTCTGGCCCTGGAAGAGCCCCACGCTGACGGTGGTGCGGGCGGCCTGCAGGGCTTTCCGTGCGTCCTCGGTCAGCTGGTAGAGCACGGAGCCCTTGTCCATCAGCTGGAGCATGAGCAGCCCCGTGTCCGGGTCGGGCACGCAGCGGCGGAGGAGCTGCATGTAGGTGAGGTTCTCGTGGGTGTTGGGGTCGAAGAAGCCCTTGGTGTCGTCGGTGGGGTCGGAGAGGATCTGGTTCATCTCCTGGTCGAAGTAGCCGCGCCGGTAGGCCACCTCCACGGGGAGGCGGTGGCTGTGCACGGGGTCGATGATGCCGCCGGTGGCGATCTGGGCCTCGAGCAGGCGGATGCCGTGCTCCTTGACGATGAGCTCCTTCTTCATGGCCTGGAAGAGGGAGATCTTTTGTCCTGTACCAGGGTCGGTGTAGGCTGTCACGGCTTTCTCTGCACAAAGAAGTTTTTTTTGTAACTCGCTGCCCACCAGCCCGGACGAGACGGCCTCGTCCACGGAGAGCTTCTTGTTGGTGAGCGGGTCAACAATGAAGCCGGTGGCAGCCTGCGCCTCCAGCAGCACCAGTGCTGTTCCTGGTCTCAGGATGCCCTTCCACATGGCCTGGTAGATGCTCATCTTCTCCATCTTGGCGGGGTCAGCCTTGGAGGGCACCAACACACCAGCGATGCTTCCAGTTCCCTCAAGGTATCTTCTCACGCTATCCATTTGTGATATTTCTTGTGCCGTCTTTTTCCCTTCATGGAGTTTTTCCATTGTTTCTTCTGTAATTATCTGTGCACTGAGAAGTTCTGATGCTGTTATTTGTTGTCTGAGTCCCTGGAACCAGACATCACTTCTGCCCTCTTCTTTTTCTTTAATGATATTTAGTATTGTATCAATGATTCCTTGTATAATGTGATGGGATTCCTCTTTATATTTTTTCACCAGTTCTTTTCTTTTCTCTGCTGTGATGTACTCAGAACAGAGAAGTTCCCACAGTGATAATACATGTTCTTTGTATTTTCCAACAGGCACTTTTACTTTTGTGGATAATAAGGCATTTTTTGTTTGCTCATCAATGTAGAAATAGTCATCTTCTTTTTCCATGACCTGCAGCAGGTACAATCCAGTATCTCTGTCTTTGGAACATCTCTGTAGCAGCTGACTGTAACTGATTTTCTCATGAGTGTTTGGATCTATAAAACCTTTGCTACCATGATCTGGATCAGAAAGTAGGAGAAACATATCATCATCCAAGTAGCCGCGCCGGTAGGCCACCTCCACGGGGAGGCGGTGGCTGTGCACGGGGTCGATGATGCCGCCGGTGGCAAGCTGGGCCTCAAGCAGGTGGATGCCGTGCTCCTTGGCTGTTATCTTTTGCCTTATGGCCTGGAAGAGGGATATTTTATTTCCTCCCTGAGGATCTGTGTATCCTGTCACAGCTTTGTCTGCTGACAGTAGCTTCTTGTGCAAGTGGCTCCCCACCAGCCCAGATGAGACAGCCTCCTCCACAGAGAGCTGCTTATTTTTCAGTGGGTCTATAAGAAAACCGGTGGCAGCCTGTGCCTCCAGCAGCCCCAGTGCACATTGCTCTGTGAGGAGGCCCTTCTTCAGGGCCTGGTAGATGCTCAACTTCTCTTTCTTTGATGGGAGTAGAACCCCGGCAATGCATCCAGTGCCATCCAAGTACCTTTTGATGGTGTCCCTCTTTGTGAGGCTGGCAAGTGTGAGACTCCCATCCTGCAGCTGATCTAGAGTTTTCTTGTCAATTATCTCAGAGTTAAACAGTTCTGATATTGACACATCCCCCCGGAGTCCTTTAACCTTGAGGGCTTCTGCTTTTTGCTCTGTATCCTCAATTATCTTGAGGATGAGGGCTATAAGGTCTTCCAGTGTGAGGGTTTTGCATTTGTACTGCATCACTAGTTCTTTCCTTTTTTGCTCGGAGATGTAATGAGAGCAGAGAATTTCCCAGATGGAAACTGTTTGGTCCTTAAACTTTCCAACTTTCACTTCAAGGGGCTTTGAGCGCAAAACCTGTTTTGTAAACTCATCAATGTAGAAGTACTTTCCTCCTTCCTGTACAACTTGTAGCATGTACAACCCAGTCTCTGAATCTTGGACACATCTCTCCAGGAGCTGCATGTAGGTGAGGTTCTCGTGGGTATTGGGGTCGAAGAAGCCCTTGGTGTCATCGGTGGGGTCAGAAAGGATCTGGTTCATCTCCTGATTGAAGTAGCCACGCCGGTAGGCCACCTCCACAGGGATACGGTGGCTGTGCACGGGGTCGATGATGCCGCCGGTGGCGATCTGGGCCTCGAGCAGGCGGATGCCATGGCTCTTCACAATCAGTCCTTGGTTCATAGCTTCAAACAGGGACATCGGGGCTTTTGTGTAGGGGTCAGTGTAGCCTGTCACGGCTCTTTCTGCACAGAGTAACTTCTCAAAAATCTCCCCTCCAATTAGACCTGTAGTTAGTGCTTCCTCCACTGAAAACTTCTTGTTTTTCTCTGGGTCAATGATGTAGCCAGTGGCAGCCTGCGCCTCCAGCAGCACCAGTGCCGTCCCTGGCCTCAGGATGCCCTTCCTCATGGCCTGGTAGATGTTCATCTTCTCATTGCTTGGCTGTATAAGGACCCCTGCTATGAAATTGCTGCCCTCCAGGTACCTGCGGACAGAGTCCATTTCAGTGACTTCTTTGACTGTTTTCTTCCCCTGGTTGAGCTCATCGAGGGTTTTTTTGTCTATCAGTTGAGACTGGAAGAGGTCACTGGCGGATACTTTTTTCCGCAGGCCCTTGAATGCAAACTTCGTGCCTTGTGTCTCAGTCTCTTTGATGATTGTGGTGACAATTGTTATGATTTCATGTAGCACTTCAGTATTCTCATCTTTGTACTTTTGCACTAGCTCTCTCCTCTGGCTGTCTGAGAGGTATTCAGAGTTGAGAAGGTCCCAGACTGACACTGTCTGTCCTTTGAACCGCCCTATGTTGACACAAACAGTCACAGATTTCAGCACCTCCATGGTTTGTTCATCCACACAGAACATCGCGTTTTCTGACAGAGGAAGGAGCCAGAGACCTGACTCAGCCTCATGAATGCACTTGTCCTTCAGCTGCTGGTAGGTCATGTTCTCCTTTGTGTTTGGATCAAAAAAGATTTTGGTGCTCTCATTCAGCTGAGAGAGGGTTTGGTTCAGGTCCTCATCGTAGAAGCCATATCTGCACGCAGCCTGGAGGGGAAGGTGATGGTGGTGAATGGGATCAATGACCCCTCCTGTGGCCAGCTGGGCCTCTAGCAAGGGAACAGCATCTCCCAGGGGAATCAACTCTTTCCTTAGTGCTTGGCATAGTGAGATGGAGCTCCCCGTGTAGGGGTCCGTGTAGCCAGTCACTGCCCTCTCAGCTAGAAGGAGTTTCTCGGTGAGCTCTTCACCCACAACAGCTGCTTTCACAGCATCCCTCACGCTGAGTCTCTGGTTTGTTATCGGGTCAGTTAGGTATCCTGTGGCTGCCTGAGCTTCTAGCAGCCTCAGAGCAGCCCCAGGGAGGAGATGATTGTTTTTCATGGCATCGTAAAAGCTCATCTTCTTTTTAGATGCCTCTATGAATACCCCGGCAATGCTGCCTGTGCCCTGCAAGTACCTCTTCACACTCTCCATGGCAGCCACTTCCTCGGGAGTTTTTATGCCCTGAGCCAGTTCTTCAAACATCTTCTCGGTAATGATGCCAGCATCCAGCAGCCAGACTGCAGGGACACTGCCCCGCAAGCCTTCCAAGGTGACGTGGGTGTGGGCTTTCATTTCCATCTCCCCAACCAGTCTGAGCACGAGAGCAACCAGCTGCTGCAGCGACATTTCCTCAGACCGGAACCTCTCCACAAAGTCACTCCGCTGCTCCTCGGTGAAATACCCAGAATGGAGTAGCTCCCAGAGGGAGACCCCTTTTTCCTTCACCACAGTTTCCTTAAAAATCCGTTGGATTTGTTTGTCGGTGTAGGCAGGAGCAGCTGTCTGTGGCAGAGGCAGCAAGTGGAAGCCAGAGATCTCGTCCTTCTGGCAGCGCTTGATTAGCTCGGCATAGGTCATGGTCTCTTTGCTGTCTGGGGCACAGAAGGCTCTGTTATTGTCACTGGGCTTAGAAAGGGCCTTGCTTGTGTCCTCATCCAGGCACCCTCTCTTCTGGGCAGATTCAATGGGGATATAGTGGCCACATGCTGGGTCAATGATGCCTCCTGTAGCCACCTGCACCTCCATCAACTGCATGGCCTGTTTGTCAGCAATCAGGCCCTTCTTCATTGCCTGGAAGAGGGGTATCTTCTTGCCTGTGAAAGGATCTTTATAGCCTGTTACAGCCCCTTCTGCGTGCTGCAGCTTCTCGTGGACTTCTGGCCCAATGACTCCCTCCTTGATGGCATCATCCACACAGAGTTTCTGGTTGTTCACTGGGTCAATGATGAAGCCTGTGGCAGCCTGGGCCTCTAGCAGTGGGAGAGCGACTCCTGGTACCATGATGTTTTTCTTCATGGCCTCGTAAATGCTTATCCTCTGGTTTGATGGCTGCAGTACAATCCCCCCGATGCTGCCAGAGCCATAGAGGTACTTTCTGACAGAGTCCATGCGCTGGACTTCCTCTGGTGTGACGGATCCCTCCAACACCTTCTCAAACAGGGCCTTGTCAATGACACCTGTTTCCATGAGGTGATAAGCGCTGACGCTGCCTCTCATGGCTGGGAACTTGATGGGGGCCCATTTTTTCATTTCCTCCTCTAACATGATTCGAATTTGCTCCAGGTTGAGCTTCTTCAGCTGGTAGTGGTTGAATATCTCTCGGCGCCTCCCCTCGCTGAAGTACTGGGAGTTCAGCAGGTCCCAGACTGAGACCTTCTCTCCTCGTAACCGCCCAAACCTGACTGGCATCCAGGAGCTCCTGAACACTCGTCTGGTGGTGTCATTGATGAACTGACGCTTCCTGCTGTTCAGAGGAAGGAGGCAGAGCCCGGTGGATGGCTCTGTGATGCACTTCTCTTTCAGCTGCAGGTAGGTGAGGTTCTCATGTGTGTTGGGGTCAAAGAAGCCCTTGGTGTCATCACTGGGATCAGAAAGGATTAAGTTCATCTTCTTGTCAAAGTAGCCGCGCCGGTAGGCCACCTCCACAGGGATGCGGTGGCTGTGCACGGGGTCGATGATGCCGCCGGTGGCGATCTGGGCCTCGAGCAGGCGGATAGCATGCTCCTTGACGATGAGCTCCTTCTTCATGGCCTGGAAGAGGGAGATCTTGTTCCCTGAGTAAGGATCTCTGTAGCCGGTGACTGATTTCTCTGCAGTCAGTAGCTTGTCATAAACATCTGGGCCAATGACATTCGCTCTTAACGCCTCATCCACAGAATACTTTTTGTTGGCAGCTGGGTCAATGATAAATCCAGTAGCAGCCTGTGCCTCCAGGAGGATCAGTGATGTTCCTGGCCTTAAAAGTCCTTTCCGCTTTGCCTGGTAGATGCTGATCTTCTCCTGGGAGTCAGGAAGCAGGAGCCCACCAATGCTACCTGTCCCTTGCAGATACTTCTTGACAGTGTCCATGCTGACAACTTCTTTGGCTGATGTTTCTCCCTCCTTCAGTTTCTTAAACAAATCTTTGTTGATGATTTCCGAGCTCAGGAGCTGGTCAGCTGTCACACGGTCCCTCAGTCCTTCAAAGGTGACATTAGCAGCGGAAGCCATTTCCTCAATGGCGGCACTGACTGCCTTACCCAATTCTTGCGTAGAGAGCATTCCTGCAAGGTACTGCTGGGTGAGAGCAGCTCTTCGCTCACTCTGGATGTAGTCCGAGAAGAGGAGTTTCCAGAGAGACACCGACTTTCCCTTGAATTTACCTAAAGCAATGGGTACCTCTGTGTTTTCCAGAGCTGTTTGGGTCCTATGGTCAAAGAAGAGGTGGGTTCCCTCGGATCCTTCTCTGCTGTCTCCACCAAGTGGCAGCAGAAGAAGCCCCGTGTTGGGATCAGTGACACAGCGCTTGAGCAGGTCTGCGTAGATCAGCTTCTCCTTGGAGCTAGGGTCGAAGAACCCTTTCATGTCATCAGTAGTACTGGAGAGGAGCTGTCTTGTGGCCTCGTCCAGGTACCCCCACTTGCAAGCTGTCTCTGTGGGGACACGGAGGTGCCTGCCTGGAGCAATTATACCCCCTGTGGCCATCTGAGCCTCCAGAAGGCAAATGCCATGATCCCTGGGGATAAAGCCCTTCCTGATGGCTTGGAACAAAGAGAGCATTTCTCCAGTGCATGGGTCCCTGTATCCAGTGATGGTCCTCTCAGCTGAAGACAGTTTCTCATGAAGCTCTGGGCCGATGAGACCAACCCTGACAGCCTCATCAACTGAGTAGCTTTTGTTCTTTATGGGGTCTGTCAGGCTGCCAGTGGAGGCCTGGACTTGCAGGAGCATCAGAGCAGCACCAGGCATGAGGAGATGCTCTTTCAGTGCCTGGTAAAGGCTTTTCCGCTCACTGGAAGGCAGGACAACACCAGCCACGCTCCTTGTCCCATGCAGGAACTGCTGAACGGAGTCATTCTCTGCTACCTCCTGGGAAGAAACTCTTCCCTCCTCAAGATCTCTGAACATGTCAGGGCTGATGATGCCAGAGTCCAGCAGATCCTGGCTGCTCACCCTCCCTCCCAGCCCTGGGAACGTGATTTGCAGGGGCAAGAGGAGGAAGCCTGAGGCCGGATCAACAACACATCTTTTTATAAGCTCCATATAAGTGACTCTCTCCATAGTATTGGGGTTGAGGAACCCTTTGCTGTCCTCATTGCTGGGGTCAGAGAGGAGCCGAATCATCTCTTCATCTAAATATCCCCTCTCACAGGCAACATCTGCTGGGAGCCGGCAGCCAGTGGCTGGGTCAATGATGCCTCCAGTTGCAATCTGGGCCTCTAGCAGCCGAGTACCTTGCTCCCTCCCGATCAGGTCCTTCTGGATCGCCTGGTAGAGGGAGATTTTCTCTTCTGTGTAGGGGTCCACAAAGCCCGTAGCAGCTTTCTCTGCAGACAGCAGCTTCTCCTTCAGCTCCAGCCCCACTAGCCCCAGCTGCACGGCTTCTGCTACAGAGACATGCCTGTTCTTCACCGGGTCAGTGATGAAGCCCATGGCTGCCTGGGCCTCAAGAAGGCAGAGTGCCGCATCCAAACTCAGAAGATGCTCTCTGGTGGCATCATAAAATCTCATTATCTTCTTCGAAGCCTCTACATACACTCCAGCAATGCTGCTAGCTGCCTCCGAAGCATCCATCACCATCACATCCCCGTCAGCTGCTTTTTTCCGTTTGCAAGGCAATATGTCCTGGCACAAGTGGTTTGCTCCTGGCATGTCTTCCTGCTGAGAGATGGGGGCAGCATGGCCATTCACTGCGGGCTCGCTCTCCATCATCCCGCTGCACTCCTTTCACAGCTGGCAAGACTCTCTGGAGAGAAGGGAGAGAACGGG
Source organism: Calonectris borealis (assembly GCF_964195595.1). Classification (NCBI taxonomy): domain Eukaryota; kingdom Metazoa; phylum Chordata; class Aves; order Procellariiformes; family Procellariidae; genus Calonectris; species Calonectris borealis. The sequence goes on from NC_134313.1 coordinate 433,120, forward strand.
AAAGCTCAGTGAGAAATCAACTTTTCTATGGTTTGCATGCTAAATACGGGGGAAAAAAGATAAAGAAATACCTCACAGGCAGGAGGAAGTAACAGCCAAGGGCTGAGTATGTTCAGGGCAGTGTGCTTGTCCCTGTCCCTGACACCCTGAGCCAGATCTGCCAGAGGCAAGCACCCTCTGCGTTCTGAGCTAGACTTGCTGGGTGCACTAGGACATCTCAGCATGAGAGAGAGCCTGGAGTAGAAGCACCAGTGGGACCTGTGGAGCACTGGGCTGAGGCAGGCTTGGCTCCTGTGGGGAGTAAAGCCCCCATGAGCTGTCACGTGCATTTGACCACCAGTCTGTGCAGGGCTTGTCTCTGCACAGAAGCCTTCTGCAGTGCTTCAAAGGCCTGGAGGGCAGCTGGGCTTGTGACAAAGCACCAGCCAAAAACAGCAACCCCCAGGGAGTACCAGCACTCGCTCAGGCTGCTGCTGACACTGGCACAGGGATGCGCAAACCCTGAGCCAGCATGAAAAGGCTGCTCCCCTCTGCCAGGGACAGGGGGTCAGCCTGGTCCCCTGGCACGCTCCCCACAGCAGCACCGGTCAGGCGGGGGCTGGGAGCAGGTGCTGAAGCTGCCGTGCACGCAGAAGAAGCCCCGGAGGCCCTTTCCCTGGTGCCCACTACTGCACTGAGATGGGGTATCTGCCCTCCTTGCATTGCTTAGAGAGCATGGGAAGGGGCGCCAGCAGAAGGAGAAGCAGGCGGGTGCAGCAGGCCAACTAGGAGCACATGGATCTGCGTGCCTGCACTCATGTTTGAAAAGTTCCTGGGCACACTGGGATCAACCACGATACAGCTATTACAGAATCAATTTATGGTGCCGGAGGGAGTATGAGGCCATCAAGTGCTGGGCTGTGCCCACCAGAAGGCTGGAGGGCGCTTGTGGCTGAGCATGGGCTGTGCAGAGGTGTGGGAGCTGTGGTCAGCCACTGCCTCTGGGCTATGGCTGTGGCCCACGCTGCTGCAGAGGAGCCTGACTGCCCGCAGCCTTGCACAGCAGGGAGTCCATGCCTGGCACCCTTCAGTCCTCGGGCTGGAAGCCGGTCCTGCAGCAGGAGGCTTGGGGTTGAAGCAGGTTTGAGGAGAGGGGGCTGGCCCTGCTGTGCTGGGGCAGCAGAGGTGGCTCCTGTTCCCTCCTGAGTCCCATCCCTTAACGCAGAGCCCCTGGCACCAGTGCAGAGCGGGGTGTGCCAGGGCTGGACCAGCTGTGCTGGTTTTGGCTGGCATAAAGTTAATTTTCTTCATGGTAGTTAGTATGGGGCTATGTTTTGGATTTGTGCTGAAAACAGCGTTGGTAACACAGGGATGTTTTCATTACTGCTGAGCAGCGCTTGCACAGAGTCAAGGCCTTTTCTGCTCCTCACCCCACCCCACCAGCGAGCAGGCTGGGGGGGCACAAGAAGTTGGGAGGGGACACGGCTGGGACAGCTGACCCCAACTGACCAAAGGGACATTCCATACCATATGGCATCAGGCTCAGCATATAGAGCTGGGGGCAGAAGAAGGAAGGGGGGGATGTCTGGAGTGATGGCGTTTGTCTTCCCAAGTCACCGTTACGCGTGATGGAGCCCTGCTTTCCTGGAGATGGCTGAACACCCGCCTGCCGATGGGGAGTAGGGAATTCCTTGGTTTGCTTTGCTTGCGTGCGTGGCTTTTGCTTTACCTATTAAACTGTCTTTATCTCAACCCGTGAGTTTTCTCACTTTTACCCTTCCGATTCTCTCCCCCATCCCACCGGAGGGGAGTGAGCGAGCGGCTGGGTGGGGTTAAACCACAACACCGGCCCTACGGAGGCAGGTGAGACCAAACACGAAGCGCTGTGGCAGGCCGAGGAGACCCACTTGCCCAAACTCCCATGGCTGAGCCGTCTGGGCCACAGTGCTGCCTGCCAGCATCTCTGGACCCAGCTGCAAGGACACAGCCAGAGCAGGGCTACCCCGTGGTACAACCACTGTACGTGGAGGCGGAGGGGAAGGCGCTGGCACAGCCCTAAGGAGAGCCGGTACCACGCTGACCTCCTGCAGCCATCACACTGAGTGGGGACGGTGCGGACCAGCTCTATCTCACTGCCCTCACCGGCACTGGGGTGCAGATCCTGCCTGGGGCTCACAGACCCGCATCCTTCCCCACGCCACCAGTGCAAACACACCAGGGAGGGCAGAGCAGTGTGCTGGTGCTGGCGGGCGCTGTGCCCCAGGGCCCTGCCCACTGTGGGACCGGTCTCTCCAACAGGGCTCTGTGCATCCAGTTCTGTCCCTGTGTGCCCACTCCAGCTCATCCCCCGGCCAGGCCAGCACCTTTTCCTTGCGAGGGCTCCTCTGTCCCAGCCGTGCTCCAGGCTCGCTGTCCGTCCTGGGGGAGAGGTCCCAACAGGCGCTGGCTCCATCCGCCCCGTGATGTCAGTGCGAGTGCGGCCGCGCGGGCTTGGATCTGCCCAGGCAATGCTGTTTTGTTTTTGCAGGTTCAGGATTGCACCTGGGTCTGGTGCCAAGAGGTGGGGACGGCGGGTGGGATGGCCGTGGGGTGCTGCGCCTGCCTCTGGGAAGGGCTGTCCTGAGCCACGCTGGGTGAGAGGAGCAGGAGAGCGGAGTCGGGACTCGGGGGGTCTCTGCCTGGTGGGGGGGCTGCTGTGGGGGAGAGCGAGGCGGGGCTGAGTGGGGGGAGTCACTCTGTCCTGTGCTGTGGGCTGCGGGCTGGGAGCACAGGGGGTCCCCTGCCTTGCAGGGCTGTCTCCTCCACCCTGCAGGCTGATGCTGGGTGCATGCACCTGCACATGACGGTGCTGGGCAGCCCTGTGCCTGGCACCACACACGCAAAACACACGATGAGGCTGGCAGCACCTCACCACCGGCTCTGCCCACCCTAGTCCTGGGGCCGTGCCGCCTTGCAGGGCTGGGAAAGCTGCTCACGGCAGCGAGATGCCAGGTTAGATGGCGCAGGCTGTGCTGCACTTGGGAGGAGCTGGGCTCAGCCTGGGCATGCCGTGGGCACAGGGGTGGGCAGCGCTGATGTGGCTGCGGCATCCGAAGAGCCCCAGGCAGATCCCTGCACGTCTCAGACCTGAGCCGGCCACCGGCACCAGAGCGCAGAGGGGATTTGAGCACTGCCACCTGTAACGCTGTAGCAGCTTGAAACCCCAATTCCCAGCAGGGCTGGGGGCGAAGGGGCAGGAACCCCCTGGGGTTGAGGTGGAGCCCCCTGCCCTTCACGGGCAGGAGAGGAGGCAGCAGGCGAGCGGGCAGAGGAAGGACTCTTCTCCCTTTAGTCAGAAGGCGTCAGCCCCATGGAAACTTTTAGTAACCGACTCTGCCTACAAAGCCAGGGAGATTCCTGGCGGAGATTCAGGCGCTGGCACCTGCAGCCCTCCCTGGGGCCAATCCTGGGTCTCTCCCTGACGCGGGCAGCTCTCCCCGGCAGCAGCAATCCCTGCTCCGCACCTTTTGCTTCTGGCTGTGTCAGGAAATGTGCTGGCGCGGGTGTGAGCTGTGGCTCTGCTCTGCATGAGCCCCTTCGCAGCCACCAGTGCCGCGAGCCCGTGCACACCTCCCTGCCTGCGTGAGTCAGCGCGGGAGGCTCTTCCTCGTACACCCAGTGCACGGGCGAGCATTACAGTTACGCCTGCCCCGCGTCCTGTGGGACGACCCTGCACGTCTGCACCCGCAGGGTCCACCAACAGGCCGGCACCTGCTAGGGAGGGAGAGGCTGCTGGGGGCCATGGGGAGGGACTGGGAGAAGGGACAGGTTTTACTGGCGGAGTGGGGTGCATGGTTTCAGGGAGAGAGTGGCGGAGGAGATGTCTGCCGGGAAAGGGCAGCAGAGCATCGGGGAGGGGCTGGGGCTATGGGTGGGAGCCTGGCGGGGCCGGGGGAGGTCTGCGGGGTGGTCTCTGGTGGGACAGGCTGAAGCTGGGGTTGTTTCGGAGGAGGAAGAGCAGTAGAGAAGTTGCCTGGGGCAGTGACGGAAGGGTGATAGAGACAGGCACGGTAGCTGGGGCACTTTGGGGGGCCCTCCTCTGGGCGGGGCTGGGGGGGCAGCTCAGCACTCCTTCTCGGGCAGTGCTGCCTGCCCGGCTGCTGCGCAGCAGGGGACGCAGTGCCTGGGTCCCACCAATGGCCGGTGGCAGACGGGCTCCTGCCTGCTGACCTGCCCCGTTAGATGCCTGGAGCGGGGCTGCTCCTTCGCTGCAGCTGTGGGATGGGGTTGCACCCTGCCCATGGGGGGCAATCCCACAGCACTGTGTACCCACCTCGCTGGGTACCATGGAACAGTGCTGCCAGTCCCCCGTGTGCCCTGCCCCACTGCCTGCCCCTTCCTCAGCACCCGCTGCCCCGCTGTGCCCATCAGAGCCCCAAGGCAGCACAGGCTTTTCCCTGGGAGCCGTCCTGCTCACAAGGTCATCACCCCCCGTCCCACTCCTGGGGCATGCCGAGCCCCGCTGTGCCCATCGGAGCCCTGAGGCAGCACGGGCTTTTCCCCGGGAGCTGTCCTGCCTGGGCAGTCATCACCTCCCGTCCCACCCCCAGGGCACGCCTGGATCAGGGACCAGCATCCTCCTGCTGTGCTCAGCCACGACGGCCAGCGGTGCCCAGCGTGCCGCAGCACCGTGCGGCTGTTGCCCTACGCCCATTGTCTCACCCCAGCACCTGGCTGCAGCCCAGCCAGACTGGCGGGCGCGGGTAATGCCGCATTCCTTGCATACCTGGGACTGCGTGAGCGCCTCTGTCTGCCGTGGCCCCCCAGCACAGCCCCGCGACACCCAGCCAGGCCCCTCTCCGCCGGACCTCTCCTACCTGCCCGCGCTGGTGGCAGGACGGGCTCGCCTGGCAGGTGCCCGCAGTCCCGCTGCTTCGCCGCTGCTTCCTGCCTGGGACCAGAGCACGTTTAAAACCTTGCCCTTCCCCGCCCCTGGGGATGACACACCGGCCCAGCCCTGCCAGAAACATGCGGGCCAGCCCTCCCCACGGCTCCCCTCGGGTGCCCGGGTCCCCCCTTGCGCTCGGCCCCTGCGGCCCCATCACTGCCCTCCCTGCACCGTGCCTCTGCGAGCACAGGAGCGGGGCAGGGCTGTGAGCAGGGGCGAGGGGTTCACCAGTCCCGAAATGGCTGCGGTGTGGGCAGGTGGCCCTGTCCTGGCAGGCAACCATTTGCTTGGGCAGTGCCCTCCACAAAGGAGGTGAGAGAAAGGGGGGGAGACCTCCATGGGGCCAGTGTGCCTGCACCGCTCTCGTCCCCAGCAGCCTCTCATCTTTCTCCCCATCGCCCCATAGCCACCCCCTACGCCCGCAGCCCTAGCAATGCCCCTGCACCTCGTCCTGGTGGCGGCTCCCACCCAGCTCCTCTCCCACAGCAGCCCCTGCAGCCCTTGCCACCCATGCCTGCTGCGTGTCTGTTTCCCATCGCATGGGCTGTGCCGCCATGCCTATTTGGCCAGACCCCAGGCTGCAGCTGCAGGGCTGACGGGCCCCGGACTTCCAGCTGTGGGCCTGACCCTTCCCCACGGACCCTTCCCCATTCCCCCCAACCTTGCCCACATCCCTGGATGTGCACGTGGAGCCTGAATTGCCCAAAACGTGCCCGAGCCACCCAGTTGCCACCTGAGTCACCCAAACACCCCTGCCCTGTCTCTGTCACCAGCCCCACGCCCTCTCCCTGGACCCTGCCCCCAGCCCCACACCCAGCTCCCCACTTCACCCTGAGTACCCCCTCTCCTCTCTTCTGTGCCATGGGCGCTCGGTGGCCCCGAAAGAGCAGCGGGCACTAAACATGGGGAAGGGGACCTTCGGGGCCCCTGGGTGCTGTGGGGCTGCGCTGCAGCCCCTCCCAGTGCCAGCCCTGCGGGGCAATGTGCTGAGGAAGGGATGCACACTGCTTGGGCAAGATGTTTATGGTGTGTGGGAGTGTGTTGTCTGGAGAGCTGCCGGTATCCAGGCACAGGGCTGGCCGGGTGAGCCTGCGGCGTGGCATGGCATGGTCCGGTGGGCACACAGCCCTGGCGTCTGCTGCGGGTGCAGCTAAGCCGGCAGTGGTGGTGCACCCCATGTGGAGGGGCATTCCCCTGGGCAGGAGCCACTTCTGTGCCCGCTGCTTGGGCAGTGCCAAGCCGGTGGTCCCGGGAGGGCAGACAGACTCTCGCGAGGGTTTCATCCCAGAGCAGCCAGAGCTGCGGGGCCAAGAGAGGGGCTGGCTTGGATGATGCCCCGGACCGGTGGGGTGATGTCCGAACAGGGGCAGCGTCAGAGGGGCCAGTGAGAGGGGCAGGGGCTGCATCCACCCTGGCAGGGCTGGCAGCTGCCACCGTACCTGTCCCTGTTCCTGTGGCACATGGAGAGGAGGTTGCGTCCCAGAAACCAGCAGGGGTTTCCAATGGCTGCATAGGCATCGTCAACAGTTGTCGCAGAGCTGTCGCTCCTGGGAGGTGCTGAGGAGCCCTAATCCAAATGCAAACAGGGATGAGCGTTCGCCGCCACTGCAGAGGGCTTGGTACCAGCGTGCTGGAGCTGTGCCATCACCGCAGAGCTTCCCGCTGGTGAGGCTGCGGAGGCACTGACCTGCTTACCCTCCAGCGGGGTCTGGGCCAGCGGTGCCCCTCTGCAGCCTCCCCGGGGCCCTGCCAGCCCATGCGGGGAGCGAGGACAGCCTGGGGCCACAGCAGGGCCAGGCACAGGCACAGCTGACCAGTGACCAGGGAGCCTGGCATGGGTGGCTGGTGGGGCATCGTCTGCCTGCCTTGCTGCAGGGACAGGCGGGGGGGGACCTTGGGCCCCTGCCCCAGGCAGCACGGCTGCTCGCGCAGGAACCAGTGCACTGTGCTGGGCTGTGCTGGGCCGTGCTGGGCCATACTGGGCCGCAATGGGTTATTCTGTGCTACGCCTGCCGACACTGTTTTGCTTTTGCTTTCTTGGGCACGCCGCCCAAAGGCAGAGGAAAAGGTCTGGTTACGGTAATTAGCAGTAATGTGTGGTTGCAATTCGTGCGTATGCAGTTGAACTAACCACATGCGGCCTAACCAAAGCATTTCAGCTACGTACAGAGATAAGGAGTTGACCGGCCTGGGCACCTCTCCCCTGCCTGTGGGCGGCCATGGCTCAGGCTGGAGGTGGCTGCTGGCTCCCGGGAGCTTCGGTGACACCCCTGCTGTGCCAGCCGCAGAGCCAGTGCAGCCATGGGGCCGTTTGCTGTGGGGAAGGGGAAGCCCAGAGGCACGGACGTCAGGACGCGGTTGCTCGGTATTGCTGGAGTCGTCCCACAGCGGGAAAGCCCAGAAGCACAGGCATCGGGACGCGGTTGCTCGGTGTTGCAGGAGTCGTCCCACAGCGGGAAACCCCATGTGGGTGGGTCAGTGGGGATGGCCCACGGAGCCGGGTGTCACAGGGTGCACTGCCAGAGCCAGCCATGCCTGGCCGCCGGCGGAGGCTGCTGGAAGGGTGCTGCGCCCGAGCGGGAGCGGCAGGGGCTTGGGTTGAGCCGGTAGAGCACTGCGATGGGTCCCAGACAGGGGGCTTGCTGCCATCGCTGCACGCTGCTGTCACCAGGCCCAGCAGCTGCTGCTGTCCCCACCGCAAACGGCGCTGCTGCCGGCTGGGCTCCCTTCTAGCCAGGACATGCCATCCAACACCTCCAGCATAGCCCCTGCCGTGGGGCAGCCTGCTGCCTGGCATCACCAGGCTGCATGTCACCCCGCTGCCTGGCATCACCAGGCTGCATGTCACCTCGCTGCCTGGCATCACCAGGCTGCATGTCACCTCGCTGCCTGGCATCACCAGGCTGCATGTCACCCCTGCGCCGTGTCCGTCTGTCCCAGCTGCCAGCAGCCCGGGCCCACAGATGCGCCGAGGTCCAGCCCCTGCCCCACTGGCCTGGCTGTGCCCTGGGCCAGCAGCAAAGGGCACAGCCTTACAGCTCCAGGGGCGCTGGGGGGCCCCGAGAATCGCTGGTGGCACTGGTGGGATGGCAGTGGCAGCACGAGGAGGATGGGCCGGCTTGGGCGCGAGTTACCTTGCTCCCCGTCCCTCCGGGCATGCAACGAGGAAGGGGTGAGGTGATGCGGGAGCGCAGCCTATTGCTGGGACGAACCAGACGCTGAGCTCAGCGCAGGGAGATGCCTGCTGGGGCTTTGCTGCCCGATATCTGCGCCTGTACCCACAACCGCTCTCGCACAGGTGAACGCAGGTGCTCACACACAGCCATGGCTGTGCACACACGTCTGCCATGCAAGTGGCTCTGCGTGCTCACACGCATATGCTTGTACGCATGCTGCCCCAGCCCAAGAGCAGAGCAGGCATGCCGACACCGACCTGCGCGGCACCAAAGTCTCTGGCCCCTCCAGCCTCCGTTGCCACTGGGCCACTGCCTCTACCCCCCAGCCCGGAGTCCCAACCCCATGCCCGGACAGCGGCTTTGCACAGGGCAGGATGGGGGGCCTAGAAGGCTCTGGGCTGTGGGCTCTCGCCCCATGCCCAGCAGCACCGTACCCCAGGCGCTGGGCAAGGGCTTCGCGTGGGATGTGGGTGCAAACCGCAGGCAGGAGAGCCCCGTGCCTGCAGGTGGGAGCCAGAGCAGCCTGGGGACACCTCCGTGCTGGGAGCAGGAAAGCCAGGAGCAGAGCAGCGGGAGCTGGGGCTGTGCGCCCCGGGCCTGGAGGAACTGCCCCGGCACGGGCTGGGGGTCGCTCAGCAGGCTGGGACCCCTGGGGTTCACACCCCTCTCTGCCCCCTGAGAGGGGACGGGAGGTGTCTGGGGGGGACGTCTGAGAGCGCTCCCCTTTGCCAGCCCCCAGGCCCGGGGCGTGGCTCTTCACCCCTCGCATCACGGCCGGGCTCTGTCGGGCGGGATGAAGGAACTGCCGCCGACGCATGGCTCCAGTCTGGGGCTGGGGTGGCTGTGTGGGGCGTACAGGGTGGGCCCATCAGGCGGGGCAGGCCCCGCTCCCGGGTTCCCACAGCTGGGGCAAGTGCTGGGGGCGGTTGGGCAACAGGGCGGCACCCGCCTCCCCCTCCCTGCAGCGGGGGCCAGCTGGCTCCGCAGGGTGCCCGCCAGTGGGAGGGCTGCTCCTCCACGTGAGCGGAGCCCCACGCGACCCGGCTCCACTGGACGGCACAGCTGTGAGGGCTTGGATCCAAGGGCCCAGCCACGATGGTGCCCGTTTGGGGCCGAGCCGCCAGCCCCGCTCTCCCGCCGCCGCCTGCTCGCTCGCTGCCCCAGGAGCCGCTCCTGGAGCAAAGCAATGCGGCCGTGCGGTGCTCCTCTCCCAGCCCCGGCACAGCTGTTAGCCATGGAGGTTCTCCCAGGGCATCCCCCCTCTGCGCCACATCTCTCTGTGCAGCCTCACTTGGACCCTGTGCCCCAACCCACGTGCTCCTGGTCTGTGTCTCTGTCCATCGTGCCACCCCCATCCCCAGGTCCAGCCCTGATGAAGCTGAATTGTTAGGGTTTGCGTGGCTGTGCAAACACTTTGCAAATAGTTTGCTTATGCGCCCGGGCCGCCGCGCGCCTGTTGTCTTTGCTTCCCGGGCCAGAGTCGTTGCTCGGGGCTCTGGATGCGGCTGACACAGGCCAGTGGTACCGGTGGTGCCGGGTGTGTTCCCGCAGCTGGGAGTGGTGGATGAGATTTCCATAGGCAGAGGAATGTGCAACGCAACCCGTGTCGGCGGTCCCAGCCCGTGCCGGCAGCACTGCACGGACCGTCCCAGGACGTGTTGGCAGACGCTCTGCTCTGTGGAGAGCGGTGGGGCTCAGCGCTGCTCTTGGGAGCATTTGCAGGGCTCCTCCGTCTGTGGACATGCCCCGGCATAGGCTCTCTGGTGCGTTTCCAGACCTGGCCCCCTTTGGCTGCTGTCTGCAGAAGTGTTTGTTCAGAAAAAAAATGAGCGCGGAGACAGTTTTAGGGGACACCAGTGCAGAAATGGGACTGAAATCCAGGAAGGCATGGGGCACGGCCAGCCAACAGGACTGAGATGAGGGAGGAGGCAGCCAGGCAAAGCCCCAGTGCTAGCGGGGGGATCAGAGGAGGACTGCAGCAGCCCCGGTACGCGGGGGTCTTGGACTTCCCCAAGGCGGGGAGGTGCAGGGCAAGGGCCGTGCTGCTGCGATGCCTGGGGTCAGTTCCTGTGCACGAGGTGTCCCCACCTCCTGGAGTGAGGACACAGCTGGTTTCTCCTGATGCCCCATCCCTCCCCGACCTGCAGCCATGCCCCATCCCAACCGTCCCCCGGCTGCCCCGGCATGGGACCGGGCAGGCGGGCGGATGGATGCACTGCTGCAGGGGACCACGCTGGCCGGGGACCGTGTGAATGCTCCCAGTGCCCTCAGGGCTGCGGGGTGGCAGAAGGGCAGCCAGCACACGGGGATGGGCACACGGTGTCTCCCAGTGCTGCCTGCCGTGGGTGTGGGCTCTCGGCCCTGGACGGAGACGCTGGGGCACAGCAGGAATCCCAGCAATGCTTTCCTCGGAAAGGAGGTAACACGGCACAGTGCCCGCTGGCACACACTGAAACGCCCCAGGCTTGCCAGCCACGGCTCTGGCGCCGGGTGTCTCTGCCGGTGGCACCCAGCTGGAGGCACACCCAGCCGTGCCCGGCCACCGCATGCCACCATGCCGGGCTGTGTGTGCACCAGCTTTGGTGATGCCACGTCCCCCCGCACCGCCCGGCCACGGCAGTCCCTCGCCCCGACAGTGGGGTGAGCGGACAGACAGACTGACAGGCTGCAGCGAGCCCCAGGTGCTCATAGAAAAAGAAACCTACTCTTTATTGTGGCTGGCAGGGCCGTGCCCCGCCAGGGTTACATTCAGCTCTACTGCTGTCCGGTTAGCGGGGTGACGTGAGCATGCTTCAGCAGGGCAGGGGTCCCGCCGCCTGCGGGTGCTGCAGGCGGGACGGGGGCGTGGGCGTGAGGGACCCCCCGCCCATGGCAGCCCCAGCGCTGCCGGGGTGGGGGGCAGCTGTAGCCGGGGCCCTGTGCGCACGCACCGAAGGCCCAAGGGGTAAGGGTTAGCACCAGAAATGGGGCTCTGCATCCGGCGAGGGGCCCCGGTGCCCGGGTACTGAGCCTGGCCACCACCCACCAGGGCGCAGGCAGCAGGACGGGGGACGCCCGCCAGCACTGCCAAATGCCCGGGGGCACCGGCAGCCACCCCAACAGCACGGGAGCCTGGGGGAGAAGGGTAGGGCCCAGCCCAGGAGCATCTGGGCTGCCGCAGCCCTGGCTGACCCTACGGCTGCAGGATGCTCCCAGCAGCCTGCAGCTGCCCCACGCGCTCGGAGCAGGGCATCGGGGCTCGGCCCCCCACGCGCTCCCTGGTGGGGCGGTGGGGTAGGGGGCCGTGCCAGCCAGAGCCAAGGGGCGGTTTGGTGTCTGTTGGGGGATGCTTGCATATACGCTGGGGCCAGGTCCAGCGGGATCGGTGACGGACAGACAGCTCAGCCCTTGCAGGTGGGCGCCTGCTTGGGGGGCCGCAGCGCTGGGCCAGAGACCCGTGGGGCGCACGGCTACGGCTTTGCCATCCTCCAGTCTTGGGGCGGGCAGCCGCCGGGGAGGAGAGTCCTGAGTGGGGCCGGCCGAGGGTGCTGGGCGCAGGGCGGGCAGCGGGGGGGGCTCAGCGGCAGGGGCTGCAGCGCTCCGGGGGGGACCCTTCAGGTGGCTCTGCAAGGGCACGGAGGGGCTGGAGCGGCGTGCTCTCCTGCACCCCTGCACTGGTGCTCCCGGGGCCAGGGGCCAGCCCCACTGCCCTGCCCCACACCTCCCCACCAACGCCAGCTCCCCTGTGCTTCCCCAGCCCTGTCAGGCCCCCTCCAGCCCCGCAGTCTCCTGCCCCGTGGGGCAGGCAGGGTGCAGCCTGCAGCAGGCTGCCCAGGACGGGCAGGGGACCCCCTGCAGCGGCACGGCCTTCACCTGGGGGGGCCATGGCCAGGCTCTCCTCGGCTGCGGCGAACTGCAGCTCAGCTCCGTCAGGCAGCAGGGAGCCGCGGGAGCGGGGGCACCGGTCTCCGGAGCGCGTCCTCCGCAGCACTGACTGGGGAGGGAGAGGGTCAGCACCCATGGCGGTAGGGCTGAGGGCGTCGGGACTTCTGGGGGGGCTCCCCAGCCCTTACCTTCCTGGCCAGCGGGCTGCTGGGGGCCGAGGCGCTGCTGTAGAGGCTGAGGCTGGAGTTGGAGCGGCTGGGGGACAGCACTTTGGAGGAGGGGGCCGACTGGTTCCCCATGCACTTGGCCACAGCAGCCCCAAAGGCGTCTGGGGACAGGTACTTCTCATTGATCTTCAGGTTGGTCCTTCCCTTCACTGGGGACGACAGAGGCAGTGAGCGGGGCTGGCGCTGGGGGTCCCGCAGCCCCGGGCCAGGCAGTGCAAGACCCTGAGGAGCCCAGTGGGCTGCGTCCCACATGGGCACCACCGACCCACACAGCCCCGCAGGCACCGCACCCGGGCACAGGGATGCCCACCACACCAATGCCAGGGCTCTCCTGGCCTCAGCCCACTGCAGATCCTGTTGGCTGCAGAGCTGTGGGCACCCCGTGCCCAGCGCCTGGCGTGGGACATCCACACCCACCTCTGCAGGGGTCGTTCTTCACCAGGAACTCGTCCAGTGCGATCCAGCCCCCGCCGACCCGCACCATCAGGGTGCTGCGCAGGATCCGCACCATCCGCAGCTGCTGGGACTCCCCAAACTGCGGGGCAGAGGGATGTCAGGGCAAGGCGGGGGCCGGGGGGGTGCGGCAGGGCTGGGAGCCAGGGAGGGGGTGCCAGAGCAGGTATCAGCTCCCAGATCTGCCACCACCAGGCTATCGGGTCCCCTGCGGCCCCTCCATCCCCGCCAGCACTGCCCTCCCTGCCATGCCACATCACGCAGTGTCTGGGGCCAGGGGTCCCGCAGGACATGGGGACGTGCCCTCTCCCTGCCGCTGCAAAGGGTGTGGGGCAGGGAGCCATGGGGGCTGCGGGACATCTGCATGGTGCAGGCTGTGCACGGGTGTCGGAGCCTGGGACCCCGGCCTGGGGAACAGGGGCCGCTGGCCACGGCAGCAGGGCAGGAGGCGGCGGTGGCGGTGTGGGTCAGCACTTACCCGGTACCTGTTGGCGCTGATCTGCTCCACCTGGAAGCGCTTGGCACAGTTGCACTGGGCCACTTGCCTGTTCACCTGGGGATGGCACACTTGGCTCAGGCCCACAGCAGGGCCCCCCACCTGCCCGGCCCCAACCGCGTGGCCCCCCCACCATACCTCATCCTGTATCTGGTCGGCGTCGGCAGTCCGGCGCAGCGGGTCCCGGTTGGGATGCAAGGCGCTGACAAATTCGTAATAGTCAATGAAGCCGTCGCCATTCATGTCGAAGATGCTCGCCACGGCATTCATCTCCAAGACATTGGTGGGAAACTCTGGGGAGGAAAGGGGACCCTCAGCCCGCCATGCCCTCTGCACCCCTGCACCCGGCGCTGGCACGAAACCTTGGCCCCCCTCCAAGGGGAATCCCAGCTGGCAGACCCTGTCCCTCCCCATCTCTGCTAGCTCTGCCCCACCTCTCCCCAAACTGCCCTCTCCCCGGCTCTCGGGGTGGGGGGAGCCCTGTGGGGTGTGCCAGCCCCAGAAGCCAGCCCCAGCCCCGGGGGCACTCACTGGAGGAGAGGACGCTCTCAATGAACTCCCGCTGGCTGATGCGCCCATCCTGGTCCCTGTCGATGCCTCGGAAAACATCCAGGACACGGGACTTCATTTGGCTGATCCACTGCATGTAACGCTTTCTCCAGACCCCGAAGTCAAAGTGAGCAAACTCCTCCAGCTCGGAGAGGCACAGACGGGAATTAACGCACCGGCAGGAAAGCTCCCCCAAGCCCCCCCATCACGTCAGCCTGGGGGATCATGCTTTGCCCCGCATTTGGGCTCAGCCCAGCTGCCGTGCAGCCAGCTTGCTCCCACCCCTGCCCCGCTGAGGCTGGCAAAAGGGTCTCTGCCCAGCATCCCCAGATCCGGGTTGCAAGGGGAGCCACAGGCTCCAGCAGCCGGCTCTTGGCTGTCGGGGATGCCCCTGCCCCTGCCCGCAGGGCTGCGCGGGGACTCCTGGTTGCAGGGAAGGGTCTGGGAAAGCTCCCAGGTGCTGCCAGCTCCATCCCACCGACCCCTGGGGACCGTCCCCATCCGCATCTGACCCAGGGCCAGGGGCTCCTGTCGGCAGAAGGCGAGGCGAGCTGCCCAGGGTTGCGGCACCGCCGGGGCTGCCCCTACCTCTCGCAGGCGCTGCATGGCCGTCTCCAGCCGGTACTGCCGGTCCAGGGCCAGAAGCCAGAGCTGCTGCCAGCGGTGCAAGAGCTGGGCCATGAGGGGCGTCTGGGGCTCCAGCCCCCCGAGCGGCACCGCCGGCGCACCCTGTGCCTTCCCCGTGCTGCGGCGCCCTGCAGCCAGAGGAGATGGGCAGTGAGGGCACAGCCGGGGGTCCCGGGGCATGGCACAGTATGGCAATGGGGGCCCTTACGTGTGGCCAGCCGGCGGGCAGCCGGTGGGCCCAGCTCTGTGGCCAGCTTCCGCTTGCAGCTCTTGGTGACCTTCTCCACGTCGGGCTGCTTGCGGTTCAGCTCCTCCATGAACACCTGCCACAGAGCGCCGGCACTGAGCGCCCGCCAGCCACGCCAGCAGGTCCCCCAGGCGTGCCCTGCCGCCCTTGCCGGCACAGCTGGGGCAGGGGGCTGAAGCCGGGAGCGCGGCCACCCTCAGACCAGCCTGCTGCCCCTCTCCCTGGGACCCTCCTGCATCAGCAGCCCGTGCAGCAGACCCGGTGGGCTTGGGCTGCAGCTGCCAGCGTGTGTGAAAGGTGCTGCTGCGTTGCTGCTGCATGCACGAGCTCACCCATGGCCTCAGCCTGGGGCACCCGCAAGTCCTCAGTCGGGTCGAGCACGCACCCGGGGCCAGGCAGGGTTGGGGGGACAGCATGGCCCCTGGCGAGGGGGGAGCTTGGGTGCAGGGTCCCTCACCATGTGCTGGGCATTGAGCTCCTCCAGCTGCTCAGCCTCCTCCGGCAGCGGCTCCTGGTCCCGCAGGCTCAGCGCCTCCTCGGCGGCCGTGATCCAGTCGATGAGCTGGGCCATCTCCTCCCGCTCGGCCGTGAGGCTGGCTGTCTGCGCCTGCAGTCGCTCGCCCTGCTGCTGGGCCCAGCTCAGCACCTGCGGGCACGGCGAGGAGAGCTGGGCTGCAGGGGCTGGCGGGGGGGCGTGGGGCTGGTCTGCAGCCCTGACCAGGCACCACAGGGCCATTGCTTCAGGAGGAACGAGTCTCTGCACGGGGAGCCACCTCCCACCCCTGCCATGGGGCAGGCACACGGACCCCCGGCCAGCAGCCCTAATGACTATGGGGCAGGAACACAGGGCAGGCCCAAGTTCCCACTGGGCGGCTGAGGCAGGGCTGACAGTGCTGCCCCTCGTGTGCCGAGGGGCCTTTGCCGCTCCTGGGTGCTGCCGCCGGCACTTTCAGCACCGGTCCTCAGTCTGTCCGCGCAGGCAGCGGCTGAGCGTGCCAGTACCCAGGCCCGCGCCACTGCGGACATGCTTGCTGCCCTTGCAGCAGGGCTGGGCTGCGTCCTCACTATCCGGGGCGAGAGGCCGAGGGGGGCAGCTCCGAGGGCGGCAGGACCCCAGAGCAGATCCAGATCAGATACCAAAGGTCTCTGTTCTCCAAGGGCTTTGTGCAGACAGGGGTGAGGGATCGGCCAAACCTGTCAGACCTGTTCAGGGAGAGCCAGGAGCGGGAACGCTCTCGCCTGCAAATCTCGCCTGTAAACCTATGCTAGGGAGCGTCCGAGCCGCTGTGGAGTGGGGTCTGGGATGGGGATCCCCGGGACACTGCTCCCCGGGGACTGCCTGCCTGGGCTGCATGGCAGCTCCCATCTCAAGAGTGTGGAGTGAGTCACCACCATCCAGGTGGGTCTGGAGAGGCCTGGGTGACCCCCTCATGGCCCCAGGATGGGGGAGCAGGGCTGGGAGCGAGGGGATGGCCAGGGCTGGCCGGGGCAGTGTGTCCTGGCAGCTCACGGAGGGCCAGGTCTGTGCAGGAGGAGCTGGGCCAGGGCCGTCTGGTCACTGGCAAGACCAAGACCAAGACCGTCTGTGTCGGCCAGGGACTGGGCTGAGCATCCCCAGCTTCCCGCAATGCACCGGTCAGGAGGGCTGCACCAAAGAGGCACTGGTGGTGGGAAAGGCGTGGGGCCGTGCTCGTCCCAGGCACGCCTGCAGGTCTGCTCTGGGCCCAGGGAGGGATGGAGAAGGGGCGCCCAGCTCACCTCCTGGAAGCGGCTCTTGACGACCGTGACCCAGGACTTGATGGTGATGACAGAGTCCGGGTGGCAGGTGGAGAGGATCTCCTCCCCCAGCGAGGTGATGCATTCCAGCTCCAGCTGCTGGCACTGCAGGGACTTCATCAGCTCCTGGAGGAGCGCATGGACCGTGGTACTGCCGGGTCTCAGCCCCCTGCAACCCACTGCACACCCCAGCGCCGCAGGGACCAGCCGGGTGTGCAGGTGGGGGAAGGACGCTGGGTGGAGCAAGCACGGCCGCCGAGCACAGCTGTTTTTGCATGGGGTGCTTGGGACCCCAAACCTCCAAGCCTCAGGGTGCTTGGGGCCCCGAACCCCGTGTCTTGGTGTGATGGGACCCGACATCCCGTGTCTCGGTGTGGTGCCGGCTGACCCCGGCAATGGGACGTCCCAAGGCAAGGATGGAGCCACCCTGGAGGCAGGGGCTGGCAGGGGCTGGCGGGGGCTGGTGGGAACTGGCAGGGACAGGCACTGACCTGCAGCTGGTTCTGGCACTCCTGCACGGCCAGCTCCTCCTCAGGGAGGACACTGTACTTGAGGGTTTTCTCTGACTCGGAGAGGCGACCCAGGAAGGAGTGCACCAGGGTGTGAAACTCCTCTGCCTGCCACGGACAGCCAGGACCTGCTCAGCACCCACCTTGTGGCTGCGGCCCCAGGTCCTGGCCCCCCAGCCCACTGGCCAGACCCTGAGCCCTGCAGCTGCTGCTCCTTCCCCGGAGCCGCACAAGCACCCGCTGCAGCTCCAAGCCCCCAAGGGAGAGCTGCTGCCAGCCCAGCTCAAACCCACGGCAGGGCAGAGAGGATGCTCTTCACCCCAGCTTGAGACCTGGGACACGATTTTCCCTGACCCGCATCAGTACCTCCCCACCGAGCAGAGCACCCCACACAGCACCCTGCAACACATGCAACCCTCCTGCCCTGGGCGCCCTGCACGCAGGCACACCTGCAACAGGCGCCCACAGCACCCAGCCTGGCACCCAGCCATTGCACCTTGCGACACGGCCACACAGAGCCCCACAGCCCCACACAGCGCCCTGCAACGCACGGCCACCCACCGCCCGGGCACCCCATGCAGCACCCTGCAACACGTGGCCACACACGGAGCCCAGGCACCCCACGCAGCACCCTGCAACACGTGGCCACTCACAGAGCCCAGGCACCCCACGCAGCACCCTGCAGCACAGCCACACGCAGCCCTGGGCACCCCACACGCCCACAGCCACCTGCAGAGCCTTCCCACAAGGATGCACCGGCTGCAGACCCCCATCTTTCCGCCCGGGAGGCCCTGGGCCGGCTGCTGCTCCCCAGCCAGCCCCCCCCTCACCTGCCGCAGCGCAGCCTCCAGCCGGGCCTGCTTGGAGACGGAGAGCTTGCAGACCAGCTCCCAGCGGGTGCTCAGCTCCTCCATCTGCTTCTGCAGCCACTGGGAGTCGACGCTGCTGCTGCCGCGGGTCAGGTCCCGCACCGAGCGCTTCAGCATCTTGATGCAGCTGGCTCGCTTGCCCAGCTCCTTCTGGAAGACCTGGAGAGAGGACAGGAGGGGGTGGAAAATGCTGGAGGGGTCCCAGCCCGCTGCCTGGAACCCGTCACTGTGCAGGGCCCCCCCGCGCCCCAGGGCCCCTTGCAGCAGTGGGGTACATGGGGCGCCCCAGCACTGCCCCAAGGACTGGGAGTGCAGGCTCCAGAGAAGTGGGGGCTGCTCTGGTGGGCAAAGCCCCATCCTGCCCCGGGATGGAGGGTGGGCAGGGCTGGTGCAGAGCCTGCGGCTCCCCAGGGACCAATGCAGGGCAGGGACCTCCCCGCGTGGCTGGGGACACCCACCTTGTGCTTGTCCATGAGGTCACTGACCAGGTCCTGGTCCCCTCCAACAGGCACATCCTCACTGAGCTGTGGCTCAGCCCGGTACAGCCAGTCCATGAGGGCCTGCAGCGCGTCCGTGAACTTGCCCGAGAAGAGTAGATTCTCCTCCAGCTTGTGCTGCCTGCAAGGAAGGGCGCAGGCAATGCCCGGCAGTGCCCAGGTGCAGGAGCTCAGCCCCGGGCTGCAGGGAATGGCCGCCCCACAGGGAGCCTGGCAGCGCGGCTGTAAGTGCCTGGGCTTGCCTCTGGCTGGGGACGGATCCTGGCTGCACACCCAGGGTCCCGAAGCAGGGAGCAGGATGCCCAGGGAGGAAGGGCAATGCCATGCCCCTGCCTGGGACCCGCATGGCAAGCGGAGCACAGGCATCCCACCCCATCCCACCCCATCCCACCCCGTCCCACCCCGTCCCTGCGTCACCTCTCCACAGCCCGGCTGCACAGCGCGTCCCAACGCTCCTTCAACTCCCCCAGCAGCTCCTCCAGCGGCTGCAGGTCCTCGGGGAGCTGGGCTCTCTCCCTCAGCGCCCGCCCGCTCCGCAGCGTGGCCTCGTACACCGGCCGCTTCAAGCGCAGCACCTTCTGGAAAGCCTGCGGGCAGAGGGGGTGAGCCCACCCGGACCCCCAGGACATGGGTGCCTCGCCCAGGGCAGGCGGGCTGCAGGGAGACTCCTGCCTCCCCCGAGTGCCACGGGCCAGCTTGGGGTGCCAATGCCCCCTGGCCGGGGGCTCCCCCCACCCCAGCTCTCCTCGCTCTGCAGAGATGGCCCTGGAAAGGCATCCGACCGCCATGGCACTGAGTGCATCGGGGCACTGCTGTCCCGCTGGGAGCTGGGGAGCCCCCTCCCCTGCCACCCCACAGCCCCTGAGCTCTTCTCCCCACTGCCATGGCTGGGCAGCCGCCCCTGCTGGGACCCCCCTCCCCACAGGGCTGGGGAGCAGGGCAGGCCCCCCACCTTGTGCTCAGCCAGCTGGCACTTGATCTCCTCCTGGCTCGTGGCAGTGTCCTGCGGCACCTCCAAGCTCTGCTCCACCTCGTCCATCCAGTCCAGGAGCAGCCGCCGGGACTCGCTGAACTGAAAGGGAGGGGAGGGGTGTATAGCGGGGGGCCTTGGGCGCAAAGCACGGGCCGGGGAGATCTGGACAATGAGCCACAGCAGCCACGCAACAGAGCTGCATGGCCCGTGTACCACCGCAGCGCAATCCACGGGCCAGGGCGGCACAGTCCCTGTGCACCGGCACAGCTCCTCGCAGGACCCGTGACCCCTGGCACCGTGGCCGAGTACCTGCTTGGTGCGCTTGCGGGCCTCTTCCAGTGCCGCCCCTCGCTCCGACGTCCGCCGCAGCACCTTGCCCAGCCGCTCCCTGGCCGTCAGCACCAGGTTCTGGATGACGGCGCCGTCCTGCTTCCTGCTGAAGTCCTTCAAGCGAGACGCCACAGCCTCCAGGCCGCTGAGCTTTTCCCCGTGGGCATTCGCCTCCTTCACCAGGGCCTGCAGGGGAGCGGAGGCAGCTGGGGGCGTGTGGACGGCCCCGGGGCAGGAGCGGAGCCTCTGAGCGCAGCCCGCACTGGGACGGGTGCAGGACCGGCTTGCTCCGCTGCTGCAGGGAGAGACATCCCGCTGGCAGCCCAGGGGAGATTTCCCCTGCCGGTGCCACTGCCGGTGCCGATGCCACCCAGGACCCCTCTGGACAGACCCCAGCCCCATGGAATCAGCCCCAGCTTCAGGGTGTGCTGCCGGCTGGCACGGGGGCACACCTGGGCGGCAAGCGGGAGGCCACCGCGCTGGCTCAGCCCACGCTTGCCTTGTGCTCCTGGATCTGCGCAGTGACGGTGTCCAGGACGAAGCTGGGCGGTGCAGGGGAGCCAAGGAGCTCCTCTGCGTGAGCCACCCAGCGCAGCAGCTCCTGCACGGTGCCGTGAAACTCGGTGGTGACCGTCAGCCCCTCGGCCAGGCGCTCCTGTGGGCAGGGCGGGAGGCGCTGGCAGGGACGGGCACCTGCAGCCCCAGGAGCTAGGGCAGGGTCGGCACCCCTGGGCGGGCAGCGCGCCCCCACCCCGCACACCTTCCTCTCCTGGGCCTCGGCGTGGACGCTCTCCCACTTCTGCTCCAGGATGCGGAGGCTGTGCTCGGTGCTGCAGGGCCGGCCGGCACGGGAGGAGGCCAGCAGCTGCTGCAGCCGCTCCCGCACGCCGCTGTACGCCTCCTGCTTGGACTCCATCTCCTTGCATAGCTCCTGCCAAGAGGCCGCGGGGAGCCCCGCGGTCACTGCCCCGAAGCGGAATAGGGACAGGGACAGGGATGGGGATGGGGATGGGGAGGGCTCCCGCGCTGTCCCAGGGGAGCTGGAGGGGACAGGGGAGGGGTGCAGGAGGGCTCTGCCCGGTCAGGGAGGCGAGAAGGCAGAGAAGGGTCCCGGCACCTGGGTGCAGAGAGGGGCGGATTTGGGGCACACATATACCCCCCAAGGGACACTCAGGGACAGCCCTGCGGCAGGGAGGGGCCGGGGCAGTGCCGGTGCTCACCAGGTGCGTGGTGAGCTTCTCTTTGGTGGTGTCCGGGTGGCCCCATGCCGGCTTGGAGAAGAAGAGCTGCAGCTCCACCTGCTCCAGCCACTGCAGCAGCTCCGTGATCTCCAGCGTGATGTCCTGCACCTGGGGGTGGCACGGGGGCTCAGTGCCACCCCTGCCAGCGGGCAGTGCTGCAGCAGGCAGCCCCGGCACGCGGGCGCATGGTGTCCCGTACCTGGCTGAGGTTGTTCTCCAGCTCCAGCTGGCGGCTCTCGGTCTCGCTCTGCACCAGGTCCCAGCGCTGGTTGAGCTGCTGCAGGCTGCGCTGGAGCCCCTCCACGCTCTCCCCCAGGCTGGAGAGCAGCAAGCCCTGCCCGGCCTCGTTGACGGACTGCACCGTGCGGGCATGGGACATCACGTCGTTCCTCAGCACCTGGGGACGGGATGCCGCAGTCACAGCCAGCACCCTGGCAGGGGGCACCCCACATCCCTGTCCGGCTACGCCATGCAAAACCCCTCACCCCGGGCGCCCGGGCCACCTCTGCTGCCCAAGTCAACGCTGCCACCACGGTGCCAGCAGCCCTGCAGGACTGGGGTCCAGGTAGTGCCATGCCAGGGGAGGCCGGCACACGGGGATGCCCCAGAGCTGCCACCCTGGCTCTTGTCCTCAGCGTGGCACGGGGCAGGTGCGAGGCACCAGATTTGCCGGTTTGTAGCAGGGAGGTTGCCAGGACGGGGCACAGAGGAGGCCAGAGCCATCCCCCGTGCACAGCCCCCCCGGCCGTGGGGCCAGCCCGCACCTCACAGCACCTCGCCTGTGTCAGACGCAGCGCGAGCGTGCCCAGGCAAGGGGAAGCCGCTCTGGGCTGGCCGCGGCCTCAGCTGCCTCCCGGCAGGCGTGGAGACAGCTCATTCCTTCCATGCTGTCACCGCGGGAGGGGACGCGTTCTCACGCCGCCTGTCTCAAGCCGCAGCCTGCCCGACCCAGCCACCATCGCCCGGGGGCTCGACCGCAGCACTGGGAGGAAGGGGCTGAACCGCCCAGGAGGGGGCTGGGCAGCACCCTGTGGCCAGGATGCGGCCCCACAGCAGGACCACGACTGGGACCTCCTGTGCAATGGGACACAGTGCCATGTCCCTCCCGAGGGACGTCCCCATGAGGGCGCCCGGCTCTCGGAGCAGGCAGCCGAGGGCCAGGGCAGGGGTTGTGTAGCCCGGGACACGGTGCGCAGGCAGCCCCGTCCCGCTGCTGCCCTCACCTTGTGCTTGGCCAGCTCAATCTCGCAGCTCTGCAGGTCGAGGCGCAGCAGCGTCGGGCCCTGCAGCTGCTCGGCGGTGCGGGACAGCCACTGCAGCAGCTCCTCCAGCTGGTGCTGGAACTGCCCCAGGCCCAGCAGAGCCGCCTCCAGCTGGTGCTGCCCCGGCAAGGGTGGAGTCAGGCACCCGTTCGGTGGGAGCAATTGGGACCCTGACCATGCGCCCAGCACCCGCGTGCGCCCAGCACCCGCATGGCCTCACACACCCACGGTGCCTCAGGCACAGCCCCATATACCCACCCAGCACCACGCACCCAGCACCCACATGGCACCCCAAGCACCCACACACCCCCACATCCCACACAGCACTCACATGGCTCCCTACGTACCCACACAGCACCATGCACTCAGCACCCACCCAGCACCCCGTGCACCCACCCTGCCGTGGCTCTTGCCTCGTGCCGGTGGCAGATCTGGTTGACAGCTCGGGTGCCACCACCACCTCCCAGCGCCCCCAAGGCCCTGTGCCCAGGACAGCAGCGCCCACACAGTCCTGCCCCATGCCCGGGACTGCCCCCGCACCATCCAGGCCCGCTCCCTACCTGGCGGCTGACGATCTCCTCCTCCAGGCGGTCCCAGCGCTGGCGGAAGTCACTGAGTGGGGCCGGGGGGTCCCCCTGCCCCGTGCCCCCCAGGTTGGCCTGGTGCCGCAGGCTCTCCACGTCCACCTTGCACTGGTAGAGCTCTCTCTTGAACTCCTGCGGGGCAGTGGTGAGCAGGTGACCCCCAGCCGCCAGCCCCACCCACGGAGACAGGGGTCTGCCATGCCCCTGTCCAGGCATGGCATAGCACGGCACGGCACGACATGGCATGGCATGGCAGACCTGGGTCTGTTTTGGCATGGCACAGCATGGCATGGCATGGCAGAGCTGGGTCTGGCACACACTGCATGGTTTGGCACAGCACAGCATGGCATGGGATGGCATGGCACAGCATGGCAGAGCTGGGTCTGGCATGCACTGCATGGCTTGGTGTGGCAGAGCACATCATGGCATGGCATGGCAGAACTCGGTCCGGTTGGGCACAGCATGGCATGGCATGGCAGAGCTGGGTCTGGCATGCACTGTACGGTTTGGCATGGCAAAGCAGAGCACGGCACATCTTGGCATGGGCACCTGGGCCCAGAGGTCCTCCTCGTGGAGAGCGGGGAGCCCTGCCCCCTCAGGGCACCTTGGCGGGGCAGGATTTGGCCACCCCGGGCAGGACTTGGCAGCCCAGCACTCACCATGAGCGGGTGCCATGGGGGCACCAGCCCCGTCCAGTGTGCCACACTTTCATCCCACTGCTGCCCCGAGCACCCCACGTGCCCACCCCTGCTGCCCCCCGCCTGACCCCCATCCTGCGGCACGGCCACCTTCAGCTCCGCCAGCTGCTGCTGCACCATGTCCAGGTCCCCGCCGACAAGGAACTCCTCTGCGATGCGCAGCTCGGCCGTGTCCAGCCACTCGAACAGCCGCTGGGGACAGAGAGGGACCGCGGGGCTGGGGAGAGCGGGGGGGCCAGGCCCCCCGCCCTGTCCCCGTCCGTGTCCCCGCATGCCAGACACGTCAGCCCCGCCAGACCGCCGGGACAGCTGTGTCCCTGGGGGCACAGGCATGCTCGGCCCTGCGCTCTGTAGCCCCGTGGCCAGGAGTGGGGCTGGGACCCGCTGTGGTCCCCAGGGAGGGCCGGAGCACAGGGCAGCCCCACCCCTGCCAAGGGGCACCTGATGTGGGCATGCCGCACGGGGGCAGGACACGGGCACGGCCAGCCCCACCGCCCCCTGCCCCACTGCCCTAGAGTCCTACAGCCCTGCCAGCCCTATTTCCCCCCACAGCCCAGCCAGCCCCCCACCCAAGGCAGCATTATGGCCCTATAGCCCAGCTAGCCCCGCGCCCCTATAGTCCTGCACCCCCGCACATCCCCGCTGCCCAGCCAGCCCCTCTGCCGGCCCCGCTGCCCAGTCCTGCCTTTAGCCATGCCCAGGGACCACCACAGTGGCCCCGTGGCCCCTCACACCCCTGAGCGGGGATGGGAGGGTGACGCAGGTTGGGGGGCAGGTCCCTGTGTGGGGTGTCTGCCTGAGTGGGGCCCCACATCCCACCTGCATGGTCTCCTGGTAGCTGACGGAGGCCTGGAGCTGCTCCTCGAGGCGGGTGTACCGCTCCGTCCACGCCTTGTTCAGGCTGTGCCAGGAGGAGTAGAGCTGCGGCAGGGCGCGAGGGTCAGCGGCACCGCGCGGGGGGCCGGGCACGGGGATCAGCAGCACCGCGCGGGGGTCGAGGGCGCAAGGGTCAGCGGCACCGCGTGGGGGGCTGGGCGTGAGGGTCAGCAACACCGTGTGGGGGCTGGGGCGCAGGGGTCAGCGGCACTGCATTGGGGGCCGGGTGCGGGGGTCAGCGGCACCACGCGGGGGTCGGGGTGCGAGGGTCAGGAGCACCGCGTGGGGGTCGGTGGGCACCGGCACAGGGTGCAAGAGCCAGCCAGCACTGCTGCGGGGTGCAAGGGGTGGTGGGCACCGGCATGGGGTGGGAGGCTTGGCAGACACATGCTCCCTTGCACAGGGACGCCAGCCCGGGACGGGCGCCCTCCATCCAGCCCAGCCCTGGGACACCCAGGGGACGCTGGGTCTGGGGAGCACTCCTGCCCCTTCTCCAGGGTCCCGCTGCAGCTCAGCTCTGGGGACATCCCACCCCTCTGAGCAGCATCCCCACGCCCCCAGGACTCCGTCCCTTGCTGGACCCGCACCCACTGGCACTCACATCGTCCAGGCTCTTGGTGACATCAGGCTTGTCGGGGTCCCCGCAGGAGGACATCAGCTCCACGCCCAGGCTGCCCAGCGTGTCCAGCTCACCTTGCAGCGAGTCAATCTCCTCCCGCAGCGCCTGCAGGCCAGGAGGGGGGCTCGGCGCTGCCCATGCCGCAGGGCTGCCTGTGCCATGGGGCTGCCCGTGCCATGGGGCTGCCCGTGCCAGGCCCCCTCCCCACCCCGTACCTGCATGGTGCGGAGCTGCGTGCGGATGGCCTCGGGCTCGCCGCCGGCCTCCTCCAGCCCTAGCACCAGCTGCTGGGTGTCGCTCAGCGTCAGGGCCAGCTCAGAGAGGCCATGCCAGAAGCGATCGGCCAGCGCCAGCAGCTCCCGCAGCCAGCGCTCCTGCTCCTGGCAGCGGCCCCGCAGGCAGCCCCACTGGGACAGCAGCTGCGCTGTCCGCTCCTGGATCCCTGCGGGGCAGGAGAGGGACAGGGCTTGGCCCAGGGCCTCTCCGGGCGCTGCGAAGGACCCAGCCCTGAACAGGGACCCAGCCCCGCCGGGATGCCCCATGCGCAGGGATGCACTGCCGTGCGTGCACACCTGCCTGCGGGGCCATGTCTGCCCCTCCGTGCCGGTACCTCTGGCAGCAGCGTCAGAGTTTGCTGCCTGCATGCTGGCCAGCAGCTCGTTGCCCTGCGCCTGGACGGTCTCCAGGGCCACCCCCAGCTTCTCCAGCTCGCCCAGGGCCAGGCTGTTCTCACGGATCTGCTCCCGGAGGTGGGCCACGTCGCCACGGATGGAGGGCTGGCTCTGCAGGCGGCTCTGCAGCCGCTCCAGGCACTCCAGCAGCAGGTCCATGCGCTCAGTCAGCTGGGGAAGGTGCGTGGGGACGAGCCCGGTCACTTGAGGGGAAGCCCCGGGGAACACCATCGCTCCGGTGCCGGCCCCATACCTGGCTGTAACGTGGCAGGGCGTCCTCCAGTAGGGCAGCCGCCTGGCGCACGCGCTCGCGGATGCAGCAGTACTGCTCCTCTGCCTCCCGCCAGCGCTGCTGGAACGGGGCACCCTGCTCCGGGCTCAGCTCCACCAGCTGCACCGAGACACGCTGTAGCTTCCCCATCAGGGGCCGGTGCTCTGCGATGGCCTCCCGCAGGCACTGAGGGCGGAGAAAAGGCCGTGGGCGCATACGGGACCAGGACAGGGCACACGGGGATGTACCCCGGTGCACCCTGGTGCTGCTGCTGGGCTGACCCCGCACCCACGCCCCGGCTCTGCTCCCGGCGGACGGTGCTCGTGCGCGTTGGGTGCAGTCCCTGCAGCGGTGCCCCCTCCATCCTGTCGCAGACCGCACGCTGCACTGCCGCCTCTCTGCTCCCGACCCCGGGGGGTGCAGAGCGTGTCCCTGCCTTCGCCTTCCCCTTTCCCATGCCCCAGCTGGGGCCACCCTGCCCTCACCTGCAGCAGCGCCTGCTGTTCCTTGAAGGCCTCGTAGCTGATGGCGTTGGGGGAAAGCTGCACCCCGACGACCTGCGTCTCCTCCAGCCAGGGCAACAGCTCCTCGTGGGCCTCGGAGAACTGGGCGAGGAGGGACTGGGCGTGCTCCAGCTGCACAGCGCAGGCTCCGCTGCGCAGGAAGAGCTGCTCCGTGTGCTCCCGCAGTGCCTGCACCGAGGGCTGCGGAGACGGGCAGCTCACTGGGGTGCCCTGCTGCCCAGGGCCGGGTACACAGGGCACGGCCATCCCCTGGTGCAAGAGGGCCCTGCTGCAGCAGCATCCCATCCAGCACCCACTGGCACGGCTGTTCACCTGGAGGTGCTGCCGCAGGGGCTCGGCGCAGGAGCGGAGCAGTGGGTCCGAGATCCCCAGCAGACACTCCACCAGTCCTCGGTGGTGCAGGATCTCAGCCGAGAGCAGCTGGAAGATAGAGGCGTGTGGGTGCCAGGTCCTGCAGAAACGTTGGCAGGTCCACGCACGCGTGACTGGGTGTCAGTGCAGGAGCCCAGCAGAGTGGGGACGCAGAGCCAGTGTCCTTGGGGACTTCTAGGCACCCCTTCGGGGTCTGGGTACCGCTGGGGCGCACCCCAGCCCGGAGCAGCACCGCAGACCCACCTTCTGATCAGAGAGCTGCGAGCGGAGGGCCTGGGCATCCAGCTGCACCCGGCTGATCTCCTCCAGCCGCTCGCCGAGCCCAGCCAAGCGGGCGAGCTGGGAGTCCAGGATCTGCTCGAACTGCAGCGGAGAGGAGAGCCGTCAGCCGTGCCAGCAGGGAGGGCAGGCGCGCCGGGGCAGCCTCTCCAGGACACAGGGCGCATCTGCTGCTGGTCTGCAGGGACCTTCTGCCATAACCTGGCGTATTCCATCCAGCTGCGTCCCTCCAGACCCGACTCCCCCCCGTCTCCCGCTGCAGGTAGCAACACCGCAGGGCCGGGGAGTGGTGAAGGGGGCAGAGGGTGACGGTCCCCAGAGCCCCGTGTCCCGCACCTTTTCCCTGTCGCTTGTGCTGACCGGGGGTTCCTGGCCACCATGCTGGCTGTCCCAGGAGGCCAGCTCCTTCTCCATGCGGCCCAGCCAAAGCGCCAGGTCCTCCTGGGCAGTGCCCAGGTGGGACGAGGCCTCCAGGGTCTGCCCCAGCCGGTGCATGGTGTCGGCGCTGCTCTGGCCCACGATGAGATACCGCATCCTCAGGGACTCCATCTTCTCCTGCGCCAGCTGGGCCTCCTCCCCTGCGGCAGCACCACGGCCGGCATCACCGCTGCTGCAGCCGGTGTCCCCGGGGCCGGGGACCTGCCGCACCGACGCCTTCCCTCCCTCGTGACAGTCGCTCTGTCCCCATCTTCCCCTGTGCCTGCCCCTCTCCTGCTTCTCCTGGACCCACCTCTGGCCCCTCGTTCCTGCCAGAGGCGAAATTCAGCTCCCTGGTCACCCCCCCGCTGCAGGTGCACCCTGTCCCACCACACCCCTGACCCCACAGGCCAGGCTCTTCCCCAGCCCCTCTCCATCCAGCGGGATGCTGCATGCCCCATCACGCGACGCCATGCTCCCGCAGCCTCTGGCAGCCGCCGTGGGGAGCGGAGCACCCAAGGACGCCCAGCACCCGGGGGTCCCCTCGGTGCTGGCACAGCCCAGGGCAGCAGGCTACGCTCATTCCCTCCCACGTCCCAACCCTGCAGCCGCTGCTTCCAGCCAAGCCCGCTCACCTGTCACCATCTCCAGGACCCGCTGCCCGCTCTCCAGCGCGCCATCCAGCTCTCCCAGCCGGCCACGAATCTCCTCACAGAGGGCCTGGGTGAGAGGCTGTCGTGGCAGCGACTGCTGCGGACGCCACTCCCCCTGTTCCCGCTGCACCCACGGGCGTCCCCCCGTCCCCATTGCCACCCCCAGCCCTCGCCATGGCCCCGCTCGCGGCTCCCCCCGCCCCACCGTGCCCCGCTCACCCTGCCCACCCGACCGCCCCGTGCTGTGGCGGGTGCCCGAGCCCACCCCGCGCCCAGCCCAGCCCCGACCTGGGTTTGCCGGTAGGCGTCCTGCACACGGCTGACGCAGCCGTTGGCATGCCAGAGCTGGGCCAGCTGCCGCTCTGTGGCACCGAGCCACTCCTGGAAGGAGTCCACGGCCTCCTGAAAGCCCTGTGCTGCCGGCAGGATCCGCTCCAGGCGGCCGTACCTGTGCCGGGAAGGCTGGGTGAGCCGGGGAGGGCGACAGCCCCCGCCCCCAGGGGCCTCGCAGGCGCAAGACCAAGGTCCTGGCTGGAAAAGCCTCCTCTCCCCCTGCCACCGAGGCTGCGTGGCCAGTCCCCACATCTGGGGTCCCCCTGCCCTGTGCTCCCCACCCCAAAGCTTCCCACCCCGAATGCGAGGGACGAGGCAAGGCCAGCATCCCCTGCCCAGTCCAGGCAGCACCGGGAGCATCCCGAGGACAGGCTGCAGGTGCCCTGGGCTGAGGGTCCCACTTCGTCCCAGCGAGGGCTGGGGACGTGGGGATGCAGGACGAGGCAGCCCCTACCAGGCTGCGCCAGGCCCAGCCCCGCTGTGTGACCCATCGACTGCCCGTTCTCTGCAGGGCAGGACCCCTCCTGCCCTGGCATCATCCTGCCAACCAGGCTGGGCGCTGGCACGGCCACGCAGGGGCACCCGGCCACACTGCTCTGCTCCAAGCCCAGCGGGACCCCAGCGAGCTCCCCTGCCGTTGGCAGCGAAGGGCCAGCTCTTGCCCCAGTGCTCCGCAGCCTCGTGCCGGGGCAGCCGCAGAGCCACAGACCCGCTGACCCCAGCGCTAGGAAGGAGGGGAAAGACACGGCGAGAGCCTGTCCCAAAGCAGAGCCCTCGCCTGCTGCTCTGCACCGTGCCTGCCTGAACCGCTCCGGATTGAGCCCCTCACTTGCTGGCAGCGGGGAGGGCCGGGTGATGGTGCATCCCCGGCCGGCAGAGCCCCAGGGAGGCTGCAGGGACCAACCCTGCACCACACACGGCTGGAGCAGTGTGGTCTGCGGGGCACGGTGCAGCCCCGGCACCTGGGCTGGGGACAGTCCCTGGCCCAAGCGGGGCAGGGAACGCTGCTGCAGGCAGGTCGCAGCACCGCAGCCCGCTGCTGGCTGTCAGGAGAGCCTGTGCAGGCGGGGATGGAGCTGCCGACCCCACCGACCAAGGTCTCAGCCCTGACCCACCTGGTTTCAGCCTCCTGCATCAGCTTGCCCCACTTCTCCGCGAGGCCGGAGAGGCTGCCACTCCCCGCGAGCGCCACCGTGCCGGAGCCGTGCATGGGCAGCCCAGGTCTGTCCTGCAGGACGAGCTCCACCCGCGGCCTCCGCTCCTCCAGCAGCCGCTTCAGGAGCTGCAAGGCAGTGGGGCACGGCGCTGTGCCGGGGACACCCCTTCCTCCCACACCGCCTCAGCACAGCCCAGTGCCGCGGGCAGAGTCGGCAGCCCCAGAACAGCCGCTCTGCCCCCGGTCCCCCAGCCTCCTAATCCCTGGCTGGAGAGCAGCGTGGGTGGGACGCGCCAGCCCGGATCTGCTGACCTTCTGCTCCTCCAGTTGGGCCTTCGTCACCTTCACCTCCGCCGAGGGCGGCTTCTGGTTGCTCACCAGCTCCTCCATGTCCGCCACCCAGGCCAGCAAGCTCTCCAGCGTATCCTGGGCTCGCTCCGCGCCCGCCGCCTCCTCCAGATCAGCGACAGCCCGCAGGGACACCTGGGGAGAGAGATGGCTGAGTCGCCCGGGCAGGCGGGGGGCAGTGTGGGGCAGCCGTGGGGCTGGGGTGTGCCCCTCCCCACCATGCCCTATCTGGGAGGCAATGCCGGCGACGGAGGACCCGGCCCTGCCCAGGTCCTGCCCCGCGTCCCCTGCTCGCCCCATTGGCAGGGCTGTGCCAGGATGGGCTCTCCTCGGGGCCGAAGGACTGGGCGCTGCCTGCGGGGCTCCCCAAAGCAAGGGCTGCACACCCCAGGTGCACCCCACGCCGTGCATACCCCCTCCAAACACGCAGCAGGGTTGAGTCCCCACCAGCCGCAGCAGAGGGGAGGGGGCTGGCCCCATCTTCCAGCACCCGGTGCACCCAGCGCCGCGCTGAAGCGCTGGGGCCAGGGGCCGCCAACCCTGCCCGTACAGGAGCCCCGGCCGGGGGAGACAAAGGCCAAGACTCGCTTGCGGAGACAACCGTGCTGGCAGAGCAGCCCTGCCGGGGACGGCGTGTGGCGTGGGGCCGGCACAGCATCCTCTGCAGCGAGGGTCCCTGCCCGGCAGTCACCTCTGCGGCATCCGTGTGTCCAGAGCGGCTGCCGGCCACCAGCTCCCCCGCGCACTCTGTCAGCACCGTGACCGTCCGGGTGACCAGGGGCTCCCCGCCCTTCTCGCTGGCTGGGTACTCAGTCACCTCCACGATCTCCGTCACGATGGTCTCGGTCACCTCCGTCACCTCCGTCACCTCCCGGGTGGTGACAGGTTTCCACGACCAGGCACTCCGCGGGGCACTGGCCCGGGGGGGCGTCCAGGCTGCGCCCGCCGCCTGCCCCTGCCCCTTGAGCGGGATGCAGGCCATGCTCCCGTTCTGTACCGCCACCTCCGACTGGCTGCGCTTCAGCACGGGACTGCCCGGACGGCTCCGGATGGCACCGGGCACCGGGCTCCAGCCGTTCTCCACCGGTGCCAGCGGCTTCTCCAGCGGCCCCGGCCAAGCCTCCGTGATGCTCCTGCCGGGCGGCTGCCCCGTGTCCAGCCCCAGGTCCTGGAGCTGCGGCTCCCGGAGGAGCTCCTCTGACCGCCGGCTCTTCTCGCCCAGGCAGCTGGGCCGGCTCACCGAGTTCCCCATGGCACAGGCACGGGCACCAGGCCCCCACCTCAGATCCCGGCCTGAAACAAGCCAGGAGGACGCGCGTTATCGGAGCCACCGTGGGGCTGCATGGCACCCAGACCCCGTCCTGCGCCCAGGGCCACCCCCTCCCGCCCCCACTCCCAGCTGTGCCTTTGCCCTGGGTGGCTGCTGGTGCTGCCCAAATTCCTGCACAGGCTTTGGGGGGGTCCCAGCCTCCCTGAGCAAAGGGCTGCTGAGAACCGGGGCACTGGGGACAGGGAGGGACGAGGCACTGGCCGTCACCTAGGGCCAAGCAGAGGGAGGGGATCCTGAGGAATATGTGGCGTTGCCACCCCTCGGCTGGCAGTGCGTGGGGCACCGGCGGGCATGTTTCGTTAACAGACATGTAAATAAAGGGTACTGGGAGGCAGCGCAGGGCACCCAGCAGACAGGCAGATGCTCCCGACCGGCATCGCTTTGTGCCATTAGATTAACTCGGAGGCCAGCGGAGCAGGGAGAAAAGAGCCATCTGTCTGCAGGGCCTGACAAAGGCAGCCCCGGGGATCTGCTGGGGGGAGCGGGGCTGGGCACCATCCATCTGGGAGCACCCACCCAGCAGGCAGGCAGGCAGGCAGCATCCCCACCCTGCCGCAGCCATAAATCCCCCACGCCACCCAGCAAGACCCTCCCACGC
The DNA here is from genome assembly GCF_964195595.1 of Calonectris borealis. Classification (NCBI taxonomy): domain Eukaryota; kingdom Metazoa; phylum Chordata; class Aves; order Procellariiformes; family Procellariidae; genus Calonectris; species Calonectris borealis. The sequence continues at coordinate 464,851 of NC_134313.1, forward strand.
CAGCCCCTGGCCAGAGCTCCACCGCAGCTGCAGCACTGCTTGCGCCCAGGCCCACCGCTGCCTGCGCCCGGACCCACCACCCAGACCCTCCTGGCCGGCACTGGGCGCACACCCCTGTGCACGCACACACCTCCGTGCACGCACACACATACCCCACGGGCTTCCACAGGCACACACACATCTGCACCCACCCACATCGGGTTGGGGCACTGACACTCCCCCACCCAGGCTGGGCTCTGCATGCACGCGTACCTCCTCACACCATGGACCCTTCTGCTCACACCCCTCTGGCTGGGCATCCCACACCCGGTGCGGGCCTGGGTGCTGCGGGCACCCACCAAAGGCCATGCAGCGTGCACACACTCTGCACACACACACATGACCACGCACACCGCAGCAGGACCGCGCTCCTCACATGGACACCACGCTTCACACCCCCCCACCCTGCTCTGCCACACACACACCGCCGCCGCACACCGAGCAACAGGCAGAGACCCCACGCCACCGCACGCCTGCATCAACAGGGCTACACGAGACATGCAAACATGCCCACGTCAGCTGCGTGCACACGCAACAGGAGCACACAGGCTCCACGCGTACGCGCAGCCACAGCAGCCGCGCACCCCGGGGTGCACACTCCTCCGTGGCCAGAGCACCTCCGAGCAGTGCGCACCCACCGAGCCCCCGCACGCACACCGTGGCACACGCCACGGGCAGAGTCCCTGTGCACGGGGTTGCTGTGCACACTTATACGCGGCTGCACCTCGCAGCGGGGCCCTGACACGTTTGCCCAGGAGGTCGTGCAGCCCCACGCGCAGCATCCCGCAGCCCCAGCAGTGTCCCCGTCACCCCCCACTCGACCTGCGTGGACGGGCTCCCACAGGGCAGAACGGGTGGAGGGCCACGCCAGGGCCAGCAGGCGGGCGAGGGGTGATTCGCGGCGACCTCTGCACCAGCACCACACGCTCCGGGGATCCCCGGCCTCCCCTCGCCGGCAACCAGCCCCGGCCGCGGGGACACAGCTGCCCCCGGGGCGGGCTGTCCCCGCGGCGGGGATGCCCTGCCCGTAGCCCCGCACCCGCCCGCCCGGCCCGGCCCCACGCACCCCCGCGGTCTCTCCGCCGGCCCTCGGCTCCCGCCCGCGCAGGGTCCGGGGCCACGGACACGGGCACGGACGCGGGCGCGGACACGGAGACGCACCGGAGCCTCCCCGGCGCCCCCCGCCCCGCCGGGCTGTCCCGACACTCACCCGTCGGCGGAGCCGGGCGTCCATGGGGCCGGGCCGGGCCGGGGGGGCTCCACCGCCCCCGCTACCCGCCGCGCCGCCGGGCCATCGCGGGGGCCGAGCCGGCGGGCGGAGCCGGGGCGCGGGGACGCGCGGGGGAACCCGGCTCGGCCCGGCCCGTGCGGAGCGGCGGAGCGGAGCGGAGCGGAGCGGAGCTCGGACCCCGTTACCGGCGCCCGGGCATCGCCCGCCCCGGTCCCGCCGCCGCCTTTGTGCGCTGCGCCCCGCGGCCGGGCGGTGCGGGGGGACGCGGCGGCCCCGGGCGGCCCCGGGCGGCCCCGGGCGGGCGGGACCCTCCGGCGCGGCTTGGCACGGCTCGGCTCGGCACGGCACCGGCACGGCTCGGCTCGGCGCGGCGGGGCTGACCCCGCCGCACACCCCGCTGGTACAATACGGCCGCCCGCGTTAACCCTTTGCGCGCCGAACGGCGCCGTTACCGGGGAAACCCCCGGGGACTCGCAGCCATCCCGCGCGGGGGGAGGGGAGCAGCGCCGTTCCCACCACCCGCCCCGCGCGGCGCTGCCCCCGGGGGAGCAGCCCGGCCCCCCCGCACCTGCCGCCGCCCGCACCTGCTCCCGCACCGGCACCGGCTGGAGAGGGCAGGATCCGTCCCTGACCCGGGCGGCGCCTGCCCCGCACCCGTGCACGCACTGCATCCCCTGCGTGCCTGCACCCGCAGCCCCACGGCAGCACAGCCCCACGGCGGCACAGCCCACGGCAGCACAGCCCCACGGCAGCACAGCCCCACGGCGGCACAGCCCACGGCAGCACAGCCCCACGGCGGCACAGCCCCACGGCGGCACAGCCCACGGCAGCACAGCCCCACGGTGGCACAGCCCCACGGCGGCACAGCCCACGGCAGCACAGCCCCACGACGGCACAGCCCCACGGCGGCACAGCCCACGGCAGCACAGCCCCACGGCGGCACAGCCCCACGGCAGCACAGCCCCACGGCAGCACAGCCCCACGGCGGCACAGCCCCACGGCGGCACAGCCCCACGGCGGCACAGCCCCACCGCGGCACAGCCCCACGGCGGCACAGCCCCACGGCAGCACAGGCCCGTACCGGCGCAGCCCCACAGCGGCACAGCCCCTCAGTAGCACAGCCCCTCCGGGGTGCACGCACACCCCGCCCCAGCTTCGGCCCCCCAGATCATGGCGCTGCCAGCCAGAGCTGCAGGCATGGCCCCACGCCCCGGCTGCTTTGCGGGTGCGGGGTGTCCTCAGCCGGGGCGGGTGGGCTCGGCGGAGCAGGGCAGGGATGGGGCTGGGCTGCAGAGATGCTACGGCAAAGCCCACCACCCGCCTCCCCCGGAGAGCCAGGGCCCTCCAGGCCTGGAGCTCAGGGACCCCCTCCTGCCTCTGCCCTGGATGCAGGAGGGGCTGGGGGGGCAAGGGGCTGCCAGAGGTGCCAGGGTGGGGGTCTGCTCCTCTCCGTGGTGCACGTGGTGCGAGCCCCATCCTCAGCTTGCCTGGACCCAGGTCCGGCACAGGGGCCCCACAGCTGGCGAGACGACCTCCAGGGCGGGTGTCCTGCCCCGCACAAAGGAGCAGGTGCCCCTTGCCGGGCCCCGGGGAGCCCAGGGGCCGCTGCAAGGAGCGTCGCACTGCGCTGATGGATGGGGCTCCCTTGGGCTTTCCTGAAAGCAGCCAGGGGCTTTGTCTGTTTGGCTGCTGGAGACGCTGCAGGGAATTAGCATATCCTGGGCTCTCCTGCAGCACCGCATCATCTTCCCGGCTTGGCTCCAGTGACTTCCTGCTGCCAGCAGCGAGGAGCTCAGCACCCAGCGCTGGATGCATGCACGGGTGCCCTGCCGAGGTGTGGGCTCCCCTGCGTGCTCTGGGCATCCCCACCGGGCTGACCAGGCAGGAGCTGGGCCTGGCTGATAGTGCTGAGCACCTAGGTGCTCCCGGTTGCTTCTATGCTGGGGGAGATGTTGGTCCGCTGAGCACCACACAGAGGGGCTGGCCTGGGGGGCTGCTCCCCTTGCCTGCTGCCTTGAGCCCCATGGCTCTGTCCACCACCTCCAGCAGCGCAGCTCCCACCCTCCTCCCTGCTGCCCCACGGGGAGCACACACAAGCCTCGGGACTGCCAGGCTCAGCCACTGCACTGGCGAGGCACCCCGGGCACCCCACAGCACCCGGCCAGGAGCCCGCATGGCAGGGGCTGGGCAGGGGGCAATGAGCCGGCTCCTTCGGTGGAGCAACTTGCTGCCTCCTGTCCTGCGCGCCTGCCAGGAGCTCGCCTGGCACGCTCCGCAGCCCCAGGTACCGGGCTGGGGGTGGCACGGGCGCCCCGGGCAGAGGGAGCCCAGCGCGGGGCACTGGGCGAGAGCGGTCGGCTGGAATCCGCAGCCTCAGATCCCGGGAGCCGGGTGGGTTTCTCCTCGGCCTCGGCTTTGTCTGTGCCGGGGCCGGGATGAATGGCCCTTTCAGTTTGTGCTGTCATGTGTGCGGAGGGAGCCCGTGTGCTGGCCAGGCCCAGAACAAAAGGAGCCGGCGAGGGACTGTTCGCAGGGCGGCGAGGAGGGGCTGGCCAGGGCAGCCCCCGCCGCCGGGTGCTCCCGCTACTGCTCCGCGCAGACGAGGTGGCGGGAGCTGGCGGCCTGTGCCGGCCGGAGGCTGGGGAAGGACACACACTCGCTAGCGCTCTCCTGGCTCCAGGCAGGGGGGCGGCGAGCAGAGGGGCACGAGGTCTGGACAGCGGGGACACCATTGCACATGCCTGGGCAGGGGGATACCCCTCGAATGGCTGCACACACTTCGCCTGGGCAGAGGGACATGGCTGCACACACCTTGCATGGCCACATGCCCCGTGCATGGTTGCACACTCCTTGCATGGCTGCACACCCCTCACCTGGGCAGGGGGACACGGCTGCACACAGCCTGTGCACGGCTGCACACCCTGTGCATGGCTGTACACCCCTCGCATGGATGCATACTCCTCAGCTGGGCAGGGGGACACGGCTGCACACCCCCCGTGCACGGCTGCACACCCCGGGCATGGCTGTACACCCCTCGCATGGATGCATACTCCTCAGCTGGGCAGGGGGACACGGCTGCACACACCCCGTGCATGGCTGTACACCCCTCGCATGGATGCATACTCCTCACCTGGGCAGGAGGACACGGCTGCACACCCCCCGTGCATGGCTGCACACCCCGTGCACGGCTGGGCGAGCAGTCGGGCTGGGGAGCAGGAACGGGGACATGGGACCCTGCCTGGCCCGCGGGTATCACCAGCAGGTTTGCAGGGCTGTGCCGAAGGGTCTCCCAGCTGGCCATGGCCAGGCACCATCCTCCCTTCCAGGGACTAAGACCTCACCAGCCTCGGTGGAGACGTGGGCTAGGTCCTGCCTGGCTCTGAGCAGTTCTGCCGGCTGCTGCGCACCCAGGGACGAGCCCATTACCTGCAGGGCAGGGTCGGGCTCCGGCAGGGTGGGCAGCCTCTTCTCCATAGCATCCAGCCAGTGCCGCAGGGCCAGCAGCTGCTCGTGCACTTCCAGCCTCCGCTCTGTCCACTCGCCCTGCTGCCACGCTCTGGGGAGACAGCGGGGACACGCTGGGCTGCAGGGCTGCACAGCCGCCACCTCCCCTGCCTGGCACCGCACTGAGCCCCAGCCTCTGCCGCCTGCCCTGCTCGGACCTCTGCCAAGGGGCATCTCTGCCCGGGACCCCCTCGGCTGCTCTTGCATGGGAGAGGGATGAAATGGTGCCCAGGGCTGCCAGCACCTCTCTGCCTGCAGCGCCTGCCTCTCCCCCGCGCTGCTCTGGGGAGAGGGTGGCTCTACGAGTCTGGGGACCAGGGAACCAGGGGCATAAGGACCCCACAGGCAACCCCACCATGAGCACCCCATGCACCCGACCGGCCGGCCAGTGTGGACGCCAGGGCAGGCAGCTCTGCGGCTCTGCTCCCAGGAGACTCCGGACACCCCTCGCAGGCTCCATGCTCCATAACCAGCCTTGCATCCCAGCCTGCCGGCGCGGCCGGTGCCCACTCAGCCACATCTGCCCCTGCCTTGCCCAGCACCAGTCCCCGCACACCGGGGGCAGGCACCCCCGAGCCGCCCCCAGCCCCGTGTGCCCCTTGGCAGGGGACGCCTGGCAAGGGGAGTGCTCCCGGGGCTGACGGCCTCGGCCGGGTTCACTGCTGGCGCCTCTCCCCGAGTCCGTGCCATTGGCGAGATAAACCCAGCACCATCCCCATGGCCCCCAGCTCCCCATGCCCGCACCCAGTGCTCGCGGCTGTGCCTGGTCCCATCCCTGCTCGCCCTGGGGGGGATGTTTCCCTGCACCCTCCCCATCCCGGTGGCTGACCCAGACCCCTGGGGCAGTGCAGGATTCATCCCCGCTCCCATCATCGTGGTGCAGATGCCCACGCACGCACATGCAGACCCCAGCCCTGACCTGCCCTGACAAGGCGCCTCGGCTTGTTGCGCTGCACCCAGCGGCACCCGTACCTCTCCATCTCCCTGTCCGGCGACGACCCCTCCATGCTCTTTCCGGAGAGACCGGCATCATCCACAGCACAGCACTTCTGCAAGGAGAGCAGAGGGACGGGCGTGACGGGGTGTCAGGACCTGGCAGAGGGGCAGGAGGACGAGGCTCCGCCAGGCCCCCCTGGCACACCCGCGCAGACGTCTCGGGGTGTCGCTGTATCCCCCTCACAGACTGCCCTTCCCACAGAGGGGCAGCCGCCGGCCCACCCTCACCAGCCAGGGCAGAGCACCCCTGGCCGGGACCCCTGACCCTTCCAGCCGTCGCCTGCCAGCCATTGCCGGTACCTGCGGGTTTTGGCTCTGCTCGTCTCGGTCTCCTCTGCTGGGATGAGCACCACTCGACGCAGCAGCTCCCGCAGCACTCCCGAATTTCCCCAACCCTTTTTTACCCGGGATTGCTCCCAGATCTCACTTGCTGCCAGCTACACCTGCCAGTCCCTTCGGCCCGTTTGGGTCACTGGTCCCCAATGTCCCTACATCTGCCCCTCGCAGGGCCATGTGCTGCAGAGCCCATGGTCCGGTACCTGGCTGAGCCCAAACTGGGCCACGGCAAACTGACCCACAGCGCTTCCCAGCCTGACCAGGGGCTCCACCGCTTGCCTGCTTCGTACTTCCACCGTCCCCACAACCACCCCATTCCCCCAGCCCCACGCACAGGATCAGGCCCCTCTGCCCCAGCACGGCTGGAGGCCAGGCAGTATCTGCCGGAGGCAGCAGGTCTCGGGGAGGCAGGACGTGGGAGCCGGCGAGAGAGGATCATCCTGGTTTTGGGGCTTTTCCAGCATTATGGGTTGAACCCGAATCAGCCTCAGGCACCCTGTGCACCCTCGGAGCACCCTGGACAGTGGAGCCGGCCCACTGCAGAGGCACAGAGCAACGGCATCTCGGACACAAAGAAAAGGCACGGGGATGGGCAGCGCCCCTCGAACCACGGCAGCCAGCGCCCCGGAGCAGCCCGCAGAGCCCGTTGCACGTGGCCGTGCACAGACAGCACACGTGGCCCCGTGGCATGTTTCTGGGCACACATGACCACCTGCGGCACCCTGCTCCTGCACGTGCTGGGGCAAACAAGGGGCTGCATTAACAGAGCCCTGTGGGGAGCGTGGCGTGCCAAGGCCATTCACCACGGTTTGCCAAGAGCCTGCAGGTACGGCAGGAGCTGCCGCCCTCAGGCACCGGCAGCGGGGCTCAGCCTGCTCCAGGCTGGGACACCAGCAGAGCTGAGCCAGGGCACCCCAGGGAGGTCCAGCCACGGCACGGGTGCCGCGTGGGGCTGGCAGGGGCAAAGCCACGCTGCGCAGGAGAGGCAGTCCCCCCAGCACCTTCGAGCTGCACCCTTTCTCCCCCTCTCTCTTCCCCAAGATGCAGCCCAGCTTAGGGAGACGCGGTGCCGCGGGCGCCTGCCCTCTGACTCCCCCCGCCGCCTCCCCCCCCAGCTCCCTCGGGGACCAGCGTTTCCCAGCAGAAACCTCCTTTGCTTCTGTGCCAGCACCAGAAGGGCCGGGATGGCACGGCTGCAGTCGTAAAGATAACGTTATCAGCCCTGCGAGCCTTTCTCTTGCAGCACTGCGGGGAGAGGCACCTGCCGGAGCTCGCCAACCCAGGAACCATGTTTGCGGAAGACACCCCCAAGGTCACCTCTGGCTGCGCCTCCTGCTGCGAGCAGCCGCCCAAGCCGTTGGAGGCTTCCCAGGGCCCTGGCTCTGCCACCAGCCGGCTCGGAGCCCGCGCACCTTGTGCAGAGCCTGCAGCCGTTCCAGGCTCCGGTGCTGCGAGCCCAGCTGCTTTGCTGCAACAAGGAGAACGAGATGCCCCGTAAAAACAAGGCTAGGAGCAATGCCTCTCTGCACGGGCACGGAGACAGGGGGAGGATGAAGATGCCAGCGGCTGCCCCGTGCCCCAGCAGAGAAGCCGGGTTTGCAGGAGGGTTCACACTGTGCCTGTACCTGAAGGCCGAGGGAGATGCACACCCCCCCACACAGTCCTGGGAGTCCTGCTGTTAATTAACCTGTTATTAACCTTGGTAGCACTTTGCCAGGTCACCTGGGTGAGGATAACGAGGGGGAGCAGTCCACGATGCTGCAGATGCCGCTGGGAATCCCACAGAGGGAAACGGGAAAGTGCACGGTGCCAGCGGCCGGAGCCCTGGAGAGGCTGGAGGAGCCCAGCGCGGGTGATGCACGTGCTGCAGCAAGCAGCAGGGTCTGGGACGGGCTCCAGGCTGCAGCAAGGCACCGCATGCAGCAGGAGGAGGAAGGGGAGATGCAGCCAGCTCTGACGCTTTCGTCGGAGGACCAAGGGAGGCGACGTGAGCGGACCCCTGGTTCGTTTTAGCCAGGGCACTGCGAGGGCGGCTGCTGAGGTGTGGGAACGAAAGTGCAGGTACTGCCAGAAAGGCTGCGGGAGCAGGAGGTAAAGCGTGAACACGGGTTACGGTGGTGCCACGAAGATGGTGATGAGCACAAGACCTGAGCAAGGACAGGTTGACCACATGGCCAAGACGTTGTGCACAGCTGAGGACCACAGGCTTGATAAACGGGAGATAAAACCAATTTGATGCAGAAGCCACGCAGCGATGCTGCCCCAGCCGGCCCCAGTGGCAGCCCTGGACAAGGTGCCAGTAACGTGGCGGGGCAGGACCAGCAGCGCGCCCAGTGCTTGGCAGAAAAGGGGGCTGGACGGGCCTGGGGGTCTCTGGGAGGAAGCAGTGACTGATGCAGCTGCTGAGGAAGGCGCAGCGGGCAGGGGTCTGGTCAGAAACTGTGCCAGAAGCGGCAGCAAATTGCCAAGAAAAGGGGAAGCAGAGTCGGGCTGGTGCCTGGTGCCTGCTCCTGCAGCCCGCCCATGCCAGCCTTGGCTGCGCACGGAGAGGCTCCCGAGCCTCGTGCTGTGCCCGTCTGCGCTGGAGCGCAGGTCGCAGCCTCACGAGCCTCCCCATGGCTGCAGGGTTCGGGATCCGGGCTGCAGCGCACCGTTACGGCTCCGCGGTGCGTGTAAGCAAGCAATTTGCTTCACACCGGCTGCAGCCGCAGAGCCGCAGCATCGGGCCCCAATAAACCTGCACTTCTTGGCCTCGTGCTGCGGGCAGGTCCCACTAAGCACCGTCAGGGCCCTGGGGACGCACACCAGGGATGGCGCGTCCTCACGGGGACAGGATAGGACCCCTCTGCACTGCAAGGGGATGCGAGGACACATCCTGGCAAGGCTTTTCCTCCCGTAGGCACAAACCAGGTTCCCGGGGCAGGAGCGAGACCTGCTGCTGGGCATGCAGGGGAGCAAGAGTGAGGGCAGTGCAGCAGCGGGGGGTATGGGGCAAACGGGGGTGTGGGGCGAACGAGGTCACAGCAAAAGGCAGCGTTTGTCCTCAGGGCTGCAGAGTCAGAGCTGAACAGAGCTGTGAAAGGGGCTGCCTGGGCAGAGAGGAGCCAGGAGGGATGAGCTCCCCAGGGATTAAGGGTATCAGACACTGGGGGATGCTCACCCAGAAGGTCAAGAAGAGATGGACTTGTTCACGCCCCGAAAACTGAGTAAATACAGAAAAAGGACCATATTCCACCGTGCTGGAAAGGGAGAGTGGCAGTCTCTGCTCGGCTGAAGTGCCAGCAAGGCTCCGGCACATCAGAGGTGCTCCCCAGCACGTGCGCTCGCTGCAGACCCTGTGTGCATGATGCCATCTGCCACAGTGGGACTCCACAGGCCCACGCACGCCACAGACGGGGCCACTTGCCCCCGGAGCTGGTGCTGGTGCCCCTCACCAGCTGGCCAAGCCACAGGCTGCATTTCAGCTCCCTCCTCCCCCGGGACCAGGCGAGCGTCCAGGGGAGGGACTGGGACGGTGCGGCTGGGGGCACCGAGGCACCCAGGGTCATGGCAGCTCCGGTGCAGACCGGTGCAGTTATCCACAGAGCGGCACCCATGGTCCCGCAGCCCTCCTGCCCCACACCGCTGGTCCCTGGCCGCGTGTGCCCTGCGTATGAGCCCTCATCCCGGGCAGGGCTGCAATGCCCGCAGCACATGGCACCAGCCCTGTTGCCGGAACCCACGCCGCTGGGGAGCTGGAGGATGCTGCCGCAGGTGGGTGGCGGACAACAGGACAGGGAGGCCTGACCACAGCGTCTGCGGTGAGAAAAGCTCTTCCAGCAACAGAGCTCAAACCCAGCCTGGGCTGGCAGGGCTGGAGCCCCAGCTATTGCTGCCAGCCTGTCCCAGACATGGCATGGCGTCACGCCTGCACAGGCAGGACTGGCCGCCCGAGTTCTGGGGACATGCCGAGAGACACGAGACAACGAGGAGCAGCAAACCCCAAACCAGTGCAGGGGTGCCCGCGCGCTGGGTGCTGCACGCGCCTGCAACGGCAACAGCCGCGAGGGTCCCCGCAGCCACCGCCTACCCCAGCACATTGGGGGTGGATCCGGAGCAGCCCCCAGCCCCAGCTCGGCTGCCGTCCCGGGACAGCCACCAGGCACAGCGGGCTGCGCCGGCTACACCCTGGGACACGACAGCTGGAACAAACGGATTTGGAGCTGCCTGACAGCAGCGACGCGGTGCCTCAGGAGGGAGGCACCGGTCCCCGCACCGCGCTGCCTGCACGGCCCCACCATGGCTGCATGGCTTGGAGCGACCCGAGGCTGCTCGGCACCACCACCATTCCCACCGTGGACACCCTGGCTGCGCGCCCAGCGGTGCCCCAGCCTGCAGAGCTGCCCGGTGCCCAGTGGGATGGGCGATGCGCTGGCTGCAGCTCTGGAGCAGGCTCCCGGGCAAGCAGCACCATTGCCCGGCTCGCACCCCCGGGACCTGCAGCAAGGACAGAGGTGGATTCACCAGCCCAGCCGACACCAGCCTCCCGCGCAGACCGCGCCGGGCCATTCAACAGCACAGAGATGCGGGCGTGTTACCACCGGGCAGTGCTGCCCTTGGCACACATCGGGATTTCGCTGGGGCGAGGCGGGCACCTGCCTGCAGCGATGCGGGCTCCGTGCCCCACGGCAGCGGTGGGGCCTGGGGGTGTCTCGAGGTCCCTGCACACGTGGAGGAAGCGGAGCTGGGCAGCTTATCTCCCCAAAAAAAGGTTCAGTGCCCCAGCGAGGGGGGGGCGTGGGAGAGGCTGGTTCGGCTTTGTGGCTGCTGGGTAAGCTGTACGGAGAGTTCCCAGAGCGGCGCACTGCGGGCTGGAGCCAGCAGTGCCCGGGGCTGGCAGCTGGTGTGTGCCAGCAGGGCCAAGTCAGCTGCCACGGCCCCGCTTGGGATGGCAGCTACGGGTCCCACACGCTCAGAGGTGGCTACTGTGGCAGTATGGGGCGCTACGGTTGACGGTGCCGCCGTTCATGCAGTGACGGGCGAGGACCCACTCACTCAGGCCGTGAGAAACCATCCCCACCGCAGGGCCGTGGCACGCACGGTGCCTGGGCATAGCCCAACTCAGCCACAGCACACCTGGGAGCGCCGCGCAGCGCACCCACCCAGCAAGCATCCTGACGGTCCCGCCAGCGCCGTGTGTGAGCCGGTGACAGGCTGTTTGCAAATGCCTGTGTGTGCTGGGTGGCTGCTGGGGGTCAAGGGAGCCCTTCCAGGGCTAAGAGCCACGACCAGCGCAGCGTTCAGCACTTCGCATGCCACCGCCCCACGGCTTTAACGCTACGCGACAGTTTAGCTCGGAGGGCCTGCAAGGGGTGAACTCTGGCCCGCGCGTCAGCAGGGTGAGCTAAGCTGCAGTGCATTAAAAACGGGAATATAATAGAGTTATCCATCATAATTAGCCTGGCCCAATTACACGCTCGCTCAGCACGCAGTGCAGCTCCGTGGCAGCTGACGCTGCTCATGGCCGAGCTGCTGCTCTGCCTCGCCCGGCTGCCGCCCCGTCACTCCCTCACGCAGTGCGCGGGCTCAGCCAGCCGTGCCAAGGCCGACAGGGCGGCAGAGACCGGCCCTCTCCACCGCGTCAACCAGGAGGGCGCGACGGGATGGGGCAGCCCTGCCAGCCCCTGCCGCGGCTCTGCCCCAGCCCCGCTGCTCGCTCACCACCCCGGCGCAGCAGGGCTGGAGCTCACGGGGCTTGGCCAAATCCTGCCCCACAGACCCCAGCTCCCCTTGCAACCGGCCCTCTACTGCCCAGGGGTACGGCAGCACGGGGACGGGGGGCTGTTTCCCCTACACAGCGCATTTCTCCTCCCTGAGCCCTCGGCAGCACCATGCTGCGTGATTTGGCTGTGACTGCTTTGGGGACCAGCTAAAGGCTGAGCCACTGCCAGCCCCGGGGCAGGTCCCCAGCTCCCCGCTTGCCATCGTACCGCCTGTGCCGAGCCCGGCTGATGCCCAGTCCAGCCACGTGCCGCCTGTCAGCTCCACACCAACACCGCCCGTGCCCATGGGAAGCCAGGCGGCTCTGGGGCGAGTGCACGGGAGGCAGATGCTGCCCACGGGAAGGGGCTTTGGGAGGGCCGGGGCGTCCTGGGGGAGCAGGAGGGTGACGTGGAGTGGCACGAGGCAGCTGGAACGGCTCCACAGATGAGGGAGGCCACGCCAGGCAGGAGGACAGGCCTTCCCCACGTGCTGCGCAGCTCGCCCCACGGCCGGCCCCACGGCACCGGGCTGCAGGCAGCCCCGTGTGCCCGGCAGGCACCTGGGAGCAGACAGCTTGGATGCACGGGGCGTCCCTCCCCACCTTGCCCCTTGCGCCCCACACCGGGGCCCGTCCCTTTGCCAGGCACCGCAGTGGGATCCCACCGCCCTGGCTCGCCCATCACCCCGGCCGGCGGAGCAGCTCCTGCCCGGTGCCAGCCCAGCACACCCAGCATCTCACCACGCCGGGGAGACTCCCCGCGCCAGGGCCAACATGGGCACAGGGCTCAGGGGCATGTGGGGGGGAAGGGGGTCCCCTCCAGCAAACTGGCACTGGTCCCAAAGCCTGGGCCCAGGGGATTCGCCCAGGAGCCGGGGGGTTTTCACCTCGGGAAGGGGAGCTGGACCCCACAGATGTCGTGGGGAGGCGAGGGGTTTCTAGCCCATGGAGTGGGGCTGGGCCACGGAGTTTAGCCCTGGATGCAGAGGGGTCTCGGTGGTCTCATGGGGTTTGTGAGAGGTGTCTGAGGGGGGATCAGGAATGTGGGGGGGAGCAGGGAATATCTGAGGGGACAGTGAGGTGGAGCACGGCCCCGGGCTGCCCATGCCACCCCAGGGTGCAGTCCTTGCTGCCCTCCCTGGGACCCCTCCTGAGCCCCGCTGCTGGGCACAGCAGCCTGTGACTGCCCCCAGCCCAGGGGACGCTGCCCCACACCGTCCCCCCACCCCGGCTGTGTCCAATGGCCGCATCCCGGTGCAGCCCACTGCAGGCAGGCAGGCCGGCGGGAGGGACGCTGCTGTTAATTGCAGACGCACAATGCAATTAACGTGCTCCCAAGCTGCTGCCATCTGCCCAGGCCAGCCCGGGCTCTCCCTGCTGCTACAGGGGCCGACACACTCCCAGCACAGTCCTGCTGCTCCCGGGCAGACCCCACCGGCCCCCAGACGTTGCATGGCGCAGGCGCTGCCCCTACGAGGTCCTGCGCAGCTCCGGTGCTCCCGGCGCGGTGCCTAGCGGGAGGCACTGCCGCAGGACGAGCCTCCCGGCTCGGGGAAACCCAGCCTGGGCAGAGCAGTGGCACATGGCTCGCAGGGCTGGAAAGACTCCTTGAGCTGTCCCAGTCCGTGCCAGCGAATCTCCTGAGTGGGCGCCTGCACCGACATCTCCCAGGTTTGCCCAGGCTGACCATAACGAATCCCGCTGTCTCACCGCCGGCCGGCTGCCTGGCCAGCTCACCCTCATCCCCCCCAGCCCCTCGTCCTCACAGCTGATCAGGGCCCCCGACCGCTGCCATCCCAGACGCGATGGCTCCTGCACTACCCGGCTAAGGGAGCACCCACGGCACAGCCTGCCCGCTCCGGGCAGCAGCACAGGGACGCGCGGCACAGAGCCCAAGGCACCGGTGTGCACAGCCCCGGCTCGCCCCGCTCGGACAGCAGCAGCACACATTGGCACAGGGTACGAGCACCTTGGGGGACAGTGGGCACTGCCCTGCCCAGAGCCCCGCCGCTGGCGGGACGGATCTGTCCCCGAGTGAAGGATGCAGCCTCAGAAGCCTCCACACCACCAGCTCTGCCCGCACACTGCTGCTCCCCATCCCCAAAACCAGGGACCCGCTGGCACAGGGCTGCAGCCTCCCGGGACAGGAGAGACCCCGGCCCCACTGCACCCACGCTCACCGCCACGCAAGGCAAACCCCGGGGCCGGGAGCACTGCCAGCCCAGGGCCCGTGAGCAGCTCTGGGGACAACCCCGCAGCCCTGCTCTGCGCCCGGCGGCGTGGCGCTGAGGGGATGGCTGGGCATGGCTGTGCACGAGCCTGGCATGCCGCTGCAGCGCCCTGGCATGCTCCACCACGACTCGCGCCAGCACGCACCCCGGACGGTACGGCCCACGGCACGAAGGTGCGGGAAGTGACCGGGAGCCCCCAGCCCACACCCGCAGAGGTGAGGCCGGGGCACGGCCACCCACGGGGAGCAGTGAGGGCGAACAGACCACGCGGAGCTGCCGGCTGGTTTCATAGGATCTCTTTTACTGACCTCGCTGGGGAGAGCCATGGGTCCATACTGCATGTTTTACAAACACTTCATGGTATATACAAGTCAGGTTTTAGTGTTTTGCCCCCAAAAAGAGATGCTTTTGGATTATTGATCAGCCCCAGCTGCCCTGATGAGAAATGATTGGGAAATCAGGGGAGCGCAGGGCCCCGAGGGAGTGGGAGCCCCAGCTCAGGCTGGGCTATGGTACAGAGTCGCCCACATTAGCATGTCATGCAAAAGCAAAACTGGATAATGAGAATAATAATAACGAATGCTGAGGAATAACATGACTCGATTTACATGTGGCAAATGAGAGCAGGTGGGAAGGAGGAGAGGCGCTGTGGAGATCCGCGGGTGAGCCGTGGCACCGTGCCGGGAGGCCGTCCCTCGGGAGGAGGGGGTGCACCACGGGGCACGCTAGCATGGGGCAAGGGGAGGGCCAGGCAAAACTGCACAGGTGCCTTTTGGGGGCTACGGCCCCGTGGGGGGCTGAGCGTGGGGGCTACGGCCCTGACAGCCCAAGCCGGCGTGGCCCTGCCACCGCTGCTTCACTTATTGCTTCAGCCCCTGCCCGGGGCCCCGGTGGAGCGTGGCGGGAGACGGGGGCTGTGTGCTGCCAGGGGGCAGGGGCAGCGGGTGGGCAGGGCACCCCACTGCCAGTCGGGGGGCCCTGGTGCCGCGGGGCAGCCCCCGCGCCTGGGCAGCGCGGCCCCCGGTCTCTGCCCAGGGACTCTGGCACGTGCAAAGGGAGAGGGAGCATGTCCCAGTGTCCTCAAGTGCGGTCCCACTTGCCCCAGGACGGGGGTACGGGCTCCATGGCAGCGGTGAGGGGAGTTGGGATGGACATCCAGCAACGCTAAAACAAAGTGAACAGAAAAGATGGGATGAGACACGGAGACTGGTCCATGAGATGAAGCCATCGAGCCCAGCCGGCAGTGCCGCGTGCCCGCCCCGCGCCAGCCTGCTCGTCCCGCGCTGCCTCAGCGAGCGACACCTCCTGACCGGGGCCAGCCCTCCCGCGGGTGGAGCAGCGGGGCACAGCACTGGTCTAGCACAACCACGGCTGGAAAGCCTTCACTGGGGGCAACTGTACCCAAACTCTACTTGGAGGAAAACAATGCCCGCTGGACATCTCAGTGTCACCGCCTGGAGAACGCAGCACCCAGCTAAAGCCCCAGCACCAGCCCAGCGAGCCGCAGGATGGCGGGGAACCCCGGCTCCAAAGAGAGAGACTGGAAAGGTTGGCGTTACCTGCGCTGGCAAGCACGGCCGAGAAGCTGCCACATCCCGGGCTCCTCTCGAGCCCATCCACGACTTGCTGATGTCGGAGACCCAGCTAAGGAACTCGCCCAGCGGCAAGGGGACTTCTTTGGTGGGACTGGAAAAAGACGTCTGCCAGAGAGAGAGCGCGTTATTGCGGGAGAAGGGAAGGAGAGGAAAACCAAGAGGAAAAGGATTACCACAAGGAAGAAAAGAGGAGTCCAGTTTTAGAGAGATCCGCCTTTTTCCTAACAAGAGAGCACGCCGGGCTGCTGCAGCATCCCACGACCCACCCTGCGCACGGAGGGTCCTGCGGCTTCCACACCCCTCAAGAGGGTCTGGAGAACCCCCGTGGTGAGGGGGGGGCGCGGCCGGGCAGTGGCTGGGGTCTGGGCACAGGAACCGCGCACGGAGCCGGGCTGGCTTTGGCAGAGCAGGCTCTGCTGAGCTCGGGCGCAGGCTCTGGCGGAGGCCTGTCAATTCGTTAAGCTACATCAGTGTTAAGAAATCAACCTTATCCAGAGCACTTCCCAGATACACAGAGAGACAGACAGACAGACAGGCAGCAGCAGGCACGGCCGCCGGCTAGAGGCGACACGAGCCACGCAGGCGGGGAGAGCCAGGCGCGGCGGGTGCGTCCCAGCAGGCGGGCGGGCTGGCGGAGGCAGCGGCGGACGCGCAGCGAAGCACCTCAGCGGGCGAAGCGGCGGAGCGGAGGCAGGTCCCTCCGCGCGGCGCGGAAGCACCAGGCAGCGCCAGCGCGCACTTACGGTCAGGGCACCAGCTCCGCGGCGCAGGGGTGGGGATGTGCTGGGAGGCCGAGCCAGGGAGCTGGGGCAGCTTGGGAGCCGGAGTGCAGAGCCCCCTCCTCGTTGCGCCAGGCCGAAGGCGGGTGGAAGGGGTCCAGGCAACAGCTCCGGGGCCGGTGTGGAGTGTTTGGCTGTCTGGCGCTGAGAGGCGGGGAGCCGCGATGTCCTCCTCCGTCCTGCCGGCACACCGGCTGTTGCGTGCCACGGGAACAGGGTCATCTCCTCCTTCGGGGTGCGGGGATGAAGCCGGCAAGGTTAATTACAAACGAGTTGCTAAGTGGTTAGATCAAAAAGATGGAACTGTTTTCCTGTTTTCCAGCTCTGCCTCGCGGTGTCCGAGCGGCTGGGTGGGATTGGCTCTGCAGAGGGCAGGAACGGCAGCAGGCTCCCGGGGCGGCAGATCTGGGAGGGTAGTGTGTTTTCTCTCTCATCTCTTAATATACAAATACTGTCAGAACAATCGTATATATTAATATATTAGTCTAGTCTTTTTGGTTAAACTTTAGGCACTGCTTTGGAAGAAGAATGGAGTTTAAAAATTAAAAAAAATACTAGTGATTAGCCAGCAGCGTTGCCACATGCGGAGCAGGCGAGGTGGCGGGTTCCTTGGGAAGGGGCCGGCAGGTTTCAGGCCACGCGGAGCGGGGGCCCGCACAGCCCGGGGCGCTCCCCACTCGCTTCCCACCCGCAGCTCCTGCTCGGGAGGGACAAGGCGAGGGCTGCTGCCTCCACAGTGCTCCGGGGACCCACGGCGTATCTGCGCCCAAAGCTTGAGGAAGAGTAGGAGGAGGAAGAGAAGGTCATGGAGAAGCCAGAGCCAGTGGCGTCGAAGCTACCTCGCCTGGAGCCCGACCGGGACCCGGTCCGGGAGCCTGACCGCGAGCCGGAGGTGGAGCCGGCACTGCTGACATTGTAGGGACTGTAGTAGCCCTTGCTGGACTGGGAGGAGGCCTCCAGCAGCCGCAGGCCGGTCCCGTCCTCGATCATGCTTCGGTCCATCGCGTCCTTGTAGGAGATCTTGAGCTTGGTTTTGGGGCAGGTGAGGTACTTGGAGTAGGTGTTCACGTCCCGCAGCTTCTGGGCCGTGCGTGTGTCGATGGTGCCCTTCTGCAGCGCCTCGTCCAATGAGACGCGGCCCTCGATGTCGGGCTCGATCAGGCCCCCTGTCAGGTACTGCACCTCCAGGAAGCGCTGCCCGGCCTCGTAGTACAGCCAGCCCTTCTTCAGGGCCTGGGCCGCCGACATCTTCGTCTTGGTCCGTGGGTCCTCGAAGCCGTAGAAGGCCTTCTGTGCCAGGTTTATGCGGTCCACCATGATTTTGTCGACCAGGCCCTTGTTCACCGCATCGGCAACGGAGCACTTATCCCCGGTGTTGGGGTCGATGATGCCCCCGGTACAGGCCTGGGCTTCCAGCAGCCTCTGCCCCGTGATGTTATCCACAAGGTTGCGGCGCATTGCCTCAGTGATGGACACCTTTTCCAGAGTGTCCGTGTCCAGGATGCCTGCCACCGGCCCGGTCTCCTCGGTTGGGTCACTCCACATAGATATCTGCGTTCGCGTGGGGGCCGGGCTGACGGTGTAGGAGGAGGATGATCCCACAGAGGACGATCGCGACCGGAAGCCACTCATGTTGCCGGAGAGCATGTCTGCAAACTCAGTGATGGAGAGGGTGCCCGAGCGGTACTGGTCCAGGGCCGACTGGTCGATCAGGCCCTTGCCGATGGCATCGTCGATGTCGTACTGGCGCCCTGAGCGCCTGTCGATGATCATTGACTTCACCACGCCATCAGAGGAGGAGGTGGTGATCTCCTCCCACTCGCACTCCTGCTCCGACAACTCCAGGTAGGTCTGGTGGTCGATGAGGCCCTTGCGATAGGCTTCATACACAGACATCTCCTTGCCCGTCTCTGGGTCGACTATCACCACCCTGCGCTTGCGGACGGAGGACTTGGAGGAGGTCTTCCTCTCCCGCTTCTTCTCCTTCAGGGGCAGGAGGCAGAGGCCGGTCTCTGGGTCAGTGATGCACCGCTCCATGAGCTGCAGGTAGGTGAGGTTCTCCTCTGTGTTGGGGTCGAAGAAGCCCTTGGTGTCATCGCTTGGATCCAGCAGGATCTCATTCATCTCCTCATCGAAGAGGCCTCTCTTGTAGGCAATCTCCACAGGGAGGCGGTGGCTCTCCTCGGGATCGATTATGCCTCCCGTTGCAATCTGGGCCTCGAGCAAGCGGATCCCGTGGTCCTTCAGGATCAGACCCTTTTTCATGGCCTGGAAGAGGGAGATGAGCTTTCCAGAGTAGGGATCCCGGTAGCCGGTGACCGCCCTCTCAGCAGAGAGCAGCTTGTCCTTGAACTCAGGGCCCACAATGCCCATCCGCACAGCCTCCTCCACTGTCAGCTTGAGGCCCTTAATGGGGTCAATCACGTACCCCGTGGCTGCCTGCGCTTCCAGGAGCTCAAACGCGGTGCCTGGCCTGATGATACCTTTCTTCATCGCCTGGTACACGGAGAGCCGCTCCTTCGTGGAGTCCACAAAGACACCAGCAATGCAGCTGGTGCCCTCCAGGAACTTCTTCAGGTTCTTAGAGACCTCCTCAATGGAGGTGAGGCCCTCCTGGAGGCGCTGGGCCGTGGCTTCGTCCATCACCTGCGAACGGACCAGCTCCTCCACAGTGATCTGCTTTCGCAGCCCCCGGAAGGTGAGCTTCCTTGTGTCGCAGAGTGGGAGCAGGAGGAGCCCGCTGTTCTCGTCCTTCCGGCACCGCTTCAGGAGCTGCGTGTAGCTGAGCTTCTCCTCCGTGGATGGGTCCATGTAGCTTCGCACCTCGCTGGGCTCGGACAGCATGTCGTACGTGTCCTTGTTGATGAAGCCCCGCTGGTAGGCCACCTCCAGGGGCAGATGGAAGCCCAGGTGCGGGTCGATGATGCCACCGGTGGCTATCTGAGCGTCCAGGAGCTTGAGGGCCTCTTCACTGGGAATGAGGTCTTTCTTCATGGCCTGGAAGATGGAAATCTTCTGTTCACTATATGGGTCTCTGTAACCGGTGACGGCCCTCTCTGCGGACAGGAGCCGGTCATGGATTTCAGGCCCCACCACGCCTTTCCTGACGGCTTCATCGACGGTCAGCATCTCATTCTTTGTGGGATCAATCATGAAACCGGTGGCGGCCTGGGCCTCCAGGAGGGAGCGGGCCACTTCGGAGTTGATCAGCCCCTTCTTCAGCGCCTGGTAGATACTGAGCTTCTGCTTGGAAGAGGGGATGTAGATGCCAGCCACACAGCCCGACCCGTAGAGGTACTTCCAGACAGTCTCCACGTCCAGGAGCTCCCGGAAGGTTTTGGAGCCCTGCTTCAGCAGGTTGTAGATGTCCAGAGAGATGATCTTGGCCTCATAGAGGTCTTGGGCTGTGATGCGGCGCCGGACGTAGTCATAGGACGTGAGATTCTGCTGCCTGATGATCTCAGTCTTTTCGATGATCTCAATGATGATGATGATCATGCGCTCCTTGGACACACGGCCTGACTGGAACTCCTCCATGAGCTGCTTCCGCTGCTCCTCAGGCAGCAGGTCTGAGTGCATGATCTCCCACAGCGACATGGAGGAGCCTGCCCTGCTGCCCACGGGGATGTCCACCTGCGTCTCCTCAAACACCTTCCGCGTCTCTGCCTCTGTGTACACCTGGGTGGTCTCCACCACTGTAGGCTTCTCAGGCTCCCGCAGAGGCAGCAGATACAGGCCCGTCTCAGGATCCTCGATGCACTTCTCCTTCAGCTGCCTGTAGGTGAGGTTCTCGTGGGTGTTGGGGTCGAAGAAGCCCTTGGTGTCATCAGTGGGGTCAGAGAGGGTCTGGTTCATTTCCTCGTCGAAGTAGCCCCGCTTGTAGGCCACCTCCACGGGGAGGCGATGGCTGTGTACGGGGTCGATGATGCCGCCAGTGGCAATCTGGGCCTCAAGCAGGCGGATGCCGTGCTCCTTGACAATGAGTCCTTTCTTCATGGCCTGGAAGATGGAGATGGTGTTGCCCGAGTAGGGGTCCTTGTACCCAGTGACAGCCTTCTCAGCAGAGAGCAGCTTCTCATGCAGTTCAGGCCCGACAACACCAGCCTTCACGGCCTCGTTGACATACAGTTTCCGGTTCTTCACGGGGTCAATCAAGAACCCGGTCGCTGCCTGGGCCTCCAGGAGGACCACAGCGGTGCTGGGCCTCAGTAGATTCCTCTTCATGGCCTCGTAGATGTTCAGCTTCTCCTTGGTCGCCTCCACATAGACGCCGGCAATGCAGTCGCTGCCATGCAGGAATCTCCTCACCGCATCTGTCTCAGAGAGGTCCTTCACTGATTTCTTGCCTTCCTTCAGCTGCTCGTACTGGGCTTTGCTGATGATGCGGGACTCCACCAGCTCGCTGGCGGCTACAGGTGCCCGGAGA
Organism: Calonectris borealis; assembly: GCF_964195595.1. Lineage (NCBI taxonomy): Eukaryota > Metazoa > Chordata > Aves > Procellariiformes > Procellariidae > Calonectris > Calonectris borealis. Next base: position 485,728 of record NC_134313.1, read on the forward strand.
CCGCTGAACGTTAGCTTCTCCTGCTTTTTGGTCTCTGCCTCCTCGATGATGGTGATCACAATCTTGATGATCTTCTCAATGGTCACCTTGCCAGTCTTGTACTGTCGGAGGAGCTCCCGCCTGTGCTCCTCCGTGAAGTATTCGGAGTGGATCAGCTCCCAGATGGTCATTGTCTGGCCCTTCATGCTGCCCACTGGGACCTCTATGGTTGCCTTGTCAAAGCACTCCTTCGCCTGGCTGTCTGTGTAGACCTCCTCCTGCTGCGACTGGATGGCTTTGTCTGACAGGGGCAGCAGGCAGAAGCCAGTCTGCTTGTCACGGTGGCAGTTCTTCTGCAACTGGGTGTAGGTGAGGTGCTCTTGCGTGTTGGGACAATAGAAAGCCTTGGCGTCATCTCGGAGCTCGGACAGAGCCTCATTTATTTCTGGGTCCAAGTAGCCCCGCTTGTAGGCGACCTCGAGTGGGAGCCGGTGGCTGTTCACAGGATCGATGATGCCTCCAGTGGCGAGCTGGACATCCAGCAGACGAACCCCGGTATCACTGGGGATGAGACCCTTCTTGAGCGCTTGGAAGAGGGAAACCGTCTGGCCCGTATAGGGATCCTTGTAGCCAGTCACTGCCTTCTCTGCGGACAGCAGCTTCTCATGAAACTCCGGCCCTACCACCTCGGCCTTCACCGCCTCGTCAACGGAGAACAGCTTGTTCCTCACGGGGTCGATGATGTAGCCAGTGGCTGCCTGCGCTTCCAGCAGGGACAGGGCAATCTCTGGCTTCAGCAGGTTTCTCTTCAGGGCGTCATAGAAGGTGAACTTCTGGCCGGTCGACTCCACTAGGACACCGGCAATGGCACCTGTGCCCTTCAGGTACTGCCGCACAGACTCCATCTCCGCCACGTCCTTCACAGACTTCTTGCCCTGGTGCAGCTGGTTGTAGAGGTCCTTGTTGATGATTTTGCTTTCCAGCAGCTCAGTGGCAGGCACAGGGGCCCGGAGGCCCTCGAAGCACATCTGGCTCTTTTTCTCGCTTTCCTCCACAACCGTGATGATGATCTTAATGATCTTCTCCACTGTGATCTTGCCAGTCCTGTACTGCTGGATCAGGTCCCGCCTTTGGTCCTCAGTAAAGTATTCAGAGTTGATGATCTCCCAGATGGTCACCGTCTTGCCTTGGAACTTGCCAAATGGTGCCGTCACTGTGGCCTTCTTAAAGACGTCCTTAGCTTCTTTGTCAGTGTAGACCAGCTCTCTTGCTTTGGCTGCCTGGTCAGTGAGCGGCAGGAGGCATAGTCCTGTGTCCGGGTCAGTCACACACCTCTCCATGAGCTGCAGGTAGGTGAGGTTCTCCTGTGTGTTGGGGTCGAAGAAGCCCTTGGTGTCATCAGTGGGGTCAGAGAGGACCTGGTTCATCTCCTCATCGAAGTAGCCCCGTTTGTAGGCAGCTTCTACGGGCAGGCGGTGGCTGTTGACAGGATCGATGATGCCTCCGGTGGCGATCTGGGCCTCGAGCAGGCGGATGCCGTGCTCCCTGACGATAAGCTCCTTCGTCATGGCCTGGAAGAGGGAGATCTTGTCGCCCGTGTAAGGATCCTTGTAGCCAGTTACTGCCCTTTCAGCAGACAGCATCTTATTGTGCAGTTCTGGCCCAATCACTCCCTCTCTCACTGCCTCGTTCACCGAGAGCCTCGCGTTGCGCACAGGGTCAATTATGAAGCCGGAGGCAGCCTGTGCTTCCAGGAGGACCAGTGCGGTGCCTGGGCTGAGCAGCTTCTTCTTCATGGCTTCATAGATGCTCATCTTTTGATTGGTGGGTTTGATTAACAAACCGGCGATGCTGCTCTTGCCCTGCAGGTACTTCTTGATGTCTTCCCTCTGCGAGAGCTCGCTAACACTCACGACGCCCTTCACCAACTTGTCTAAGCTATCCTTGCTCAAAATGCCGGCATCAGCCAGCTTCTCTGCAGATACCTTCTGACGGATGCCGTCAAACGCAAACTCTGGCTCTCCGTTCTGTGCTAAGCCATCCACCGCATCTCTGCCGTTGGGCACAGCTTTGATATCTGGCAGCTGTGTCATCGTAACCGTTGCCTCCTCGGGCAGGTCATCTGTCTGAATCATGATCTCTCGTGTCTGGGCCAGGGCGGCCTTGTACTCTTCCTGCATCTGCTCGAGCCTCTCCCTGAGCTTCTTGTTCTCCTCTTCCAGGAGTTTCTCCTGCTGCTGCCGCTGTCTCTCCAGCTGCTGCAGCTCCTCCTGCTTGTGCCGGACGTTTTCCTCCGCTTCTTGCTGATGCTTCTTGGCTTCGTCCAGCATGGCTTTCAGCTGCTGCTTCTCCTGCTCCATCTCCTTCTGCTGCCGCTCCTGCTCTGCCTTCAGGTTCTGGGCTTTGTTCACCTCATCTTCAAAGAGCTTCTCCAGCTTCGTTTTCTCCTCCTCGATGAACTTCTCCTTCTGCAGCAGGGCGTCCTTCTCCGTCAGGAAGGTCTGCTGGAGGAGCTGTGTCTCCTGGCGGAGCTGCGCCTGCTGGGCCACCTGCATCTGGGGTGGGAGAGAGGACAGCATGGTCAGATGGCACCATTTGCCCAGGAGGGCAGCACCGGTGGGGCAGCGGGGGTGGGCGGGGGCGGGAGGACAGGCAGCGGGGGTGGTACTGTGCTGGCAGGGGTGCACTCTGCTACACCAGTTAAGAGTTAAGGCAGCAGAGCTGGGGTTAGGGAGCCACAGCAAACAACACGTGGGTGGAACAAGCAGGGAAAAGACACGCGCTCTTCTGCAAGGGTCAAGGACTCCCCACCTGGTGCCGAGGCTGGGAGCTGGGGACAGCTCTTGTCTATGGAGAGGAATAAGGCAGGAATGCGCCATGGGGTTGGAAAGTGGCACAGGTGGTGGGGATTGCCCCTCCATAGCAGGAGCTGCCAGCAGCAGGAGAGGGCAGGGGGTGAGAGGTCCTGCTCCAACACCTCCCCGCTGGCTTTGCCTCGCTGCACCTGATGCTGACTGCGCACGCCCTTGACCCGCATGTGGGGGTCCTGCCCCACAAGCAACTGCTTGCTGTCACCCCTAGCAGGGGGGACCCTGGGGCAGAGGGCTGAGTGATGCCTCTGCCTCCCGGATGGTGCCAGCAGCCAGCTCCGTGCCCACGTCCGCTGGGTGCAGGCTGCAGCCCCAGGGCTGGAGGCTGCATGCCCGTGCTGCAGCAACAGTCCTCGGGGACCGGCCAGCGTGGCTCCCAGAGCCTGGCCAGCCGCCTGTGTGCCTGCTGTCCTGGGACAGGGCACAGGGCGGCTGGGGCGAGGGAAGGACTCCCTGCGTACCACCACTGCTAAGGGGGACCCATAGCCCAGTACCTCCTCCGCCTTCTGCTGCAGCAACGCCGCCTCCTGCTTCAGCTTCTCCTTCTCCTGTTCCAGGTCAGCGATGGCCCTCCGCAGCTTCTCCGCATCCTGGTCGCTCTGGTGCCGCTGGATCTCCAAAGTGTGTACCAGCGTCATCTTCTCCTGTGTGGCCAGCTCAGTCTCGTGCAGCCTTTCGCTGATCTCCTCTGCCTGCTTCTTGAACCGCTTGGCTTCCTCCTCGGCCTTGGCCTGGGCCGTGCTCATCTCCGCCACGTGCAGCTTGAGGCGCTCGGCCTCGGCTGTGATCTCCAGCTGCCGCCGGCGCTCAGCCTCCAGGGTTTTCTGGAAACCCTCGGTCTCCTCGGCCAGGCGTTGCTGCATCTGCTCCTTGTCTTCCTGCAGCCGCTTGGCATGCTCCTGCGCCAGGTCCTTCTGCTTCTGCAGCATCTCCGCCTCGGCCTTCAGCCGCGTGGCCTCTTGCACCGCCTGCATCTTCTCCTTGAGCATCTTCTCTGCCAGTGCCCGCTGCTGCGCCAGGTCATCCTCAGCCAGCTTCCGCATGCGGGCGGCCTCCTGGGCCTCCACACTGAGCCGGGCGACCTCCTCTGCCACCTGCTTCATCTTCTCAGCCTCCTCCGCCAGGAACTTCTGTGTGTTGTCCTTGTCCTTGAGGATCAGCACCTTGTTCTCCTCCTCGATCCGGCTCTTCAGCTTTGCCAGCTCCTCCATCTGCACCCGGACTTTGAAGAGCTCCTCCTCCACCTGGGCCTTCTGCCGGACGGCGTCAGTCACCTCCTCCTTCAGCCGCTGCAGCTCCTCGTCCAGAATGCCCTTCTGGTGGTCCGTCTCATCCAGCTGCAGCTTCACCTTCGTCAGCTCCTGCTCCACCTGTGCCTTCTGCCGCAGCGTCTGCTCGGCAAACTTCTTGTGCTTCTCCATCTCGGCATCTGCCAGCTGCTTCTGCCGCAGGGCTGCCTGCTCTGCCTGCGCCCGCTTTGCCGCCTCCAGCTCAGCCTCCTTTCGCAGCTTCTCCGCATCCGCCTGCGCCTGAGCTTTGGCCTGCGCCTCCTCCTCCGCCTGCTGCTTCAGCCGCTCAGCCTCCTCCACCCGCTGCTGGGAGAGGCTAGCGTCCTGCTCGGCCTTGCTGCGGGCAAACTCAGCCTCCTCCGCCGCCCGCCTGGCCCGCTCGGCCTCCTCCCGCAGCCGGTCCAGGAGGCTCTGCTCATGCTGCCGCGTCTGCAGCAGCTCCTGCTCCTTCTGCTGCACAGCAGCCAGGTGGGCCTTCTCCTCTGCCGCGATCCGCTTCTGCGCCGCCTCCCGCGCCAGCTGGATCTGCCGCTCCGACTCCTTCTCTGACAGCTCTTTCTGCCGCCTGGCCTCCTCCACCATGGCCTTCAGCCGCTCTACCTCCTCCAGGGCCAGCCGCCTCTGCCGCGCAGCCTCCTCCTCGGCTGCCAGGATGGCCTGCACCTTCTCCTCAGCCTCCCGCCGGCGGCCCTCCTCCTCCAGTGCCAGTGCCCGCTGCCGCTCGGCCTCCCGCTCGGCCTGCTCCCGGCTGCGTTGCACCTCCTCTGCCTCCCCGCGGATGCGGCTCAGCTCCCGCTCCAGGTCGGTCTTGCCTGCCGAGGCCTTCTCAAAGCTGGCCTTCAGGGCGCGGATCTCCTCCTCCACCTGGCGCCGCTGCCGCAGCGTGTCCTCCACCAGGCCCTTCTGCCGCTCCAGCTCGCTCTCCGAGGAGCGCTTCAGCAGGGCAATCTTCTCCTCAATGTCCTGCTTGTGCTGGGCGGCCTGCTCCTCCAGCAGCTTGCGCTGGTAGGCCTCATCCTCCGCCAGCCGCCGCAGCCGCTCGTTCTCTGCCTCCTTCTCTTTCAGGGCAATCTCCGCCTCCGCCTTCAGCCGCGAGGCCTCATTGATGGCCGCCAGCTTCTCCTTCAGGATGCGCTCGGCTTCGGCCCGCTGCCGGCCAGCCTCATCCTCTGCCAGCTGCCGCTGCCTCTTGGCCTCCTCGGAAAGGGCCCGCAGCCGGGCGGCCTCCTCGGCCAGCTCCCGCAGCTTGCTGGCCTCGGCCTCCAGCCGCTGCTTGGACTTCTCACTGGTGGAACGCGATTCCTCCTCCGTCTTGGCCTTGCTCTCCAGCAGAATCTCCATCTCAGCCCGCAGCTTGGCCAGCTCCTCCTCCACCTCCTTTCTCTTCTGGATGGCCTCGCTCACTTCCTTCTTCAGCCGGAAGAGCTCCTCCTCCAGGAGCAGGCGCTGCTGCTCCCCATTGTCCATCTCCGCCTTCAGCCGGATCAGCTCATGCTCTGCTGCCAGCTTCTGCTGGGCCGTGCCCTCCGCCAGCTCACGCTGCTTCTCCAGCTCCTCCTCCGCCAGCTCCTTCTGCCGCAGGGCCAACTCCTCTGCCTTGGCGCGCTTGCGGGCCTCCCGCTCTGCGTCCTCCTTCTGCTTCTCTGCCTCCTCCTGCGCCAGAGCCTTCTTGTGGGCCACCTCCTCTGCCTGCAGCCGCAGCCGCAGTGCCTCGTTGGCCTTCTGCTGCCAGCGCTCCAGCTCCTTCTCAGCCTCCTCCCGCGACCGCTCGGCTTCCAGCTGCTGCTTCTTCAGCCGCTCGGCCTCCTCCTGCAGGTGGGCCACTGTGATGTGCTCCTGCTGCAGCGACAGCTCCAGCTGCGCCGTCTTCTCGGCAAAGGACAGCCGCTTGCTCTGCAGCTCAGCCTCAGCGCTCCGCTGGGCCACCTCCTGGGCCACCTGGATCTGCCGCTCCTTCTCGGCCTCTGCCTGCCGCATCCGCCGCTCGGCCTCCTCCGCCTGCAGCCTCAGCTTCTCCAGGTCCGCCACTGCCTTCTGCTTCTCCCGTGCCGCGTCCCGCTCGGCCTGCACCTTGCGCTTCAGCTCCTCCTCGGCCTCCCGCTTCTTCTGGCTCTCCTCCTTCACCTGCCGGCGCAGGCGCTCAGCCTCCTCCTGCGCCTGCCTCTTCTGCCGCTCGGCATCCTCGGCGCGTGCCCGCAGCTCCTGCAGCTCTGTCTCGGCACCTGCCCGCTGCTTCTCAGTGCTCTCCAGCTGAAGTCGGATGAGGCGGATCTCCTCCTCCACCTTCTTGCGGTTGTACTCAGCCTCCTCAATCAGCTTGACCTTGGATTTGATCTGGTGGTCGGAGTTCTGCCGCAGCTGCATCAGCTCCTGCTGGATGTTCTGCTTCTGCTGCTCAGCATCCACAGCCACCACCTCCCGCCGGGTGACCTCTTCCTGCATGCGGAGCTGCAGCTCTCGCGCCTCCGCCTCTGCCTGTGCCTTGGCTTTGGCGTGGGCCTCGGCCAGCTGCCGCTGCTTCTCCAGCTGGGCCTCCACCTCCGCCAGCCGCTTCCTCTCCTCCTCCTTCAGCTTCTCGGCAGCTTTCTGGAGGGGAAAGAGGGTGCAGAGAAAACAGGAAGGGGAGAGAGAGAGAAATCACAAGGGATGCGACCGAGCCGCGGCGTTAACGCCAGCTACAACCACGCACCACTGAGAGACAGGACGGTCCGGGGCGGAGGGGTGGAGGATGCGCATGGAATGGCTTCGGGTCCCTGGGCCTCCCCACGAGCTGGAGGCGGTGACGCCAGCTTCCAGAAGACGTATGGCAGACAGGGGACACACAACTACTGTGTCTCACTTAGCACAGCGTGGGCGACAGGACCAAGACAGCAGTGCAAGAAGCGGGATGGCCCACGTACCACAGAGAAGGGATGGGGCGCGAGCAAAGCCCGAGGCGATGGAGACAGATGTGAGCAGCTTGCACACCACCACCATGCCCACTGCCCTCCAGGGAGAGCTCTGCCCCAGCCCCCGCAGAGGGGAGCCTCCTCCCGTGCTCGCTGGAGCTCCCCATGCAAGAGGGGCTGGCATGGAGAGCCATCACCTTGCGGAAACGAGAGACCCAGCCGGAGCACCAGGGTGAGCAGGACAGAGGAGAGCGGGTGGCGAGGGAGGTAGCAGCAGAGCTTTCCCTGCCAGGAAAGCCTCAATGATGTGGAGAGCAATCCAAGCTCCGGCCCACGCTGCCCCAGCCACTGGCCTGCTCCAGGCAACCCGGCCAGCCAGTCATCTGCCGAAGGGCTGACACGGCTCGTGCGTGGCTCGGGGCCGTGCCGCAGAGCGCTCGTGCTGCATGCACCGTGAGCAAGGCAGGCGCACGCTCCGTGCAGGGCCTGGGCTCAGGCAGTGCACATGCGGGTGAGCCGGACCCCCGCATTGCGGGGCTGGATCCCTTCATGCCACCCCAAGAGGTGCAGCGAGGGCCCGGGAGCAGAGGCAGAGGAGGGTGAGGAGCGTGAGGGCGAGCGGCTCTCCGGAGGGCAGGGGTGCAGTGGGCAGGAGGGGCGCGCAGGCTGCTGGCGGCCATGGGGTGAGGCGGGGGGGGTGCCGTGGGGAGGGGAACATGCGCAGAGTGAGTACCTGGTGCAGGGATGCCAGAGTCATCCTGGTTTTTTACCCTCCATTAGATCCCCACCAACACAAACATCCCCCAAGACAAAGCACTGGCAAAGCAGCTCGACTTCCAAGGGCAGAAACCAAGAGTTAGAAAGGTTACCAAGACAGAACACCCGAGGGCTCCAGTCCCGCGGCGCCCGAGCACAGCGTTCATGCGGAAGGCAGATGCTGACTGCACTACGTGTATCTGGGAAGTGCCTCCTACCACCAGTCACACCAGAGCCCAGCAGCGCCTGGAGCTGGCTCTGCGCGCCGCCCCGGCCGGCCCTCTTGGCTCAGAGACCCGCTGCACCCGGAGCCAGCAGCTTCGGTCCCGGGAGCCCGGATCAGAGCGGGGTTAGAGGCCGTGGGCCAGCGTTAGTGATGGGGGGCCAGCAATCATCATGAACCATGTTCCCCATTGTTATGCAGGAGAGAGAATGCAGCCGGAGTCATGCCACCCCACGTGCCCGCACGCCACTCCCCTACCTCCTCCTCCTCCAGCCGCCGCAGCGTCTCTGTGATGAACTTGATGTACTGGCTCGTGAGCGTGGTCAGCTCGCTGTACCGTGTCCGCAAGTCCACGTACTGCAGCAGATGGCAGGGGTCAGCAGAGGGGAGCATGCCCGCGGCAGCCCCCGGCCCAGCTGCCCGGCACTCCAGCGGCGGAGGGGCCGGACGGAGATGAGCCTGCGCGCCAGCCCCCCCGTGCCCACGCCTTCGGCAAAGGGCTGCACCGCTCTGCTCCTGGGGAAGGAGCTGCCCGGGCTCAGCCACACGCCGGGACCCGTGGGGCACCCCAGGCCCACACGCGGAAGGGCCCCCCCTCACCTCCTGGATGATGCTGTCAGACGCAGACTGCACTTTGGGCTTCTTGGCTGGAGAGGCCATCGGCTCCACCTGCGCCTTGAAGCTCACCAGCTGCAGCTCGTAATCCTGCCAGAGAGAGGGGTCCTCAGCACGCTGGCCAGCATCCCCAGCGAGCTCCCCAGGCCCTTCGGGGCTGCCCAGCACTGGGCTGCCCCTCCCCAGCCTGCCCGCCCCGGCACTCCCGGGGAGGCCAGCCTGGAGCGGGCAGGCACAGCCAGCAGGCGCACCTTGATGGCATCAATGTACTGCTTGGCGTAGCGCTGGCACTCCTCCACCTTCTCCTTGTTGCGGTCGCACTCCTCCAGGAGTTTCTGGGGATACATGCTGGGGTGAGCTCAGGTGCCCTGTGGCCGCCCCACCACAGCCAGGGACGGCCGAGAGCACCGGTCAGGCCAGCCCCATTCGCCCTGCAGCGGACGCTACCTTCTCCTGCAGCAGCTGCTCCCGCACAGTCTTGCTGTCGGTGATGGGCACCGCCTGGATTTTCTCCTGCCGCTGCTTTGCATCCTGGATCCACTGGAGCAGCCCATCACAGCTCTCGCGGTAGTACCGCAGCTGGCGGCCCAGCTGGTCCAGCTCGCGCTGGCGCAGGTCTGTCTGGGTCAGGACGGCCTGCCAGCGCTCCAGCAGCTGCTGGACCCTCTCCCGGTAGCGGTCCAGGTCCACGTCACGCTCGCTGTGGCCCCTGACCATCCGCTCGTTGACATCCTTGGCCTTGCTCAGGTCGGTCTCCAGCGTGCTGAAGAAGGGCTGGTGCCCCTCCGCCTGTGCGCGCAGCCGCTGCGGCAGACAGAGCAGGGGTCAGCCCTGGCCCCGACCCCCCCCGGCTCCCCCCCCCGCACGGTGCTGCCCCAGCCATTACCTTCAGCTCGGCCTTGCTGGCCTCCAGCTCCTTGAGGTCAGCCGGCACGGTCTGCACGTCCTTCAGCTGGTCCTCGTACTTCTTGACCAGCTCCTCTGCCCCCTGAGTGCTGCGGATCACCAGGTTGATGGTCTTCAGCCTGCGGAGAGAGGAGATGGGCTCAGTCGGTGCCAGAGCCCAGGCAGGCAGCAGCGTCAGTGGGCACACAGCTGACGGGAAGGAAAGGACACGCTGGCACAGCCAGCTTCCTCCAGACCTCATCAGCCCACCCCTGGCCAGACCAGGCTCATCCCAGCTGATGCAGCGGTTTTCCCCAGCCCGGGATGACCAAGGAGCCACGCAGGGGCTGGGCACTCACTTCTCCAGGTAGATGCTGGAAAGGCTGTACACCTGGTCCATCTTCTGCAGGGTGATCTCCAGCTCCGAGCGCAAGACGGGGGCCGAGCTAGCCTGCTCTGGCTGGGCCAGCACCTTCTTTGTCTTCTCACTGACTTTGTCCAGGTTCTTCTTGATACCCTCCAGCTCCAGGTGGATTTGCTGCAGGGAGAGGAGGGTCCCTCACTCCCTGCCTGGCGCCCGTCAGCTACAGTTTGGGGCCGAGCCCCGCCTGTGGCTGATCCCCCATATAACACCATGCCAAACGCCGTGTCCTGCCAGCCAGGACCCGGCCTGCCGGGCCCCCGGCCACCCCCAACCCCGGAGCAGAAGGAGCAGAGAAGGGGAAGGAGTCTGCAGCCCACCAGTGTGGGTGGACAGACACCAGTCCCATTCTGGGTGCCGAGATCCCTGTCCGCATGCATTGCATCCCTGCACAGGCGCACGTGCACGCGTACCTGCTGCTCGCTGATGCGCTGGGCGCACTCCTTGACCGGGTCCTTGTCGAGGGGCAGGCGGATCTTGTGGATGGTGCGGGTCTCGCAGCCCTCCAGCTGCAGACGGATGTCCTTCAGCTGGGAGATGTAGTTCTTGCACAGGGACTCGTCCTGCTCTCCTGTGGGGACACCGGGGGTGGGTTAACGCCTTCCCACTCCGTTCACCCCGTCCCCGTCCCCGGGGACAGAGGGAACGCCCCAGGGAGCACGGGGCGACAGGGAGGAGGGGCCTCACCTTTCTCCTGGCTGCGCAGCAGTAGCTCGTACTTCTGGGTGCAGGCGTTGTACTCGCGCTCCACGTGCAGCCGGTCATCAGGCTGGAAGCTCTGCGAGTCCTGGCTGTCCCGCAGGAACTCCTGGTAGTGGGTCTCCAGGCTGCGCAGGACCTGCCGGCACTCCTCCACCTGCATTGTGCGGAACTGCGGGGGCAAAGGGTGCCGTCAGCCCCCGCCACCGGAGCGGGACCCCCAGGGACCTCGCCAGGCTGGGCGCTGCCCCGTGCCGGCGCCGGGGGGGCACTCACCGTCAGGTGAGACCAGGACTGGATCTGCTGGATGTCACGGAGCAGATACTGCCAGGACAGGAGGCTCCTCATGTCCAGGTGCAGCTGGTGCCAGAGCACGAGGAGGTGCTGGTGGGCGGCCTCCAGCCTGGGGAGAGGGGGCGTGAGTGAACGGGGAGCTGAGGGCGGAGAGCGGCAGGGACCCCACGGCAGAGGACAGTGCTGCCGAGCCACCGGCGCGGCCCGGGAGGGGGACAGCCAGCACTCACCTGTGCACGGCATCCAGTGCCTCCTTGTTGGGGGGCGGCACGAGGAAGCAGACGGAGGGGACGATGGCCTCGCTGCCGGCGGCACTCAGCACCCTCCACTTGTAGGGCTGGGCGTTGCTGAGCAGGGTGCACTCGTCGTTCTTGTGCACCGTGATCTGTGGAGCCAAGGCGGCGTGAGCCCGAGGAGGGGGGTCCCCGCATGTCCCCCCCTGGCCCCCCCTGCTACCCGCTCCCCCTCGCACCTCCATTTGCTTGTAGTCGCAGACGGCCTGGATGGGCGGGCGGCCCTGGAGGGGGGTGCCGGGGCTGCGGGGCTTCAGCTGGACGATGGCCTTGGCGCGGCGGGCCAGCCCCGCCAGCTGCCCCCCGTACTCCGTCAGCTGGTCCTTCTGCTCCTGCAGGCACAGCAGGGTCAGGGGGACCCGGGGGGGCTCCCCCCACTGTGCCCCGCTGAGTGCGGGGAGCCCTGCGGCAGGGCGGGGTCCGGGGAGCGGGCAGCAGGGTGGGGGTGGAAGGCTCCGTGGGAGGTTCGCCCACTCCCACGGAGGCCCCAGGGTGCGGAGGGGGGTCACTGCGAAGGGCAGCGAGAGGAGGGTCTGCAGTGGGGAGGGGGATTATTGGGAGGGTCACTGGAGGGGAGTGTGGAGGGGTTCGCTCCTGCAGCGGGGTCTGCATGTTGGGAGGAGGTCACTGCAGTGGAGCGGGTCACCTTGGGATGCTGCAGCGGGGTGCACGTGTTAGGCATCACCCCTAAGGCTCTGCAGGGGGGTGCACATGTGGGGATGTCACCCCGGCACCCTGCAGCTGCACACACATGGGAGGGTCACCCCTGGGTCTGCAGTGGGGCTCATGTGTTAGGTGGGGGTCACCCTAGGGGCTGCAGCAGGGCTGCGGGTCACCCCTGGGGCTGCAGGGGGGCTCATGTGTTGCGGGGGGTCACCCCGGAGGCTGCAGCAGGCGGGGGTCACTCACCACGCAGTCCTGCAGCAGGTCCTCCAGGCGCGTGACCGTGATGCTGCGATCGCACGAGTATTTCTTCTTCATGTTCTCCTGTGTCTTCCTCAGGAACTCCTCAGCCTCCTTCACGTCGGCAAAGAACTAGGGGGACAGGAGGGGTCAGCCGGGGCGGGTGCCCGGCAGGCCGTGGGCGCGTGGGTGGCGGCACCCCCTCCCACCCCACCTTACCTGGAAGTAGGCGCTGTTCTCCTTCAGGTGGGCCTCGATGCAGCAGCAGAGCTGGAGCATCCAGCTCCACTGGGTCTGCAGGGCCGCCTGGAAGGCCTGAAAGGGGACGCGTCACCTTGCCCTGCCCGCAGTGTGCCAGCACCGGCACCGGCCAGCCCCGGCCCTGCTGCTTCTGCCCACTGCCAGCCCCTGCCCAGCCCCGGCAGCTGCCTGCACTGCCACAGCCCATCCGTGCACTGCCCACCACCCCACGCACTGTGCCCCACACCAGTGACCCGCAGTGCCCACTGTCCCACGCACCGCACCCCACACCAGCGACCCGCAGTGCCCACCGCCCCACGCACTGTGCCCCACACCAGCGACCCGCAGTGCCCACCGCCCCACGCACTGTGCCCCACACCAGTGACCCGCAGTGCCCACTGTCCCACGCACCGCACCCCACACCAGCGACCCGCAGTGCCCACCGCCCCACGCACTGTGCCCCACACCAGCGACCCGCAGTGCCCACCGCCCCACGCACTGTGCCCCACACCAGCGACCCGCAGTGCCCACTGTCCCACGCACCGCACCCCACACCAGCGACCCGCAGTGCCCACCGTCCCACACACTATGGCCCACACCGGCAACCCGCAGTGCCCGCCGCCCCACGCACTGTCCCCACACCAGCGACCCGCAGTGCCCACTGTCCTGCGCACCGCGCTCCACACCGGCGACCCGCAGTGCCCACCGCCCCACACACCGCGCCCCACACCGGCGACCCGCAGCGCCCACTGCCCCACACACTATGGCCCACACCGGCGACCCGCAGTGCCCACCGCCCCACGCACAGCACCCCACACTGGCGACCCACAGCGCCCACCGCCCCACGCACAGCACCCCACACCGGCGACCCGCAGTGCCCAGGCCCAGCCCCGCCGCCTCTCACCTCCAGGGTCTGCCTGCCCGGGTGCTCCTCCCGCACCAGCCGGTCCCCCGTGCTCTGCAGCTCTTTGATCCTGCGCTCCCGCAGCTCCAGCTCCCGCATCAGCCCCTGGCACAGCCCGGGAGGGGGGTGAGCGCCCGGCCCCCAGCAGGGCCAGCACACGTGTGTGCATGTCTGCGTGTGCCTGTGCACCGCTGCGGGCACCTCCGCGTATGCCCGGGGCTGAGGCACCTTCCCGCCCCCACCCCGGGCACTCTGCAGCTGCCAGGGGCTGTTGGGGACAAGCTGGGGGGGATGCTCGGGGCGGGGTATTGGGTCCAGCACCCACCACAGGAGCCTGCTAGGGTGGGGAGTGGGGCGGCATGGGAGGGGGGGCAGGGGTAGGGGCACTGGGGGACAGGGTGGGGGGGCTGAGGGATGGGGCTGGGGGTGCTCAGGGAGGGGAGACCAGGGCTGGCAGTTCTCACACTGTGGGCTGGGGGTCCTCAGGGATGGGGACATGGGGACTGGGGTGCTCAGGGGTGGGATATGGGTGCAGGGGCTGCTCAGGGAGGGGGACACGGGGCCTGGGGGGCTGAGGGTCAGGGCTGGGGGTGCTCAGAGACTGTGAGGCGGGACGGGGGTGCAGAGGTTTGCAACACCCCAAGTCCAGTTCGGGGGATGTGTGAGCATAAATAGGTGTGCAAGCGCAGCAGAAGATGCAGCAGAAGCAGCGTTAAGGGGCTGGGGGTGCTCAGCTGCAGAGCACGGATGTGGTTTCAGTCAATCCATAGCGACAGCGAGAGGGGAAGAGCGACTCCAGCCCCAGATTAGACAGCGGAAGCGATAATGAGCAGAGCTGGCATGAGGAGGCGATAAGAGCAGGGCTGGAGCCTTGGCAAGCAGCACGGCACAGCGGGGCCGTGGCAGCACAGCACGGCAGGGGCGCGGTGGCCAAAGAGCATCCTCTGCCACAGGTGCAGGAGGCACCTTCAAAAATCTGTCACTGCCAGTCCAGAGGGATGGGGACCGTGCAAGACAGCCACATGCAGGGACAAGGAGGGATGGGGACCATGCAGAACAGTCACATGCAGGGACAGGGAGAGATGGGGACCGTGCAGAACAGTCACATGCAGGGACAGGGACCGTGCAGGACAGCTGTGTGCAGGGATGGGGACCGTGCAGGATGGCACGTCCCAGGCTCTCTCCGTACCGAGTAGTTCTCCTTCTTGGCCATCATGTTCGGGTTGTGGTCGCTCCAGTCGAAGTTCACCTCCTCCTCCTCCTTCTCGTTCAGCCACATCAGCTCCTTGGTGGCGGCACTGACGAAGGCGTGGAGGCTCTCCAGGTGCCGCAGCCGGGACTTGGAGGAGTTCTGGGGACGGGCACAGGGATGGGCCGTGTCCGCATGTCTCCCCCCTGCATCCTCCTCCTTACATGTCTCCCCCATGTCCTGCACCCTCCTCCCTGCACATCTCCCCCATGTCCTGCACCCTCCTCCCCGCACATCTCCCCCATGTCCTGCACCCTCCTCCCCGCACATCTCCCCCATGTCCTGCACCCTCCTCCCCACACATCGCCCCCTCCATGTCCTCCTCCCCGCACATCTCGCCCACGTCCTGCATCTCCTCCCCGCACGTCTCCCCCATGTCACACATCCTCCCCCCTGCAGGTCTCCCCCATCTCATGTCCTGCACGTCCCCGCCGCCCCCTGCCCCAGCCCGGAGCCTCACCAGCAGCTTGGCGTACTGCAGGTCCAGCTTGCCCAGGCACTCCCGGTAGGCGTTGCGGGGTCCGGGGGAGAGCTGTGCCTGCGGGAGACGTGCCATGAGCACGGGCACCTCCCGTCCCACCCCTGGGGACAGCAGCACCCCGTCCTCCCGAAGGCGGGATCCGGGGAGAGGCCTTAACGCCGAGGAGTGCCGGGGCAGGGCTGCGGGGCAGGGTGAGAGCCGTGCACGGAGGGAGCAGTGCCAGCTCCGGCAGCCCCTCTGTGCTGGGGGCAGCGCCTGCTCCCACTGCTGATCCCCCCCCCGTGGGGAGGGCAGCAGGCAGCCTGGGAAGCCAGCCCTGGGGCATGGAGTGGGGGGGGGCAGCGGGGTGCCGTCGGGGCGCCGTGCCCCCTACCCATCCAGGACGTCCCAGGGCACAGAGGTGCTCCAGAGCGGGCAGCTGGCAGGGGCAGAGCTGGGGCCGGGGCAGCCGAGGGGGGCTGGGATGGGCTGCTCTCCCTGGAGCCCCCTGCCAGCCTGCGCGCAGCCCTGGGGCCTCAGGGACCCCCGGGAGCAGGGGTGAGGGCAGCCACAGCACCTCAGGGACCACTGAGAGCAGGGGCGGGGGCAGCCCCGGGGGTCCCTGCGTGGGCGGCTCACCTCGTCAGCCCGCGCCCGCTCGATCTTGGTGCGGAACTCCTCAATGGAGTGGTGGAGGCCACGGTGGCTGCCCAGGTGGGACTCCACGGTGGGCAGGTCCATGCCCCACTCGGCTGCCCCCAGCCGCCGCTGGTTCTCCTCCACCCAGGCCAGCAGGTCCTGCAGGTACCGCAGCGTGGCCTCATCCAGCTCCTGCCGCGGCCGCTGCCCCAGCGGCACTGTCACCGCCGCTGCTGGCGCGCCTGACTTGAGCCGCAGGTTGTACTCGGTACGGATGCCCACCAGGCGCTCGTGCAGGCGGTACACCCTGCAGGCAGGAGGCGCATCGGCATGGCGGGCACGGGGGTCATGAGGGACATGGGGGGCACAGGGAGTTTGGGGGACATGGGGGGCACAGGGAACATGAGGGACATGGGGGGCACGGGGGGCACGGGGAACATGAGGGACATGGGGGGCACAGGGAGTTCAGGGGGCAGGGGGGACATGGGGGGCGTGGGGGACATGGAGGGTACAGGTCATGGGCTGTTCCTGCAGCCAGGCGAGCGCCAGGCGCCCTACGTGGGGCACGCAGCGTGGAGCACGCCGCAGCAGCACCAGCCCCCAGCGCGGCCATACCTGCGGTACATCTGCTCCCCCTGCGGGTGCCGGCCGTCCTTAAGGGTCTGCACGTCGTTGAAGAGCAGCCGGATCATGGCGTCTGCCTTGTCCAGGTCCCGCTCAATCTCGGCCGCCTTCTGTGGCGGCTTCCCTGCATTCAGCAATCGGACGTCCTGGGGATGGAGCATGGTCAGGGGCATGGTCAGGGCCCCGCATGCCGCCCGGCCCCCCCTGCCACGCTCCCGCAGCCTGAGCCGCCGCTCACCGACTGGAGCAGGGTGTCAGCCTGGTTGAGCTGCTCCTCGCAGAGCCCCGACTCCATCTGCAGCTTGCTGACGATGCGCTGCAGCCGCTCCAGCCTGCGCGGGGAGACGGCGGGGCTGGGGTCGGCACATGGGCACCGATCCCGTCCGCACACAGCACGGGTCCTGCCCCATGGGGCACCGATCCCGTCTGTGCATGGCATGGATCCTGCCCCTTGGGGCACAGATCCCGTCCATGCATAGCACAGATCCCACCTATGCACAGCACAGATCCTGGCCATGCAAGGTACAGATCCTGCCCCATGTGGCATAGATCCCATGCATGCATAGCACAGATCTTGTCCTTGCACAGCACAGATCCTGTTCCTGCACATCCAGCAGGGATTTTGTGCCAGCATGGATCCCATTCCCTGCACAGCATGGATCCCGTTCCCTGCACAGCACGGATCCTGTCCCTGCACAGCCCAGACCCCATCCCACACAGCACGGATCCATCCCGCACGCCCAGCAGACTCTGCGCCAGCCCAGCTCTGATCCCGCCCCTGCAGACCTGGATCCCATCCCTGCGCAGTGAGGAGCCTCATCCCACTCTCTGTCCCACTCCCCATTCCCATCCCATTCCCCATCCCCATCCCGCTCCCCATCCTGATCCCCATCCCCATCCCGCTCCTCATCTCACTCCCCATCCTGCTACCCATCCCCATCCCAATCCCCATTCCCATCCCACTCCTCATCCAGGACCCCATCACAATGCCGCTCCCCATCCCGCTCCCTATCCCACTCCCCACTCCCCACCCCCACCCCACTCCCTGTCCTGCTCCCCATCCCCATCGCACTCCCCATCCTGCTCCCCATCCCACTCCCGGTCCCACTCCCTGTCCCCATCCCGCTCCCGCCCACCCGCGGGCAGGGCTCCAGCCCCACCCTGCTCTGGCTGCCCGCCCGCCTGCCCGGCCCCGCTGCCCTCTCCTGCCTGCGCTGCCAGCCCCGGCCCCGCTCCCTGCCTGCGCTGCCGGCCCCAGTGAGGCCCGCTCTCCCCTGCTGCGGTGCGAGCCCCCCCGGGGGGCCGGGGCGCGGAGCCGGCGGCACGGCAGAGCCCAGCCCGCGGCGCGACCACCAGCGCCCGGCTGCTGTGCCGCGCTCAAGGCTGGCGGCTGCGCCGGCTTCCCGGAGGCGGGCAATGACTCATGCACCGTGCGGTTCCACCGCCGGCGGGACGGGGGGGCCGGGACACCCCACCCCGGCCCAGCCCAGCGGCTCGGCAGCACGGAGGGGGAAGCAGATTCCAGCCCCCCTGGCGCCGCGCACAGGCCCGGCAGCCCCCACCGCCCCGGCCGGTCCCCCCCCCCCGCACCGCTCACCTCTCGAACTCGGCCCGCAGCAGCTTCTCCCGCTCCAGCACAGCCACGTGCAGCTTGCCCCATTCCTTCTCCACGTCCAGCGGGTGGTACCCGGGGGGCACCTTCAGCTGCCCGGACTGCACAGCGCCCTGCGCCCCACCAGGCTCGTCAGACCGCGGGCCACGGGACCCCCGGGCAGCCGGCGGGGGGTGGGCAGGGCCGAGCCGGCAGCGGGGGGCAGCCCCGGCTGCGGGTGCCACGTCTCAGCCGCCCCACGCCGGAGGCAAAGCCTCGCGGGAGCCGTGAGATGGGAGAGGCACGGGACGGCCTCCGCCCCGGCAGGCGCATGGCAGGGCGCGCCGAGGACTGGTGCGGGACCCCCAGCGCTCCGGGAGCCCCAGGACCCCAGCCCCCCACGACCCCTGTCCCTTGGTACTCCCAGCCCCTTGGGACCCCGGCCCCCCAGGCACGGCCGGCAGCGGGGGCCGCTCACCTCCAGGGACTGGAAGATGGCCTTGGAGCGGTTCTTGTCCGCCTCCTTGGCCGGGAGCTCCGTCTCCTTGAACTTCAGGAACTGGCGCCAGAGGATCTGCCGAGAGGGGGTGGCTAAGGTGGGCAGCACGGACCCCCGGGCGCTGTGACCCCCTGCTCAAGCAATCCCCCCCCCCCATTTTCCATGCGTGTGGAGCTGGCGGGAAGGAAGGGGCTGGGCGGGGAGCTGGTGTTTGCCACCGGTGACTCACCCGGAGCCTGGAAAGAGTGAGTCAGAGGGGCCCTCCCTGCCCGGGGCGCCCCAGCTCTGCCGCGGCACAGCCCCCCGATCCCCGGTGCCTCCCAGCACCAGCACCAGCACCTCCCCCCTGCCCACAGCCCCCCAGGGCAGGGCTGCATGGACCCAGCTGGGGCTGGGACTGGCAGCAGGCTCAGGGACAGGCAGTGCCATGGCTGCGGCCGGGTCTCCCTGTTCCCTGTGGAACCGCATAGCCCCGAGGCCGGCATGAGCTTGCAGTGCGGCGGCGCTGGGTGCATGCTGGTCCGGGGTTGCCCACACCAGGAGGACTCGCCGCGGCATGAGGCAGCCCACGGCCGGGCCACCAGCCAGCTGGGCCACCACCAAGCACCTCCCCGGGCACCGGCACAGCTCACCGGGCCCTTTCATCCCCTGCCAGCGCCGCGGCACCGCCCTGGCTCCCTCACCTCGATCTCCTCGTAGCTGGCGGGGAAGCGGCGCTCCTCGAAGAGGACGGTGTGCTGGCGGATCCACTGCAGCAGCAGCGTCACCACCTCGTAGTACTCCTGCCAGCGCAGCTGCAGCTCCTGGGCGGAGGAAAAGGCGTGGGGCCGGGCGCCCGCCATGGGGGGAGGCCGACACCCACTGGCCCCAGACTCACGTTAGCCTTGACGCCGTCCTGCACCTCGGGCACGCGAGGCATGGCGTCGTAGAGCGAGGAGACGTAGGTGATGATGGACTTCTCGTCCGGCTGGGGCACGTCTACATCTGCGGAGAGGGAGAGTGGTTGGGCGGGGGGACGTGGGACCCAGGGCAGGGAGGGACAGGGGGGCTCTGCAGGGTGGCCCCCCCCGGGATGCTGTCCCCTCGCAGCCGCGTCCCCCTGCCCATACCTTCGGGGTCCAGCAGGCGCGTCACCCCCAGGTCCCGCTCGGCCACGGTGAAGGCCTGGTCCAGGTTCTCCAGGTTGCTCTGGCGGTACACCCGGTTCATGTCGATCAGCATGGGCCTGCGGGCAGTGGGGACGGGTCAGCGGGGGTCCCGCCGGGGACCCCGCAGCACCTGGGGCCAGGGTCCGTGCCAGTGGCCGCTCTCCCACCAGGCCTGGCAGACGGCAGCGCCGGGGACCGCAGGCAGCGCCCTGCGCCCACCCTGCCCCACAGCGCAGGTTTCTGGCAGGCGTGGGCACCGATTGTTTGGAGAAACCCCAGGGATGGTTAGTCCACCCCCCCCGGGGGCTGCCTGCACTGCCTGCACCTCTGCGAGCCACCCCACACCCTGCACACCCACACCGTGCTCCAGGGGCACCGGTGGCTGATGAGACCCCCGCACCCGGACCACGGGCACTTGGGAGCCAGGGACACCCCGACAGCCCCGAGCACGGACTCCGGAGCAGGCAGCGTCCCCATGTCCCCGTGAGCACCCCGGCCCCACCACGGGGCAGGCAGCAGCCCCAGCCCCCCCAGCCCAGCGGGGGGCCCCAGCCCCCAGCCCAGCCCGGTGCCTACAGCTCCCTGAGGCGCAGGCTGTGCTGGATGGAGTAGAAGGAGCCGCTGATGCTGGGGGCTGCTGGGTGCTCAGGAACGTCTTCGCAGACCATCACCACCCCGTCCTCCGCCCCCGGCAGAGCCCGCGCCGAGCTCCCCGCGCCGTGGTGCCGTGGCTGCTTCCTGGCCCGACGCCGCCCGCTCCGCTCCATGGTGGGACCGAGCTCGGTGCAGCGGTCGGTGAGCTCCTGCCGCAGCGGCGGCTTGGTGCAGAGTGCGGCACGGTGTGGTGCAGCACGGCGCGGGTGCCTCCTCCCACCCTGCTCAGGCGCGGCACGCCTGCACGTACTCGCGCTCCCCAAAGGCGCGCGGCAGCCCCGGCAGGGCCCGCGGGGGCCTGCCTGCCTGCGCCCCGGCACGCCATGGAGGGCATGGTGCCCACAGCCTGGGGGGGTGAGCGCCCACCTGCCCACGCAGGCAGCGGGTCGGCAGGTTGGGCGGGAGCGTGGGAAGGTGGCTAAGCTGCGCGGCTCCCTGTGCCGCCACGGCGCTGCCGGCACAGGCCGATGGGCTGGGACTTGTCGGGAGCACGTGCCTGAGTCGCCCCAAAGCGGGATCGACATGGCTGGCCCCGCCGGCGGCTGGTCCCAGCGAGCACGCGCCTGCCCCGTGCATGGCATTACCCTGCACCGCCAGCTGCTACAAGGGGCCAAATTCTGCCAGCACCGGAGCCGGGTCCTCTGCAGCCCCCAGGGCTGCTCTCCCCACCATGGAGGCTGGGAGCCCCTGCTCACCCAGGAGCCCGAACCAGGGAAGGTTGTGCCAAGGGAGGCTCGGCGCCGTGGGGACGGGACTGGGGGTGCCGGGTCCCTGCCAGGGAGACGGGAGCTCTGTGCCCGCAGGCAGGCACAGCGCGCTGCCCCGACACGCGGCGGCGAGGAGCAGACCTGGCTCCGCTCCACCTACTTGTGCCGGTGGATGATGGCATTGAAGAGGCGCCCGTCCCGCCAGCTGGTGGTGAAGTTGTCGCAGCGCAGGCCCTGGTAGTCCTCCACCATCCGCTGGGACCAGAGCAGCAGCTTCTCTTTGGCCGTCATGTCCTCCGACTGCCCCATCACCTGGATGTCCGAGATCTGCCAGGACAGGGGGTTACGCTGGCCCATCCGCTGGCTCCCACCGTCTACGGGCGCGCTTGCTCCGTGGCGGCTGCCACTTTCTCCACCGCAGCCTTTGCCAGGGATGCCCCGGCCTCACCACTGCTCCACTCCTGCCCCGTGGGGACCAACCCCCCAGTGCTGCACAGCGCCAGCCTCCCGGCACCGCCGGCACCGCCCTCAGCCCCGCCACCGCCCCATTCCCCCAGACCGCGGCACGGGGCTCTGGCCTCTGGGCGCACCTGGAAGTGGAGGATGATGGTCCAGATGAGCCCCAGCGTCAGCTTGGGGTTGCCATCGGCAATGTCATCGTTGCGGATGTTGACCAGCTTCACCTGCAAGGCCGAAGCACACGGTGGCTGCAGGGAGGATGGGGAGCACGCCCCAGCCCCGGAGGTCTCCAGGGGGTCCCGCCAGCCCGGCAGCCCCACGACCCCCCCTTACCTGGCGATGCTTCAGGTAGTTGAGGGCGATCTGCACGTTCTGCAGCTTGTGGAAGCGCATCCTGCCCTTCTCCCGGGGCTGCGGGGAGAGCGAGGGGTGATGAGCCGCGGCCCTCACCCGGCACGGCCCCGCGGGGACCCAGCCCTGCCATCCCCCGGCTCACCCGGCACCGAGCACTGCGGTCCACCCCGTGCACCGGCCTGGCCCCTCCCGGCACCACACATGCCGATGCCGCATGCCCTCCGCACTTTGTCCCCACCGGGGAGGGGATGGCCCCTGCCTCTCCCCCCACAAAGCCGCCGGCCCAGCCCAAACTGTCCCGGCCCCAGCAGGGTCACGCCGCCCGCGCAGCGTCGGCTGCCATGCCAAGGGAAGCCAAGCGCCAGGCACGGTGCGAGAGCAGTGCCCGCTGCACCCCTGCGTGGTGGCCCTGCTCCCCACGGCGTCTGTCCCAGGGGCCCAGCGCCTCCCCACACCACCCTGCTGAGCACCAGCCCCTGCCCAAAATGCGGCAGCTGCCTGTGCAGGCAGGACAGGCAAGAAGATCACAGGCGCTGAGCACCCCATCACCACGGGGAGTTGGTGCCGGGACCGGGGCCTGTGCCCCTGGCACCGTGCGTGGGCATCGCAGCCGCTGTCCGGGGCAGCTCTGCAGAGCCGGTCCCGGCCAAGGTGCCACTGCGCCCTGTGCTCCGCGCCCCTGTCCGGGCAGCACCCGCGCATGAGGGAGCGGGCAGCACGGACCCGCCAGGAAATCCTCTGCCTGTCCCACGGGGCTGTGGGCAGGAAGCGCTGCCGGACTGAACAATGGCGAGCGCAGCCGGCCTCGCCGCCAGATCCTGCTCCCGCTCTTCCTCGGCCACGCAGCAGCACTGGCCCCACGGCATGGGCACAGCCCAGCCCTGCTCTGCCCCTGCCCACGGCATCCCGGCAGCACCGCTCGTCCTGCCCTCGCCAGCTCCTCGCAGCCCGTCCTGCCCGCGCGCATGCGGCAGGGCCGTGCCGGAGGCGGCACGCAGCTGGCTCCCTGGCACGCTCCAGTCTCACCCCACGGCAGGGACCAGGTGCCGCCGTGCTGGGCAACCCCCCCAGCAGGAACCTCCCCACCACTGCGGATCCCTGGCCGGGGTCCCCTGGGCAGCCCCCCCGGGCAGCTCCTGCCTGGGCAGACCCCCCACACACCCGCCAGCCCCGTGGCGAGGCCCCTCGCTCCACTGGCAGTGGCTGTGCCCGACCCTGGCTGCCGGAAGGGCCAGGGAGCCCCTGAGCCCCCCACGTGCCGCGCAGGGATGGACCAGGGACTCTCCCAGCCCATGGCCGCGGGGCACAAGGGAAATGCAGCCAGTCGGGGCAGGGTCCGGCCCCAGCGGCAGAGCCGGGCGGCTCAGCGGCCACGGTGCCATCCCCCTCGCCAGGTGCCCCAGCCCTCCAGCAGTCCCGAGAAGACGGGGAGCGGCACGGCACATCTTGCCGCAGCGCCAGGAGCCACAGCCCAGCTCCGGCCTCACGGGCGTCCCAGCCTCGTGGCAGCGCTCCCGGTGATGCCGCGCTCCTATCTCGCCACTGCAGGCAAGGCCCGGACCAGGGAAACCTGCCCTAGCCAGCGTTCAGCCTCGGCGGCCCCGGCTGACCCCGCTGCCAGAGCACCCCAGGGTGCCGACGCGCCTCCCCCCCGGCACAGGACGCGGTGACACCTCTCCTCCACACCCGCACCGGAACGGGCCGGTACAGCCGCGCCAGTGGCGGAGCGTCTCCCGGTCGCTGCGGCGGGCGCTTGCCACGCGGGGCCATGCGGAGAGCAAAGGGCAGAACCACTCACCAACCGCAAGTTCCTGATCACGTCGCGCTCCCTCGGCTGCCCGGCCAGAGCAGTGCAAAGAGAGGAAGGAGGCAAAGGCCGGAGGGGGACGGTCAGGGCAGACCCGCCGACAGGAGCCCAGCGCGGAGAAGCAGAGAGTTCACCAAAGCAAAGAGACGTCCGGGCGTTAGAGGCCGCGGTGGGGGCGGGGGGGCTGCAGGACGGAGGGGGGTGGCCGTGCCGGCAGGGCTCGGGCCGCTCCGGCATGGTGCCAGGCAGCTCTCCGGGACGGGACTGAAGCCGGGGCAGAGGCCAAGCGGGAGAGGGGTGGGAGGCAGATGCGGGAAGCAGAGGATGGGATGGCCGGCAGCCGGGGGTGCCGGCACGCGGAGCCGGCACGGGGGAGCGGGGCGGCAGCGGTACGGCAGCGGGGTCGGCGCGGCACCTACCAGTGTGTCCCCCGAGAGCACCTCCAACAGCGAGATGAGGTTGTGTCCATCCCGCAGGTCCTCGTAGAGGTCGTTGACGTGACGCTGTGCCTGTGGAGACGGGGACGGCGTTATGGGGGTGCCGGGGGGCAGCCGAGCCCTGCAGAGCCCCAGTGCCCCTCCTCTCCTGCCCCCCTACCCCATGCCAGCTGGCACCAAAATGGGGCAGCCGGGCTGGGAGCCCAGTGACACCCATCCCCGTGCAGTGGGTGCTCACACACGTCCCCAAGCACAGCCCGGTGCCCCCAACCCCGTGCATCCCCCGCCGGCACACGTGGGCAGCTCCCCCCGTGCCCCATGGAGCAGCAGCTGGGCCGGGTCCGGCACCACGCCACCATGCTGGCAGCCACAGCGGGTCAGACCCACTGCCCACCATGCTGGCAGCCGCGGGCGGTTGGCGTGAGAAGAGAAAGAGGATGGCGGAGGCAGCCGGAGAGGGAGAGACCTACCTCTGCTCGCCAGTGCTGCGCAGGGAGAGGCAGAGAGAAGAGAGAGAGGTTAGGAGAGGCAGCAGAGAGGAGACAGCCCCGGGGTGGGCAGGGGGCGGCCAGGACCTGCCCCAGGGGGCGGCACCCTGCACCGGCACCGATGCCACAGCACCGATGCCACAGAGCCTGGCGCCCAGCATGCGAGGACACGTCCGTCTGTGGGGGCCGGGAAGACGTCCCGGCGCGTGCCAGGTACTGACGTGGGGCTCTGCCCGCCGCGTGGCAGGGACAGGCACCAGCATGCTGGCGGGGCCCTGGCGGGGTTCGGCTGGGCGCATGGCACGGGCGGCACGGGGAAGGAGCAGGGAGAAGGGCACTACTGGAGACGGGAGCGCGGGACGGAATGGGAGGGCGCGGGGGAGGCGCTGCCAAACGCAGGCGGCACAGTGGACATGGCACCCCCGGGGCAGGCAGGAAGGACGTGGGCACCCCCAAGCCCAAAGGAAGCCGTGGCGGTGCCGGGGAGGAGGGGGTGCGGGCAGGGAGCCAGGCAGAGCTACCAGGCTCCGCAGCAAAAGGTCCCCTCCTGCCCGGGGCCAGAGCATCATCCCCTCCCGGAGCCGGCGCTGCGTGGGAGGGGGCGGCTGGCAGCTCCCAGCCTGGCCTGACGCCCAGCACAGCCACGGGACGGCACAGCCTTCCGGCACGGCTGGGCAGGGGAAGCCCCGCTGCAGGCTGGAGCAGAGCCCCCCGACAGAGGCAGCCGATCGGCCTCAACCACTGCCCGCCTGCCACCGAGGCGTCAGGAGCACCGGCACGGGCAGCCGGGAGAGGGGGGATGCGGCTGGGGATGCTGCAGTGCCAGGGGCCTGGCACTGCCGCCGGCACAGCCTCCCCGGGACGTTCCGCCAGGATGGCTGGGGTCTGCGGGAGGCGGCGCGTGCCCGTACCTTGATGAGGTGCTTGTTGACCCATTTGGTGAAGGTTTTCTTCTGGACCCGGTCTCGCTCATCTGCAAGACAGGAGGGGGCAGGGTGAGCAGGCGGTACAGGGGTTCCTAGCGTGGCAGCACAGCTGGCGGGAGCTCCGGCGGAGGAAGCAATGAGCCAACCGCTCTGGGGAGCCGCAGTGAGTCACCGGGCATGCAAGGGGAAGGAAACAGTTAACGTGGATCGGCCCCGGCGTGCCTGCACCTCTGCAGCCCCAGCAATGCAGAGCAATGCCTGCAAGGAGCAACGCCTGGAGCTGCCCAGCCCTGCCCCGAGCCCCGGTACCGTGGTGGGGAGCCCGGGGAGCCGCCCCAGCACCGCCCCAGGTGCCGTGTCCACTGCCTGCGCGGGACGGGTACAGCACAGGGACCGGCCCCCGGGGCGTCTGCCTCGGCGCGGCCCCAGGCGCTGCACGTTTGCCCCGAGTGGGAGGTGTACAGGACCAGGATGAGCCCCTGGGGTGTCTGCACTAACACAGCCCCAGGCACTGTGTGCCCACCCCAAGCGGGACGTGTCCAGGATGGGGCTGAGCCCACCGGGCGTCTGCCCCGGCACAGCCCAGTGCCGCCTGCCCAGCCCCGGCCGTAGCTGTCTGGGGCAGACCCGGCCACTGCTGCCGGCTGCTGCTCCCAGCGCTGCTCTGCGGGGTGGGGAGAGGCCCGGGGGCTGCCCAGCCCCGTCCCTGGGGCCGCTCCTCCGGGGGCACCCGCAGGGACCCCCCAGGCCCCGTCCCAGGGCCCCGGCGGCTCTCCAGCCTGCTCCCGCAGGCAGCTGCGGGCAGAGCCCCGGCACGCCCGCAGGGCTGCCCACGCTGCAGGCAGGGTGTCCCCCGCGGGCAGGCAGGGCTGAGGGGCTCTGAGTCACAGGCACTCCCTGCCCGCTGCCCTGTCATTAGGGGACAGCTGACGCACCCGCGCTGGGCATCCGGGCTGGCGCTGCCCGCAGCCAGTGGCCCCGCCCCGCGCCCCCCTGCTACCGAGCACCCGTCCTGGTCATCCCGCTAACGAGCACCCACCCCAGCCATCCCCGCTCCCTACAGGGGGCAGCTCGCCCTCCTCGCCCCGCTCCCCCCCAAGCCCCGAGCATCACCGCCGAGCCACGGATGGCCGGTGCCAGGCTCAGCCCGGCGCCAAGGAGGGTTTGGTGGCAGGAAGGGATGCCCTGGGCATGTGGGGCGATGCCACCGGCCCCATGGCCGCCCCTCTGCAATGCCCCCCCCCCCCCGCCCATGCCGCGGCGACCCACGGGGCCAGGGTGGCGCGTGCCGGGTCTCGTCCCACCGGAGCATGCCGGGATCTGCCCACGCAGCGCCCAGCGCCCCGCGGCCGGCGCCCGGCCCAGCCCACACACGCCCTTCCCAGGTGAGCACACCAGCACTTGGCAACGCCGGGCACCCCGTCCCCACGGCACCTACGGGTGGCTCGGCAGCAGGGCCGGGGCGCGCCGGGCAGGGAAGTGAGGGCCGGGGAGCGGCAGCAGCGCGGGAGGAAGGAAGGAAGCGTGGGGCACGCTCGCCCGGCGAGTACGTGCACATCGAAGGGGGAGCACTCCCACGCCGCGCGCCCCGGCACGACCCGCACCCGAAAAGTCCTTGACACCCAGGTGAGCCCCGGCCGACGGCACCCGCGGCGGGCAGAGCGACGGGCCGCGGCCACGCCACAGGCAGGACGGGCAGGGCGTGGGAGGAAGTGCTCGCGCCCGCCGCAGGCAGGGCTGGCGGGCAGCGCCCGCACCCGGCGCTGACACAGCGTGGATGGGGACAGGCGCCGGCGTGGGACACGGGGACCCCGCGCCCCAACTGCCCGGCTGTGGGAGGCTGCCGGTCCCGGCCCCAATGACCAGCTCCAGCCCCACGGTGCTGCCCCATAGCCCGCCCGGGGACACCGCCCCAGCGTGGGGGTCTGCCCCGTAGCCTGCCCGGGGACACCGCCCCAGCGTGGGGATCCGCCCTGGTGCGGGGTGCGGGGACCAGCCCTGCTGCAGGATAGGGCCCACGCCAATGCGATGGCGGGGTGGCCCCACGGAGGGCGGCTGCCGCGCCTCACGCCGTCCCCATTGCCGTGGGATCCCGCTACCTTTCTTGCCCTCGGAGGCCCTCAGCACGGCCAGGTAGAGGTTGTCCTCCGAGCCCGTCCTCTGCCCCACGGTCAGACCCTCCTCCTGGCTGCGCAGCCGCTGCCGGGACATGGTGGCCACTGCTGCTGCCCGCACTGAGCACCGACGCAGCTCGGCTCGCCTCCCGCTCTGCCCGTGCTACCAGCCTGGTCCCTGCCGATGCCTCCTCTCCCCGAGGTGTGGGGCGGCCCCAGGGAGGAGACTGGGGTTCCCCTCCCTCCCTCCCCACGCCCGGGCAGGGATCCTGCCCACAGGAAACCTCCCCGAGCCCACGGCTCTGCTTAACCGTTTCCTCCCCACGCCCCGGGAGCTGCCCAGGGGCCGTGAGGATGGGGCAGGGACCTCACGCACCCGCCCAGGGGGACCCCGCAGCACACCCCAGGGAGCCGGCACCCCCCAGCCCCACACCCCGCTGCCTCGGGACCCCCAGGTCTGCAAGCCCGGTGGGTTTGGGACCCCCAGCGCCATGCCTGGGAGCTGCAGAACCCGAGATCCCACACCCCGGGGCCTCAGGACCCCCAGGTTTCCAAGCCCAGGAGGCTCAGGACCCCCAGGTTCACAAGCTCAGGACTTCCTGTCCCACTGCTGAGGGTCCTCAGGACACCCCTGTCCCCATGCTCAGGGGCCACAGCCCCCCAGTCCCCAAACCCCCAGTTAGGACCTCCAAGAGCCCCCAGGCCCCATCCCCAGGGGTCTTGGCACCACTCGGTTCCTAAGTCCAGGGTCCTCAGGACCCCCCAGCCTCATATCCCCAGAGCTGTAGGACCCACGGTCCCCTCAACCTGGGGGTTCAGGACCCCCAGGTTTGCAAGCCCTGGTCCCAGGTCCCACACAGGTGGGACTCAGAGCCCCAGTGCCCCTCCTGGGGGGTTTGGGTTCCCAATCCCTGGGGCTGCAGGACCCCCAGGCCGGGGGCTGAGACCCGCGGACCCCCCGGGCGGGGAGGTGCCGTCCCCACGCCCACGCCGGCTCGGGGAGCCAGGCCAGGCTCCTCCGCCCCAGCCGGCGCTGCCGGCGATGCATTCCGGGCGCTCCTGTGCCGCCTCCAGCACGGCCGGACCCACGCCTCCTGCCAGCAGGTCTGCTCCCGGCTGAGCACCCTGGGAGAGCAGCCCACGCCCTGGGTGTGGCCGAGCCCCCAGCGCCGAGCCCCCCACCCCTGCACCCCACGGGCACCCATGGGGGCACAGGCAGCACTGGTGTGGGATTCCAGGAGGAATCCCCCTCCCTAGGGACACACCAGGGAGCATCTCCTGCCGCACGGCCGTCAGGCACGCATCACGCTGACCGGTGACACCGCCAGCCTTGGCCACCGCAGGAAGGATTCAGGGTTCGCGCCCCACCAGCTGCCACGTCCCGCTTGGGACCGTGCAGGACCCAGCCCGGCCGCACGTCCCTCCTTGGGGAGCCCAGCTCTGGGGACCCCCGAGCCGGGGGGTGGCACAGGATGGGAGCCCACGGTCACTCTCCTCCCTGCCCTGCGCACCCCACCGCTCGGCGACCTCGGGGTGGCACAGGGACCTCGGGGCGGCACGGGGCCGGCAGCCCTGCCTGTGGCACCCGCGGCACCCATGTCATCCATCACAGGGGCCAGCGCCCACGTCCCGCACACGCAACGCCAGTGCCAACGCCAACGCCAACGGGCGCAGCCCGACCCTTGCATGGAGTCCAAGGGACACGGGGGCCGGTGCATCGTCCCGCCGTGACTCACGGCCCGATCGGCACGCCCTGCCCGAGGCTCCTGCACGGTGAGCGGCGCCACGGGGAGCGCCTGCTGGCACCCACCTCTGCAGGCAGGAGGGGCTGCCGGGGGCTCAGCCCTGCCCGGCTTCGGCGGTGCTGGCAGCGAGCGGCCGGACTGTGGGAACTGTGGCACAGGAGGCCGGCAGGGTTTGGGGTGCGCGGTGAGCCCAGGGCAGAGGGGGTCCTGCTCCCCAGACATGGGGGTGTGGCAGGGTTTGGGGTGCACGGCAAGGCTGGGGCAGAGGGGCCCTGCTCCCTGGAGAGGGGGTGCTGATGCCGCAGCCCCTCCCAGGTTTGCTGGGCAGCAGGAGACCCCCCCTCGCTCCTGCGCCCCTTTGCCCGGAACAGCGCTGGGAGCGCCGGGACCCCCCAGGCGGCAGCGTGGGGGTAGCAGGGGGGTTGTGGACGGGCAGGCCTGGCAGGGGCCGGGCTGCAGGCAGAGGCTGCCGCTGCCGGGAAGGAGGCAGCCCGGCACAGGCAGTGCCGCTCTGCCAGCCCGCTGCCCGCTGGGGCAGGGCCAGGATGGCCGCTGAGGAATGCGGGCGGCAACGGGCTCCACACGCACATTTTCCGCCGAGAGCACATCTGGCGCAGAGCACATCTGGCACGCGGAGCCGCGGCGGCGGGAGCCCGACTGACGCCAGTGCGCGTCAGAGGGCAGGGACATACCGGAGCTACAGCTCACCGCACCGCGGCCAGCACGTGGGCACTGGCACTGAAACAAGGGGCGAGAGCATCGCAGGCGGGGCGACGTGGGGCAGGAGAGGGGCTGGAGCGACAGCACTCCTGGGGCGCCGACGCAGGGCAGCACCGCGCTGAGCCAGCGGTGCCTCGTGCTCCCTCATGCTCCTCCACTTGCACCTGGGCGCTGGCACGGCGGGGCCAGGGCTGGCACTGCGCTACACACTGCCAGCTGAGCCGCTCCTCTTCCGTCTGCGCAGACGACGTGCCGTACCGGCGCCGGCTCCGGAGGGATCCGGTCAGCACGGCCAAGAGCTCTCCCTGCTGGAGCAGTGAACCCTGAGGGCTGTGGCCCAGACGGGCACCCCAGCAGCCACCGGCACCACTCCCGCCGTGGCCCCCTCCAGCACAACGTCGACAGCCCGGGCACTACGTGGCAGCAGAGCAGCAAGACCCGAGCGGTGCAGGCTGCCAGCGAGGGCCGGACAGGAGGCTGGAGGCACCGCTGGCTCCGGCACACCCCGGCACGGCCAGCGCTTCCCATGGTGAGGCACCGGGGTGGATCCCCGCACCCGCGCTCGGTCACGCAGCGGCCGCCGGTGTCCCTTCCCACCCCGCTGCCACCACGCTGGCACGCCCCGGCCCACAGCCCTGGCACCGCATCCCCAAGCCGATGGCAGCGCCGCAGCTGCACACAGGCCCCACCCGTGTCCCCGGGGCTGCCTCAGCTCCTGGCAGAGCCGAGCCGCCTGGGTTGCCGGATCCCTGGGGACAGCCACCGCCCTCGGCATGGGGACACGGGCTCCTCTCCATGCCGCCGCCACCGCAGGCAGGAGGCAGCCGGGGCCCGCGGGCAGGCCGGTGGGCAGCGTGGGAGGGGACGCAGCAGACAGCAGCGCGGGGGCTTTGAAGATCTGAAGAGGCGGAAGCGCCAGCGCAGCCCCTGGGAGAGGCAGGGCTCCCGACGCAGGCACTGCCAGCCCGGACGGGCCTGACGGGCAGGAGCTACCTCAGCCTCTGGCTCCGAGGCCCCGCGGGTGCCGGCACCCAGCCGGGCTGGCCCAGCTCCCTCCCACGGCATCTCCCCGCCGGCCAGGAGCAGGCAGGGGCTGCGGCGCCCACCGGGGCCGGCAGTCCTCAGCGCCCGTCCCAGCGGCAGGACAGGCTGCCCCCACAAACCTCCAGCCCCCGGAGCACGCCAGCACCACCGGCACCACGGGGTCGGCACCACCCTCTGCAGGCGACGGGACAGAGAGGGGCTCTGCGGGAGCACCCTGGGACCCTGCCAAGCACCAGCACACACGGTCCGACCGAGCTGACTTCTTCCCCTCTGCACCCAGACACCCCCTCCCCTCTGCACCCAGGCACCCCCTCCCATCCACAGCCAGTGTCCCTGCACCCAGACACCCCTTCCCCTCTGCACCCAATGCCCCTGCACCCAGACACCCCTTCCCCTCTGCACCCAGTGTCCCTGCACCCAGACACCCCTTCCCCTCTGCACCCAGTGCCCCTGCACCGAGGCACCCCCTCCCTTCTGCAGCCAGTGCCTCTACACCCAGACACCCCCTCCCCTCTGCACCCAGGCACCCCCTCCCATCCACAGCCAGTGTCCCTGCACCCAGACACCCCTTCCCCTCTGCACCCAGTGCCCCTGCACCCAGACACCCCTTCCCCTCTGCACCCAGTGCCCCTGCACCCAGACACCCCTTCCCCTCTGCACCCAGTGCCCCTGCACCCAGGCACCCCCTCCCATCCACAGCCAGTGTCCCTGCACCCAGACACCCCTTCCCCTCTGCACCCAGTGCCCCTGCACCCAGACACCCCCTCCCCTCTGCACCCAGGCACCCCCTCCCATCCACAGCCAGTGTCCCTGCACCCAGACACCCCTTCCCCTCTGCACCCAGTGCCCCTGCACCCAGGCACCCCCTCCCCTCTGCACCCAGGCACCCCCTCCCATCCACAGCCAGTGTCCCTGCACCCAGACACCCCTTCCCCTCTGCACCCAGTGCCCCTGCACCCAGGCACCCCCTTCCCCTCTGCACCCAGTGTCCCTGCACCCAGACACCCCTTCCCCTCTGCACCCAGTGCCCCTGCACCCAGGCACCCCCTTCCCCTCTGCACCCAGTGACCCTGCACCCAGGCACCCCCTTCCCCTCTGCACCCAGTGTCCCTGCACCCAGACACCCCTTCCCCTCTGCACCCAGTGCCCCTGCACCGAGGCACCCCCTCCCTTCTGCAGCCAGTGCCTCTACACCCAGACACCCCCTCCCCTCTGCACCCAGGCACCCCCTCCCATCCACAGCCAGTGTCCCTGCACCCAGACACCCCTTCCCCTCTGCACCCAGTGCCCCTGCACCCAGGCACCCCCTTCCCCTCTGCACCCAGGCACCCCCTCCCATCCACAGCCAGTGTCCCTGCACCCAGACACCCCTTCCCCTCTGCACCCAGTGTCCCTGCACCCAGACACCCCTTCCCCTCTGCACCCAGTATCCCTGCACCCAGACACCCCTTCCCCTCTGCACCCAGTGCCCCTGCACCCAGACACCCCTTCCCCTCTGCACCCAGTATCCCTGCACCTAGGCACCCCTTCCCCTCTGCACGCAGTGCTCCTGCACCCAGGCACCCCCTCCCATCTGCACCCAGTATCCCTGCACCCAGGCACCCCTTCCCCTCTGCATGCAGTGCTCCTGCACCCAGGCACCCCCTCCCTTCTGCACCCAGTACCCCTGCACCCAGCCACCCTCTCCCCTCTGCATGCAGTGCTCCTGCACCCAGGCACCCCCTCCCCTCTGCACCCAGTATCCCTGCACCCAGGCACCCCCTCCCCTCTGCACCCAGTGCCCCTGCACCCAGGCACCCCCTCCCCTCTGCACCCAGTACCCCTGTCCCCAGGCACCCCCCTCCCCTGCACCCAGGCACCCCCAAGCACCCAGTGCCTTTCTCCCCACTGCACCCAGCCACCCCAGGCCTCCCTGTCCCTGCTCTCTGCCGCACCCAGACCCCCCTGCCCCTGCACCGGAGCCAGGCTCCCCCCGTGCGCTGCGACGGGCAGCTCCCCTGCCTGCACCAGCTGCCTGCGGGCCGGAAACGGGCGCTGCCACCAGACGGCTGCCAGCACCCAAAGCCGCAGGGGGATTACCAGCACGGCCGAGGGCGGGAGGCCCCTGCCAGCCCCGGGGCCCTGCACCCGCTGCTGCCTCCATGTTTGGCACAGGCAGCTGGTGGGAAGGAGCTCCGCGCCCCGCCGAGCCGACGCGACGCGCCCCAACTGGGAAGACGAGGTCGGGCGCGCGGAGGCAGTGAAAGCGCCGCGAAACGCCGCGGGTGCTTCCCGCCGCTGGCCCAGGAGGAACCCAGCTGCACCTGGGGGTGGGGGGTCCCCGAGCCGGTCCCACCAGCAGCCTCACCCCTGATTGGGAAGCCACGGCTGCGCGTGGGGATGCTGGCAGGGCGCAGAGGGCTGCAAGCACCCAGCACCGGGGTCTCGGTGCCACCGCCTGGGTCACCTTGCCGTGGCCCATGAGGGGCGGCCTAACATTGGCAGGACGGTGCCGGCAGGGTGGGTAGCCCAGCCACGGGCACCGCAGCGGGGCACCGATGGGGGCTGGGATGTCTGCGCAGGCAGCGCCAGGGATCGGGGTCCACCCGCGTGCCAGGGGTCACCGCAGCCCAGCGAGGTGCGGCGCAGGACCCCTCCTCGGGGTGCGGCGGGGGCACGGGCAGCCACGCGTCCACACACACACGGCACGCACACACACCCCTGCGCACACAGGCACAAACCTACGGGCCAGCACTCCCCTGCGCAGGGGTGCGCACACACGGACACACGGACACCGGCATGCACACGGGCAGGCGCACACGTGGGGTGCGCACACACGCAGGCAGGCGTGCACCGGCACTCACACGCGTGCACATGCACACACGCAGCCCCCCCGCAGTGCACGGGCACACACGGCCCCATCCTCAGCCCAGCTCCGGCTCAGCTCAGCTCGGCTTAGTCCGGCTCGGCTCGGCTCGGCTCAGCTCAGCTCGGCTTAGGCCGGCTCGGCTCGGCTCAGCTCAGCTCAGCCCGGCTCAGCCCGGCCCAGTTCAGCTTAGCTCAGTCCAGCTCAGCTCAGCCCGGCTCGGCTCAGCCCAGCCCAGCCCAGCTCAGCTCGGCTCGGCCCGGCTCCCGGGGGTGGGGCTCCCAGGGCCAGGCCCCGCCCCTCCCCGCCTCCCCCACCCCCCCCGTCCCGGGGCTCCCGCCCGTCCCCAGGGTCCGCTTCGACCCGCAGCGGCCCCGGTCCCCCCCAGGAGCGAGGCCCGGCCCGGCCCCGCGGGGCTCCCCCCCTCCGGCACGGCCCGGCCCAGCCCCGCCGGCCCCCCCGCCCCAGCGCTCCCGCTCCCGGCTCCCTCCCGCCGCCCGGCCATGCTCCCGCCCCGCTCCCGCTCCCGGTGCCGGTCCCGGTGCCGCCCCACGCACCGGCGCAGCAGAGCCGGGCGCTCAGGTACCGCCGCCTCTCGGGCTCGGAGCCGCCGCTCAGCCAGCCCCCGCCGGGGCAGGGGGCGGCCGCGCTGCCCGCCATGCTCGCTCCGCACCCGGCGGCACCCGACGGGACGGGACGGGACGGGACGGGGCCCGACTCGGACCCGCCCCGCGCCGCCGCCCCGCCCCGCCCGCGGGCGGCCCCGGCTCCGCCGGCCCGGGAACCCCGGGGGACCCGCGGCCCCTGTCTCCGCGCAGCCGGGGATCCCCCGCGCGGGACCCCTTCTCCTCCTGCCCTGGGGACCTGCGCCCCGTGCAGCAAGCACCCAGAGTCCTTCTCCTCTGCACCCCTTCCCCTACACCCAGGCACCCCTAATCCTGTGCACCCCCTCCCCTGCACCCAGGCACCTCTAATCCTGTGCACCCCTTCCCCTGCACCCAGGCACCCCTAATCCTGTGTACCCCTTCCCTTGCGCCCAGATGCCCCTAATCCTGTGTACCCCTTCCCCTGCACCCAGGCACCCCCTCCCGTCTGCACCCATGTCCCCCAGCACCCGGTGCCTTTCTCCCCACTGCACCCAGCCACCCCCCATCCCTGCTCCCGGCTGCACTCCCTGCACCCCACACCCCTGCCCCCCCACGCACCCCTCTGCCCAGGCAAGGCACCAGCCCCCTCCTTCCCGCTGCTGCAGCTGCCTGCACCTTCCTGAGCCTTGTGCCAGCCCCCAGGAGCCCCCACTACTGCAGCCTCGGGGCACCCCAACATCTCCAGCACCCACATCCTGACCCCCTCCCCACACACGGAGCTCCCGGGGCGACTGGGGAGCAGCTCCTGCCCCCCGGCGCTGCCACTGCAGGCAGGCTGTGCCCCGGCTGCCTCCCCAGCACCCATCCCTCCCCAGCATCACCCCTCCCGCCTCGTGCCCTGCAGGTGCCGCAGACCCGGCGAGGCCACGGCAAGGGGAGCTGGGCAGCCCTGGCGGGGGGCACCCGCAGAGTCCCCGTGCAGAGGAGAGCCCTCAGCGCGTTTTCTGGTGGGTGCCCACGGCGCTGACCCCCCAGGGAGCAGCCGGGACTCCCTGCGCCAACACCCGCGCAGCAGCTCGCGCCCCGTGCCACGTCCAACAGCCCCCCCGAGCACCGCGGGCAAGCGGAGCTGTGCTGGGAAGGAGCCTCCGGCAGGGACGGTGGTCCCGGGGATGCCACCGCGGGGGCACCCCACGCCGGGCCCCCGGCACGCATGGGACACCTGCCTCCTCGCCCGCAGCAGCAGCAGCAGCAGAGCTCAAACAGCATGGCGCCGTCCCGGCAGGGCCCTGGCTCCGGCTCCCACCGCTCCGCTCGGCGTTCAGCCGCATCTGGAGGGGAGCCGTGCCGCGGCCGGTGACTCAGACAGCCCACGGCCTCTGCCAGGCCCGGCTCTTCCTGCTCCCAGCCCTGCTCCCGGCCCCGCTCCCAGCCAGGGACGGAGCCCACCCCCGGGGCGCTCCGTTGGGATCCCCTCTGCCCCGGAGCGGCCGTGGGCAGAGCACGCGGCCAGCCAGGCCAAGCAGGAGCAGAGAGGGGGCTCGGACCACCGGGCACAGGCATCCGCATGGCACAGGCCCCCCAGGCAGAGAGAAGCCCGGGTGGTTCGGGGTCTGCCGCAGCCCCTGGCAGCACTCTGGGTGCCGGGGGGGTACCGGAGCTCGGCACACCCCTGTCAGCCTGCGCCCCCCCGGGGTGGGGGGTCTCATGTCAAAACCCAGCTGTGGTGCAACTCAGACGGGACACGCCAGGCCGGCCACAAGCACCCGGGTGTGGGGGCTGGGCACGGTGCGGCACGGCACGGCATGGTGCCATCCCCTGGCTCTGCCCCATGGCGCGGCGCGTCCCATCTGTACTGCAAAGATAAGGAGCTGGGGGGGGGCGGAGAGAGCCGGGCTGGGGCGATTAGCACCCGGCGAGCAGGAAATGCCGCCTGGAACTGGGACATGTTTCCTTCGGGATGTGTGCGCTGGTCCCGCCACGTTTGCCATGGCTGGCCCCCAGCCGCCAGGCAGCCTGGCCCGAGGGGGAGCCCCTCAAACGCAGGCAGAAACATGGAGTCTGTGGGGCAGTGCCGGGAAGAGCTTCCCCATGCCGGCGGGGGCCATGGCGGGGGGCCCGCCTGCTGCCAGCCTCGGCCCCAAGCCGCAGCCCGGCCATTTCCCCCGAGGCCGGTGAGTCACCGGCCAGGCTACAGCCAGTGGCAGCTTCCGACCCCCCCGGCCCCCGGCCTGGCACAGCCAGAACCGCCAGCGCGGTGGAAAAGCTGAGTGGAGCGGGCGGGGGGAGGACGGGGGGTTCCCAAACCTCTGGGGGCCTCCCCCGCCCACCGCTGCCGCCACGTCTCTGGCCACGATTCTGGCAGCCTTGGAAACCGGAGCGGGGCCCAAACAAACAGCCAGCATCCTGCTGCCGAAACAGCTCGCGCTGCCGCCGCCGAAACCAGGCGGCTCTGCTGCCGCCAGCCCACCGCGCTCTGCTGCAGCCGCCGCGCCACGGCCCCCGGCTCTCCCCTCCCAACCCCTCTGCAGCCCCAGACCTGCCACCGTTCCCAGTCCCTGCTGCATCCCTCCCCCCCCCCAGCTCCACAGCACCCAGGGGGGCAGCACTGGGGGGGTCTGGCCTCGCCCGGGGACGAGCCAGGGGTCCCCCTACGCTGCCGCCTCCGAGTGTCCCTGCTTGGGGCATGGGGAGCGGGGGGTACCGAGCCCGCGGCAGCACCCCACGCTCTCCTGGAGCATCCCCCCAGGGACCCTGGCTTCTCCCCAGGGCGGCTGCAGGACGGTGATGGCCCCCCCTGCCGCGGCCGGGCGCAGCCGGAGGCCCAGCTGGGGATGGGGAGAAATTGGACACGAGCACCGGCCAGGCTGCGGTGCCCAAGGTAAACACGCGCCCCGACACTGTGCCGAAACTACAACCGAGAGCAGCCGGGTGCAGAGCCTGGGCTGCACCGAGGCAGTCCCCTCGCCCCTCGCATATTCTAGGAACAATGCGCCAAAATAACCCCCCTTCACCGCCCCACGTCCCCCCCCACCTGCCTGCCACACTGCCACGGCACAGCACGGCACGCGGACCACGGGCAGAAACCCCCCCCGAGCCCAGGAGGGACCAGGGAGGTGCAGAACTGGGCAGGGACGAGTGTGGTCAGCGCTGCCGGAGCCCCCTGGGATCCCCCAGCTCGGGGGGGTCACGGCAGAGCGCGGCACGGCGGGGATGACAGGCCCCGGCAGGTGCGACCTTGGGGGTGCCCTTCGGACAGCCCTGGGCAGGCGCCAGGGACAGTGGCCCCCCCGGCGGGGAACAGCCCGGGGCCCCCGTCAAGGTGCCCTGCCCGCCTTATCTGGCACCGGGATGGCTGCGGGCAGAGGCAGGCAGTGGCACGGGCAGGCCAGGCCGCTCGCCGCCGGGGTGCCTGCAGCATCTCCCACCAGCGCAGCTCACCGCGGCGAGCGGGAGCGCGCGGCTGAGGTTTCCCCAGCACGCGCAGCCGTGGCGGAGGGGCCGGGGCCGTCCTGGAGCAGGCAGCACGAAGCAGGCAGCACAAAGCAGGCAGCGTGACAGCTCCCAATGCCGCACACAGATCGACGGAAACCGCAGCCAACGCCCTGGAAAGCGCCAGGGGGGGCTGGGACCACGGTGGCTTGCCCCACAGCTGCCACCGTCGCGGCGGACGCGGATGCGGCCCTGGCAGAAGGGACGCACGTGGCCACGGCCACCCCGGCTCTGGGCGTGAGGGGTCTCGTGGGACCCCGGGATCCGGCTCTGCCTGCGGGGATGGCGGCAAGCGCCACAGGGGCTGCGTGGGGATCCCCAGTGCTCAGCCACAGCCGCGCTCCGACCGCAGCCCCTGACCAGCCTGGCCCTTCTGCGGCACAAGCGTGCCGCACTGCGGGCAGCCCCTGCCCACACCCCTGCAGCAGGCAGCTTTGCCCCTCCACTGCTGCCTGTGCTGGGCGCGCTGCCCCGGCAGCCATCGCTCACCCTGAGTTTCGGGGGGGACGCTGCCGTCACAGAGGTGAAGACAACAGTGTGGGAAGGGGGGGCTCTGTGAACCCACAAAATAACCTGCCCACATCGACAGCTACCTGCCCGCCCTTTTCCCGCAAGGACACACATCCCTGCCAACACCAGGATCCGCACCGAGGTTCCTGCTGTGGCGTCCCTCCCCGGCCCCCACCGCCTCTCCTGTCACCAGATCCCTGTCCCCAAAAATATTTAGCACCTTCACGCCTCGGGAAAACACCTGCTGCTCCCCAGCAGGGAGATTTCGGCTGTCGGCTACCCGAAAATGATGGGGAACAGGGCTGGGGATGCTGGAGGGGCTTGGGCAGCAGCCCCCCACGGCGCGGGTGCCTCAAGGCACCCGCGCCGTGGGGGGCTGCTGCCGGGACCCCCACTCCTAATAGTGTCGGGTGGGGGGGTCACACTCTGGTGGTGCTGAGTCACCGTGGGTACCAGGATGCTCTGCATCCCGCCCCGGGATGCTCCCCCACGGCAGGTGAGTCCCCCCTAAAGCCCCCCAGGACCACCCATCCACCTCCCGCCCCATCGGGGCAGCCGGTCCCTCCCCCCTCCCTCCCCCCTCCCGGGATGGGCGGGGCGAGGGGTCGAGCCGAGCCGAGCCGAGCCGAGCCGAACTCACCTGCATCCCCCGGTTCGGCACGCCGCCGCCAGTACCAGACCAGAGCGAGGGATGCTGCGTGTCCCACGGCCACGAGCGAAGGGAAAAGGGAACCGGTGTCCTCCATGGGGACACGGCACGGCTCGGCACGGCTCGGCACGGCTCGGCGCGGCTCGGCGGGGCAGGGACGCACCAGCGCCCGCCCCCCCCGGGGCAGCTCCCGCTCCGCCTTAACCCCTCCCGGTCCGCGGCGAGGAGACGCCTTCCTGCCTGCTGTACCGGCAGGATCGGGCCCCCCCCCCCCCCCCGTGTCCGTCCCTCCCCCCCGCCGTCCGCTCGCCCCATCACTCACATCCCGGCTTTTTATATCCCGGGACGCCCCGGCCGGCCGGCGCCAGCCCCCCCCCTTCCCGGCCCGGCGGGTCTCACCTACCCGGCACGACCTTCATGGGCAGGCAGGGCGCAGGCAGGGTGCAGGCAGGGTGCAGGCAGGGCGCGGGCAGGGTGCAGGCAGCGCGGACGCAGCGCGGCTCCGCCGGTGGCGGGGGCCGGGGGGGGGGGCGGGCAGGGAGCGGGCGCCGATATAAATAACCGGGGCCCGTCACCCGTCACCCAGCCCGAGTTAGAACATGACACGGGTGGGGGCGGGACGGGGCGGCCGCGGCTCCCCGGGACCCCCGGCACCGGGAGGGTTAAGCCGGCCGCCATCTCGAGGAGTTAATTACACCGGCACTAATGGCCTAGAAAGCCCCGCCGCCGCAGGAAGCCGCCCCGCCGGGCCAGGGGTCGGGCTGGGGGGACTGGGGGAGCGGCGGGACCCGCTCTGCCCCGCGGGGACCCCCGCAGCCTCCACGCCGCCGGCGCGACCCCGTCCCGCCAGCCCGGAATCCAGGCCTGGTTTTCCCGCAGCGGCTCCCCGGAGCAGAGGGAAAACCCGGACCCGGATCCCCCGGAGCGACGGGACGGCTGAATGCCGGGAGGGGCCGGGGCTCCGCGGCGGCGCCCCACGGGGACCCCCTCACGCGGGACCGGGCAGGGACTCGGGCAGCACCCAGCCCCACGGCCGGTCCCCCCGCGCCGCAGCGGGGCCGCAGCCCAGCGCGGGATGCGACCCCCGGGGTAGAGATCGGGGGAACCCCCCCCGGGACGTGCGGCGTGGGCGCACGGCGCCCGCGGGGCTGTGGGAGGGAGCGAGCGGGGCAGACCCGGGAGCGAGCAGAGGGATGCGCGGCGCAGGGGATGCGGTGAGTGGGACGGGGATGCTGGGGCAGGGCCGGTCCACGCAGGACCACGCGGCCCACGGGTGCAGCAGGACCCGTGGGCCTGGCCCCCCCGTCGGCCCGGTGACTCACGGCGCTGGCAGGGAGCGGGCCCGGCGCCTTCGTGCTGGAAACTTGGCTGCGGGGCTGAGTCACGGCCGGCAGCGGGGGCGGGGGGGCCCTCACCGCGGCCTCGGGGCGCCGGCCGCAACTGCGCCGCCCGGGGGGGGGGACACGGACGCCCCGCAGCCCCCGCCGGATCCAGCTGCCGCCGATCGTGTGTCGGGATCGCGTGTCGCTGGGGGGGCCGGGGAGGGGGGCAGGGGCGGGTACGTCCCCCCGCAGCCGCCGGCTGCGGGCAGCCCCCTCCCCACCAACAGCCCTGCCCGCCCCAGCTGCCGCTGTCTGTCTGTCCGTCCGGACCCACCCTGCGCTCAGCAGGGTCCTCGGGGCGCAGCCCCCCCACGGCACAGCCACCCCACGGCGCAGCCACCCCACGGTGCAGCCCCCCCCACGGCGCAGCCCCCCCACGGCGCAGCCCCCCCACGGCACGACCACCCCCACGGCGCAGCCCCTGCCTGCCATGGGGAGCCCCGGGGGGCCGGCAGCAGTGAGACCCCCAGCAGCACCGAGGGTCCCCAGCAGCCCAACCACCCCTTGGGCATCACGGGGAGCCGCCCCGCTGCACCCCAGCACATCCAGCCCTGGGGGAACACCACGGCCCCCCCAGGGACCACCCCGGCCCCAGCACTGCATGCCCCCCCCCGTGCCCAGCCCACGGGCAGGGCCCAGCCTCCCCCTGCCCCACGGGACACCCGGAGTTCTGCTGCAGTCCCTGTGGCTGCACGGGGGCATGGCGGTCCCCAAGCCCCCCCAGCACCCCTCCACCCCCAGGCAGTGCAGGGGCTGCAGGTGCCCCCTGCCCCTGACCTGGGCTGGGCAGGGAGGGCACTAGGGGAGTCCTGCCCCCGGGGCTGGGGAGGGGGGACATGGCATCAGCTCAGCGCCAGGGGCTCGCTGCAGACCCCCTGGGGAGCAGAAGGCATAAGGTGCCCCCACGCACCCCCACCCACAAGAGCACCCCGGGCACCCAGGGCTGAGGGACCCTCCTCCTGCCCAGCCCGGGGGTCCCCCCTCCCATGGCTGCTGGTTGATACCTGGGGCCGGGCCGGGCTGGGGGGGCGGCTGGGACACTCCCCCCGCAGCGGTGGCGGCGACGGTGACGGGCTCCACGTGCCGCTCGCCCTCCTCCTTCCTGCGGTAGAGCCGGTCACCGCCGGCGGGACGCGCCCTACCGGGGCCGGTGTCACCGGTGTCGGCCGGGCGGTGGGCGGGGGCGGCGGGGCGGCGGGTGCGCTGCAGGGAGAGCGGGACGATCTCGGGCGGCAGGCGCAGGTACCGGCGCAGGTAGGTGATGCCCTCGTCCGTCAGGTACCAGTAGAAGTGGCGCCAGGCAAAGGTCTCCCGCACCAGCCGGCGGGAGCGCAGCGAGGCCATGGCGCGCAGCACCTCCACGTTGGGGACGCCGGGCAGCTGCGGGTGGGTGCGCCGCGGCCGGGGGTCCTTCTCGGCCACCAGCACGCCCTCGCGGAACAGCAGCTCCAGGATGGCGCGGAGCCGCTCCAGCGGCATCAGCATCCCGGCCACCATGGCGCGGCGCGGCTTGGCACGGCACCCAGCACGGCACGCCTCCGCTCAGCTCGGTTATGCCTCGGCACAGCCCGGTATGTCTGGCACGGCTCACCACTGCTCGGCACGGCTCGGTACGGCCCGACACAGTTCGGTATGGTGTGGCACAG
Organism: Calonectris borealis; assembly: GCF_964195595.1. NCBI lineage: Eukaryota > Metazoa > Chordata > Aves > Procellariiformes > Procellariidae > Calonectris > Calonectris borealis. The sequence continues at coordinate 527,763 of NC_134313.1, forward strand.
CTCAGTATGGCCCGGCACGGCTCGGTATGGTCGGGCACAGCTCAGTATGGCCCGGCACGGCTCGGTATGGTCCGGCACGGCTCAGTATGACCCGGTACGGCTCGGTACGGCCCGGCACGGCTCGGTACGGCCCGGCACAGCTCGGCACAGCCCAGTATGGCCCGGCACAGCCCGGCGCAGCGCTGGCTGCCTGCAGCGGGCAGACTGGCGGCAGCTCCACCCCCGGGCCGGGGGGGCCGGGGGGCCGGGGGGGGCCGGGGGGGCCGGGGCACACGCCGCTCGGCCCAGCCCTGACTCAGCGGCCCCTCCCCGGCCTCGCCACCCGCCCGGGGGGGCCACGGCTCCCCCCTCCCGCCACCACCGCTCCGGGGCGGGGACGCGCCCGCCCCGACCCACCCGGCCGGTTCCCGCGTGGGAACCCCCGCGGGCCCCGCCCCGGGCCCGGGGACCGCCCCCCCGCCCCGCCCCGCCGCCGACCGGGGGGGGACCGGGAGCGGCCGCCACCTGCCCGGGGACGTGGCCCCCGCGCCCCCCCGGAGCATCGCCGGCCACAGGCAGGGCTGCAGGCAGAACAGCAGGCAGGGCTGTAGGCAGGACTACAGGCAGGGCTCCAGCGGCCGCATCCTGCCAACGTCAATATTTGCTCTGCTCCTGCCCCTGTTTGCACGGGGGGGGCCGGGCTGGGCGGGGGGGCTGCAGCCTCCGGGGGACCACACGTCCCCGCATCCCAGGGGACCGCGACGTGACAGCCCTGGCGCTGGCACAGCTTCGCCTCCCCCCCACGCCCCCTGGCCGCTTGTCCCCAGGGCTGGCAGGTGGGGGACGAGGCAGCTGCCACCCGCGGCCCCCCCAGCGCCCCACTGGGACTGGCAACTGCCTGCCACCCGCGGACCACCACCACCACAGAGACCCCAGCTCGCCGGCTGCTGCGGGGAGAGCCCCTGCTCCTGGCACCCAGGGCTCCCGGCACCCAGGGCTCCCGCCCTGCGGGCACACCCAGGTCCCGTGGCAGGGTGAGTGGGTGCGTGGGTGCCAGCAGCTGTCCCGTGGGCACCCAGACCATCTCCTCTTCCCGTCACGTGCTAGCACCAGTGCCAAGAGCAGGAGGGACTCTGGGGTGGCCTGGGGTGCCCAGGGTGCCCAGGCTCGCGGCAGCCCCCAGGGAGCCCCTGATTGAAGAGGTCCCACAGCAAAGCGACTGGGGGCTCCCCCAGGCTGGGGGGATCCCGGCCCCACGGCCCTGAAACGAGAGGACCACTGCCGCCATGCCTGGCCCGCTCCGGCCAGGGCTCCTGCGGCCCCCCCAGCCCCGCGGGGGGGGCACAGGGATCTCCAGTAAAAACGAGAGCTGCAGCTAGAGCTGTTCTTTCCTGTAGGGCTACACAAGAAGTCACCTCTCCCTCTGACTTCCATACCACTTCCTACGCCTGTACATTGCTCTGAGAGGGCCCGGGGATCCTCCGACCGCCGCAGCGCCCAGTGCAGGAGGGACCCCCAGCAGCAGTAGGGGGACAGGGGGGCCTGGGGGACACTGCGGCCTTTGGGGACAGTGTCAGCTGCAGAAGTGGCACCAATCCCAGGACTCCCTTCCCTGCTGATGGCGCTACCGGGAGTGGAGCAGCGATGGGGTGTGCTGAGATTTACCAGCAAGGCGGCAGGGGGGAGCGATGGGGAGCGGAGACCCCGGCACGGGGGGGTGCACAGCCCCCAGCACTGGTGGGGCACCCACCCCAGAGCTGCCGGGCCCCGCGTGCCCCACACCCGCAGGAACAGGTGATGTAAGCCGCGCCAGCGCTGCCAGGAGGGGACCCGCACCGGGACTTGCACAACTTCCCCTGTTTCGGGGGGGAAGCTGGGGGGGGGAGCAGAGCCCCCATTCCTGTCCTCCGAGGGCCCCCACCATGGGGCACCCTCAGCACAGGCGCCGAGGGGCCGGGAGCAGCGGGGGCACCGGGGCTCCCACCCACCCCAGCACAGGAGCACGGTGCCCACTCCCCCCAGCAAGAGCATCAGCCACGTGCCCAAGCCCCCTCTCAGTGTGCCGGCCCCACAGAGCACACCCGCCCCACGGCCCCACGGCACCAAGACCTCTGCGGTGCCCCCGGCACACGGCACCCCAGCAACCCCCCAGGTTCAGGAAGGGTGGGGACAGCGATGGGGACGGCAATGGGGACAGCGAGGGGGACAGCCCAGGATGTGGGGAGGGCCCAAGTTCACCAACGCCAGCCCAGGGCACCCCCAGCCGCAGACCCCCGGTGCGGGGGGACACAGGACCCCCAGCTGCAGCATTCCCAGCGCCGCCCAGCCGGGCCCCCCCAGGCAGGGATGGTGACAGGAGCGATCACACCCCGAGTCACCCCGGACCCCCGCGCACTCCCCACCCTGCAGCCCCGGGGGGGCCCGGAGGGCAGGGAGGGGCAGGGGACGCGCTGTCCCACCTAGGACACACAGACAGACAGACAGCGCCTGTGGGGACGCAGCTCCCCCAGTGCCTGCACCAACTGGTCCCCCCTCGGGAGTGGGGCTGAGGCTCCCCGGAGGGAGTGGAGACCTGGGGCCCCTGCACCCACGGGAGGGGGACAGCCGGGGGGCACAGCTTGGGGGGGTGACAGCCGGAGGGGACACCGAGGCCGTGGTGTGGGCCCGGTGCAGCTAGCGCGGTGCTCCCCGTGCCTGGCCACAGCCACGACCTGGCTCCCTGCGGGTGGGGGGACCCTCGTCCCCCCATGCCGCCACCTCCTGCCCCATGCGTCCCCCAGCACCGTCCCCCCACCCCGCTGCCCCCAGCCAGCCCTCTGCAGCACCAGGTCCCCATCCCCATGTTGGTGGGTGCAGGGATGGCGCAGGGACATGAGCGTGGGCACGGCCGGGGCACCTCCCTGTGAGGATGGCCCCCCCCAGGACATCGCACCCCGCCGCACCCCCGGGCCCCGCAGCCGGGTCACGGCCGCGCTGTCCGGCCGCCCATTGGGAAGTGCCGAGTCAGCGCCCGCTGCAGTGATCCAACACGATGTGACAGTGGAGCCGGCTCCGGCATCCAGCCGCTCCCCCCACGCCGCCCGTCCGCCAGGGACGCCGGGCACGGTGCCGGCACCCTCCCTGCACCCCCCATTCACCGCCCGGGAGCATCGGGTGCACTTCAGGGGCCGCTCTGCCCTCCCCGGTGCCTCCAGCTCCGCCGCAGCCGGTACCGGCCCCACAGCTCGCACCTCCTCCCCACCGCATCCTCCTGGCTGCGGCATGCGGCCCATGAAGGCCCCACCGTCACACCTCTGGGGGCCCAGGGGGGCACCGGCTGCCGGCATGCGGCACTGGGCTCGCCCCCCCAGCCCTGCTGTGCCCCCTGTGCCCCTCACCCTGCACCCCTCTGACCCACGGCCTGGGGGTCCGACCCACGGAGACCTCGGGCAGCGGGGCAGGTTGCAGGATCTCGGGGCAGGTGGGCGGGCAGCGGTGGAGGCAGGGCCCTGCGGGGGGGGCAGCAGCTCCTGGCCGTGGGCTCCTCGCTCGCCCGGTGCCGGTGCCGGGGTCCATAAGGGCTGGCGCTGGTGGGGCCGGAGAGCTCCCTGTGCCGAGGCAGGAACAAAGGCGCGGCTGTTTGCGGAGGGCACCGCGGTCAGAGCCGGGGGGCCGGGGGGCACCGTGGGCCGGGGCCAGGCCTGGTTATTAATGAGGCCGGGGCCGGCGGGGGTCCGCTGGCCATGCCTGTTCTCACCATAAATCAGCCCGGCCGGCAGCCCGGGCTCTGCGGGAGGGGGCACCTAGGCTCCTCCCGGCTGGGCCCACAGCAGCACCACTGCACCCCCACGGCTGCCGGCCGCCTGCCCCGAGATGTGGGGGTCTGCAACCTGCAACCGGCCCCAGAGCGAGCCCCCACCTGGCTGCGCCCTGACCCTTGCCGGGGTCTGCGCCAGCCCGGCCCCAGCCCCGCGGCTCGTCAGGGTAACGGGCCCTGCGGTGGCTGCCTGCCCGCCGCGGTCACACGCGGGCCGGTGGCGGCCAGCATCCCCATGACCAGCATCCATGGGCGCCCGTTACTCACGCCCCAGCGCCCTGGCTTCTGCGGCACAGCACGGCACAGCTCCCCGGCATGTCCCCCCAGCCCAGCAGTGCCTGGCAGGGGCTGGGTGATGCTGGGGCAGCCCCCGGCCCTGCTGAGATGAGTGACTACCGCTCCTCCTGCCTGCGCTGCAGGCAGCAGGCTGCCGGCAGCTGCCCGCACGGCCAAGCCAACACCGGCACAGGAGGGATGCGGCCGGAGCCCCTCGGTATGAGGTTGGAGTCCCGCGGGATGTGGCAGGAGCCCCCCGGGATGAGGTTGGAGCCCCCCAGGATGTGGTTGGAGCCCCCCAGGATGCAGCCGGAGCCCCCCGGAATGCGGTTGGAGCCTCCCAGGGTGCGGCAGTGGCCGGAGCCCCTCGGCCGTCACCCATCATGGGTGGGCTCGGGCTCCCGGGAGCTGGGGCTGCCCCCCCGCAGGGCCAAGCCCCGGGGCGGCCGTGCCCCCCCGGCGGTCCCGCAGCCCCCGGTACCTTTCAGGGAGATGATCTCGTGGTGGATGGAGCGGGACGCCTCCATGGCTGCTCCCTCCGGTCCCCTCCCGCTCCCGCTGGGTCCCGCAGCCCCGGGCCGGCCCCGCAGCCCCGGGCCGGCCCCGCCCCCCCGCCCCGCCCTGCCCCGCCCCCCCCGCCGCAGCCCACCCGCCGCTGCGGCACCGCGCCCGCCCCCGGCCCCGCACCGCCCCCGCACCGCCCCCCCGCACCGGCCACCCCTCCCGCACCTGCTGGGGACCGGCCCCGCATCCCGGCCCCGCCCGGCATGGCCCCGCACAGCACAGACCCCCCACACCAGCGCGGACCCCCCAGTACAGCACAGACCCCCCCATTATAGCACAGACCCCCTCCCACAGCGCAGACCCCCCCATCCCCATCTAGTACAGCACAGACCCCCCCATTATAGTACAGACCCCCTCCCACAGCACAGAACCCCCCATCCACACAGCTCCAGTACAGCTCCCGCATCAGCACGGCCCTCCCCCAGTACCGCCCCCCCATCAACACGGACCCCCCATCCCCACCCACTCCAGCTCGGACCCCCACATACACAGTCCCCCATTCCACCCAATACAGCACCCCCCCCATCAGCACAGCCCCCCATCCCCCCTCGTACAGCACAGCCCCCCCATGAACAGCCCCCCATCCCCTCCCCATCCAGCACAGCCCCCCCATTCTCACCCAGTCCAGCCCAGCCCCCCGCCCCCCCCGCCAGCCCTGGCTCGCACAGCCCTGGCAGCGGGGCCCATCACCATGGCATCGGGCCTGAGAGCCAGCTCTGCCCGCGCTGGCAGCCTGGTGGGACAAGGGACAAAGGGGGCAGAGACAGAGCAGACCCCCCCGCACCCCTCGGGGCAGTGCCAGAGACAGGGGACGCCTGTCCTTGGGGGGGGCAGGGGACAGGAGACGCCTGTCCTTGGGGGCGGGGGATTCCTGTCCTCGGGGGGGGGACAACAGGGTTGCCTGTCCTCGGGGGGGGGACACGGGACAGGGGATGCCTGTCCCTGGGGGAGGACACGGGACAGCAGACGCCTGTCCTGGGGGAGAGCCAACCTATCCCCCCCCGGCCTGGACACGGGTCCAGGTCTCCCTGCAGCATCGCCCTCCCCCCAGCATCCCCCCCCTCAGCATCCCCCCCCAGCTGGGGGGGGCAGAGCCTGCAGCTGCCCCAACCCCCCTGGGGGGACGCAGCCACCACTGCCTCCCGCAGCCCTCGGCACCAGCACCCGGAAAAGCATCAGCTGCCTCCGCCGGGACCCCCAGTCCTGCTCCCCCCCCAGGCCAGAGGGGCTGGCACCCACAGGGAGAGCACCGGCACCCTGAGGGCCGGCAGCGGGGGCACCATCCGGGCCCCCCCGGCACCCTGCTCCTCCTGCCGTCGCTGGCACCACTGCTCTGCCCTGGCTGCTCTGCCCGGCGGCAGTGGGGGGCTCGGGGGCAGCCCCCCAGCATGGTGGCAGCGCCAAGCCCCGGCCTCCCGGCTCCGCGTGGCCGCACCAGCCCCGGGCCCTGCCAGGAACTGCCGCTGCCTGCGCCGCACTGCGGCCAGCCCCGGCCACCGGCCAGCCCGGGCCCGAGCCCCCCGCCACTGCCGGGAGGGACCCCCGGCTCAGCCCCGGCACACCCGGCTGCCCGGCGGGGCTGTCCCTGTGGCCAGGGGGTCTCAGGGGTCTGGATGCCCCCGACATGGGTGACGTTTGCCAGATGGAGCCGGCCCCAGAGCACCGTGCTGAGCCTGGCTGGAAAGCCCCGGTTGTCGGCGGTGGCGGCGGCAGTGGCGGTGGCGCTGGCCCCCAGCCAGGTTTCGGTTCCTTCCGGGCGCGCTCCTGGCGCTGCGCAACGATAACGTCTCTAATCGGGAAGCCACGAGGCGGCCCGGCAAACGCCCGCCAGCCCGCTGCAACAGCCGGCTCCTGCCCGCCTTGCCCAGGGACACCGGCACCCAGCACCCCTGACACCCCAGCACCCTGCCCTGCTGCCAGGGCTGCTGCCGGCTCTGCCGGCCCCCTGCCCCACGCTGCCTGCCCCATGAGTGGTGGCCGGGCATCCCGCGTGGAGCTCTCCCTGCAATGGCTGCCTCCCGCTCCTACCCAGCACCGGGCAGACGCCGGTGCAGCACAACCACCCACCGCAACCTGTTCACCGCGGCAGCTAAGACCCCTGCTTGCCTGGGGTCCATCCTGCCGCCGACGCACGGCAGCTCGTCCCCTCACCCAGCCACCGCCAGCCCCCGCTGCCGCAGGACATCAGTGCTCCATGCTGTGGGTGCAGACCGTGCCCCCCGGCACAGCCCCTGGCAAAGCCCCTGTTGCTGGGCCTTGGCACCGGCCAGCCCGCGGCAGAGTGGGTGCTGGATCCCACAGGGCTCTGGAGACTTGGGGCCGGCACGTGCCGGTGGCGCCAGCCCAGGCGGAGCCGACAGGTACCGGCTGCTCCGACGGGCTCCCCGCCAACCGTCTCCTCTCTGCGGTGGCGTCACCTCGTTTTGCAGAGCCCCGATGCTGAGTTGATGCTTCCCGGCGCACCCGGCTCAGCCCCAGCATTGCCCGTCCCTTCCCAGCAGAACGCAAGCCTGCCGTCACCTGCAGCTTGCCGGGCTGTGGCTGTGGCACTGCTGCCAGAGCCCCCCATGTGTCCCCTTCCCCAAGTGTCCCCTTCCCCACGTGTCCCCTTCCCCGCCGGCTCCTCCGCCGACCCCGGCATGGCCAGGCAGGACCTCCTCTGCCTCTGAGCCTGCCCAAACCTGGCACCGGCAGCCACACCGGGCTGTGCACATCCAGCCCTGGCCGCACCCCAGCCAGGCACCCGAACCTGCCCCGCAGGGCCCATGGCACCAAACCCGCCAGCTGATGGGACCGGCCCTGCTGTGGGGACCCCCCCCATGCCCATGGCCCTACCAGCCCCTGGGGAGGCCCAGCTGGGACGGCCCGGTGCCCCCAAGCCCCTGGCATGCGCTCAGCGCTCACCAGCCCAGCGGCATGGAGTCATGTTCGGGCACTGACCCACCCACGGTGCCCCAGCCCCGCCGAGGGACACCCGCTCCCCAAACCATGTGCCGCCCCCAGCAGCGGCACCCGGCGCTTCGTGGGGCCCTGGCAGGCTCAGACGGGCGAGCTCCTTCCGGCACCCACCGGCGGCACCGAGCGCACGATGGTCCCTCGGCCAGGGGACAGCCCGGCCAAGGCCTTGGCACCAACCTGCTGTGGCACAGCCCGGCGGCAGGGGCTGCAGGCTGGCAGGCGCCCACTCCCGCTGCCCACCCTGCCTCTCGGTGGGGGTCCCACCTGGCGGGGCCAGCACGTCCCACCCACCTCATGTGCTGGGACACTGCGGCAGGAGCAGCAGGGACCATCCGGCATCGGGGCCGGGGCCAGCCCGTGACGGCGCACACGCGCACACACACACGCATGTGCATACACACACACGCGTGGGCACACACACGCACACGCACCCCTCCACGGTGCCGTGGCACCACACCAGAGCTCACCTGCCCTGCCACCTTCAACACGGCTGCTCGTGGCACAGTGGGCTCAGCCCCAGGGCTCCAGCGCTGGCGGCACCAGGCACCCCCAGCGACCAGCTGCACGGGCGAACGGGTGGGGGGTCGCACCCACGGAGCCCCCGGGGCAGCCCCCCCAGGGCGAGAGTCTCCCTGCACCCGGGGCAGGTCCTCCGGCACGGATGCCGAACACCCCCCAGCACCCCCAGCCCCACGCACGCCCTGGCACCGGCGGGGGCTGCCCCCCCAGGCAGCTACTGCCACGCAAGGGCAGGGGCAGGCAGGGGCAGGCAGAGCGCAGGCAGAGCACAGGCAGCTCTTGCTCCCCTTGTAAGGGCATGGCTGTCAGAGGCTGCCGGCCCCACGCGGAGCCACCCTGTGCCCCCCCCGGCCACGTGCCAGCCCCGCCATCCCAGGGGGCACCACAGGAGACCGGGGGAGCCGCAGAGCTGCCGAGGTGCCAATGCCACCGATGTCACCGCCAAGCGCTGGAGCTCATGCCCTGAGATGCCAATGCCACCGCTGACCACTGGTGCCTGTGCCCAGCCCCCTGCACCCCTCCTGGGCTGCCAGGCGGCCCCGGCCCTGGCCCCCACCCCCTGTGCCAGGCAGGCCCAGCTGCCGTGGCCCCCCTCACCCCAGACGCAGACCCCACGTTGCCCGTGCCTGCTCCCTGCCACCCCCCCCGCACTCACCCCAGCCCCCCGGGAGGCACCCTCTGGCCCCAGCCCACCGAGCAGGACCCCCCACCCCAGCATGCTGCCCCGAGCACCGCAGACCCCGCTGGCAGCCTCCAGCCGGCCCGGGGGGCCACGGCCCAGACCCCTGCCCGTCCACGCCGAGAGCCTGGCACGGGGCTGCTCCAGGGGCCCATGTGCCTGCAGCTCCCCGGGCACCAACACCCCAGGGGGAGTGGCAGCTGGGGGGCACCCGGAGGGGTCCCCGCTCCCCGGTGCCGGGACCTGGCCCCCAGCAGCGCCCCGCGGGTGCCGGCAGGGCTGAGCCGGGTGCTGGCAGGGGCCTCGGCGGCGCCTGACGTGCCCTATTATGGGAATGAGCTGCCGAGCCTTCCCCGGGCGGTCCCTCTGCACCGGCTGCCCCCCTAGGCTCCCCCCGGCACGGACCCCCGCATGGGGCAGGGTCCGGGGGGGTCGGTACCTTTGTATCGCTCCCGCACGTCCTCATAGGCTTGGATGAAGTCCTGTTCCTCGGCGTTGGGGGGCAGGCGCCCCAGGTCATAGGTGGCCATGGCAGGCAGGGGCCAGGGCGGCAGCGGGCGGCGGCGGCGGGCAGGGGCCGGGGGCTGCCGGCGTGTCCGGTGGCCGGCGTGTCCGGCCACTGCGCAGCCCCGCACAGCCCAGCCCAGCACAGACACAGACACGGGACACGGCGGGACATTCCAGCCCGCCCAACCCTTAAAGGAACAGCCCGACGCCGCCCCGATGCACACCCGGACTGCCAGCCACGGCACCCCAGGGGGCACAGCACCCCCATGGGCCACAGCACCCCATGGGGCATGGCCACCCTATGGGGCATGGCACCCCGTGGGGCACACCCACCCCGGGGGGCACACCCACCCCACGGGGAACGCCACCCCCATGGGGCACAGCATCCCCATGAGCCACAGCACCCCACAGGCCACCCTGCAGGGCACGGCATCGCCATGGGGCATGGCACCCCACGGGGCACGGCACCCCATGGGGCAGGCAGGAGCACCCCGCACCACCTGGACAGGACAAACCGTGCCGGGGATCATAGAATCATAGAATCGTTAAGGTTGGAGAAGACCTCTGAGAGTCCAACCGTCAACCCAACACCCCCATGCCCACCACACCATGTCCCGCAGCGCCTCATCCACATCTTTTAAATACCCCAGGGACGGGACTCCCCCCTGCCCTGGGCAGCGGCTCCAAGGCCTGACCACGCTTTCAGTATGGAAATTTTTCCCAATGTCCAATCTAAACCTCCCTTGGCGCAACTTGAGGCCGTTTCCTCTCGTCCTGAAACGCAGCACTGCCCGCGGCCCCACAGCACCCCGGGGCAGGGACCACCAGCCCCAGCCATGGGCACCCACATGCGCCCCGAGGAGCACGGCGAGGTGGGGAGCGGGTGACGAGGGACGTGACGGGGGGGCAGGTGACAAGGGACAGTGTGGGGCTGGGGGCGCAGGTGAGGAGGGATGGGACAGGGGGTGCCAGATAAAATCCCCGGCCGGCACAGGAACCCCCCCAGCTCCCATCCTGGCGTGCCCACCCACCGCCCCCTTCCCACCCTCGCTCTGGGGGGAGCAGATGGGGTGCCCCCTCCTCCAGCGGGTGCTCAGCCCCACACAGAGACCCCCGGGTCCTGCCCCGGCTTCTCCAGGAGCTGCAGTGCATCCCCTCCCCGGCTCTCCGGTCGGTGGGGACAGGGACGTCACGGGGCCGCCCGCCCTCCGGCTGCCGGCACCATGAGAACAAGGGGTATTTTTAAAGCTCCTTCTCCGAAACCGGCCCCAGCTGCCACCGGCTCAAACCCCCCCCGCACCACTGCGGCCACCCACGGCCACCCACCGCCCCGCTCCAGGCAGAGAGCCGCCCCCCCACCGGGGGCCCGTCCGGGCCGTGGGGCTGACCCCCAGCCCTGCCCCACGGCACAGCACAGCTGGGGGATGCGCGGGTGGCCCCGGGCAAGCTGCGGGCAGGCAACACCGGCCCCCGCAGGACCGAGCTTCCTCAGCCCTAAATATAGAGGCCCAAAGCCCCCGGGAAACCCAATCCGCGGCCAGGGCTGCCGGGAGCCGGGCCCGACACAGAAATAGCCCGGGGTGCTGGGCGCTGCCTGGGGGGAATGCTGGGCACCCCATGGGGACACGCTGGGTGTGCCACGGGGACACACTGGGTGTGCCACGGGGACACACTGGGTCCTGTACGGGGACACGCTGGGCGTGCCACGGGGACGCACTGGGTCCTGTACGGGGACACGCTGGGCGTGCCACGGGGACACACTGGGTCCTGTACGGGGACACGCTGCGTGTGCCACGGGGGCACACTGGGTGCTGTACGGGGACACGCTGGGTGTGCCACGGGGGCACACTCGGTCCTGTACGGGGACACGCTGAGTGTGCCATGGGGACGCACTGGGTCCTGTACGGGGACACGCTGGGTGTGCCACGGGGACACACTGGGTCCTGTACGGGGACACGCTGGGTGTGCCACGGGGACACACTGGGTGCTGTACGGGGACACGCTGCGTGTGCCATGGGGACACGCTGGGTGTGCCATGGGGGCGCACTGGGAGCTGTATGGGGACACGCTGGGTGTGCCACGGGGACACACTGGGTCCTGTACGGGGACACGCTGGGCGCCCATGGGGACACACTGGGAGCTGTATGGGGACACGCTGGGTGTGCCACGGGGACACACTGGGTCCTGTACGGGGACACGCTGGGTGTGCCACGGGGACACACTGGGTCCTGTACGGGGACACGCTGCGTGTGCCATGGGGGCACACTGGGTCCTGTACGGGGACACGCTGGGCGCCCCATGGGGACACACTGGGTGCTGTACGGGGACACGCTGGGTGTGCCATGGGGGCACACTGGGTCCTGTACGGGGACACGCTGGGCGCCTCATGGGGACACACTGGGAGCTGTATGGGGACACACTGGGTGTGCCACGGGGACACACTGGGTCCTGTACGGGGACACGCTGGGTGTGCCATGGGGACACACTGGGTCCTGTACGGGGACACACTGGGTGCTGTACGGGGACACGCTGGGTGTGCCACGGGGGCACACTGGGTCCTGTACGGGGACACGCTGGGTGTGCCATGGGGACACACTGGGTGCTGTACGGGGACGCGCTGGGTTTGCCACGGGGGCACACTGGGTCCTGTACGGGGACACGCTGGGCACCCCATGGGGACACACTGGGTGCTGTACGGGGACACGCTGGGTGTGCCATGGGGACACACTGGGTGCTGTACGGGGACACGCTGCGTGTGCCATGGGGGCGCACTGGGAGCTGTACGGGGACACACTGGGTGTGCCATGGGGACACACTGGGTCCTGTACAGGGACACACTGGGTGCTGTACGGGGACACGCTGGGTGTGCCATGGGGACACACTGGGTCCTGTACGGGGACACACTGGGTGCTGTACGGGGACACACTGGGTGTGCCATGGGGACGCACTGGGTCCTGTACGGGGACACACTGGGTGTGCCATGGGGACACACTGGGTCCTGTACGGGGACACGCTGGGTGTGCCATGGGGACACACTGGGTCCTGTACGGGGACACACTGGGCGCCCCATGGGGACACACTGGGAGCTGTACGGGGACACGCTGGGCGCCCCATGGGGACACGCTGGGTGTGCCATGGGGACACGCTGTGTCCTGTACGGGGACATACTGGGCACCCCATGGGGACACGCTGGGTGCTGTATGGGGACACGTTGGGCGCCCCATGAGGACACGCTGGGTGCTGTACAGGGACACCCTTGGCACTCCATGGGGACACGCTGGGTGCTGTATGGGGACACGCTGGGCGCCCCATGGGAACACGCTGGGTGCTGTATGGGAACACGCTGGGCGCCCCATGGGAACACGCTGGGTGCTGTATGGGGACACACTGGGTGCTGTACAGGGAGACGCTGGGACCCCATTGGGACCCGCTGGGTGCTGTATGGGGACACGCTGGGCACCCCATGGGGACAGACTGGGTGCTGTATGGGGACACGTTGGGTGCTCAGCCCTTGCAAGGACAGCGAGTCCAGGGGCCGCGCTGGCAGCTGCGCTCAGTCCCCACCCCACACCGCGGCATGAGGGGCTGACACAGCCCCCGGCCAGCTGGCACGTGGCCCAGCCGGCACACGGCCACCCTGCGCCCTCACTGGGTGCTGGCATCCATGGCACGTGCCGGGACACCCCTCCCGTGCCGGGGATAGCCGGGCTCCAGGGGCAGAGGCACACACACGTGCACATGCACCCCCCCCCCCACGCACCCAATCGTGCCGGCAGCACCGCCCTGCTCTGCCCCACACCCCCCACTCTGCTGCCCCCCATGTGCACCCCTCTCGCCCCACACGTACACGCAGCTTCACACCGGCTCGGCCAACCCCCACCGCAGGCGCCCCACCCCGTGACTCAGCACCGCGGTGTCACCGGGCCAGGCTGCGCCAGATGCCACCACCGCTCCTGCGCCGTCCCAACACACCCCACAGCCCCCACGGGGCCCTGAGCCTCCAGCCCCGCTGTCCCCCAGCTCCAGGACCCTCCAGACCCCCAATGTCCCCGAGCAGAGACTCACAGATCTGCAGCCCAGCCCTGTGCCCCAGCAGGGGTGGACCTGTGAGGTGGGACCCCAGGGACCCGCTTGGGGGGGACAGCAGGGTCCCCTCACCGGCTGGGTCCCCCTCACCAGCTGGGACCCCCATCAAGCTGGACTGTGGGGACCCCATCACTCCAGGGACCCCACCAGCAGCAGGGTCCCCCTCACCAGCTGGGACTCCAGGGGCCGTGGGGACCCCCACTAGGCTGGCACCCCCGGTCCCCATTGCTGGCTGGGGAGCAGGGAGGGCGGAGGGACAGGGTGGCCGGGCAGGGTCGCGGTGGCCAGGGACTGCCCGTGTCCCCCAACCCCAAACCCCACAGGGGGCTGTAAGGTCCCAGCTGCCCCAGGAAAGGGGGGCTGGGGGTCACCCACACCGGCCAGAGGGACGCAGGCGCTGCAGGGCTGGGGGGACGGTGGGGCCCCCCCAGCGCGGGGCCGCGGTGCTAAATCGGGGAGAGGACGGGCGGTGGAAACAATCCCGGCCAGAGCGGGGGCGGGGGCACGGCCCCGGCACAGCACAGCCACAGCCAGCCCGCGGCCCATGCCGGGCAGTGGGGCACAGCCCCACGGCGGGGGTGGAAGGGGCACACATCTCCCCTGAGCATGGGGGGGGGCACAGGGCCCCACTGCCGGGGACACGGGGCTGGAGGGGGCACAGCCCCTCCCGAGGGCATGGGGCAGGAGTGGGACCCCGGGTACTGGGCACAGAGGGGGACGCTGCACCCCGCAGTGGGCGCGGGGGGGGGACGGGGGAGGCACGAAGCTCCACCAGCAAGGGCAAGGGCAGGAGGTGGGGAGGCGGGACCCCTCACCAAGGGGCTGGGGAGGTCCCGTGAGTGCCCCACTGGGGGCTGCACCACAGACTGCTGTCCCTGGGGTGTCCCCGGGGTGTCCCCGGGGTGTCCCCACGGCCCCGGTCCCCATGGGACCCCCAGCAGCAGCAGAGCCGGGGCATCGAGGGGCTGCATGGGTCTGCCCCGCCCGGACGGGGGGACGCTCCATGGGCACCCCACCACAGGCCCCCCAGCTGCTGGGGCCACCGCGGCCCCCCCTGGGGACAGCCACGGCCCTGGGGGCCCTCTGATGGCCACCGCTGTCACTGCACAGCCCTGGGGACAGCCCGGCCCAGCACACGTCCTGAGTGCTGCAGGGACACCCTGGGGACACGGCCACACAGGGACATCCCAGGGATGTGTCCTGGGTGCTGCAGGGACACCCCGGGGACACGGCCACACGGGGACACCCTGGAGATGTGTCCTGGGTGGTGCAGGGACATCCTGGGGACACGGCCACGCAGGGACACCCCGGGGACATGACCGCACAGGGACATCCCAGGGATGTGTCCTGGGTGCTGCAGGGACATGGCCACATGGGGACACCCCAGGAACACGTCCCCAGGGACCCTTTGATGGCACCCACCTCCACTGCAGAGCCCAGGGACAGCCCAGCCCTGTCCCCAGCAAGTGGCCCTGCTGCCCCCAAGGGACCCAGCCCCGGCGTCCCCCTTAGCGGACGAGGACCCCGCAGCACTCGGCCCCGGTGCCAGCGGAGACCCCCGGCGCCCCTGGCCACCCCGCGGCACCAACCAGGGCCCTGCGGGAGCCACGAGAGCCCCCAGCCCCGCGCGCCCCTGCAGCCGGATCCGCACCTCGGCACGGCGCAGCCGGACCCGCACCCACCCGTCCCCCCAAGCCACGTCCTGCCCCGACACCGGCCCTGCATGGGGACACCGCAGGCACCCCGCTGCCGACGGGCACGACACGGTCCTTGCTGTGGCAGCACCACCGTCCCGACCGCGGCGCAGCTCCCAGCGGCGGTGTCACCCCTGGGCTCCCCGGCCCAGCGCAGGGCTCCCAGTCACACCTATGGCCCCAAGCACACGCCCAGGCTCTCCCCACAGCATCGCCCCACAGCATCGCCCCACAGCATCGCCCCTCGGCTGCCCCGCAGCCCTCCGGACGCCGCCGGCACAGCCAGGACACCCGACCGCAGCGCTGGCCACGCCAGCCCCTCCCCAGCCCTGCCCTGGGACCCCCCTGCTGCCAGGGGGGCTTCACCTGCCCCTCACCTCCCCGGGACCTCTCCCTGCCCCACGGCCCCCTGCGAGGGCTGCGTGGGGCCACGGGCGCGCACCGACAGGGCTCCTCGGCATCTGCCTCCTCCCCGGCATCACCGTCCTGCCCCGGCACAGCCCCGCTCTCCCCGGCGCACGTGCCCACGGGCTCCGCAGCACCCCTTGGCCGGACACGCTGCCCCGCAGCTGGGGACACACGTGACGGCGCACGGTCCCCGTGCCCGCGGGGGTGGGGGGCCTGGGTGGCCGTGGGGGCTGCCGGAGCAGAGCCCACCACGATGGCTCCCGGCTCGCAGGAACCCCCTCCCCGCGTGTCCCGAGCTGCCACCCCCCGGGACAGACCGCCGGCACGGTGCCCGCCGCCAGCCCTACCTGCGATCCTGATGACGGCCCTCTCGGCGGGGTCCAGCACCGTGCCGTTGCCGGCGGCCGCCTTGGTGCGCTTGGAGCGCTGGTGCTTGGCCAGGTTCCAGGGCAGCGTGTCCCCAGGGCCGGGGGAGCCACTGCTGCCACTTGAGCTCTCCTCCGCCATCGCCGCCGGCTCCCGGCACCCCACCGACATCAGCTCCTGCGGCAGAGGGACCGTGTCAGAGCCCCTGCGGCACCGTTCGCCGGCACCCGGCGAGTACCGGTCCCAGCGCTGGCCTTCGGGCACGCCCCAACCGTCCCGGCTCACACCTGTCGCCGGGTTCCACCGCAGCCGGCAGCGCTGGTGGCACCCGCACCACACCCGGCCCTGCCGCAGCACCAAGGGGCCCCGGGAAGCACCGCGAGCCCCACGGGATGGGCGCCTGGCCAAGGCCTCGTGCACGCGACACCCCGGGGAAACAGGTTCTGTGCCGGGGGTGCTGCACCGAACTGCACCGGTCGGTGCTGCCGAGGCCTCAGTCCCCCCGGAAGGGGACGGGCAGGAGCCACGGCGATGCCCGGGGTGGGGGGCGAGCGGGGAGGAGGATGCACCGAGGACAGAGCCGCGGCCTGGCTGGGGCAGACGAGGAGCTGGTGTGGGTCCCGCACCGGGAACGGCCACGGGAGCACTGGGCACTCGTCTGCAGGAACCCCCCACCGGTGACGCCCCGAAAGCCCGTCCCCGTGGCTTGGGGCAGGAGGCACGGGCAGACCTGCCAGACAGGAGCCGCAGGGGACAAGGCCACGCCAGCATCAGGGGCACCAGAGACTGGGCAAGGTGCCGCGGACCCGCCGGCCGGTTCGGCTCCGCAGCCAGGAGAGGCTGCCCAGGGCCTGGCTGAGCCGGCGGCCCCGTGGTGCCGGCCCCAGCCCCGCACCGGGAGCGCTCCCGGGGGAACATGACGGACGTTGCCAAGCAAAACCGCACGTCAGAGCCGGCAGCGGCACGGATGCCTCCGCCATCCCGCCTCCGCCATCCCGCCTCCGTGCGTGGCACCGCCGCGAGCCGCCCGCCGTTACACCAGCTCGGGCTATTTTTTCCCACCAGACCCTGCACCGCTCGGTGCCAGAAAGCACTGGGCAGCGAGGCCGGGCCACCACCGCCGGGACAGCCGGTCCCAGGGGGGCAGGGGACAGGGCCCGGCCGAGCCCCCGGCCCAGCACCCCCCTGGGGCGTTTGCTGCTGCTGAGGCGCCATTTGCAGAAGCTGCAAACCCGGCAGATTCACTGGCCCCGGCCCTTGCAGGGGCTCGTGCCAACGCGCAGCAGCCCCCTGGCACAACGGCACCGGCAGCAGGTGCCGGTAGCAGGAGAATTTTCTCCTAGCCTCCAGCCGTTGGGCCATTTTAGCCAAAACCCTTCCCGAAGGTGCCCCCGTGTCCAGCCCCGGCCCACGAGCCACCGGCTGCAGCGCCCGCCGTGGCTGGGACCAGGAACGGAGCCAGCCCGGCCCCCCCGGGCCCCCACCACGGCCCAGCCAGGTCCCATGGGGCCGCAGTGGCCCCAAGCCCCTCCAGCCAAGCATCTGAGCATGGGGCACGTGTGGGGCACATGTGGAGTGAGCAGGGGGTGGGCACACGCGTGTGGGGCGAGCAGGGGGTGGGCAGCGCGGCACGTGCCTGTGCCAGGCCTGACTCACCGGCTCCATCACCCACGCCTCCCCTGCAGCCCCCAACCCTGCAGCCCACCTGCACCCCAGGCCTGACGCGCCGCCTCCCCCCAACCCGCAGGCACCCACAGCAGCCCCAGCCTGAGCTCCCCCCACCCCACACGCTGCCCGCCCCCAGGGACGTGGTGCCTCAGCCAGAAACACCCTCAAACGCCTCCCAGTCCCCCCAGCACAGCCCCCTGCCCCATGCACCCCCCCGTGCTGCACGGCCCCCCCATGCCCTGCACCCCCGGACCCCACACTCGCTGCACAGCCCCCCCGCCCTGCGCCCCACGGATCCCACACTCACAGCACAGACCACCCACCGTGCACCCCACAGGCCCCACGCTCTCACAGCACCGATCCCCCACGCACCCCCCGCTCCTGCAGCACAGCCCCCTCGCACCCCAGCCCCCCCCCTCCCCGCAGCAGCACCGCAGCCCCCGCCCCGGCCCCGCCGCGCCCCCCCTGCGGCTCCCCGCAGCTCCCCGGCCCCACGCTGCGGGCCCGCCGCGCCTCTGCCGGCCGCGGGGGGTCCCACGCGTGGGCCGGCCCCTGCCGCCGCCCGGACTCACCAAGCGCCGCGCTGTCCGCCGGGGCGCGCCGGGCGGGCATGACCGGGGGGCTGCGACCAGCGGCGGGGGTCCGCCAGCGGCGGGGGTCCACCCGCACCGGGGCTCCACCCGCACCGGCACCGGCTCCCGCTCCCGCGGCGGCGCGGCGGGGCCCGGCAGGCGGGGGAGGCGGGGCGGGGCGGGGCGGGAAGGGGGGGGCGCCTATCTCACCTCCCCACCCGCACCCGCCCCCGCCCGCAGGGCCGCTGCACCCAGCGGGAGGGTTAACCCTCACCGGTGCACCCACTGCACCCAGCGGGAGGGTTAACCCTCACCGGTGCACCCACTGCACCCAGCGGGGCGGTTAACCCTCACCGGTGCACCCACTGCACCCAGCGGGGCGGTTAACCCTCACCGGTGCACCCACTGCACCCAGCGGGGCGGTTAACCCTCACCGGTGCACCCACTGCACCCAGCAGGAGGGTTAACCCTCACCGGTGCACCCGGCGGGGAAAGGGTTAACGCTGACCGCTGCACCCACTGCACCCAGCGGGAGGGTTAACCCTCACCAGTGCACCCACTGCACCCAGCGGGAGGGTTAACCCTCACCAGTGCACCCACTGCACCCAGCAGGAGGGTTAACCCTCACCGGTGCACCCGGCGGGGAAAGGGTTAACGCTGACCGCTGCACCCACTGCACCACTGCACCCACTGCACCACTGCACCCACTGCACCCAGTGCATCCAGCAGGAGGGTTAACCCTCACCAGTGCACCCGGCGTGGAAAGGGTTAACGCTGACCGCTGCACCCACTGCACCCAGCAGGACGGTTAACCCTCACTGGTGCATCCACTGCACCCAGCAGGAGCGTTAACCCCCTGGTGCACCCGGTGTGGAAAGGGTTAACCCTGACCACTGCACCCACAGCACCCAGCGTGGCAGGGGTTAACCCTGACCAGCGCACCCAGTGCAACCAGTGCACCCAGCACGTCAGGGGTTAACCACGACCACTGCACCCAGCCTGCAGGGGTTAAACCTAACCACTGCACCCAGTGTACCCAGCACATCAGGGGTTAACCGCACCCAGTGCACCCAGTGCGGAAAGGGTTAACCCTGACCACTGCACCCAGTGCGCCCATGGCACCCAGCACGCCAGAGGTTAACCCTGACCAGCACACCCAGTGCAGCCAGTGCGGTAAGGGTTAACCCTGACCAGTGCAGCCAGGGTTACCGGCCCCAGTGCACCCAGCAGGGCGAGAGTCTCCACCACCCTCAGGTGCAGGCACGGTCCTGCCCGGGCTCCTCTCCCAGCACTGCCCAGGGCTGCACCCTGGGGCTCCCCTCCCCCCTCCCCCAGCCCCCTATACTCCCCCAGCCCCATAGACCCCATCCCCACAGCCCCCTATATCCCCCCATCCCCACGCCCCCATCCCCACACACCCCGGATCCCCGGGGTGGGCACCCGCCTGCTGCAGCCCCCCGCAGCCGGCACTGCCTGCCTGCACTGGCCAGCGCTGGCAGCGGCAGGCAGCGGCAGGCAGCAGCAGGCAGCAGCAGGCAGCAGCAGGAGGCTGGAGGCAGGGGCAGCCATGGCCCCTCGCCCGGCTGCTTTCCCTGCGTGGGCAGCACCCACCAGCGCGGCCCGCCCGCAACCACCGGATGAGCGGTGCCAGGCACGGGCAGCACTGGGAGCCGCGGGGCACGGGCAGAGCACTGCGCACTGCCTGCCACACCGGCCGGACCCCCGGGAGCTGCCTTGTGCCAGGGCCAGGGGCAGCAGGAGGCCCTGGCCTTGCCGGCACCAGGGATATGCCAGGCCTTGTGCCGGTTACTCCGGCACCAGTGCCACCCTCCACGGCACTGCCACCACCCACCCGCACCCCCCAACCCCAGCACAGCCCCTCCGCCTGCCAGCGCCCCGTTACCCACGCACTGTGATCACCGCCGGGACAGGCAGCGCGCCCTGCCCGCCGCTCCCGGGCATCTGCACCCCCTCCCAGTGCCACGGCGGCCGGCGCGGCACCGCGCGGCATCAGCCACCCTTCACATGACCCAGTTCCTCCCGGCCCGGCGCAGCCGCCCTCAGCTCCTGGCTTGTTTACACCACCGTGGCACCGGCGCTGCTTGGCTGAGCGTCACCGGGAGGCTGGGGACACCCTGCCCGGCGGGTGGCACCGCAGGGACGCCCCGCCAGCCTGAGGGACCCATGGACGGCGATGCCGGTTGGCGATGCCAGCCCATGGTGTGGGTGCGGCAGGGGTGCTGGCTCCATCCCCCGCACCCAGTCCCGGCTGCGGGCAGCCGCGGGCAGGGCTCCGAGGCGGCAGGAAGGTGCCGCAGGCAGGCGTGCAGGCAGCACGTTTGCTAGCTGCCGGCCTCAGCGGGAGCGCATGCTGCTGCTGTCTGCCGCATCCAGAGACCACGTGAGCTGCGGCGGCGGAGGCATGACGCCAGGATCCCCGGCTCGCCCACTGCATGGCCTCCACAGCCGCTCCCCGGCACGGGCCCGGCCCCGCTGCCCACACCCTGCCTGCCTGCCTGCCTGCCTGCCTGCCTGCCTGCCTCTCCTCCGCTGCCTCTTCTCCAGCTGCAGCCGCCGGCGGGGCCGGGCAGGCCAGAGCGGCTCCAGCAGCGGGGATGGAGCTCGGCTCCAGCCGCCGGCGCTGCAGGAGGGGCCGGCCAGCCCCTGGCAGCCGGTGAGCCCTCGGGAGCTGGCGAGCCCCTTGGCAGCCGGCGAGCCCCTTGGCAGCCGGCACGCCTGTCCGGAATCGGAGACGGTGCTGGGAACCGGAGACGGTGCTGGCTGCCGGCCTCAGCCCCGCAGGTCGGCCACCGCCGCGGTGCCTGGGAGCCCTGCAGTGACGGTGCCATGGGACAGAGCCAGCGGCCCCCGGGTGCCCGAAGGCACGCACGGGTGTGGATGCCCGTGACACAGGCGTGCAGGCTCTCCTGAAGGTACCTGTGTGTGCACACCAATGAACGGATCTGCGTGTATGTACAGGCACACACACACAGACACGCGCACGCGTGCACACACACGCGCCGCCCATCTGCCCCATGCACGTACACACACGTCATTAACACGTGAATGCACATACACGAGAGTGCACGCGCGTATCTGCCCAAACACGTGTGTGCAAACCCCCCTGCTGTGTGTGCACACATGTGCAGAAGCAGGCACACACGGGCATGGACACACATGAACACGCGTGTGCCCACACCTGCCCGGCTGCATGCACACACAGTGCACCCTGGCACGCAGACGCAAACACCCACACATACGAACACACACGTGTGCACATGTGTACGCACGCACACCTGCAAAACGCACACGCACACACACTGGGGCTGCTCAGGGGCTCAGCACCCACAGCCCTGACCCCCCGCGGCGTGGCAGTGCCAGGAGGCAATGGGGCTGGCAGGGTGCCGGGGGTGCCCAAGGGATGCCGGAGGGTACCTGGGATGTTGGGGGGTGCCAGGGGGTGCCCGGGGTCTCTGCTCAGCCCTGTTCCTGTGCTGGGTCTCATCCAGCTGGGCACCGCGCCCCGACCAGCCCCGCTGGCGGCACAGCACCCCACACACCCGGGTGCCCTGCGGCACCGTGCCCACACCTGCCAGCCACCCCACGGCGTCCACCCCCACGGGTGGCCAAGCTCTGCCCCACGGTGCCAGGGGAGGCCAGGCCGTGGCCGCTTTCCCTGCCGTGCTGTCACACCGGCACTTTGACCTCGTGGCTCCCGGTGCCTCCCGGTGCCTCCCAGTGCCTCCCAGCCACATCTGGCTGCCCGGCCGCAGCACAGCGCGGCACAGCACCCACCCCAGCCCCACAGTGCCACGGCGTCGGGGCCGACATGTGCCAAACTAACCCTGCAAACCCGGCGCAGCTGGCACCCACAGTGGCCCTGCTGGGTGTGGGGACCCCCAGGGACCCCAGACCGGGGCAGCGTGATGCGGCAGCCGGCAGCACCGGGAGCAGGGTGGCGCAGGGTGGGGTCCCCCTCCCAGCTCCGCGGGGACCCCGGGGTCCCTACCGTGGTGCGTGCCGCCGGCGTGCGCTGGCCTCCGACCTCTGCCGGGCGCTGGGCTCAGCTTCGGGCCCCTCCTCTGGCCCCTCTGCAATGCAAAGACGCGACCCCATGAGACCCCCTGGTGCAGGGGCCCACAGCCCACAGCACCCGCCCCCCACCCCCTGCCTGCAGCCTGCCTACAGCCGGGTGCCTGCCTGCAGCTGGGCGCCTGCCTGCAGTCTGCCTGCAGCTGGGCGCCTGCCTGCAGCTGGGCGCCTGCCTGCAGTCTGCCCGCAGCCGGTGCGTGCCCCGACGGGGCAGGCAGTCTTAACCTCCCCCTGCCCGGTTTCGCTGCCGGCAGAACCAGGAAGGCAGCGCTGCTGCCCAGGGCTGCCGGTCCCTCCGGTAGGCAGGCAGGACTCCGTGCTTGGCACAGCTGCCCTCACCGCGATCATGTGCCGGTCCCGGCACGGGAGCAGCGAGCAACTCCCCTCGCCAGGAGCCCAGACAAAGGGCCCCTTTCAGCCCCGGGCTCAGCCCCACGGGCCCCTCGGGGCCAGGGGACAAAGGTCCAGCATGCTTGGCACCGGCAGCACCGAGTTCTTCCCGCTCAAGGCTGGCAGCTGGCACAGCACCCGCAGGGCTGGGGGTGCAGCCGGGACCCCCCAGCATCACTAGGGCACCCCCTTTGCACCCCCCGGCACCAGACGCGGGAACCTGCCGAGGCACCGGCACGTCCCTCTCAGCTCTTACCTCCGCGTCCGCCAGCGGCTTCGCGCTTTTGGCAGCTTCCCCGGGGGAGCAGAGCGAGCGGCTCAGCACCGACACGTGTGCCGGGGCCTGGCACGCCACCCCCGCCGGGGATCCCGGGGCTCACCGTCCCACGCCGTCCCCGGGTGCAGCATCACGTCACGCTGGGGCTGGTGCACATTGGTGCGGTGCCGCGTGCCAGCCCTGTCCCGGAGCCCCCCCTGCTCACCCTGAGCCTGTGGTGCTGGTGGTGGCGCCGGCGGTGCAGCACTTGGCACACACCGCCATGCGCTCTCTCAACAGGCACGTGTGCCGCCGAGAGCCCGCGGCACCATGCCGGCTCTGCCCCCAGCCGCATACCCACGTGTGCCCTGGTGCCTCTTGGCGGGTACCCTCGGCGAGTGGGGATACGGTGGGGTTGGCCGTGCCCCCCACTGCCTGCCGCCTGCCCGCTGTTTGCCCACAGGGAGGGTGAGCCACACTGCGGCGGCTGCCATCGCCCCGTGGCGTGGGGGGTCCCCAGCGCCGGGGGCCGGTCACCTCCCGGCTGCGTTGCTGGGCTCCAGCACCTGGGGTCTCCACAGCACAGGGGTATCCAGCAGGGGACATGGGGGACCCTGTGGGAACCGTCCTGCCCCGAGCCATCCCCCGACGCGTGGCGGCGTCCCCCAGGACCTCCCTGGGGGGACAGGCAGCAGGCAGTGGGTCCGGAGGCAGACGCAGTACCGTGGGTAGGACCCCTGGCACCCACCGCCATGAGGGGTCACCAGCTGTCCCCCACTCAGCTGCGGCCAGGCTGTGCCGGGGGCTACGTGCCGGGCCGGGCCCGTTACCCCCCCACGCCCCAGCCCAGCTGTGGGACGATGAGCTCCAGATGTGCAGCCCCTCCCACTGACTCACCCGCTGGGCTCGGGGACGCTCTCAGCCCCGCTCCCCCTCTGGGGTCCACGCCTGCCACGGGATGGGGACAGCCCCCCCGGCCCCCGCACCCCATCCCCAGGCACTCCTGGTCCCACCGGACCCTCCGGCTGGGGAAGGAGTGGGACACAGCAGAGCAGGCGCGATGCCAGGATCTGGCCCAGCCACAGCGGGGGACAGCACTGGGGGGACAGGGCGGTCCCCGGCCAAGCCATGGCTCCAGCTCTGCCACAGGGCTCTGCCACCCCGTCCCCTGTGTCTCCTGCATCCCCTTTGTCCCCTGTGCCTCCCACATCCCCTGGGTCCCCTGCATCCCCCTTGTCCAGTGCGCCCCTGTGTCCCCCTGCACCCCCGTGTCCCCTGCACACCCCATGCCCCCTGCACCTCCTGTGCCCCCTGCACCCCTGTGTCCCCTGCACCTCCTGTGCCCCCTGCACCTCCTGTGTCCTCCTGCACCCCGTGTCCCCCGCATCCCCTGTGTCCCCCATATTCCCTGTGTCCTCTGCATCCCCCGTGTCCCCTGCATCTCCCTTGTCCACTGCACCTCCTGTGTCCCCCTGCAACCCCCGTGTCCCCTGCACCCCCCCGTCCCCTGCACCCCCTTGTCCCCCGCATCCTCCTTGTTCCCCACATCCCCCGTGTCCCCTGCACTCCCATGCCCCTTGTGTCCCCCATGCCCACTGGGCACCCCCGCAAGCAGTGGGGCAATGCCGTGGGGTGTCCCCCGTCCCCGCTCAGCCGGTGGACGTGTCCCCAGGCAGGCAGGCTGCCTGCTGCCCCCCGGCCCCCCTGGCCGGCTCCAGCGGATTCCACGGCCCCGGCACTTCCCCTGCCTGACTCATCCCTGCCTGCGGCTCCCGCTGCCTGCCCCAACCAGCCTGGGCCGGGGCCAGGTCACAGCAGCAGGCAGCTGCCTGCAGGGCCTTAACCCTCTCGGGGAGCGGGATGGGGCCACAGCTGCCCTGGCCAGGAGGTCCCGCCATGTGCCACCCCTGGCTCCGAGGGTCCCCACCGCGGGCACCGGACAGGGCACGACCATGGCCCCAAGGCTGCCGCTGCCAGTTCCTGGCAGGGTGAGGCAGGATGGAAGCGCCCGTGGCTCCCCGCGTCTCTCCCCAGCACAGCTCAGGTGAGGGGGCCAGGGGAGCAGAGGAGCCCTCCTGCACCCCCATGGTGCCCACCAGTGACCTGCCTGCAGCTGGGGCTGGGCTTGGGGCGGGCAGTGCAGGCAGAGCAGGCAGCGTGCAGCACAGGCAGGATGCAGTGCAGGCAGCTGCAGCACAGGCAGGTGAACTGCAGGCAGGTGCAGAGCAGGCAGGGTGCACAGCACAGGCAGGATGCAGCACAGGCAGAATCCTGTGCAGGCAGGGTGCAGCACAGGCCGGGTGCGCTGCAGGCAGGATGCGGTGCAGGCAGGATGTGGTGCAGGCAGCTGCAGGACAGGCAGGATGCAGTGCAGGCAGGTGCAGCATTGGCACGGTGCAGCACGGGCAGGTGAACTGCAGGCAGGGTGCACTGCAGGCAGGGTGCAGTGTAGGCAGGTGAACTGCAGGCAGGGTGCACTGCAGGCAGTGCAGCACAGGCAGGGAGCAGAGCTGGCAGCGTGCAGTGCAGGCAGGCTGCAGCACAGGCAGGGTTAACAGCAGGCAGAGGAAGGAACGCTCTGGAGCGTTTTCTGGTGGCTGACACCATGGCGGTGCCAAACCGCAGGCCTGGCAGGGCCGCGCTGCCGCTCCCGATCTGCCGGCGGCTCCCGGCCCCTCGACGCCCCACGGGAAGGGGGAGCGGGAGCGGGGCCAGATCCAACCCCGGGGTCCGGATGTTCCCAGCGCCGGGGCTCGGGGGCCCCCGCAAATCTGCTGCCTGGCAAAGAGAGCCCGCGGGGGAGGACGGAGCAGCCACGGCACAGCCTGCCCCCCCGCCTGCCCTCAGCTCTGCCTGCACCCCAGCTCTGCCCATCCCCGCTCCCAGCTCCGTCCCCGCGCCCCGGCAGCCCTGGCGCAGGATCTGCTCAGAGGCCGTGGGAACAGCCTCATCCCGAGCAGACCAGACCGGCAGCAGCGGCACCGCCGCGTTGAAACCCCGCCGGAGCACGCCACGGCCCCGCAGCCGCTCCCACCAGCAGCCTCCGGCCCCACACTGCCCACCCGCCCGCTGGCATGGGGTGGGCAATGCCAGCGTGAGGGGCAGCACTGGCACGGGTGGGCGATGCCGTAAGCCTGTCCCTTGCGCCAGGCCAGGCACGGGCACCCTGGGCGCCGGCGTCCCCGGGGCTGGCAGGGAGCACAGAGGGCTCCTGGCGCCGGCACCAGCCCGGGACCGTGCGTGCCCCCAGCTGGTGCCCAGCCGTGCAGAGGAGCAGAAATGCCGTCGCTGCCCGGCTGCCAGCGGGCCCGAGGCTGAGCCGGGGTGCCCGGCAGTGCCCGTAGCGGTGCCATGGCACCCTCGAGTGCCACTGGCACCAGCACCGGGCTGGAACCCCACGACCCCCAGCACAGCCAGCACCGCATGGCTGCGGGCACGGCCTGTGCAGGCAATGGGGCAGCAGTCCCACGGCGTCCCCGACACCCCACGGACCCCACACGTGTGCCCCTCACCGCCCCCCATCCTTCCCCCCCCACATCCATCTGCAGCCCCCGCGGCCCCCTGAGCCCACCCTGGTCCCGGGGGACGTCTCCCCTCCCAGCCCCGGGGGCTCTGGCAGGGGGGACCCCGAGGGCCCCAGCCTGGGCAGAGGCGGGGGGAGCGGCTGAGCCCCCAGCGTGGGCAGACGAGACCACGGCTCCGCTCTCAGCCCCCCAGGACCGGTAGGTGTCGGGTGGTCCCGGCACCGCATCCTGCACCCCACACCAGAGCCAGCCCAGAGGGGGTCTGGTCCCAGGGGGCGGGGATGAGCCTGGGGGGGACCCCATCAGGGGGACCCCATCTCTAGGACAGGGTGGGGTGAGCCCAAAGGGACCCCAAGCCAAGGATGGGGGGAGGATGAGCCCAAAGGGACCCCATCCCCAGGACGGGGGGGGATGAGCCTGGGGGGGACCCCATCCCCAGATCAGGGGGGACAAACCTGGGGGGGACCATGTCCCCCAGACAGGCAGGGTAAGCCCCAAGGGGACCGTGTCCCTAGGATGGGGGGGGACGAGCTGGGGGGGGCTGTGCCCCAGCTCGGAGCCCTGCACAGCTGCCAGCCCACCCAGGATTGCGGCCCCAGAGCCATGGGGCAGCTCCGGGACCCCTGAACCGCAGCCCCCCGGCAGCCCTGGCCCCCCCCAGCCACAGCCCCCCCCCCCTCCAGCCACAGGGAAAGGCTCCAACTTTATTCCAGATTTGCTCTTATTGCGCTAGTGACCCCGAGTCCTCCCGCACCCCCCCACTTCCCAGGGGCTGGAAGGGGGGGGCGAGGAGTGTCCCCTGGGTAGGGACCCCCCACGCTCCGAGCCCCGAGGGCAGGGACCCCCCCAGACCCTGAGCCCCCTGGGGCAGGGCTGGTGGGCTGGATGGTGGGTGCCGGCAAGCCAGGGGGCTCAGGGGGGGGCCCCGCGGCGGCGGCAGGTGATGAGGTACTGGGGGTAGGCCTGGGTGTCGTTGAAGATGACGAAGATGGCGGGCTGCAGGGGGTTGTCCACCACGCTGTCATACCGCAGGGGGGCCCCGGCCCCCTCCCGCAGTGGGGGGGCCCGCAGCCCCTGACGCCCCACTGCATACTCCCCGGTCAGCACCTTGGCCACGAAGACGTACTTGCTGCCGTCGGCACTGCTCGGCGAGTACTGCTCCTGCACCGAGACCGCCGCGTGCACCGCAAAGTACACGCCCAGCCCGTAGAGAGCGGCTGCGGGGCGAGGGGGGGGTCAGCCCGCAGCACCGGGGCCGGGGGGAAGCGCATGCCAGCGGCACCGTGCCCGGATCAGCACCCCACGCCAGCGCTCACCGTTCTTGCCGCAGAAGCTGCGGTTGAAGCCGTGCAAGCAGATCTCACGGCTGGAGGTCTCGGTGGTGCCGTGGAAGAGGACCCGCTCCACCACGCCGCCGGCACAGGCCTTCTCCATGCTGGCCTTCTTCAGCTGGTACTGCTTGTACAGCAGCGGGTGGATCAGCTTCTCCACCTGCCGGGCAGCACCGCAGCGTCCGGGGCTCTGCCGCAGGGACACCCCCGGCCGGGGTCCTGTGTCCCCCCGGCGCCACCAGGCCCCACCTTGACAACGCTGATCTTGCCGTGCAGCTCCTCCAGCATCTCGTAGAAATGGCGCACGGTGTCACAGAACTCCTCCGAGTCCTCGGCCAGCGGCATCAGCCTCACCTCCTCCTCCAGGCTCAGCGCCTCCGGCCCTGCCGGACACAGCCCCGGTGAGCACCGGCGCGGCACAGCACCTCCCCGGGCAGGGAACCCCGCAGCGGGGCAGGACTGGCCCCACGGCACCATCCTGCTTCAAGCCGCAGCAGCGGCGGCACCGCACCGGCAATGCTGGGGGCAGCGGCACGCACCGAGCAGGCGGTGGGCGCTCTCCGTGGGGGGCCGGCTGCGGGAGACGGCCAAGGCGCAGGCGTTGCTGATGTCATACTCCTCCATCCGCTCAAAGTCGACAGTGAAGGGCCGGCCGTCCAGCAGCAGGTCCACCCGGCGCTCCCGGCGCAGCCAGGCCCGCTCCAGCAGCGCGGCGGCCTCAGGGGCATAGGGGACGGCGGTGCCGGAGGGGTCCCAGCGCACCCAGTGCACGGCGGCGGCGGCAGGGGTGGCGGGGTCGCGCTCCAACTGTGGCAGCCGCTGGAGCAAGAGGGCGAGGTCGCGGGCGGCGGCGGCGGTGTACTCGGCGAAGCCGTGCAGCGTGGCGGTGCTGCCGCGCAGGCAGAGGCGCACAGCGTGCTTGCGCTGCAGGAAGGTCAGGCAGCGGCGGCAGGCGGCCGGCAGCGCCCGCAGGCGCTCGCTCTCCACCTCCTCCGCCCGCAGCCACCCCTCCAGCGCCTGCTCCAGCTCCCGCGGCACCGCGGCCACGTCCCGCTCGAAGGAGGAGAACAGCGTCACTCGCGCCGTGTCCGCCGCTGGCAGAGCCTCCTCCAGGGAGGCCTCCAGCGCGGCCAGGAGACCGGCATCTTCCTCCTCCTCCTCCTCCTCCCGCGCGCCGGGCGCTGCCCGCTGCTCCTGGCAGTAGGAGCGGAGGGAGAGCGCGGTGGCGCGTGCCAGCTCCTCCTCCTCGCGCCGCGTGTTGTCCATGGAGCGCTGGATGGCCAGCACCATCTGCGCCTCCTCCTCCACCCTGGCCCCCTGCCCACCCAACAGCGTCTCCCCAGTGCCCTCCCCATCGGCCGCGGCGGGGGGCTTGGCGGCAGGGTCCTGCTCCCAGCCGGGGACGTCACCGTGCTGTGGCGCGGGCTCCCCATCACCCGTGGCCTCGCCAGGGCGCAGCGCCGCCAGCAGCTCCTTGATCTCCTCTGCAGGGAGCAGCGAGGCGTCAACTGTGAGTCCCGACCATGGCGCGGGGGTGGAACCGGTGTCCGCAGCCCCTTCCCACTGCGGCGCTGGGAGAGCAGGCGCCGGAGCAGCCCCCTCGCCCCACACCACCCCTCACCTATGTTGGAGTGAAGGCCGTCTCCATCGGCATCGTCAGCACCAGCAGCACCGTCGGCATCACCAGGCAGGTTCCGGTGCCAGGAGCGCAGCGCCGTGGGCAGGGGATCCCGGCGGCAGCTCGGGGGGAGCAGCTCCACCAGTTCTGGCTGCAGGACGGAGGGGCAGGGCGCTGTCACCGGAGCTGCATGTGTGGCAGGGACTGGCACGACGGCACCCGCCTCCCGGCAGCTCCGGTGCCGGCCCCCCTGCCCTGCCCGGAGGGTGGGCGCTGGCTGCACCTGGGGGTCGGGGGGGCTCCAGTGGACGCCGTCCAGGTCGATGACGCACTGGAAGCGGCTCTCCAGCTGCCGGAGGATGCTCTGCCCACCCTCGTCCCGCAGGAAGCGGGCGACGCCGGGGAACCGCAGTGTAACCGGCTGCGAGCCCACGGTGCCCAGCAGACTCTGCAGGAAATCGGCTGCTGCCCGGCACCGGCCCGTTTCCCCGCTCACCTGCCGGCGAGGGCTGGGCGGTCAGGGCCCGCCCGCTGCATCGGCACCGCGGTGCCAGCAGCCCTCGCCGCCAGGCGCCGCGGACTTGCCGCCGGCCTGTGTGGCGAGCAAGGGGAGGTGGGAGCCGCAGGCACGGACCACTGCCTGCACCCCTGCCCACAGCTCACCCGGAAGCCGGCGACGTCCTCCCCCTCCAGCGGCAGCAGGGAGACCTCGGGGATGCTGGCCAGCAGGTCCTGGTAGTGCCGCTGCAGGTAGCGCAGCGCGCCCGGCTCCGCCGGCACCAGCGCCTCGTCCTGCGCCGACCCCGCCAACACCAACGCCGCCTGCTCCTGGCGCTGCCCCCGGCCGGCCGCGTCCTCGTCCCGCTCTGCGTCCTTGTCCCCCCCGGGGAAGGCAGCCGACAGCTCCCCCGGCACCCGGCTCAACGCCTGCAGCCCTGCCGGCTCTGCCACCTCCAGGCGGGCATCCGGGCTGGCAGGGGCCGGGGGGGCCACGTCTGGCGGGGCTGCCATGTCCGGCGGGAGGTCCGCGTCTGGCGGGGGGGCCGTGTCCAGTGAGGGGGCCGTGTCTGGCGGGGGGGCCGGGGCCGTGTCCAGTGAGGGGGCCGTGTCTGGTGGGGGGGCCGGGGCCGTGTCCAGCAGGGGGGCTGTGTCTGGTGGGATTGCCATGTCCGGTCGGGGGTCCGCGTCCCCCTCCAGCCGCTCCAGGAAGGGGTAGTGGGGGGTGAGGGCCAGTGCCATGTCCTGCAGCCGGTGGGGCCTCTGCAGCACCCGCTCCGCCGCTGCAGGGGGACAGGATGGGCAGCCGGCGGCTGAGCGCAGCCCCCCCCGGCGCCCGGCCCTGCCCTCGCCCCAGCCACGGCACCGGCAGCCGGCCGGGGCAGCGCCCGTGGGGGACCCGTTCGCCTCCACCCGTGTCCCCGTTCACCTGCCAGCTCCTGGAAGGTGACGACGGCCGCCCGGCCGCCCGGCAGCAGCCGCACCGCCCGCACGCTGCCGCCCCCGCTGCGCCAGTTCTCGAAGTAGAGCTCCAGCAGGTCGCGGTTCAGCCCCGGCGCCTTCGCCCGCACCAGTACGCTGGCGGTCTGCGGCAGCCGCAGCAGGGCCAGCGCGGGCCCCTCCAGCCCCTGCTGCTGTGCCCGCTGCTCCGCTGCCGCGAACTCTGCCGGGACAGGGGCGGCGGTGATGCCGGGGGGCACCCTGGGGACCCTGTGGCAACCCCTCCACAGCCCCAGCAGCGGCCAGGGACTGGAAGCCCCTTCAGCCGCCCTGGCCACGCCAACGGCACCGTTTGTCACCGCCGGGTCTGGCGGGAGGGAACCACGAGCACCCCCAGGGCGATTCACCCCCCGGCAGGACCCCACCAGCGACCGTCCCCGTTTCACCAGTGATCCCGGTCACCCACAGCTGGGAAAGGGGCTGCAGCACCCAGCAGCACCGGCCCTGGGCCGAGCTGGCCACCCCAAAACACCGCCCCGGTGCTCCCGGCCACTGAGGAGCACCGCGAACCCCGCACCCCGAAATGCCGCCCCGGTGCTCCCGGCCACTGAGGAGCACCGCGGACCCCGCACCCCAAAATGCCACCCCAGTGCTCCCGGCCACTGAGGAGCACCGCGAACCCCGCACCCCGAAATGCTGCCCTGGTGCTCCCGGCCACTGAGGAGCACCGCGGACCCTGCACCCCGAAACGCTGCCCTGGTGCTCCCGGCCACTGAGGAGCACCACGGACCCCGCACCCCGAAATGCCGCCCCGGTGCTCCCGGCCACTGAAGAGCATCGCAGACCCCGCACCCCGAAATGCCGCCCCAGTGCTCCCGGCCACTGAGGAGCACCGCGGACCCCGCACCCCGAAACGCTGCCCCGGTGCTCCCGGCCACTGAAGAGCATCGCAGACCCCGCACCCCGAAATGCCGCCCCGGTGCTCCCGGCCACTGAGGAGCACCGCGGACCCCGCACCCCGAAACGCTGCCCCGGTGCTCCCGGCCACTGAAGAGCATCACAGACCCCGCACCCCGAAATGCTGCCCCGGTGCTCCCGGCCACTGAGGAGCACCGCGGACCCCGCACCCCGAAATGCCGCCCCAGTGCTCCCGGCCACTGAGGAGCACCGCGAACCCCGCACCCCGAAACGCTGCCCTGGTGCTCCCGGCACCGGCGCTGCACCGCAGCAAGGGGCCCGCCCCCCTGCACCCACCTCGGGGGGTGATGGGCTCCCACAGGCGCAGCAGCGCCCAGCCAGGCGCGGGGCCCCGACACAGGCCGAAGGCGCCGCGGGGGCGTCTCAGCAGCGTCTCCAGGTGCAGCTCCAGCAGCTCGGGGGGGGTCTGGGGGCCCAGGCCCTGCACCAGCAGGCGGCCGGGGTCCCAGGGCGGGGCAGGGCGCACCCCCAGCTCGACCCCCCCCAGCCGGTGGCTGCCGCGAGCCAGGACGTTCTGGGCGTCTGCATGGGGGGGTGGGCGTCACCGGGGGGGGGGGGCAGCACCTGAGCCCACCCCACACCCTGCCCCGCACCCAGGCCCCCCTGGGGGGCACAGCACCGCTCACCAGTGCTCCCAGTGGGACTGGGACCCCCCCCACCCCAACCCAATGCTCCCAGTGGGACTGGGACCCCCACTCACCCCAACCCAGTGCTCCCAGTGGGGCTGGGACCCCCAGTGGGACTGGGAACCCCCTGCACCCCAACCCAGTACTCCCAGTGGGGCTGGGGGTGCCCCCACACCCCAACCCAGTGCTCCCAATGGGGATCAGGGTCCCACCGCATGCCAATCCCAGTGCTCCCAGTTGGGACTGGGACCCCCCCCACCCCAATCCCAGTCCTCCCAGCTGGGTCTGGCCCCCCCATACCCTGATCCCAGTGCTCCCAGCCGCGCCGCCCCCCTGCCCCACACTCACCCTGGGCATTCTCGAAGGTGAGGAAGAGGAGGGGGCCGAGGCGCTGGCAGCTCTGGACGGGGCCCCCCCCCGAGCGCCGCCGGCTCTCGAAGTAGAGAACCACCAGCTCCTCCTCGGTGGTGGGGGGGACGCCCTCCACCTCCAGCACCCCCTCCGCCATCCTGCCCGGGCACACACAGGTTGAGGGGGGGACCCCTTCGGCTCCCCCGGCCCCCATTCCTGCCCACCCAGCCAGGTCGCCCCACATCCCCCTGGCTGCATCACCCCCAGTGAGGGTCTGCCCCCCCCAGCCCCCGCATGTCCCCCCGGACCAGGGACCCACACACACCCCACTCGTGACCCCAAGCCCCACATGCCCCCACACATTCCCGGGCCAAGGACGCCCTGGTGCCCCCACACCTGCCCCGGCCCAGGGCCCCCACCAGCCCCACATCCGCGGGGCAGGACCCCCCTCTGCCTGGGGCAGGACTCCCCACAGCCCC
Source organism: Calonectris borealis (assembly GCF_964195595.1). NCBI lineage: Eukaryota > Metazoa > Chordata > Aves > Procellariiformes > Procellariidae > Calonectris > Calonectris borealis. The sequence goes on from NC_134313.1 coordinate 560,917, forward strand.
AGGCCCCGGGGCAGGACCCACGCAGCCCCATGCCCCCGGGGCAGGACCCCCGTAACCCCGGGGCAGGACCCCCCTAGCCCCGGGGCAGGCCTCACGCAGTCCCACACCCCCGGGGCAGGACCCACGTAGTCCCAGGACAGGACCCACGCAGCCCCACGCCCCGGGGCAGGACCCCCCAGCCCCTGAGCAGGACCCACGCAGCCCCACGCCCCCGGGGCAGGACCCTCCTAGCCCCGGGGCAGGCCCCACGCAGCCCCACGCCCCCGGGACAGGATCCCCCACGCACCGGGCTGCTCGGCTCCGCCCCGGCAAAGGAACGAAACCGAAACCGGCCGGGGGGGGCCGGGGCGGGAACGGAACGGGAAGAGGAAGTGAGGGGGGGGCGGGGCCTCGTGGGGGGGGGCCGGGGACCGGCCCCACGCGTGACACAGGGACACGGGACCGGCCTTCACGCGTGACGGGGGGGAGCAGGAGAAAACCCCTCCCCCGACGGGGGGACGAAGCGAGGGGCGGGGCCGGGCAGGGGCTGCCCGCGCCCGGCTCCGCCTCACCGCGCCGAATCCGCGCTGCCACCACACGGGGGCGCTCTGCCGCGCGGCCCCTCCCCGCAGGCCCCGCCTCTCCCCACAGGCCCCGGCCCGGCCTGTCGGAGAGGGCGGAGCGAAGTGGAGCCAGCGCTTGCAGTACGGCCCCGCCCCTCCCCCAGGCCCCGCCCAGTGAGGGCGGAGCGGGGCCAGCCCCGCCCCTACAGGAGCCCCGCCCCTTCCCGTGGCCCCGCCCGGAACGGAGCGGAGGCAGCGCTGCCGCACGGCCCGGTGAGTGGGGGTACCGGGGGGGTCCCGGTGCACCGGGGGGGCTGCGGGGGGGGGGGGGGGGGGGGGACATGGAGGTTCCTCGCCGCCCCTGAGCGCGGTTGCCCCCCGCTCCCCGCCCCGCGCTGCCGCATTCCGCAGCGGACTGGGCCGGGCCGGGGCGGGGGCAACGGGGTGGCGGGAGCGGGGCCCCGAGCGGGGCCGCACTGCGGCCCGGCCCGGCCCGGCCCGGCCCGCTCGGGGCCCCGCTCCCGTGAGCACGGGGGGGCCCCCACGCTGCCCCCCCCCTCCCGAGGAGGATTAGGATTGCTGCTGCCGTAAATAGGCCGCGCTGGGGCATTACCGGGCGTCAGGGCAAAGCCGCTTACGGGGGCTCCCGGGAAAAACCAGCGGCGGGCACCCCCTGCTGCCTGCACCCCCTGCACCCCATGCTGCATGCGCCCCGTACCCCCCATGCAGGGTGCACCCCCTGCGGCCTGCCCCCCCATTGCCGTACGCACCCTGCGCCCCCCGTGCATTCCATATAGGGTGCACCCTGTGCCGCATGCACCCCCTGCGGTGTGCCCCCCATGCTGCATGCGCCCCGTGCCCCCTGTGCTAGGTGCACCCTGTGCGGTGTGCCCCCCCATACTGCTCGTGCCCCGTGCACCCCGTGCCCCCCACGTGGGGTGCCCCCCGTGCCGCATGCACCCCCTGCGGTGTGCCACCCATGCCACATGCACCCCATACGGGGTGCACCCTGTGCCACATGCACCCCCTGCCCCCCCTGCAGTGTGCCCCCCATGCCGCATGCACCGTGTGCCCCCCATGCTGCGTGCACCCTGTGCAGTGTGCCCCCCATACTGCTCGTAGCCCGTGCCCCCCATGTGGGGTGCCCCTCATGCCGTATTCACCCTGTGCCCTCCATGCAGTATGCCCCCGCTGTGGTGCGTCCCCCGTGCCGGTGCGGTCTGCAGCCCGGGGTGCTCTGACCACCCGCGGCGCTGCCCACGAGGGGGTCCCTGCCCTCCCCCGGGGGTGCCCGTGCGGGGGGGTCTGGGCTGGCGGCTCTTTGCCGAGCCAGGGGGCATGTCCCCACAGCCGCAGTGCCACAGGGCAGAACCCCCCGTCCCTCCGCGAGGCCCGTGGCACCGGGCCGGGGTGTCACGCGTCTGGCCGCTTTCGGTTGCGCCACCGGCCGGGCGGGCTGTCACACGGCCGGGCCCTGGCGCTGGTGCTGGCTGCAGGCAGCCCCGTGCCCGGGGACACCGGTGCTTCGCTGCGGCACCGGCTCTGGCACGTCCCGCCTGCCGTGGCACGGGATTGCGCAGGGCTGGCCGGGGGCTCTGCCTGCCAGCTGCCAGCCCTGTGGGCAGCTGCCTGTCCCCGCTGCGTGCCAGGCCGCATTTATCGCCGCGGCGGCAGCACCGGCGGCGGGTGATCACCGCGCAGGGCCGCAGCCGCCATTCCCACAGCCGCCTGGTTTTGTAATCGGCATCCGCTGGCGGCTGGGCCCGGCGCTCCGGAGCGGGGGCAGCCCCGGTGCCTGAGGCAAAGCCCCACCGCCGCGGCCCCGCTCACCGGCCGGCTGCCGGCGGTAGGGCCGTGGGTCACGGCACAGCACCGCTGCTGGTCCCGCTCCTCCACCAGCGGTCTCCTCTGGCAAGGGGAGCCCACGCCACCAGTGGGTGCCGGGTCCGGTTGGACCCCAGAGCTCTGGCAGCGGGGCTGGCGGGACGCTGGCAGCTGGCCATGGCAGTCCTGGGGGAGGCGGCGGTGGCGGCCGAAAGTGGGGCAGGGAGCGAGGCTGGTGACGAAGGGCGGCCAGGCAGCGCCGGGGCTCCCGTCACCACTGCCGGCAGCCGCCGCGAGGCACCGGGCCCGCACACTGGCCCCCGCCGCCATGGCCGAGGCCTCCCCGCAGGGCCCGGGCCGGGGCAGCCATGGGGGGGGGGTGTCGCCATGGCAACGGCCCTGCCGCCGGGGCGGCCATCTTGTGCGGGCCTGGGGAGCGAGCGGGGCCGGGACCCCCCGCCGTGGGGCTGCACCAGGGCCGGGACCACCCCACCGTGGGGCAGTGCTGGGGACGGGGACCCCCAGGACTGACTGGGGACAGGAGAGAGCGGCCGTGGGTGGTGGTGGGGTGATGGCCACGGGGGGTGATGGCCACGGGGTATGATGGCCGCGGGGGGGTGATGGTGGCGGAGGGGTGATGGCGAGGGGGAGCGATGGCTGTGGGGGGGTGATGGCGGCGGGGGAGTGATGGCAAGGGGGAATGATGGCTGTCGGGGGTGATGGCAAGGAGGGTGATGGCGAGAGGGGGTGATGGCAAGGGGGGGTGATGGCGAGGGGGGTGATGGTGAGGGGGGATGATGGCCGCGGGGGGGTGATGGCTGTCGGGGGTGATGGCTGTCGGGGGTGATGATGGGGGGGGTGATGGCGAGGGGGGGTGATGGCGAGGGGGGTGATGGTGAGGGGGGATGATGGCCGCGGGGGGGTGATGGCTGTCGGGGGTGATGGCGGGGGGGGGTGATGGCAAGGGGGGGTGATGGCGGGGGGGGTGATGGCCACCATGTCTGACCACCCCTCTCCCTCCTCCCCGCAGCAGAGAGGCGGCAGCCAGCCGGGGGGGAAGATGTCCCACGAGAAGAGCTTCCTGGTGACGGGCGAGGACTTCCCGGGGCAGCAGCCGATGGCCCCCCCGGCCTACGCGCAGCCCCCCTACCCCACCGCCCCCTACCCCCAGCCCCAGTTCGCCCCGGCGCCCTACAACCAGCCGGGCTTCCCGCAGGGGCCAGGGCCGTACCCTCCCGCGGGGCCATACCCCCCCGGCCCGTACCCCCCCGCGGGGCCGTACCCGCCCGGGCCGTACCCGCCGGCGGGGCCGTACCCCCAGGGCCCCTACGCCCAGCCGCCGTATGCCCAGCCACAGCCCATGGTCCCCGGGGACCAAGACTGTAAGTACCGGGGCTCGGGGGGGGCGCGGGGGCTCCATCCCGGGGTGCAGTCCCCTCTCCACAGCTGAAGAGGGGGTTGCCCCCCGCAGCGGGCGATGCTGGGGTGCTGATGTTGGCCCTGGGGGGGTCGACTGGAGGGAGGGCCCCCTTTCACCGGCACTGGCCCCGTTTCAGCCGGGCAGGGGCAGGTCCGGCCGCATGGCCAGTGTGGGCGGGTGAGGGGGGGTCCAGCTGGTAGCGCAGCTCAGGATGCCCGAGCAGGGCTGCGGGGCCCCCAGGGAAGGGGTCCTGTCCCGCAAGCCCCCAGACATGAGCCCAGCCCCGGGGGCACCTGGGGTGCCTCTGCCTGCCAGAGGAGGGTGCTGGCTGTGGCCCAGGGAGGGGGGACACCGCCTGGAGCTGTCGGCTCGGTGGGCATGCTGGCGTGAAGCCCAGCTTTGGGGGGCACAGAGCTCCGCTCTCCCCGGCCCCTGGGGCCCCCCTGGCCCCCTCAGCCCCGTCTCTCCTCTTCCCTCGCCGCTATCAGCCGGAGCTGGGCCCCACCGCGGGCTGTGGAGACCGGGCATCGTGGTCATCCGAGTCGGTGAGCGGCCGCCCTGGCGGGCAGGGGCAGGCAGGCCTTAGGACAGGGACTCAGCGTGGCGGTGCAGGCAGCCCCCCCCAGTCCCCTTCACCTGCCCCCCCCTCTCCCCGCAGCCCCCCTGCACAGCACCTACCACGAGGACGGGCCACCCTCCTACTATGACAACCAGGACTTCCCCACCGCGCACTGGGACGACAAGAGCATCCGGCAGGCCTTCATCCGCAAGGTGGGACTCGGCCAGGGGCGCTCCCCGGGGGGGGGCGGGGGTTTCAGGCGCCCCACCGTGACCCGTCCCCGTCCCCCAGGTCTTCCTGGTGCTCACCCTGCAGCTGACCGTCACCTTCGCATTCGTGGCCGTCTTCACCTTCGTGAAAGGCGTGAAAGGCTTCGTGCAGCGCAACGTCTGGACATACTATGTCTCCTACGCCGTCTTCTTCATCTCCCTCATCGTCCTCAGCTGCTGTGGGGATTTCCGCCGCAAGCACCCCTGGAACCTGGTGGCCCTGGTAAGCGCCGTGCCAGGGCAGCGGCGGGCTCAGCTGCTGCGGCGGCAGCCCCAGCCCCACACCCCGTGGCCCTGGGGATGCCCGAGGTCCTTGTGGGGACTGGGAGGGACAGGGGGCATGGCTGGGTGGGTTCGGGGGGTGCAGGGGGAACGACTGCCTGGCCTGGCGAGAGCAGAGCCTGCTCCGGACTTGGCAAAGCCAAGAGCCCGGCGCAAAGGGCATTGGGCACCACAGAGGTGCGGCGTCACCAGGCCTGGCTGGACCCAGAGGTGGGCAGCAAAGGGGGAGCGCGGCTGAGCTGGCATGACATGGTGCTCGTCTGCCCCCCAGTCCATCCTGACCGTCAGCCTGTCCTACATGGTGGGGATGATCGCCAGCTTCTACAACACCGATGCCGTCATCATGGCCGTGGGCATCACCGTCGTCGTCTGTTTCACCGTCGTCATCTTCTCCCTGCAGGTCAGCTCCAGGGGTGGGCAGGCAGCTGTGCGACCCCCCCCGGCTCCCTGCTGAGGGGCTCCGAACCGGGCATACAATCCCCCCGGGGCTCCCTGCTGGGGCTGGGGCCTCTGAACCGGGTGTACGACCCCCCCCCCGGCTCGCTGCTGGGGGTGGGGGCTCCGACCTGGGTGTATGAGCCCCCCAAGGCTCCCTGCTGGGGTTGGGGGCTCTGAATTGGGTCTACGACCCCCCGGGGCTCCCTGCTGGGGCTGGGGCCTCTGAACCAGGTGTACGACACCCCCCCCGGCTCGCTGCTGGGGGTGGGGGCTCCGACCCGGGTATATGAGCCCCCCAAGGCTCCCTGCTGGGGTTGGGGGCTCTGAATCGGGTGTACGAGCCCCCCTGGCTGCCGGCTCACTCCCCCCTGTCCCACAGACCAAGTACGACTTCACCTCCTGCCGGGGCGTGCTCATCATCTGCCTCGTCGTCCTCATCATCTTCTCCATCCTCTGCATCTTCATCCGGAACCGCATCATGGACATCATCTACGCTTCCCTGGGGGCCCTGCTCTTCACCTGCGTAAGTGCCGGGGGGCTCATCCGCCCCTGTTCCTGCTGCTGCCCCTTCCCCGGGGGGGGCCAAGCCGTCTGCGGGATCCCAGGAGGCGCAGGGACCCAGGCCCAGCTGGGAGGACGAGGGGCAAGAGCCCCTTTCGTGGGGCGGCTGCTGGGTTGTGTGGGGCGTGGGGTGCTGCTAGCCTGCCCCCCACCCCCTGCCCGGCTCCGTGTCCCCCCCCCAACATCCCCTCTCTCACAGTTCCTGGCGGTGGACACGCAGATGATCCTGGGGAACAAGCAGCTGGCGCTCAGCCCCGAGGAGTACATCTTCGCCGCCCTCAATCTCTACACAGACATCATCAACATCTTCCTCTACATCCTGGCCATCATCGGCAGGGCCAAGGAGTAGCGGCCCCACCGCTGCCGCCGTGGCCCCCCCTGCCGCCCCACGGCGCACGTCACGGTTCGTGTCCCCCCTCCCCGTAGCTGGTTTTGTTCGGTGTTCTCATCGCACCCCCTCGTCAGTTCTCCCGTTAGACTTTCTTTCCCCCCGGCCACCTCCCCGGCTCCTGCCGGGAGCGGCTGGCAGGGGCTCGCTGGGCCAGGGGGGCCCCGGGGGGCCCCTGAGGTGGGAGGGTCCCCGGGTGGCAGCTCTGTCCCCCGGGTGCAGCTCTGTCCCCCTACCAGGGTGCCGCAGCTGCCCGCTGCCCCTCCTGCCCCCCCCGCGGCCCCCTGCCCAGACCCTCCGCTTCCCCCCCGCTGTGAATACGGCCTTTCCCCCCACTTGCGTTGAACAAGGACTGGAAGCACTTTCCCCCCCGCCTGCGGTGGAGCTCGCCCCCTCCGTCCCGCTCCCCCTGCGCACGCGCTGCCCTCGCCGCCCCCCGGCCGCGCAGGCAGGATCAGCGCCAGCGGCCCCCCGGCCCCCCCTCGGGCTGCGGGCAGGGCTGAGGGCAGGGTCCCGCCACCGGGGCGGGCAGGAGGGTTCCCCACGATGGGCACCGGTCACTGCCAGAGCGTCCCTGCAGGGACCCGGCCCCCTCCCAGGGCTCGAGCCGCCGTCCCTGCCCATCCCTGCCTGTCCCTGCCCATCCCTGCCCAGGCAGTGGGGGGCCCTGGCCCCCTCCCCGCGCGGCCAAAGCTCCATTCTTGCCCTGTTCTGTGGCTCCAGCTCCTGCTGTTAATAAACCTCTGCCTAGTTCATCTCCGCCAGCTCCGGCTCTCCTTTCCTGGCGGACGCTGGCAGGCACCGGCACAGCCGAGCCCGGGGCTGCCGGCTCCCTGCTGCAGGCAGGGCCCTCCCCCCCACCTCTCTGGGGGTCGTGGGGACCCTCTGGGGATGGGGTTGTCCCTGCGGCCGCTGTCCCCATGGCTCTCCCTGCCCTCCTGCCCCTCCAATAAAGAGTGAATGTGCTGAGCTCTTGGAGGGGCAGGCAGGCCTGCCTGTGCCCTGCCTCCACCCTGCCTGTGCCCTGCCTGTGCCCTGCCTGCACCCTGCCTGCACCCTGCCTGGGGCTGCCCCCCCGGCCTGCAGTCCCTGGCTGCTCCCAGGGGCAGGCAGCAGCGGCCAGGGTGGAGAAGCACCCGCCGAGGGTGCTGCAGCCTTGTAGGGCTGGGGGCTCAGGGTGTCACCGGCGGGCAGGGGACCCATGTCACCCATCTCCCCGTGTCCCCGGGACGTTCCAGCCTCGGCAGCGCGCGACACTCGGGGTCGGCCACCGGCAGGGATTTATTCAGCGCCGGGGAGCTCAGCTGCGTCCACCGCGCCGCCTGCCCTCCTCGCCATCACGGCCCCTGGCTGGGCTGCTGCCTGTGCCCTGGCTGCGCCGCGCTCCATGGCCTCTGCTGGCAGCCAGCCCTGGCCCCGGGAGCAGCCGGGGGGGCCGTGAGGCTCCGGGGGGGGCTGTCGGCAATCCTGGCCGCCTGGCAGCACCGGGCCTGCCGCTCCCTCAGCTCCCGCCGTGTCCCGCTGGGCCCTGAGCTCAAAGGACCTGGCAATGAGCCGCACCCTGTTCGTGGTGCCCAGGCAGGGGCTGGGGTCCCGCTCCGGGGAAGCCCCTGGTCTGGGGTGGGGGGCCGCTGGCTGGCGTCTTCCTGCCGCTGCCCGCTGGGGGGGGCCGGGCTCCCAGCCCTGCTCCTGCCCCCGGCTCCAGCTCTCCAGCACCAGCATCTCCTCCTGCTCGCGGCGGCCGTGGTGGCTCCAAGCCGCTGCCCGCTGTCCTGCTTGCTCCCGGGAGCGCGGATCTCCCTGCCACCGCCCTGGCTCCGCGCGCCTGGCGGAAAACCCAACACTGAGCCGCAGCCGCAGCCGTGTGCCAGCTCGCCGTCGCAGCAGCGCAGCGTCCCGGTGGGGCCCCGCAGCCAGGAGGGAAGAGGCAGGGAACTGTGGGCGCTGCGGCACAGGGCTCCCGTGCTGGAGGGCGAGGGTTGTGCCCGGCCACGGTCAGGTCCGCACGAGGCCGGCGCACCGATGCCTACCTGGTGGGCACGGGGCTGCTGGGTGGGCTCCGGCTCCCCAGGGGGCTCCCTGCCTGCCCTGGGCTTGGGGCGGGTGGCTCCCTGGCAGTGCCAGGGCTCGGGGCTCAGCGTGGCACAGGCGGTGCCAGTGCAGGAGAGTTGGCCATGCCCGGGGACACCCGTGGTGCCCTGGGCTGGCCAGCGGCCGGCACATCCCACGGGGAGCCCCAGCACTTCTCTGGGCACTGCCGGGCGGAGGGGGGCTCACTCCGGGCCAGTGGCCAGGTGCCAGGGCAGGGCGGGGGGAGCTGGTCTGTGCCCGTGCTTGCCACAGGGCTTGCAGAAGGGATGGGAGATGGCACCCCGGTCCCCATCCCACGAGCGGGCACAGGTCACTGTCTCCACCCAGGCACAGCAGACATGGTCAGGCCAGGCTATGGCAGAGGTGCCCGCAGGCCTCGCGGCATGGCTGTGCCCGCTGCCCTGGTCCCAGCTCTCCCGGGGCTGGCCATGGCAAGGCGTCACCTTAACGCCCCAGTCTGTCCCAGTGGCCAGCACCCAGCCCTGCCCCTGGAAGCACTCCTGGACCTGCTGGAAGCAGCAGTTGTGCCAGCGCAGCCTCTCCAGGGAGGAAGAGGAGGAGGCGGCGGCGGCGTGGCATGGCACTGCTCCTCGGGGCCCTCAGCCGGCTCCGGCTTGGCCCCTGGCAGCTGCTGGCTCAGGAGCTCCTCCAGCAGCTGGGAGGCCAGGCCGCTGGCCATGGAGGAGCGGCGGGCGATGGCCACCCCAGCGCTGAGCCGGCAGGACGCCAGCACGGTGCTGAGGGTCTCCTCCACCGGCCCCTCGGTGCCAGGGCAGCACGGTGCTGAGGGTCTCCTCCACCGGCCCCTCGGTGCCAGGGCAGCACGGTGCTGAGGGTCTCCTCCACCGGCCCCTCGGTGCCAGGGCAGCACGGTGCTGAGGGTCTCCTCCACTGGCCCCTCGGTGCCAGGGCAGCACGGTGCTGAGGGTCTCCTCCACCGGCCCCTCGGTGCCAGGGCAGCACGGTGCTGAGGGTCTCCTCCACCGGCCCCTCGGTGCCAGGGCAGCACGGTGCTGGCAGACCGGCGGTGCTGGCAGACGAGATGGCTGCAGAGAAGACGGAGCTGGTCAGGCTCTCCGCAGAGCGTGCCAGCACATCAGGCCCACCGGGCCACTGGGGTGGCAGGGGTACGGCAAGGGGCTGCCAGCGCAGCCCTCCCGGGGGTCCCAGCAGCAGGAGGGGCTGGGCCAGACCCCCCCATGCGCCAGCGCGCTGCTGGCCCGGCACCCACCGCAGCACAGCCCCGGCTGCCCGGTGGGCTGGCGCTGGGGGGGTCCGGTAACCACGGAAAAAGGGTGATGGAGACGGGACCACTGCCATGCGTCCCTCATGGCAGCAGCACACAGGGATCACCCCGTGCCCGGTGGTGCTGCCACGAAAGCCCGGCCATCGGCTCCGAGCGTGGCTGGGACACGGTGCCTGGAGCGGCCAGGGGACAGCCAAAATCCAGCAGGAAAGGGGGTGCAGCCCTCCCGCCTTACCCACCCGCTGCCCTCCCCTTGCCCGTGGTGCCCCCCTCGCCCGCTGCCACTGGGTGCCCACCGTACCGTCCTCGTGGCAGTGCTGGGGGGCCAAGTCCTGCGGCCACACGACGGGGGACTGGGGGGGGAGCGTCCCTCTGTGACATCCCCTCGGAACTGGCCCTCCCCGGCACCCACCCTCAGAGACGCCCCAGCCGCTCCCGGCATCCCACAGTGAGCCAGGGCCTTCCCAAGCCCCTGGTGCTGGCGCTGCTGCCTGGCGCGGGGCGCATGTTGGTGTGAGTGGCACAGCCCAGTGCCGGGACCGGGACCGGGGACTGCCATGGAGCCGGTGCCCGGTGGCCGCCCCCCACGTGCGGGGCTCTCGGTCTTCGCCTGCTACGACCAGCTGCGGCGCGAGATCCAGGCCCTGCTGGCGGAGAACGAGGAGCTGACGCGGGCGGTGGGGTGGCTCAGGGAGCAGCGGCACCTGCGGCACCTCCTGCGTGGCCAGCCTGGCACGGCACCCAGCTCGGCTCCCCCCCTTGCCCCCGTATCCCGCTCCAGCGGGGGATACTTCGTCTTCCCCAGCCCAGGTGGGGGGCACGGGCAACCCTGTGGCGGTCCCTGGCCGGTGGGTGCCGCGGCTGCAAACACCCCCTGCTTCTCCTGCAGCCAATGTCCTTGACTGGGAGCTGGCACCCCTGGAGCAGAGCCCAGTCTTCCAGACCCCCCCTTGGGAGCCCCTCTGGAACCAGCAGCCCCAGGACAGCGCGCTGTCCACACCGAGCAGCACCGACGTCAGCGCCGGGGTGCTTTCGCCTGTCACCGGGAGCAAGAGTATTAGAGGGGGCCTGGAGGGGGGTCTGACACCAAAGCTCATGGGAGGAGGGGTGGTGGGCCGAGTCGCATCCCATCCCATCCCATTCCATCCCCATCCCATCCCATCTCATTCCATCCCCATCCCATCCCATCTCATTCCATCCCCATCCCATCTCATCATATCCCCATCCCATCCCCAACTCCATCCCCATCCCATCCCATCATATCCCCATCCCATCCCCACCTCCATCCCCATCCCATCCCATCCCATCATATCCCCATCCCATCCCATCCCCAACTCCATCCCACCATATCCCCATTCCATCCCATCCCATCCCATCCCCATCCCCATCCCATCCCATTCCATCCCATCCCATCCCATCCCTTCCCTTCCCCATCCCATCCCATCCCATCCCATCCCATCCCATCCCATCCCATCCCATCCCATCCCATCCCTGTCCCTCTGCTGTAGCCTTGGGCCTCCCTGTGAGCGTTTGTGGGGCCGGGGCCGGCGCGGGCAGGAGCTGCGGGGGTGCGGTGCGCGGGGGGGGCGCTGGGCCCCCCGGCACTGCGGGAACTGAGACCGGCGTCCTTGTCCTGGCAGCCCTCCCGGTGACTGCGCACGGCAGCCCTGGCCCCGACAGCCACCGCCTCTCCTGCCCCCTCGACCACTTCAGCTCCGCCGGCCGCCCCCCCAGCCACCGGCTGCCCCCCGAGCCGCCGTGGGACCCCCCGGTGCCAGGGCCAAGCGGCCCCAGTCTGCGGCTGTTGGACACTCAGGGGTCAGGGTCTGGGGTCCCCCCACCCCCGCTCCTGCCGCCCCCAGCCCCGGCGGAGCAGCAGCCGCTGGACCTGCGGCTGCCGGACGCCCGGGGCAAGGAGCCCCGGCGGAAGGTGGCCCGCGATGCCAACCGGCTCACCTCCAGCCGCGAGCCGCTGCAGAGCTCCAGCCCGCAAGGTGAGGGCCGGGGCACGGCACTGGTGGGGTGCACGGTGCCCCCGGGGCGCTGCACCCCTGTGACTCCCCGCTCCCACCGACTTCGCGGCCCGGGGGGACAGCGAGGTCCTGGGCAAGCGGCTACGGCCACCCTGTGCCAGGGGACACACAGGAACACCGGGGAGCCACAGCCCCCGGGGATGCCGGGGGGCTACTAGCCTCTGCGCAGGCAAACCCGGCACGCCGGCTTTTCTGCCCTGCAAAGCATGGGCAGAGCTGGCACGCGCGTTTTCCGTCCTGCAAAGCTGGCACAGGGGCTCTTCTGCCCTGCAAAACCGGCACGCTGGTTTTCTGTCCGGCAAAAGGGGTGTGCTGGCGTCCCTACCCTGCACAGCTGGCACGCGGGTTTCCTGACCCGCAAAACCAGCCTGCTGGCATCTCTGCCCTGCAAAACCGGCACGCTGGCCTCTGTGCTCCCCTGCAGGGAGCCCTGGCACCAGCGGCAAGGCCTGGCCTGGTCCCCGGGGTGGTGGGGGGCACAGGGAGAGGTGACCGGGGTGCCAGCGCGGGGTCCGCCCCGGGGCAGGGATAAGTTCCCGACGCCGGCAGGTCCTGCAGACGGCCGGCAGCCAGCGTGGGAGCAGCTGGTGGGTGAGATCGCCTTCCAGCTGGACCGCCGCATCCTCGCCAGGGTCTTCCCCGACCGCACCCGGCTCTACGGCTTCACCGTCGCCAACATCCCCGAGAAGATCATGGCGGTAGGCTGACGCAGCTGAGCCGGGGAGCCGGGCATGGTGCCCATGCCTGCAGCCCAGTGCACTCCGGTCCTCTTTACACTTGGGCACCCATGGGTGCCGACCCTGCCCCGTCTCTCCCTGCAGACCACCCTCAGCACCGTGCCAGGGGGCTTTGACGAGCAGTCCTGTGCCGCCGCAGCCCGACGCTACGTCGGCCTGATGGGGCGTCTGCGGGCGCTGGGCTACAGCCCCGCGGCGCACCCGGCCTTCGCTGAGTCCCTCGTCAACACCTACGGCATCCTGCCAGAGCCGGCCGGCCCCGACGCCCGCGCCTGCCACAGCCCGGCCTTCCTGCACCGCGTGGTGGCCGAGACGGTGCCGCCGGCAGCGCAGCCGGACACGATGGTGCTGCTCGATTGCCTGCAGGAGCTGGCGCGGGAGGACGGGCAGCCCCTCTTCCTCTGGTGAGCCGCTGGGCCGGCCCCTGCACCAGCACCGGCCCCCGCACCGGCACCGGACCCCACACCAGCACCAGACCCTGTGCTGGCACCAGCCCCCGTACCAGCTGTGCCATCGCCAGCCGGAGCCCTGCACTGTGCAATAAACCTGCTCCAGCACCCCCACCCTCCTCTGCCGTGGCAGCTCCGGCAGGCACTGCGAGTGCCACCATGGCTGCTGCTGCTGCTCCTGCTCGGGGACACCCCTGTGACGGGCAGCAATGCCGGGGTGCAGGCAGCCATGCAGGAGGGCGAGCAGGGCTGCAGGCAGCGGCACAGGCAGCCGTGCCAGGGTGCAGAGGGTCACGCTGCGGTTGAGGCCGCAGTCCTTTTCCTTTCGGCTGCGGGCAGGGGAAGCCGGTTGGATGCGGAAGCGAAAGCCAGGATGCGCCCCAGCGTCCCCCCCTGCCCCGCGGCACGGCCGGGTCAGGGCCTCGGCGGGGGTCTCAGCGTGGCCGCTGGCACCCTGGCGCCGGGATGTGCTGGGGTATGCCGGGGTGCCAGCGGAGGGGCCCGGGCAAGGGTGCTAGGGGTGCGGAGGGGGGGACCCCTCCCTGCCTGCGGCCGTGAGGCCGCTCGCTGCCAGCGGCAGGAAGGGGAAGCGGCAGCAGGAAACGGAGCAGCTCGGGGCCAGCCCGACACCCAGGGAAACCACCTGCCCTGCCACGCTGGGCTGCGCCCTGCCGGCAGAGCGGGTGCCCCGTGGGTGGGAGCACGCAGCAGCAGCCGGGTAGGTGAGGGGGGGGTGTGGAACCCCATGCTGGGGTCTGCGCAAGGCGAAGGGACAGGGGGGTCAGTCGCACAGGCGCAGGCCAGCCGGGGCGCAGCCGTTACGCCAAAGGTGCCGCGGCCGCTCCTGCCCCACCACGTGCGGCCCCACACGGCCGGCACCGCCGCCATGGTAGAGCTGGGGCCGCAGCGTTTGCCTTTCCTGGGGCGGGAGATGCCAGGGATGGTGCCAGGGGAAGGAGAGCGGGGAGAGCACCCTGGCACCCCCCCACCCCGCACCGGCACAGCCAGAAGGTGACAGCAGCGGCTGGGAGGGCGGCTGGCTGAAGGCTCCCCGAGCTGCTGCATGGGGGGCTGTGGGGTCTGGGGGCCCCCGAGCACCCCCACCCCCACCGGGGTCTGCCCCCCCCCCGCTGTGGCCCGGCAGCGCCATGGTGGGTTCAGACAGGGTGGCTCAGCCCCAAGGCGCCGGCGGAGGTGGCTGTGATCCCTCCCCGCTCGACCCTCCCCTCCTCATCCTCGCTGCCACAGCCGCCTCCTGCCCGGTTTGGCAGGGCCCCGGTATGCCCGCGGGCCGCGCCGGCAGGACACGGCAGACAAGGGGTTACAGCCCTGGGAAAACCAGTCGTGGGTGTTCACCGGCCGGGCAAGGTGCAGCGCCAGCAGCTCAGCGGCCGCCGGCTCCCCTGCCTGCCGCCGCTGCTGACCCCTGCCCGCACGCTGCCCGGCCCGTGGTGCCCCAGCACGCGGCTGGCGGCACGGCCCGGCACAGAGGTGGGAGCCGGGGGCTGCCGAGGCCGGCAGCGGCAGGCGGTGTTTGCCACGCACCTACGACAGGAATGCGGCCGGCCGGCTGGCCCGGGTGGATGGCAGCCGGGCACGGCTGGGGCCACAGCTGATTAGAGCCCAGTCCGGCCCAGTGGCAAGCGGATGTTTGTGACCTGTTGAGCTCCCGGTGCCGGCAGCAGCCTGCCGAGCCCGTGGCGTGCCAAGCAAGCGGTGGCACCGAGCGGACGGTGGCTGTGAGCTGACAGCAGTGGCGGCGGTGCCGGCCCCTCCAGAGAGGTGGAGGCGTTGGTGCCGTCGGTGATGGCCCCCAGCGCCGCGGGGTGCGGAGGTGAGCGGGGGCTGCCTGGGGACGCGGGATGTGGCGTGGCCCCGGGGAGCGGCACAGGCGGTGGTGGTGGGACGGCACAAGCAGGGAGCCGGCACGGGCAGGGAGCCGGCACAGGCAGGGAGCCAGCACGGGCAGGGAGCCAGCACGGGCGGCTCAGGGACTGCCTGGCCCTCGGGGAAGGGAGCAGCGCTGGCAGCACTGGGGCATGGTGCCGCTTGCCCCCCGGCCACCGAAGGCCACCACCGAAGGCAGGGCTGGGACGGAGCAGCTGGGCAGTGCGGCACAGGCAGCGCCCAGCAGCAGGGAGGGCTTGGCTGCCGCACCCTCCGGTGCCGGCTGCTGGGCAAACATGGTCCTTGGGGCCCCACGCGCCTGGGCAAAGCTGCCTACACTGTGGGGCATTGCCCGCTGCTGCTGCCTGCACCGTGGGGCTCTGCCCGTGGCTCCAGCCAGCGCCGCAGGTACAATGCTGCTGCCTGCTGCCAGCACCGCGGGCACAATGCCCACATCACCCTGCGAGAACAATGCCCGCTGCCTGCTGCCCCTGCTACCGGGACAGAGCCCGCCGGCCCCGCCAGTGCCACGGGGCCGATGCACATGGCAGCTACCTGCACCGACCCCCTCCGGGTGAGGGCCGGGGGGGTGCGGGGACCCCGGCACGGCCCCGGTGCTGTCGTGCAGGCAGTGCCGCTCCCAGCCGGGCCCTGCACACTCACGCTCCCGTGACGGCAAATTACCTTCCCGTGGGAGTCAGGGATGCCCGAGCGGCCGGGAAGTGCTGGGACCTGGGCTGAGTCACCCCCTGCCGCACGTGCTGCCCGGGCTGCCCGCGGCACCGTGGGGCAGAGAGACGTGCCAGCTCCCACCACGGAGCAGAGCCAGGCGTCCACCCAGGGCCAGCGCGGTGGGCACCCTGCCCCACAGCCATGCCCTGGAGCCGGGGGACCCCCAGAGGTCCTGCCCGGGGGACCCCCATGGCAGGAGAGGGCACAGAGCCGAGGCCCCGCTGCCAGGCCAGGGATGCCACCGGCCAGCGTGGCCCCAAGCAGCTCCCTGTGCCGCGGCCGGCGCCTCGGGCCAGGACGGAGCTGGAGCAGCCACAGCCGACAGCTCTGGCCCAGCGGGTGAGCGTGGGGCAGCCCCACGGCCGGGGGGAGCTCGGGCACCTCAGCCGAGAGCACCCCGAGGCCCTGCCGCGGCCAGCGTCCCCAGCAACCCCGGTGACCCCAGTGTCCTCAGTATCCCCAGTGTCCCCAGTATCTGCAGTGACCACAGTGTCCCCAGTGACCCCAATATTCCCAGCATCCCCAGTGACCCCAGTGATACCAGTGTCCCCAGTATCCCAGTGTCCCCAGCATCCCCAGTATCCCCAGTAACCCCAGCATCCCCAGTGACCGCAGTGACCTCAGTATCCCAGTGACTCCAGCGACCCCAGTGACCCCAGTGACCCCAACATCCCCGGCATCCCCAGTATCCCCAGTGACCCCAGCGACCCCAGTGTCCCCAGCATCCCAGTGAGCCCAGTGAGCCCGGTGTCCCCAGCATCCCAGTGACCCCAGTGACCCCAGTGTTCCCAGTGCCCAGCACCATCCCACAATGGGGAGCGGGCACAGGAGGGCTGGGCGGCCAGGCAGTCTGACAGCGTGGGGCTGCAGAGTCAGGCAGGAGTCAGGCAGGAGTCAGGCAGGAGTCAGGCAGGAGTCACCGGGCCCCAGGTGAAGGGGCAGGAGGCGGCGAGCAAGTGGTGTGAGGTGTCGGGCCAAGGAGCCGGTTCCCGGCCCACGGCACAGCTGCAGGGCACGGAGGCGCCGGGGAACCCGTCAGGCCAGGCTGGCCAGTCCCGGCCTCGCCAGGGCTCGCCTCGCCGCGACTCAGTCGCGTGCCGCGGCGGCAGCCGGCAGGGCTCCCGGGGACGGCGGCGTGGTGGACGGCAGCCCCTGACCCCCCAAGCCCAGCAGGCAGGTGAGCGGGTAGCCATGGGGTGGCACAGGGACGAACGGCCGCGGGGGCCACGGCGGGGGCGTCAAGGAGGAGGGGGCCGGAGGGCCGGGGCGGCCGGGGAGACCCTGCAGCCAGGGCCCGTGGTGGTGAGGCTGTGTGGGCTGCGTGCCATCCCATGTGCCACCTCCTGTGCCACCCCCCATGCCACCATCCCCCCGGGCCGCCTGGCCGTGCAGCTCCCACCTCCACGGGGGGCCGTCCCGCCGGCTGGGGCGGCCCGGGGGGACCTGCCCGGGGCAGCTGGCCTGGGGGTCCTCCCTGCAGGGACTCCCCGTCCCCGAGGGAGGGCGGCTGTGGGGTTCCCGGGGACACGGGGGGCTGCTCCGGGGTGCCCCTGCCCGGGGGGGGCTTTGGGGGTCCCAGGGACCCCGAAAGGACACGGTGCAGGGGCTGACAGCCCCGCTCCGGCCGCGCCGCCCCCCGCCCTGCAGGTGCCTTCTCTCCGCTGCCGGCAGAGCCCGGGGACGCGTGGGACGGTCTCTGGGGACGCGTGGGACGGTCCCGGCCGCGGGAAGTTCCCACGGTGGCGGCTCAGCCGCGGCGGCCGGGACGGGGTGGGGGGGGTCCCGCTCCCGGCCGCGCTATCTCCGCCGCCCCTGACCCGGGGTCTTTCTCCCGCAGGTCGTGCCGGCTGCACCGCAGCCCCCGGGCAGGAGCAGGGGGACGCCGCGCTCCCCCTCAGCCCCCTGCCCGGCCCCCCGGCGCCCCGGCCCGCCCCCGCCATGCTGCTGCCGGAGTCCCCCTTCCCCAGCCGGGCGCTGGCGGCCCTGGACTGCCTGGCCTGGGGGCTGGTCAGCCCCAGCTTCTGGGCCGTCAACCGCCTCCTCGACCTGCGGCAGACGACGGCGGAGCAGAGGCGGCAGCGGCGGAGCCGGTGCGGGTGGTGCTGCGGCTGCGCCGGGCAGGTGCTGGCAGGGCTGGCGTACACCGCGCTGCTGCTGCTGGCGCTGCCCGTGGCCGCGCTGGGGCTGCTGCTGTGGCTGCCGGTGGAGGCGGCGCGGCGGCCGTTTGTCTACCAGTACACGGCGGGCACGGCGCCGGCGGAGCCGTGGGACCTGCGGCAGCGCCGCACCTTCACCTTTGTCAGCGCCAACCTCTGCCTGCTGCCCAGCGGCCTGGCCAAGTTCAGCAACCTGGGGCAGACGCCGCAGCGTGCCGCCTACATCGCCCGCCACCTCGCCCCGGTGCCACCGGACCCCCCCGGCACCCGGGCCAGCCTGGTCGAGCCGCGGCACGGCGAGGCCAACAGCTACGGCGGGACCCTCTGCACCCCGCGGCAGCCCCCCGGCAGCGTGGCCGTGGAGGTGCCGGCGGAGGCGGCCGAGCCCGTGCCGGCGGTCCTGTCCGAGCGCTTCCCGGCGGACGCCGACTTCGTCTGCCTGCAGGAGGTCTTCGAGGCGGGCGCCGCCGCCTGCCTGCGCCGGCGGCTGGGCGGCACCTTCCCGCACGTCCTCTCCGAGGTGGGCGCCCGCGGGCTGCGGGGCGGCCGGCTGAAGCTGCTCGACAGCGGGCTCTTCCTGGCCAGCCGCTACCCGCTGCTGGCGGCGCGGTACCACGGCTTCCCCAACGGCGCCCGGGAGGACGCCCTGGCCGCCAAGGGGCTGCTCGCCGTCCAGGTGAGCGGGACGCCCGCGCCGCGGGCAGCGGGCAGGGCGCCGCCTGCTCCCGCCGGATTTCCCCGCTGAGGGTGCTGCGTCCCTCCAGGTGCTGCTGGGCTCGGCGCAGGGGCGGAGGGTCGTGGGCTACGTCGGCTGCACCCACCTGCAGGCGCCCGCAGGTGAGGGGGGCTGCGCTCCCACCCGCCGCTGCCGAGGGGGGGGTCCCAGCGGTGCCGGGGCGGGTGGTGACGCCGTCTGTCCCCCGCCACCGCAGCCGACGCCGCCATCCGGGACGCGCAGCTGACGCTGGGGCTGCGCTGGCTGCAGCTCTTCCGGGAGGCTCAGGAGCAGCGCGGGGACGTGGTGGCCTTCGACGTCTTCTGCGGGGACCTCAACTTCGACAACTGCTCCCCAGGTCGGGGGGCCGGGGGCAGCGGGGCCGGGCGGGAGGTGGTTTGGGGGGACGGGGGGTCTGGGGGGGGATGATGGCGGAGACGTGTCCCCCTCCCCGCAGGCGACGAGCTCAACCAGAGGCACCAGCTTTTCGAGGTGTACCGGGACCCCTGCCGCCGGGCGCCCGGGCAGGACGCGCCCTGGGCCATAGGTGGGACCTGCCCTCCCCCACCCTCGCCCCCTCCCCAGCCCCTCCCTGCGGCACCCTGGTCCCCACCCCGCCAGCCCCGAGGGAGGGGGACGCAGCGGGGGTCCCACTCACAGCCCTGCCCGTCCCCGTCCGCAGGCACGCTGCTCAACTACCTGAAGATCTACGAGGAGCCCGTGTCCACCCCGGAGAAGCTGAAGAGGTGACGGGGGTGGGGACACGGCGGGGACATGGGGGGGGACGGCCCCAGGGTCCCCCCACAGCCTCGGCTGGTGAATGGGATGCTCCAGCCAGACCACCCTGCCTGGAGGGGGGTGACACTGGTGGCGGGGTCCCTCCGTCCCTGTGCCACCATGTCCTCATGCCACCATATCCCCATGCCACCACCTCCCCATGCCACATGTCCCCTTGCCATCATGTTTCCTTGCCACCATGTCCCCATGCCACCACATCCCCATGCCACCACATCCCCATGCCACCATGTCCCCTTGCCACCATGCCCTCATGCCACCACATCCCCACACCACCATATCTTCGTGTCACCATGTCCCATGTCCCCATGTCCCTGTGCCACTGTGTCCCCATGCTGCCACATCACCATGACACCACCTCACCGTGCCACTGTCCCCGTGCCACTGTGTCCCCATGTCACCATGTCCCCATGACCCTGTGCCACCATGTCACTGTGCCACCGCGTCCCTGTGCCACTGTGTCCTCATGTCCCCATGTCCCCATGCCACTACATCCCCATGCTACTGCGTCCCTGTGCTGTGTCCTTACGTCCCCATGTCCCCATGACCTGTGCCACCACATCCCCGTGTCACTGTGTCCCTGTGCCACTGTGTCCCCATGACCCTGTGCCACCACGTCCCCATGCCACTGTGTCCCTGTGCCTCCCCATGCCACCATGTCCCCGTGCCACTGTGTCGCCATGTCACCATGTCCCCATCCTACCACATCCCCGTGCCATCACGTCCTCATGCCACCATATCCCCGTGCCACCATGTCCCTATGCCACCACGTCCCTGCTCCACAGGACACTCTCGCAGTCGGCGGGGCGGCAGCGGTACCTGGCGGGCCCGATCCTCTCCAGTGGGCAGCCCGACCCAGCGGCCCCCAGCCCCTGGCAGGGCCGGCGCGTGGACTACATCCTCTACCGCCAGCACCGCGGGGCCCTGCCGCTGCGGACGGTGAGTGCCGGCACGGCAGGGCCGGGCGTGCCCGTGGCACCCTGCATCCCCTGCCCTGACGGCCCCTCTCCCCCCGGCAGGAGGTGGCGGGGGTCTCCTTCATCACCCAGCTGGCCACCCGCTCCGACCATCTGCCCGTGGCCCTGCGGCTCGACGTGGCCCCCGCGCCCCCCTGAGCCGTCAGTGCGCGGGCAACGGCCACCTGCCTGGCGCATCCCCGGCACCGGAGCCGGCACCAG
Organism: Calonectris borealis; assembly: GCF_964195595.1. Lineage (NCBI taxonomy): Eukaryota > Metazoa > Chordata > Aves > Procellariiformes > Procellariidae > Calonectris > Calonectris borealis. The sequence continues at coordinate 581,219 of NC_134313.1, forward strand.
CACAGCTTGGGGGTCCGGGCCTGCTGGCGCGCGAGGTGGGTGCTGGCACCCCGAGGGGACGTGGGGACGCCTCCAAGGGCTCACGCGTGTTGGCCGCGCCACCGCGTGCCGGCGTCCCGTGGGGCTGGTGCAGGATGCGGTGGGGCTGCCGCGGTGCGTGGCTGCGCCCGCTGCCACAGCCTCTGGGTGCCGCGGCGGGGGAGCGGTCCGGCAGCGGCCCGGCAGCGGTCCGGCAGCGGCCCGGCATGGCTGGCACCAGCTGCAGTTTTAGCAACCGGAGCGAAATAAAGGCCTCGAGCGCAGGGGGTGGTTCTGCGCCAGCACCGGCCCCACGGCACATGGGGGGCTGCCCCCCCCATTGCCAGGGCAGGGAGCGAGGGGGAGCGATGGGGCGACTGGACCCCGAGTTGGGGTTCCCACTGCAGGGGTGGGGGGGTGCAGAGGAGCCAGCCCAGGCGCGTGGGGCAGAGCTCCGGGGGCTCGGTGGGGCTGGGGGCGCAGGAGGGTCCCGGGGTGCAGCCGGCTGGTGCCATGTCCAGCAGCCACACCATGCACCCCCACCTTGTCCCAGGGCCCCCCCAGCCACCTGGGGCACTGGGTGCTGCACAGGATGCCGGGTACCGCACAGGGCATTGGGTGCTGCATGGGTGCTGGGTGCTGCAGCTGGGGGAGCGCACCGGGTCCCCCAGGCCCCAGGGTGGGCACGGCCTCCACAGCCCCCCGGCAGCCAGGCCCAGCCCCACACGTGCCCTGACCCCGTCCCAGCCCCCCCGCAGCCCCCAAACTGAGAGGGGCCTGGAGGGATTGGGGGTGGCACTGGGGGGAACCCCAGGAGCTGCATGGCAGAGACCCTGGGGACCCCTCCATAGTGATCCTTGGGGACAACTCCATGGGGACCCTTGGGACCGCTTCTTGGGGACCTTTGGGAACCGCTTCATGGGGATCCCTGGGGACCACTCCATGGGCATCCTTGGGGACAACTCCACAGGGACCCTTGGGGACTGCTTCGTGGGGATCCTTGGGGACCGCTCCATGGGGACCCTGGAGACAACTCCATGGGGACCCTTGGGGACTGCTCCATGAGGACAACTCCATGGGAACCACTCCACAGGGATCCTTGGGGACAACTCCATGGGGGTCCTTGGGGACAACTCCATGGGGACCCTGGAGACCACTCCATGGGGACCCTTGGGACTGCTCCCTGGGCCATTCCCTGAGGACTCCTGGGCTCTGCTCCCTGGGGACCCCCGGGCTGGGGGCTGCCTGGCAGGGACCACAGCACGCCCCCGCCGCGCACACGGCCATGCGGAGGGGCCCGAAGGCTCGTTTATTGGAAGGCACCGAACTGGGGAGGGGTGGGGGGGACACACCCCATGCCTGGGGCTTGACCCCTCCATCCGGGGGGCCGAGCCCTGGGCGCGGGTCTGGGGTCGGTGAGGCAGAAGCATGGGAGCCCGTGGGCAGTGCTGTGGGGAGGAGAGGCTGCCCCACTGCGGGAGCCTGAGCCCTGCCCCACGGCGGGGGGACCCTCCGGTCCGCTCTGCCCTGGGGTGGGGGGCAGGAGCCCGAGGCGTGGAGATGGGGGATGCCCCTTGGGGTGTGCATAGCTGGGGTTGGGGGGCTGCCCCACAGAGTGTGCGTAGCTGGGAGTGGGGGGCTGCCCCACAGAGGTGCATAGCTGGGAGTGGAGGGCTGCCCCATGGACTGTGCGTATCTGAGGTTGGGGGGCTCCCCTTCAGACTGTGCGTATTGGGAGTTGGGGGGCTGCCCTATCGACTGTGCGTATCTAGGGACGGGGGGGCTGCCCCACAGAGTGTGCGTGTCTGGAGTTGGGGGGCTGCCCCACGGAGTGTGCAGAGCTGGGACCGGGGGGATGCTGCTCGGAGGTGCATTGGGGTTGGGGGGCTGCCCCACGGACTGTGTGCATCTGAGGTTGGGGGGCTGCCCTATCGACTGTGCGTATCTAGGAACGGGGGGCTGGCCCACAGAGTCTGCGTACCTAGGGTGGGGGCTGCCCCACGGGGTGTGCGTAGCCGGGGCCGGGGCTGCCCCACGGCCGCCAGCCTGGGGGGCAGGGACCCTCAGACGGCCTCCTGCGCCCGCCGGTACTCGAAGAGGCTCCCGCGCTCGGCGAAGCTCCGGGGTGCCGGCGGCTCCACGGCCTCCTCGGGGTCCCCCCTGTCCCCGGGGGAGCCGAAGCCTCCCCCGCCAGGGGTCTGCAGGCGGAAGATGTCCTGCGGCAGGGAGAAGAGGAGACAGGGCGTCGGGGGGTGCCGGGGTGCTGGGGGGCGTGGGGTGGTCCCGCGCAGCGCTCACCCCCGGCTCCACCGGCACTGACGTCTTGGCGCCCAGGTTGATGGTTCGGCCGTCACGGCGCAGCAGCAGGTTGAGCCCCGGGGCGCCGGGGCTGCCCCCTAACCGGCAGAGGGGGGTCAGGGGGCCCCGGGGGGCCCCGGGGGGCCACAGAGGGCCACAGGGGTCCCCGCTCACCTCGCAGGCCGTAGGGGCGGACGGCGCGGCGCTCACTCAGCACCGACAGCACCATGTCCTCGCGGAAGAGCAGCTCCCGGATCACCCCGTCGCCCCCCCGGCAGCGCCCCGCACCCCCCGAGCCCCGCCGCAGCTCGAAGCGCTGCAGGACCACGGGGTACCTGGGGGGGAGGGGGGGCCAGGGTCAGTCCCGGCAGGACCCCAGCAGCCCCCCACGCTCTCCCCGGGCCCCGGCACCCACCGCTGCTCCAGGATCTCGGGGTCGGTGATGCGGGTGTTGGTCATGTGGGTGTGGACCCCGCTGCGGCCATGCCAGCGCGGGCCGGCCCCCGCGCCCCCCGCCACCGTCTCGTAGTAGCCCACCCGCTCGTTCCCGAAGGTGACGTTGTTCATGCAGCCCTGAGGGCACAGGGGAGGGCAGGGGACCCCCACCCCCCACCGTGGGGTCTGACCCCCAGGACCCCCGACCCCTGGAACTCCTGACCCCCGAGACCCCTGATGCCCAAGACCCCTGACCCCTGGTGCCCCGGACCCCTGGGACCCCCAGCACTGCAGACCCCCAGGACTCCCTACCCCTGGGACCGCCGGCACCCCAGGACCCCTGACCCTGGGGACCCCTGATGCCAGGGACCCCCGACCACCGGGACCCCTGACCCCTGGGACCCTCACCACCCCAGGCCTCCAGGTCTCCCAAGTCCTGGGACTCTCAACCCCCAGGGATTCCCCACCCCCAGGACCCCCAGCATCCTGGAGCCCCAGCACCCTGGAATCCCCAGCAACCCAGACCCCTGGGACCCCCGGGAGCCCCAGCACCCCTGATCCTCCAGAGCCTGGGATCCCCGACCCCCAGGACCCCCGGCCACTCAGACCCCTGGGACCCCCAGGAGCCCCAGCGCCCCTGATCCTCGGGACTGCCAGCGCCCCGGGACCCCGGACCCCCGGGACCCCTGGTCCCTACCTGGGAGGCGGCGCAGACGCCGAAGGCCCTGAAGATGACGTCCACCACCCGCTGGGAGGTCAGGACATTGCCCCCCACCACGGCGGCCTCGGGCGAGGGGTCCAGGATGGAGCCCTTGGGGATGACCACCCGCACGGGCGCCAGGCAGCCCTGGTGGGGGCAGGCAGCCCGTCGGCCCCGCACGGATCCTGCCCCACGCCCTGGGGGCTGGGGGGCAGCCGCAGCCCCCCGGCCGCCCCCCGGCTCCCCCCGCCCCTGCGCTGCTTGCTGGGGGCAGCCCAGACCCATGGCTCCCCTGCCCAGGGCGGCAGCACCCTGAGCCCCCCCCACCTTCTTCCCTGGGGGAGCAGGGGCCCAGGACCCCCCTGCCAGGGGAACAGGGGCCCAGGACCCCCCGCCCCAAGGGATTGGGGGCCCAGACCCCCCTGCTCTGGGGGAGCAGGGTCCAGCTTCTCTGTCCCAGGGGATGGGGGGCCCAGGGCCCCCCACCCCGAGCCCTGAGGGGTCCCGCAGCCAGGGGGTCCCTCAGCCCAAGGGGTCCCTCAGCCCAGGGGGTCCCACAGCCCGGGGTCCTGCAGCCCAGGGGGTCCCACAGCCCGGGGTCCCCCAGCCCAGGGTCCCCCAGCCCAGGGTCCCCCAGGCGGGGGTCCCGCACCCACCTGGTTGAGGGGGATGTCCTGGCCCACCATGCAGCGCAGGCAGTAGATGAGGGCGGAGAGGGTGATGGCGCGGGGCGCGTTGCAGTTCCCGTACACCTCCGGCCCCGAGCCCGAGAAGTCAAAGACGGCGCTGCCCTGCGGGGACAGCGGGGACGAGAGGTGGCCCCGCGTCCCCCCCGGCCGGGGGCGTCCCCCAAACCCCACCTCGGGGGGGATCTCCCGCACCCCGGAGCCGCCCGCTCACCTCCTGGGGGTCCACCTGCACCCGCAGCCGGATGGGCGAGCCATCGTCCATGCGGTCCTCGGCCTCCACCGCGGTGCCCCAGCGCGCGGCGAAGCCCTTCAGCATCTCCCGCACGGCCACCTCGGCGTTGGCCTGGGGACGGCGGGGGTCAGGCGGGGCTGGGGGGGCCGGGGGGGCCGGGGGGCGGCGGGTCCCACCTGGATGTGGGCCATGTACGCCTGGACGACGGGGAGGCCGTGGAGGCGGATGAGCTCGGCGACCAGCTGGATCCCCTTCTGGTTGGCGGCCACCTGGGCCCGCAGGTCCGACAGGTTGTCCTGCAGGTTCCGGGTCCCGCTGCAGCCCGGGACGCGGCCTGGCGCCATCAGGGCCTCCGTCACCGCTGCGGGGGACGAGTGAGCAGCAGCGGGGCGGAGGGTGCCCATCCCCACCGCGTCCCTGCCGTCCCCACTGCATCCCCACCATGTCCCCACCACGTCCCCACCATCCCCACCATATCCCCACCATGTCCCCACCGCGTCCCCACCGCGTCCCTGCCGTCCCCCCCACATCCCTGCTGTCCCCACTGCATCCCCACCATGTCCCCACCACATCCCCACCATCCCCACCATATCCCCACCACGTCCCCACCGCGTCCCCACCGCGTCCCTGCCGTCCCCACTGCATCCCCACCATGTCCCCACCACATCCCCACCATCCCCATCATATCCCCACCACGTCCCCACCGCGTCCCCACTGCGTCCCTGCCGTCCCCCCCACATCCCTGCTGTCCCCACTGCATCCCCACCACGTCCCTGCCATCTCCACCACATCCCCACTGCATCTCCACCATCCCCACCATATCCCCACCATATCCCCACCACATCCCCACCGTGTCCCTGCCGTCCCCCCCACATCCCCACTGTCCCCTCTGCATCCCCACCACGTCCCCACCATCTCCCCGCTGCCCCCACTGCATCCCTGCCATCCCCACCATTCCCACTGTGATCCCACCATCCCCACCACATCCCCACCACATCCCCACCATCCCCACCACATCCCCACCGCGTCCCCACCACATCCCCACCATTCCCACCATCCCCACCACATCCCCACCATCCCCACCACATCCCCACCGCGCCCCCACCACATCCCCACCATTCCCACCACATCCCCACCGTGTCCCCACCGCGTCCCCACCGTCCCCACCGCGTCCCCACCGTCCCGGCGCAGACCCACCCTCCTCCTGGAAGACACCGTCCTTCACCAGCTTGAAGGAGACGAAGACGGCCCCCTCCTCCCGCAGCGCCTTGGAGTGGGGGGGCATGGAGCCAGGGGTGATGCCCCCGATGTCCGCGTGGTGCCCGCGGCTGGCCACGAAGAAGACGGGCTTGGGGATGCCCGGCCAGAAGACCTGGGGAGAGCCCAGCGCTGAGCCGGCGTCCCGGGAGGGGCCCCGCGCTCCGGGGGGCCCCGGGGGGGTCCCGCGCCCCTGGCCCGCACTCACGGGGGTGATGACGGTGAGGTCGGGCAGGTGGCTGCCCCCCGCGCAGGGGTGGTTGCTCAGGATGACGTCCCCCTCCCGCAGGTCCTCACCCAGGTTGCGGATCTGCAGCAGCACCGGGAAGGGCTGAGTGGGTCCCGGGGGGTCCCGGGGGGGTCCCGGGGGGAACCTCCTACCTGGAACTGGACGGTCTCCTGCATGGCACCCAGGTGGACGGGGATGTGGGGGGCGTTGGAGACCAGCCCCCCGTCCGGCCCGAAGAGCGCGCAGGAGAAGTCCAGCCGCTCCTTGATGTTGGTGGAGATGGCCGTTCGCTGCAGGATCCGGCCCATCTGCTCTGCGGGGGGGACGCGGCGGACCCTCAGGAGGGGACCCCCACCCCACACCAGCCTCGTCCTGGCTCCCAGGGGGCTCCCGGGACCCCCCCGGCCCCACCAGCCGAACCCCGGCCCCAGAGAGTCCCCCTCGTCCTGGCTCCCGGGGGGCTCCCGGGACACCCCCGCCGAACCCCGACCCCAGCCAACCCCAGCCCGGCCCCCCGGCCCCCCCGCCACGTCCCCCTGCCCCAGGCAGGGCCGGGGGCAGCCCCCACCTGCGATGCTCATGAAGCGGTGGGAGAAGATGGAGAGCTGGACGGCGTCGAGCTGGGGGCCGACGGGGCGCGGGGGCCCCGAGCCGACGGCGATGCAGACGTCGCCGAAGCGGGTGAGGCTGGCGGTGCAGCCCGGCTCCACCACAATGGTGCTGGGGGGGCAGGCGACGGCACCAGGAGCTGGAGGGGCGCAGGGCTTCCCAGGGTCCCCACCGGCTCCCTGGGGTCCCACCAGCTCCCCCAGGGTCCAGCCAGCTCCCTGGGGTCCCCACTGTCTCCCCAGGGTCCCACCAGCCCACCAGCGTCCCCACCAGCTCCCTGGGGTCCCACCGGCACCCTGGGGTCCTTCTGGCTTCCCGGGGACCCCACCAGCTCCCCAGGGTCCCATCGTCTCCTTGGGGTCCCACCAGCCCACCGGGGTCCCCACCAGCTCTCTAGGGTCCCTGACAGCTCCCCGGGGTCCACCCAGCTTTGTGGGGTTTCTACTGGCTTCCCGGGTCCCCACCAGCTCCCTGGGATGCTGACAGCTCCCTGGGGTCCTTCTGGCCTCCTGGGGTCCCCACCATCTCCCCGGGGTCCCAGCAGCCCCCCGGGGTCCCCACCGTCTCCCCAGGGTCCCCACCAGCTCCCTGGGGTCCCCACCAGCACGTTGGGGTCCCTGTCGTCTCCCTGGGGCCCCCACCGTCTCCCCAGGGTCCCACCAGCTCCTCAGGGTCCTGCCATCCCCCTGGGGTCCCCACCAGCCCCCTGGGGTCCCACCATCTCCCTGGGGTCCCCACTGGCTCCCTGGGGTCCCACCCGCTCCCCGGGGTCCCCGGGGTCCCCACCTGTTCTTGTCGATGACGATGGCGGGGCCGGGGACGGCGTGGTCACAGGCCAGCTCCTCCAGCAGGAACACCGGCGTCTCCAGGTACCCCTCCTCGAAGTAGCACCGCGTCACCTGCGGGACCCAGCCCGAGCCCCCAGCCCCACGCCGGGTCACCCCCAGTCCCCACGCGACCCCCGGGCCCCCCGGCGCCCCTGGCCCTCACCGTCTCCACGCGGGCCGGTTTCCCGCTGGGGGCCAGGGGGGTCTCGCAGCTGATGCCGCTGCTGCCCGTGCCGCGCACCCGCACGTCGTCCACCACCACGGCGCGGTCGGGGATGGTGAAGCCGAATTCCGACAGGTACCTGCGGAGCGGGACTGGGTGCCAGCTGTGGCGAGGGGGCACTGGGAGACCCCCGGCTGCCCCCGGCATGGCACAGCAGTGCCGGGATGGGGATCGCAGTGCTGGGAGACGGATCGCAGTGTCGGGACGGGGATCACAATGCTGGGATGGGGATCACGGTGCTGGGACGGGGATCGCGGTGCTGGGACGGGGATCACAGTGCTGGGACGGGGATCGCGGTGTTGGGACGGGGATCACAATGCTGGGATGGGGATCACAGTGCTGGGACGGGGATCACGGTGCTGCAATGGGGATCACGGTGCTGGGACGGGGATCGCGGTGCTGGGAGAGGGATCACAGTGCTGGGACGGGGATCGCGGTGCTGGGAGAGGGATCGTGGTGCCGGGACGGGGATCGCGGTGCCGGGAGAGGGATCGCGGTGCCGGGAGAGGGATCACAGTGCCGGGACGGGGATCACGGTGCCGGGACGGGGATCACAGTGCTGGGAGAGGGATCGCGGTGCTGGGACGGGGATCGCGGTGCTGGGACGGGGATCGCAGTGCTGGGACGGGGATCATGGTGCTGGGAGAGGGATCGCAGTGCTGGGACGGGGATCGCAGTACTGGGAGAGGGATCGCGGTGCTGGGATGAGGATCACGGTGCTGGGAGAGGGATCACGGTGCTGGGACGGGGATCGCGGTGTCGGGACGGGGATCACAATGCTGGGATGGGGATCACAGTGCTGGGACGGGGATCACGGTGCTGCAATGGGGATCACGGTGCTGGGACGGGGATCGCGGTGCTGGGAGAGGGATCACAGTGCTGGGACGGGGATCGCGGTGTCGGGACGGGGATCACAATGCTGGGATGGGGATCACAGTGCTGGGACGGGGATCGCGGTGTTGGGACGGGGATCACAATGCTGGGATGGGGATCACAGTGCTGGGACGGGGATCACGGTGCTGCAATGGGGATCACGGTGCTGGGACGGGGATCGCGGTGCTGGGAGAGGGATCGTGGTGCTGGGACGGGGATCGCGGTGTCGGGACGGGGATCACAATGCTGGGATGGGGATCGCGGTGCTGGGAGAGGGATCGTGGTGCTAGGATGGGGATCATGGTGCTGGGATGGGGATTGCAGTTCCAGGATGGGGATCGTGGTGCCGGGACGGGGATCATGGTGCTGGGAACAAGGATTGTGACACCAGGAAGGGAGATTGTGGTGCTGGGACAGGGATCGTGGTGCTGGATGGGGATCGCGGTGCTGGGATGGGGATCGCGGTGCCGGGACGGACCGGCTGGTGAAGGCGGCGTGGAAGTCTCCGGCGCGGCAGGAGCGCGGGGTGGGCGGGTGGCCCTTGGCCGAGCACATCAGGGCGCAGTCGGTGCCCTCGTAGCGCAGGTGCAGGAAGGCCTCGGTGCGGATCTGCTCCCTGCGGGCAGCCCCATCAGCGGGGGGTGCCGGGGCGGCGTCCCCGTCCCTCCCGCCCTGGGACCCCCGGCGGCTCACCCGGCGAAGCCCTGCGCCCGCAGCGCGTCCCGGCACTCCCGCTCCAGCGCGGCGATGCGCCCGTCCAGTCGGGGGAAGGCGGCTGGCTCGTAGCGGAGGGCGCAGGGGGCCTGCGCCTCGTGCACCACGTCCGCCAGCGCCAGCCCGTACGCCGACAGGATCCCGCTGTACCTGCGCGACGCCCACCCACGCCGCTGCCGCGCCCGCCGCCGCCTCCCGGGGACTGCAACCCCCCGACCCGCGCCCGCGGGCACTCCCAGACCCCGCACCCGTGGGCACCCCCAGACCCAGCGCATCCTCCTGGGGACCCCACCCCCCAACCCATCACCCGTGGGCACCCCCAAACCCAGCGCATCCACCTGAGGACCGCAGCACCCCCAAACCCAACACATCTACCCGGGTAGCCAGGGCACCCCCAAACCCAGCACAATGCCCTGGGGACTGGGGCACCCCCAAACCCAATGCATCCTCCTGGGGACAGGACCCCCAAACTCTGCACCCGCAGGCACCCCCGAACCCAGTGCATCTTCCTGGGGACCAAGACACCCCTGAACCCAATGAAACCACCTGGGGGGCCGGGGCACCCCCCCAAACCCCACACATCCCTTGGGGACTGGGGCACCCCCAAATGCATGCACCTGGGGGGCTGGGACACCCCCAAACCCACCACATCCTCCTGGGGACCGGGGCACCCCTAAACCAAATCACCCACCTGGGGGGTTGGGGCACACCCAAACCCCACTCCCAGGGGCACCCCCAAACCCCACACATCACCCTGGGGACCAGGGCACCCCTAAACCTGACACATCTGCCTGGGAACCATGGCACCTCCAAACTCAGTGCATCCACCTGGGGGGCTGAGACACCCCCAAACCCCATGCATCCACCTGGGAACCTGGGCACCCCCAAATGCATCTGCCTGGGGGGCTGAGGCACCCCCAAACCCAACTAATTCACCTCGGGGGGGACCAGAGCCCCTCAACCCCCCACCATCTACCCAGGGGCTGGGGACATCCCGACAGGTGCCCCCACCCCCCCAGCTGGGACCAGCCCCCCTCAGCCCCCCCACCCGGCGGTGCCGGCAGAGGGGGGGTCCCCGTGGAGCCCCCCCCCCTCGGATCCACCTACTTGTGGATGAAGACCTTGCTCATGCCCAGGGCACGGGCGATGGCGCAGGCGTGCTGCCCCCCCGCACCCCCGAAGCAGGCCAGCACGTGGCGGGCGGCGTCGTGGCCCCGTGCCTGCGGCGGGGGGAACACGGCGGGGGGGGGGTGACGCTGGTGCTGGCACCGGGCACCCACAGCCCCCCCGCCCTGCCCCGGGGTCACCCCACCTGCGTCAGGGCGCGGATGGGCCGGCACATGGCCTCGTTGGCCACCCGCACGAAGCCCATGGCCACCTCCTCCACCGAGAGCGGCCGGTGGGTGCCGGCGGCGGTGTCGGCCAGGAAGGCATCGATGCGGGCGGCCAGCTCCTGGAATGCCTGCGCCGCCGCCTCCCGGCACAGCGGCTGGTCCTCGCCCGGCCCGAAGATGCGGGGGAAGTACTCGGGGAGCAGGCGGCCCAGGCAGAGGTTGGCGTCGGTGACGGTCAGCGGGCCCCCTGTGCCGGGACGGGGACGGTGAGCGCGGCACCGCAGCGTGGCGCCCGCCAGCACCACGGCCACTCACCCTTGCGGTAGCAGGCTGGGCCGGGGTGGGCGCCCGCCGACTCGGGGCCAACCACGAAGAGCCCGGACCTGGAGGGGAGATGCCGGCGGGAGCAGGAGGGTCCCGGCCACGCCCGCCGTGCCGCTGTGCCGCGGTCGAGACGGACCCAGGCTCCACCGAGCCCCCGAGTGTCCCGCCCGGGGCACCCATGGGTGCCCGGAGCCCCCACCCGGGACACCCCCACCCACCTGAAGAAGAGCCGGGAGCCGCCGCCGGCCGCCACGGTGTTGATGTCGAGCTGCGGCGCCTGGATGCTGACGCCGGCGGTGCTGGCCTCAAAGACGTGCTCGTACTCGCCGGCGTAGCGGCTGACGTCCGTCGAGGTGCCTGGGGAGCGCGGCTCAGCCCCAGCCGGACCCCCCGGCCCAGCCCCCCCCGCCCCACTCACCTCCCATGTCGAAGCCGATGACGGGCTGCCCGTCCTCGCGGCGGTAGGTGGTCACGGCGTAGCCCACCACGCCGCCGGCCGGCCCCGAGAGGATGGCGCGGGCCCCGCTGAAGTGCTGCATGGGGGTGAGCCCCCCGTCCGAGCGCATGAACAGCACCGGCACCTCCTGCGGGCGGGGGCGTCGCGGTGGGACAGGCGCCCGTGGGGGGTCCCAGCGGGATGGGTGCTGCTGGGGGTTCTGGGCAGGATCGGTGCCCACGATCGGGGCCCCGGTGGGATGAGTGCCGGTGAGAGGGTCCCGGTGGGACGGGCACTCACGGGGAATGCTGGTGGGATGGGTGCTGCTGGGGGGTCCTGGTGGGACAGGCACCAGCTGGGCAATCCCATGGGATGGGCACCCACAGAGGGGTCCCCGTGGGACGGGTGCCGCTGCGGGGTCCGGGCGGGATGGGTGCCCACAGAGGGTTCCTGGTAGGATGTGTGCTGCTGGGGGGTCCCGGTGGGACGGGCACCAGCTGGGGGGTCCTGGTGGGATGGGCGCCCACGGAGGGGTCCCAGTGGGATGGGTGCTGCCAGGGGGTGCCAGCCAGCTGGGCACTGGCTGGGGGGTCCCAGTGGGATGGGTGCCTGCTGGGTGGTCCTAGTGGGATGGGAGCCTGGTGGGGGGTCCCGGTGGCCCCACTCACCCGCAGCTGGTGGGCGAAGCCGGCACGGAAGCTCTCCAGGTAGCGGTGGATGCAGGGGGTGAGGTAAGCGTCGGCGCAGGCCGTGTAGCCCCGCGGCACCGCCCGCACCATGGCTGCCACCGCGGAGGAGAGGGAGACGTGCTGGAAGCCCAGCTCCCGCGCCAGCGCCCCGACCTGCTCCTCATGGCCAGGCCAGCTGCCGGGGAGAGCGGGGACGGCGTCGGGCGTGGGGGTCCGGCTGGGCCCCCCCCAGCCCAGGGTCCCCCCCGGGACTCACGCGTAGGAGTGGAGCAGCAGCACGGCCAGGCTGCGGATGCCGCGGGCCAGCACCCCCTCCAGCTCCCGCCGCAGCGCCGACAGCTCCAGCGGCCGCTGCACCAGCAGGGACGCCCCCGTGGAGCCTGGGGACAGCCGGGGGTCCCAGGGGGTCACGGGGGGGGTGTCCCCGCCGGCCCCGGCCCCCCCCACGGCGGTGGTCCCCACCTTCGAGCAGCGGGAGTGTCTCCTTCCCCGGGAGGCGGCAACCGGGCTGGTGCGGGATCAGCCGCTCATCCACCTCGATCACCTCCTCGTACAGCACCTCCGGCACCGCCACCTCCTGCGCGGGGGCACGGGGACGTCATCCGGGGGCCACCGCGGGACACCCCGCTCGGGGACACGCTGGCCTCGCCGCGCTGCCGGAGCTGCCGCTGGCTCCCGGCCGGCCAGGGCGGTGCGCGGGCGCTGGCGCAGGGCCGGGGCTGGCGCGGGGCCGTGGCGGGGGCCCAGCGGCGCTCACGGGATGCGGCACCCGGGATCCGGGGACTTCCCGCCACCGCCAAGGACGTCCGCGCCGGGCAGAGGACGCGCCGGGCCTCACTGAGCCGGCACGGCATGGGTCGCGTGGGGACACATTGCCCTGAGCCTGGACGGTGCCGGTCACGGGGACGTGCCAGCCCGGTTCCAGGCGGTGTGGGCCACGGGGGTGGGCTGCCCCAAGCCCGGAGAGCGTGGGAGACGGGGATGCGGCACCCCAACCCCAGACGGTGTGGCTCATGGGGACATGTCACCCTGCTCCTGGACAGTGTGGGTCACAGGGACATGCCACCCTGAGCCCAATGGTGCGCGTCACGGGGACGTGCCACCCCAACTGCACGCCGGCGCAGGTGCCGCAGCGGTGCCACCACGCCAGCGGTGCCGGGCCTCACCAGGTCGAAGATGCGGGGACGGGCCTGGCTGCCGATGTGGAGGAGGTCGCGGAAGCCGCGGGTGACCAGCAGGGCCAGGCGCTCGCCCCGGCGCTCCAGCAGCGCGTTGGTGGCCACCGTGGTGCCCATGCGGATCCACTCGATGCCGGAGGCGTCCAGGGGCTGATCCCGCGGCACCGCCACCCCGCTCTCCTGCCGGCACCGCGGGCCTCAGCCCCACGGCTCCACCACAGACCCTCAGCCCATGGCCCCCCCGGCACAGGGCAGGTGGGGGTCCAGAGCCCCAGCCCCCCCGGCCCTGGGAGGGGGCATCAGGGTGGGGGCTGGCACCAGCTGGGCACAGCCCAGGGACGGGGCTGGTCTGGGGGCTGGGGCACGGGGGTCTTGGGGGGGTCCCGGAGGGGGGTCCTGGGGGGGTCCCGGAGGGGGGGTCCTGGGGGCGGATCTCAGTCAGGGTCCTGGGGAGGTACCAGTGGGGGGGTACTGGGGGGAGAGTACAGGTAGGGTCCCAGGAGGAGACCCGGGGGGGGGTCCTGTGGGGGGATCTCAGTCAGGGTCCTGGGGAGGTACCAGTGGGGGGATGGATACTGGGGGGAGAGTACAGGGAGGGTCCTAGGAGGAGACCCGGGGGGGGAGGGTCCTGGGGAGGTACTGGGGGGGGTCCCAGGAGGAGATCCCAAGGGGGAGGGTCCTGGGAAGGTCCTGGGGGGGTCCCGGGGTGGGTTCCGGGGGGGATCCCAGGAAGAGATCCCGGGGGAAGGGTCCCGGGGGGGTCCTGGGGGGGATCCCAAGAGGACATGCTGGGGGGGGTCTCAGGGAAAGGGGCCGGAGGGGGTTCCAGGGGGTGGCCCTGAGGGAGTCCCAGGGGGATGTGGGGGTGGTCCCGAGGAGGATCCCGGAGGAGGGTCCCTGGGGGAGCTCCCGGGGGGGGTGTCCCAGGAGGAGATCCCGGGGCGGTCTTGGGGAGGGTCCCGGGTGGGAGTCCCTGGGAGAGTCTCGGGGGGGGTCCCAGGAGGGAGGCTCCCGGGGGGTGTCGGGGGAGGTGTCGGGAGGGGTCTCGGGGAGGTCCCGAGGGAGGGTCCCGGCCGGGTCCCAGGGTGTCCCCGAGAGGGTCCCGGGGTGTCCCGGGGGCCCCGAGAGAGGGTCCCGGGGGGTCCGGCGGCCGCACCTCCTGCAGGACGCGGCGGATGCCCTCGGTGGGGGCGTCTCCGTAGGCCGGGTCCTCGGAGAGCAGCTTGAGGACGCGGACGCGGCCGCCGGGGCAGCGGGCGAAGACGTCGGTGAAGGTGCCGCCGCGGTCGATGGCGAACTGGAACCCGCCGGGGCCCGACGCCGCCGCCATGGCGGGACGGGACGGGACCGGACGGGACGGTACGGCTCGGGACGGTGCGGCTCGGGACGGTACCGTACGAGTCGGAACGCGCCGCTCCCGCCGCCGCCGCCGCTCCCGCCCGGGCAGCGCCGAGCACCGGCCCCGCGGGGGCGTGGCCTCAGAGAGGGGTGTCGCCTCTAGGGGGCGTGGCCTCAGGCAGGGGAGGCGTGGCCTGTGTCAGGCGGGCGGCCCCGCGCGGGCCATGCCGGGAGTTGTAGTCCCCGCGCGGGGCACGCCGGGATCCGTAGTCCGCGGCGGGTCGCGGCGGGTAACATGGCGGCGCCGGAGCTGCTGTCGGACGAGGGGTACCGGGCGGACGGGCGGCGCCCCGCCGAGCTCCGCAAGGTCCGTGCCCGCATGGGTGTCTTCGCGCAGGCCGACGGCTCGGCCTACATCGAGCAGGGAAACACCAAGGCGCTGGCCGTCGTCTATGGCCCCCACGAGGTGAGCGGCACCGGACACCGGGCCCGGGCCTCTCCGCTCCCCCGCTCCCCTCCGCTGCCCCCCGCTCCCCCGGGCCCCCCCGCTCCCCCGGGCCCCCCGCTACCCCGGGTCCCCCCGCTCCCCCCCGCTCCCCCGGACCCTCCCGCGCCCCCCCGGGCTCCCCCGGGCCTCTCTGCTCCCCCCCACTCCCCCGCTCCCCTCCGCTGCCCCCCGCTCCCCCGGGCCCCCCCGCTCCCCCGGGCTCCCCCGGGCCCCCCGCTCCCCCGGGCCCCCCGCTCCCCCGGGCTCCCCCGCTCCCCCCCGCTCCCCCGGACCCTCCCGCGCCCCCCCGCTCCCCCGGGCTCCCCCAGGCCTCTCCGCTCCCCCGCTCCCCTCCGCTGCCCCCCGCTCCCCCGGGCCCCGCCGCTCCCCCGGACTCCCCCGCTCCCCCGGACCCTCCCGCGCCCCCCCGGGCTCCCCCGGGCCTCTCTGCTCCCCCGCACTCCCCCGCTCCCCTCCGCTGCCCCCCGCTCCCTCAGGCCCCCCCGCTCCCCCGGGCTCCCCCGGACCCCCCCGCTCCCCCGGACCCTCCCGCGCCCCCCCGCTCCCCCTTGCCCCCGCTCCCCCGGGCTCCCCCGGGCCTCTCTGCTCCCCCCCACTCCCCCGGGCTCCTCCACTCCCCCGGGCCCCGGGCCTGGCCCCCAGGCCCACCGGGCTGGTGGTCCCCCCGGCCCTCAGGGGCGTGGGGGTCCAGCGGGGTGCCCCCCCCGTCCGCCCCCCCGGTGGTCCGGGCCCCCCCCCGCCCCGGTGCTGGTGCCCCCCGGCCTGCATCCGCCTCCCCCCCGCAGATGCGCGGCTCCCGCAGCAAGGCGCTGCCCGACCGGGCGCTGGTGAACTGCCAGTACAGCATGGCCACCTTCAGCACCGGCGAGCGCCGGCGCCGGCCCCACGGCGACCGTCAGGCGGGCGAGCTGGCGCTGCAGCTGAAGCAGACCTTCGAGGCCGCCATCCTCACCCGCCTCTACCCCCGCTCCCAGATCGACATCTACGTCCAGGTGACGGGGGGGGGACGCAGGGGGACACCCCGGGGGGCCCGGCGCAGCCGCCAGCTGACCGAACCCGCCGCCCCCCCCAGATCCTGCAAGCCGACGGCGGGAACTACTGCGCCTGCGTGAATGCGGCCACGCTGGCGGTGATGGATGCCGGCATCCCCATGCGGGACTACGTCTGCGCCAGCGCGGCTGGCCTGGCCGAGGACACGCCGCTGGCCGACCTCAGCGGCCCCGAGGAGGCGGCAGGGGGGCCGCGGCTGGTGCTGGCGCTGCTGCCGGCGTCGGGGCAGATCGCCCTCCTGCAGCTCAGCGCCCGCCTGCACCAGGAGCGGCTGGAGGCAGTGCTGGAGGCGGCCGGGCGGGCCTGCCGCGCTCTGCATGCCGTGCTGGACCGGGTGGTGCGCCAGCGGCTGCAGGAGGTCACCGCGCTGCTGGGGGACTGAGCCGTACGGGACGACACCGACGCGGCGCTGCTGGGGACCGGGGGGCTGCGGGACGGCACCGGCCCCAGCCCCTCGTCAATAAAGGTCTGCTGCAGCGTGCCCTGCCGTGCGCCGTGCCGTGCCGTCAGCCATGCGCCGTGCCATGCGCCGTGCTGCTTCCCTCGGTGGCGGTGGTGCCAGGGCTCCCTGCTGTGCCCGGCGGCACAGGGGGGTGTTGGGGGGCCCTGGCACGGCCCTGTCCTCACATGTGCCTCCTTGCCTCCACTGCCCTTGTGCCGCCGCTTGCACGCCCACCCCCATTAGGCGTCCTCCTGCACACCCACTCTCACTGTACAGCCCCCTTGCACGCCCACTTGCACACCCAAACCCACGCCCACTGCACAGCTCCCTTTGCACCCCCACCCCCTCGCACCCCTGCCCCTACTGCACACTCACCCCACCGCATGACCCCTTGCACACCCAAACCCATGCCCACCCTGCCTTGCACGCCCCCATTGCCCATCTCACACACCCTTCCATCCCCCCTGCACACCCACCCCCAGCCCCACAGCACAGCCCCTTGCACATCCACCCCCCTTGCACACACACACTCCTCGCACACCCACCCCCCTTGCACGCACACACCCCCTTGCACACCCACCTTGCACCCACACCCCCCTTGCACACCCACACCCCCCTTGCACACTCACCCCCCCTTGCACACTCACCCCCCCTGCACACACCCCCTTGCACACTCGCCCCCCCGCCCCAGGGGCACGGGCTGCCGGCGCATGCGCAGAGCGGGGTGGGCGGGACCCATCGATGTCTCTGGGCTCCACCCCTCGGCCTGTCCCGTGCCGCGGGCGATTGAGCGGCCTGTCCGAGCGGCAGGACCGAGAGGTGGGGGGAGCGTGGGGCAGGGACGGGGCCGTGGGGCGGGGGGAGGGGGGGGACAGGGCCGTGGGGTGTGCGTGGGGCCCGGGGACGGGGCCGTGGGGTGCGTGGGGCCCAGGGACGGGACCGTGGGGTGCGTTCGGGGTTCAGGGACAGGGGTGCACGTGGGGTACAGAGTCTGTGGGGTTTGGGGGACGCAGGGACAGGGCCGTGGGGCGGGTAAGGGGCTGTGGGGCAGGGGCAGGGCTGTGGGGTGTGTGTGGGGCAGGGACGGGGGCTGCGGGGTGTGCGGGGCAGGGACAGGGCGTTTGGGGTTAGGCCCGTGGGGTGCATCGGGGGCCATGGGTGCCCGGGGGGGGCCCGGGTGGATCTGTGGGCAGCCCCAAGCGAGGGGTGCCCGTGGGGCCAGCCCCCCCGTGCCGGTGGGGACCCTGTCCTCCCCCTGCCCCCCCTCCAGCAGCCCGGCGCCCCCAGCCCCCACCATGGGGCTGCTGTCGGACCCCCACTGCCGGCGGGCGCTCTCCCGCCTCGTCCTGCGCCTCAACACCCCGCTCTGGTGAGTGCCGGGGGGCCCGCCTGGGGCTGGGGCTCCTCCTGGCACCGCGGCCAGGGGGCTGCCGGGGCGTGACCCCCCCGAGACCCCCCTGAGACCCCCTCTCCTCTCCCGCAGCGCCCTGAGCTACGTGGCGGGGCTGGGCTGGTTCCTGGCCTTGGCCTTCCAGCCCCTCGCCCCCCGCACCTACATGTCGGAGAACGCCATGGGCTCCACCATGGTGGAGGAGCAGTTCCTCTTCGGCGAGAGGGCCCTCTCCTACGGCCGGGAGTTTGCTGGGCACAAGAAGAAAGCGGGGTGAGAGCGGGGTGCCGCTCGCGTGGGGGTGCGGCGCGGGCGGAGAGGGTTTCGGGGTCTCCATCCCCCCTCTCCCGCTCCCCAGGGGCATGCCGGTGGCCTGGCTGGAGAAGACCATGTGGGCCCTGGGGCTGGAGGTGCACCGGCAGCCCTTCTCCCGCACGCTGCCCTTCCCCGACGAGACCCGCGAGCGATACGTGCGTACCGGACCCCCTGCCCCCAGACCGCCGGCCCCCCATCCTGGGGCGGGGGCCCCGGCTGAGGTCGCCCCCCCCGAGCCCTGCCCTTCCCTCGGCAGATGGTGAAGGGCACGAACGTGTACGGGATCCTGCGGGCGCCGCGCGCTGCCAGCACCGAGTCGCTGGTGCTGAGCGTGCCCTGCAGCGAGGGGCCCCACAACCACCAGGCCGTGGGGCTGATGCTGGCCCTCGCCTCCTACTTCCGAGGTGAGTCCCGGGGCTGGGGGGGCTTGGCACCCCCTCCCTCAGCCCGGTGCTGTCTGGGGGGCTCCGGGGTCACGGGGCGATGCCGGGGGATTATCTGGGGTGCTGAGTGTCCTGGTAGGTCCCTGCCCAGCAGGGATGCCAGGGGTGGGAGCGTCGGGTACCCACCTGCTCCAGCCCTGGGGGCCCCGGCTTTTCTGGGGGGCAGCACGGGGAGCGGGTCCCGCCGGGGCTCTGCCAGGCCCTGCAGGGGCTGTGCCGGGCTTTGCCAGG